>NC_064831.1:84365959-85001728 GCF_024166365.1 Elephas maximus indicus | reverse complement strand
AATGAATCATGATTCTCTTCTCTTTTGAGTCAGGAGGCTGCCCCGTGTCAGTACACACCACTCAGAGTGGCATTATTAGCCATCCCCAGACCCCACCAGGGTGCCTCCTGAGATGAAGTGCTCAAAGCCTACAGGCCAGATTAAAGAAGGGGAGTCACAGCATTCCTCCAAGGTGCCTGAGGGAGTTGGCTTTTTTATGTTTAGGAAAATCCGTTGATGGATCTTTGCCCTCCAGGGATCCCATCCTTAATAGTGGCTGTTCATGAAAAAGAAGGACAAAAGCCAAATGAAGCATCTTTAGCCTAGGATCCTTTTCTTTAAGTTGAGGTGCAATCCATACTGAAGGCTGTAGTCTTTAATCTTTATCAGTAAGTCCGTCAAGTTCTCTTCACTTTCAGAAAGCAAGGTTGTGTCATCTCCACAACTGGACCAATAAGCAACATCATAATAAATAAAGAAAATATTGAAGTTGTCAATGATTTCATTTTACTTGGATCCACAATCAATACCCATGGAAGCAGCAGTCAAGAAATCAAATGATGCATTGCACTGGGGAAATCTGCTGCAAAAGACTTCTTTAAAGTTTTCAAAGAGCAAAGATGTCACTTTAAGGACTAAGGTGCACCCGACCCAAGTCATGGTATTTTTCAATCGCCTCATAAGAATGTGAAAGCTGGACAATGAATAATGAAGACTGAAGAAGAATTGATGTGTTCGAATTACGGTGTTGGCAAAGAATATTGAGTATACCATGGACTGCCAGAAGAAAGAACAAATCTGTCTTGGAAGAAGTATAGCCAGAATGTTCCTTAGAAGCAAGGATGGTGAGGCTTCATTTCACATGCTTTGGACATGTTATCAGGAGGGATCAGTCCCTAGAGAAGGACATCGTGCTTGGTAAAGTAGAGGGTAAACGAGAAAGAGGAAGACCCTCAATGAGATGAATTGACACACAATGGCTGTAACAATGGGCTCGAGCATTACAACGATTGTGAGGATGGTGCAGGACTGGACAATGTTCACTTTTGTTGTAAAGAGTCACTTTGAGTCAGAACAGACTCAGTGACACTTAATAACAACAACAACCCTATCCTCGGATTCCATCAGCCCTTTAATTCCATTCCCGCTCCACCATTCCAGTCCCATTTTGAAATCCTTTTCCAGGTTTGCTTCCTGTGCCTATTCTTCTAGTTCCCTCTCCACACTCTTCCCCAGGACAGGTTCTCTAGTAGTAGACAGTCTTCTAGACAACAAGATCACAACATCTGCATTTTAATTAAACACACCATCCCTATTAATCTACACTCCAGGGACTAAACAAATCATCCTCTTAAAACTGGTATTAAAATCACTGGCAATAGCCTAGGGGGAAATTGGGGACCAAAAAACAAACAAAAAAATCAGTTGCTCTCCATTTAATCCCAACTCATGGTGATCCCATGTGTGTCAGAGATCTGTGCTCCACAGGGTTTGCAATGGCTAATTTTTTTGAAGCAGATTGCCAGGCCTTTCTTCCAAGGTGAGTCTGGATGGGCTCGAACTGCCAACCTTTAAGTTAGTAGTCAAGCACTTAACTGTTGGCACGACCCAGGTTCATATTGTGGGCAGGGAAGTGCAGTTTAAGAAGTTGAAAATAAGGTTGCCTTCCAAGGGTTAAACAAATTAAGTCAACACATAATTGGAGGTGACAGAAATGAATTTGAGGTTCAGGGGAAAGTCACTTCACCATGGCCTGGTTAGTAATATTAACACATCTAAAAGGAAGAATGTGTCAGCAGAAGGAGGTGCCAGATAGGAAATGGAGTGGAGGGAAAAATGTATACACGCTCCTCCAATGGCGTCCAGCAGCAATTCTAATAACTGCATGTAATGTTTGATTTATGTCAACTCTGATATTTACACTGGTTTACAGCAGTGGTCCTCAAACTGAGCAGGCTTCAGAACCCCCTGGAGGGCTTGTTAACACTCAGCATGCTGGACCCCGCCCCAGAGACTCTGAGGAGGTAAACCTGGACCTGAGAACTTGCATTTCTAACAAGCTCCTAGGTGATGTTGTTGCCGCTGGCCTGGGGATGACACTTAGGTAACCCCTGGCTCAGGTGAATGTCTCATCAACGCTTGGGCAAAGCCCAAAGAAACAGCCCCACGGCCTTTGGCTTTGAGAGAGGTTAAGTGAAATCCCCTTCCCAACCACCCCCAAGGCCGTTATTAGAATTGACATAAATCAAACACAAAAGTAGTTACAGGCTCTATAAAAGTGAAGTACTTATGGGCTTGGAATTTTAATTTCAACCTCTCTAAGGCTAATTATTTCACCCTGAGCACTAAGCCTTTCACTGTGATTGCTGCCACCTGGTACACAGTAAAATCTAAATATTGGCAGGCAACTTATTTAGGGCTTCCCCCAGTTAGGTTTTCCCACAGAATATAGTCCTATGCTTTGTAAATCAGTTAGTTATACTTTTATCACACACATACAAAACTATAAGATACCACTATTATTTACTATTGTTTGTGTATTTAGTAATTATTTGTTATTATTATTTAATTATTGTTTTTTACAGAAAGAATTATCATCAATAATACTGATACCCATGTTTCAACCACAGATCAAAGACTTTTTCATTTATTAACATAATCCTCTCCATGACCTGATCACCACTGTGCAGATAGGATAAGGCTCAGAGAGGTTAAATGCCTTGCTCAAGGTCACACAGCAGCTAAGTAGCACGGTTGGGATACAAAGCGATGCGATTTGCCTCCACACTCCATGCTCTTAATGACCACCCTCTATACCGTGTAATAATCCAGTAAACTGTAGTAAATGCCTATAAACATCAATTGCTCACTAGATATTAATTTTTGTTTAAGAATTGTTAACTTGCCCTTGGAAGGAACATTTGAAAACATAAAACAAGTTATGAAAATTTCTCTTGTTTCGTATTAAACCTTATCAGTTATCAATTGTTCTTTAATATCCCTTTGATGTCTTTATCTCTTTAGCTTTATTTCTTTGTATTCTTTCGGAGAACATGTTCACTCTAGCTAAGTCAATCTTCTACCATCTTAAATATATCCTGCTTCTAAATAATAATAATTATAATATTAGTTTGTACCATTATTGTAATAAAGCAAACATTTTTCTGAATTGTCTTTGTGCAAGTTTATTAGCTTAAACACTTTTTTAATCCAAAAAAAATTTTTTTTTTTATGGCCCAGTGAGTTAGATACAGTGCGCTTCTGTTTTATTGATGAGAAAACTGAGGCTTTAGAAGACTAAAATGACTTGCCTAAGAACACACAGCTAGTAAGTGACAGAGCTAAGATCCCAACCCAGCCTCTCTTCTGACTTGGAGGAGCAAGCCTTTAACTATTTCACTGCCTGAGAATCAGTCACACAGACTTCAGGGAGCCAAACGCCAAGAAGCAGAGCTGTAAAGTCCAGGGTAGATAGGTCACTTGACCTGAGGGTTGCCCTACCTGCTCCTGGGCCGCCTAGCAACTGGGAACAAAACACACCCTAATCTGAATTCACTGTGCCCGTAGCTGTTCTCAGGTCCAGTCAGAATCCAAAGCTTGTGTCTCCTCTCCTGGGTTTTTATTCAAGACATCTCCCATTGTCTTGACTTCCTCTCCAGCTCACGTAGACGGAACGCCTCCACTGTGGACTTTTCTTGGCTCATTCCCCAACTTTCATTCCCTAACACATGGATGCTTCAGACTCTTTCTTACCACGGGTTTCATCAACACATACAGGCATATGAGGAAATGCATCATTATTTTGCAATAATTCAAATACCGCTTTGAATTTTTTTCTCCTTCTTTATTTCAAATGTATTTTCTATTAAACTTGCTAATACATTTTTTCATGAGTGCAACCTAGCCTTTTTCTTTTGTTTGTTGCGTGGCAAATATTTACCTCACATATGCATATATTTACCACACACATATATATATGTACATATGTATATATAACACGTATATAACAAAATATTTGCCATTTTAACATTTTTTAAGTGCACAATTCAGTGACATTCATGACATTCATCATGTGGCACAACCATCACTCATTCACCCCAAAGGTCTCAATGAATATATCAATCCACAGAATTGTAAATTTCTTACAGAACGACTGACTTACTGTTCATACTCCATCAAGCTATGTATGCCCAGTTTCTGCCACAGAGGACCTAGTTCACTGATGTTCTCTAAAATGTACCGATTTCTAGAAGCAAATTGAGAAATTGGTGCTAACCGTCTATTTCTGCCTCACAAAGTTTGTTTTGGACATGTTTCCAAACCAGTTACCTGAGATTCTAAGTATTTTCAAGGACTTCCTTTGCCCTGTCAAAGGTCTGCATCTGAAATGCCTGGGTCTGATGTATATATACACATATATTTTTTCTAACTGCTCTCCACGTGAAGGTCAAAGTGAATACAGGGGGGTGGGTGAGAGGATAGGAAAAAGAACATTTCATATTATCAGCATTCAGATTCGATGTGTGTTATGTGCCGCAGAGCCCAGGAGGTAGAGACTCAGCCATCTGGGGTTTGTGATTCCAGAGGAAACAGCTGTTTTAAGATTATAGGAACAAAGGAAGCTTCAGGCCGGAAGGAGTGCAGGAAGCCAGTTCAGCTCCTCTGAGTTCTACGGTGACTCCTCCTCACACGGTCCTGTGAGTCTTTCACTCCATGTTCCCTGAGACAAATTAATGTGGGAAAAAATAAAACAACAAAAACAAAGAAATGGTATTGGGTTTGTCCTTTGGCTCAGTTTAAACTAGGGCTCACTGTTTTGCAAGCTTAACCCATAACCCTGCTGCCTCCTGGGCGCGTCCCCTCTGCCCTGTCCGCAGGCCCTGGGCATTCTGAAAACAGCC
This sequence comes from Elephas maximus indicus, assembly GCF_024166365.1. NCBI lineage: Eukaryota > Metazoa > Chordata > Mammalia > Proboscidea > Elephantidae > Elephas > Elephas maximus. The sequence goes on along the minus strand of NC_064831.1, from coordinate 84,996,848 downwards.
CCTTTCTGCGGGAATGAAAATACTGTTCACTGAAGACATTGCGTTTTCAACTCCGCCTCCCACATAGACCTTTAGACTTCTCCCACGCGAACGCCTCTCCACGTCCACTTCCTTTCTCTCTTTCTTCATAGAATAATGACTCATTTTAAAATACCAAGTAATTAAAGCTTTTTATGGGTGAACTCACCCGTGGCGAGGAATCCTTCAGGAGATAAAAAGGGTCCCCTTCAAATTCTAAATTTGTTAAATTCAAAAAATACATATTTTTCTCATATTTGGCAGAAAGAGAACTACTTTAGTTCCAACACAATATGTATACTCCCCCCCACCCCCAACAGTAGGTTTATATTGTTAAGTTATATTTGGGTGAAAATTCCTGGTGGCCAGCACAAATCAGAGATAGACTATGAATAGAGGGGAAAAAATTAAATATAGATTAAATAGCTACCTATATTTAATTTTTTCCCCTCTATTCATTTATAGTTTATGTTCCCAGATAAATAGAGTGAGAAACCAGGATGAGGGAAGGTGAAAAAGAACGGTGATAGGGAAGAAATGGCATTGCCTTTCTTTAATTATTATTATTAATTGGCTCCCTGTTACTTGGAAGGGAGAAAAAAAAAAAAAACAGACAGTACACACTGGTCCATTTCTGCTAATCGGGCTGTGATGTGTTTGACTTTAATTTGTGCAACCAGCCCCTCTCTCAGGCCGGGTGCAGATGCCACGTCCTTTTAACATCAGCAGTCACTGGCCTCATTCTCATCCTTGGCAAACACATTCCCTGGAAGTATCTCACAACCAGCCAGGAGAGGGAAGCAACCCTGAATTCAGGCAAAGGCAAATTGGGTTTGTGTTGAAATACTTTGGCAATTTTATTTTCAATGTGGTGTTATCATATTCCTTGATTTGGGGTTACATGTAAACAGAGGTTATGGTTAAGAAATGACTGTGGTGCAAAGCTATGATTAGAATTGAATGCTTTCATTTCAGGAGCAATTTAATACCTGTGTCCTGGGGATGAGCTTGCACAGGGTGCAATTTCCTTTCCCTTTGAAAGAAAATGGTGTAAAGGCCAGTTCCTTCAGCACTCTTGCTGCAGAGGAACCCAGAGGAGATATTCAAGTTAATCCTTCAATTATACACACGAGAATGACTAACCTGTACAGCTTGGTTTTGAGCTGTCCGTGAAAGAGTCCCAGATGGAAGTTAATATTTGCTTCTAAGCAATGAGCAGTATGCAAGATCACACACACACACACACACACACACACATTCGGAAAGTCAGCTTATTTCTGCCAGGTGAATTTGATTCTATTCCCTTTTGATAAAGTGCCGTTTCTTTTAAGGGCAAGGCAAACCATAGTTGTCCATGAGTTTAAACATATCCAAGATCGTGCAGATGGTGCGGTACTGAGGAGCATTTCCTTCTGTGATACGTAAGGTCGTCATGAGTCAGAGCCAACTCAATGGCAACTAACAGCAGCCATAGCTGGAGTCTCTGGGTGGTGCAAATGGTTAACACACTTGGCTGCTGACGGGCGTGTTGGAGGTTCAGTTCCACCCAGAGGTGCCTCAGAAGAAAGACCTGGAGATGTACTTCCAAAAAATCAGCCACAGAGAACCCTACGGAGCACAGTTCCACTCTGACACACATGGGGTTGCCATGAGCTGGGATCAACTTGACGGCAATGGATTTAACCACAGTTTAGATAATTAGTGACAACTCCAGAGTTGTCTCAAAGTTGTAGATTTCACTGCTTTGCCTCCCAAAGGAGAATGGCAATGAAAACCCAAACGGATACAGAACCATGTGCCCTTAGGGCTCTGAGGTACCGTACGTGCCATCCGGCCCAACGCCAGTGTGTTACAGAGCGAACATCTGGGGCCCGGAAGAACTGAGGGCCTGGTCAAGGTCCCAGCACTGCACACCATGGCAGGGAAGGGCTCAGGTCACCTGTGAGCCTTTGCCATAGCCCAAAGTGCCTTTTGCAATTCCTTTTGTCCATTTGGGTTCTCTCTGGTGAGACAGAAGGTTAAAACTGTGAAGCAAAGAGACAGATGAAGGATGTCAAGGTTAGAGGGGTGGGGGCGAGAGAAGGGGAATGCAGGAAACCAGTGCTGGAGACCTGGATACAGAGGACTGCAGAGGGGGATGTTTAAATTTTCACTTACCACACTATCTCTTGTTGCTATGATTATTTATGAAGTTGAAAATTGGTTAAACTAAATTTTGAGGGTTTTTTTTTTTCCCTTTTCCTTGGATAGCAATAACTAGTTGTGTCAAGATGACTATTCAAATGACAATGAGATTTCAATGAGAAAAAGTTGAAGAATAAACTATAATTATTTGGACAGTCATTTGATCAGAATTTCTTTCCCTTGTCACATTTTAAATGATTTATGAAGTTACATGTGGGTGTCTGCTGAAAAGTTTACTTAATATGCTTTAAAGCCTCTTTTTTTTTTTCTTTTTTCATTTCAAGTACATAACACTTTGTTAATTTATTTTATTTATTTTTTTTTAATTCTCAGTTTGGTTTGGATGGAATCATAGGCCACTTAAGCTAATTAAACTTCAATGTCCCTTGCTCCTGATGTCGTTGCTGTCAGCTGCCACTAAGTTGACTGTAACTCATGGCAACCTTTTGTACAACAAAACAAAATGCTGCTCAGTCCTGGGACATCCTCACAACTGCCAGTATATTCAAGTCCATTGTTGTGGCTATCGTGCCAGTCCAGGTTACTGAGGGTCTCCCACCCCCTTGTTGGCCCTCTATTTGACCAAACATAACGTCCTCCAACAATTGGTCCTCCTGATGACATGTCTAAAGAAGAGAATTCAGAATTGGACAATGCTATGTTGTGATCCACAATGTTTTCGTTGGCTAATTTTGACAAGTAGATCACCTGGCCTTTCTTCCTAGTCTGTCTTAGTCTGGAAGCTCTGCTGAAACCTGTCCACCATGGGTAACCCTGCTAGCATTTGAAATACCAGTGGCATAACTTCCAGCACCACAGCAACACTCAAACCACCATGGTACAACAAGCTGAAAAATGGACAAACTGACAAATGGATGGTTACACTAGCCGTCTTAAAAATTAGCATTTTTCTTCTTCAAGTAGCCTAAGATACATGCCGTTGCTCTTAGTTCAGCATGTTCTAAAGTAAGTTTCTTAGAGCATTAGACCAGTAAAGATGAAAAGAGAAAAAGAGGTTCATGGTATTAAAAAATTTTTTTAAAAAATGGAAAATCTTCGAGACCACATTCTCCATTGAGAAATTACAATGCCAAGTTGCATGTCAATTGTCTGAGAAGTTTGGCATTGAAATATAACCCTCCGTGTATAATTCCATTTCTCTAACTTATTTGACCCAGGGCAGTTTAATCACCAAAAAAAACCTACTGCCGTCAAGTCCATCCCAACTCTTAGTGACTCCATCCGGTTTCCAAGGCTGTAAATCTCTATAGAAACAGACTGCCCTATCTTCCTCCCACAGAGCCACTGGTGGTTAGCAGTCAATTGCTCTAACCACTGCCCCACCAGGTGTACTAATATTCTTCAGGATCTGTGTTCCCCGAGACAACACTTTGAGAAATGCTAATTTAGCTGATGGAATGAAATGAGAACACACACACAAATTGCATAACTATACATAGCCATGTAACTATTGTATAACTATGATCCACTGCCCTCCTCAAAATGAGGAAAGATACTTTAAAAAATCAACGTATTAAGGGTGAGTGTTCTGAAATTGAATTACCTTTTTTGACCATGGGAGAAAATCCTAACTTTAAAACAGTGTTCTTAGAAAAAGGCTTGAACCTATTTTAAAGAAGAATAAATTTGACATCATTTAACAGCAATTCTAAACGCTGGTTACATTAGCCTCAGCAACTCTAAAGCCTTGCTTTCTAATCATAATTTTCATGTGCTCATGGATTCAAGCAAGTTTGGCTACAGTGGATTTTAACTGGCAGCTGGAATAGTCATTTATAATCACTATGCTGTTGTTTTTGGATGCTGTCGAGTCAATTCCGACTCATAGTGACCCTACAGGACAAAGTAGAACTGCCCCCATAGAGTTTCCTAAGCTATAATCTTTACAGGAGCAGACAGCCAGGTCTTTTCTCTCATGAAGCCACTGGTGGCTTTGAACTGCTGACCTTTCAGTTAGTAGCCCAATGCTTAACCATTGCCCCACCAGGGCTCCTAATAATTACTATTCCTGGGCTTTAGTACCTGGGATGCTTGTTCTGGTTAAGAAAGGACATGCAACAAGGTTGTGTCATGAGCAAGCATAGCAAGGTCTTCGAATGGCAAGGCAATGGTTTCCCTTTTGTCTTTTATTAAAGGGGATCAGGTGTTTGCCCATAAGAACTGCACTCCAAGCTACATGCAGTTCTATTCTGGAATTTCCCCTTAAACTGGAGATATGTCTGTTTAAATAAACATAAAATCATGAGTATCCTACAGCTAAACAAGACAGTGGCATTTAGGAGTACAGGCAGACTAAGTCCACTTACTATTTTTTTTTCTTCCTGACTGAATGACTGTACTTTGCGATGATTCAGAATTTTCAAGAACAAAGAACAAATCATCCTATAAATTTTGATGCTTACTTTGGTCTCAGGGTACAATTTCTAACTTGCTTCCTGTGAAAATGCACACGAAGGAGGGAATTTCTTTTTTCAAAAGACTTGGAAAATTGCGCCTGAAAGGTACAAAATTAAAGAATTCAGGTCAGCACCCTTGCTTGGAATGATGTGTTTTCTTTAATTTTCAATGTTCAGTTGTACTCTTGTATTCTTCAAGTAGGACCTGGGTGGGGGGGTTACTAGCTGCACTAGCCTCAGCCTTCTTGTATCCACTATTTTGAAACCTTTCATTTGTAGAGGCAGCTGCAAGGTGTCCCTTCAAGGATTTTGCTTTTTTGATTTATACTTTTATACACTCAAATCTCAATTGAGATATCCGAGCTTCATTCCATTTTCTGACCTTACACTATCAAGCCAGAGTGACCCCCAATCTCTTAGGACTGGGCTACATTCCAAACCAGGTTATGGAAGAACAAGGGCAGAGAATCAAAGCCACACATCACCCCAGTCCCAAGGAGACACTTCATGTACAGCCGAGTGAAGGCCGGCCAATCCGCAGACTTCATTTATTTGCCCATGTGAGAATTCTCAAGTCTCCACCCTATGAACTTTTGACATTATTTTTGAGTGTGTGTGAGTCCTGTTTGTACCAAACACAAAAGCCAGACATGTGTTCCATTTGGCATGGAAATTGGCCTTATGGAAATAAATGTTCTTTCTTTTCCTTTTTTTCCTGGTGAGGATGGACACTGCAGAGATGTCTCGTAGTTGCTGACATATTAGTGACTATTCCATGCATCTGTTTCTGGTCATTGTTCTCCTCGTGACACACCTGTCACTATGCCCACGCAGTGAAGCGTTTCAGAAAATAAAAGCCCCTCCAAGCTTGGGGAAATGGACAGGGTGGTCAATAAGGCTGTGTACTAATGTATCTGGAAACCAGCTGAGCGTGAGGGCCTGAGCACTCTCGTGCACTCCCTAATCCCCACTTCAGGAAGATTCTTTCCACTTAGAAGGACGTTGTCTTCATCAGAGAGGAAAATATACCAGGTCCACCTTCCACCAGAAATCTTTTCAAAGTCCTCATCCTCATCTGGTTAAATACAGATTTAAAAATATGACACATGTCAGTGTAAGAATGTATTTTTCCATAATTTACAAGCTCTTCCTGTTTGTTACTGAGTGTGAAAATGGATATTGAGCACTGAGTACAGTTGGCAAATTGACATCCAACGCACTAATTGTTCTTTTTTATTTTATCATATTGAGTGTAATAAAACCCCGGTGAGATGAACATATTTTTTATATGCTTCGTTTGCAGGTAAAGAAACTTGCTCACAGGGGTGAAGTGTCTTGGCTCACCCAGTCACACAGGCAAGAAATAAAACTGGAAACCAAACCCATTCCCATCGAGTCGATTCAGGTTCACAGGGACCCTGTAGGGGAGAGTAAATCTGCCCCATAGGGTTTCCGTGGCTGTAAATCTTTACAGAAGCAGACTGCCACATCTTTCTCCCTCTGAGAGTCTGGTGGGTTCGAACCACTGACCTTTCAGTTAACAGCTTAACCCCTGCAATCACGAAGGCTTCTTAATCAAAAAGTAGAACACAAATCTTTGTAGTGTGAACCAGATTCACAGTAGGTTTATAGTAAGCTAATAAGCCACTAAACAAGCCCTAAGGGTTATTGAAGTAACAACTCAGGTTTTGGTACTCCATCTCCATCTGATGTCCTACTGAAGAGCTACCCTCAGCAGTCAAGCCAGTGAATGAGGCCAAAATTGGGAAGGAAGAAATGTACCCTCCTCTCTCTCTTCAACAGTGCCTTGTAAATGCTGTGTCAGTTGAATTGTCCTATTTATAAGGCCTTTGTTTTTCCTTACTGTGAACTCTTCGGGACACTCCATTGCTCGGTGCAATTCAATATGACTGGAGCACCAGGGGTCTTGCTCCCTGCATGCAGAGCTCTGCAGGAGTTATTTATAAACTGCAGTCCCAGAGCATCCCAGGAACTGGAGTGAACTGAAGCTTCTAAGTGAACACAAGTGCTACGAATTCCAATGTTAGACCAGCACCAGAAATGTCCCTAAACTCATTTCCTGCCAGTGAAAATGGGGATGTGGTTGGAGGGAATTAGGGGGAATGGCAAACCCCATAAGGAATGAGGATGGTACCCAATTAGCTTCTTTTCATATTATGGGTTTAGGGAGGCCAAGTAATCCCAAGATAGCTCCAGTCATTTTCACATTGCCAAAGAGGAAGAGTATCGCTTTTTAATAGTGTAAGGTCAGAGGAAAAAAGGGATGGGAAAGGGGAGCAGAGAGTCAACCCAGGGAGGATTGTGAATGCACGTAACTCCCAGGGCATGAACATTTTTCCGAAAAAAAAAAAAAAAAAACTAGCAAGAAAGGAGATTAAAAAATTAATAACTTGAATTGTGATCAATAAAAATAATTATCAGCTTGCAGCCCATTTTTCGCAAGACACTCAGAAGCTCGAGAGTAATTCCTGAGATAGATATAGGAGCGAAGCTCTTGAAAAGCACCATAACCAAAAATTCCTTCCTTTCAAAAAGACTTCCCTGTTCAAATCACACTGTACTTTTTTCTCCCTGTCTTCTGCACTCTACCATTTGGTCTAAAGACAGTCAGCGAGCTAAATATATATTAATTAGAACTCTTGGGGCTGGCATCAGTGAGACACAATTATACCAAACTGAGGCCATTCCAGGCTCTGATAGCTTCATTTAAATTCCTGAATAAAACATGAAATATCTTTAATGAGAAATGAATATAGTTGTCAGAAGGGAGTAGTTCTGATATTGTTACCAGTAGAGATACAGGCGATGAAGACATAATGGGTAATATCTTCTATTTTATATAAAAATGATGGTTGTTAGAAAAGACATATCCCTCTTCTGAGACAGCATGCGTGCTACAGAACGGAAAAATTAGAGAGACTAACAGCAGAGTCTCCTCCCCAGAAATTGCAGTATTGGAAAGCGCCTGTAAATTTGCAGCAACAAACACATTCTGTCTATGACCGGGAAAAAAGATCGCCTCCAACGGCATCAGTGGGATTAAGCACGTGCAGCTCCCAGCTCCATACAGCAGATCGCTGCTTCTTTTTAAGAGCAAGTTAGGCAAGATTTCTTATTGATATAGATGTTTGGTTGTGAGTATAAAAGATGAATAGATGTGCGTGCTCATCTCAAATCTACGTCCTCTTCAGGACAGCTACTGCTCAATGCTGGAGTGGGGGAGGCAAAGGGCAAAGTGAGCTGGGTTAGTAAATCTCACTGTCAGGCCTTCCTTTGATCACCGGCACTGGGAAGTCCAAGCCAGAGCCCCAGGCTGCAGCAGAAAGCCTCTTTACCTGTTGGGTTGTGGCTGGGATTTTCTTCTTTTTTTTTTTTTTTCAGGGGCATCCCTTTATTCATCTTGTTTTTCATAATTATAATAGCAGCACACTACTTCCCATTCAGGCTGCACCTGTTTTAATCCCAGGTGACCTTGCACACTTTGGAAATATTATCAACAATTACTGATTATTGCTACGCCTGCCATTGAAATTGGGGGTCAGTTCCTCAGCCTGGGTGACTGGCGGGGAGAGAGATCTTTCATGGAGAACTGAAAGGCAATTGGACCAGAATAACATAGGTTGACAGTCTATCACACACACACACATATATCTCATGGACCTACAAAAGAACACACAAATGAGTCTTAGAAGAAATACAACTGGAATCTTCCTTAGACACAAGGGTGATGAGACCTCGACTCACTTAATTTGGTCACATCATCAGGAAAGACCAATCTCTAGAAAAGGTTGTCACAGTTGTAGAGGGCCAACAAAAACGAGAGAGAGCCTCAACGATAGGGATTAACACAACAGCCACAACAATGGGCCCAAACATATCAATGACGATGAAGAGGGCACAAGACTTGGTAACGTTTCATTCTATTTTATATAAAGTTCACCATGAGTAGGAGCTGACTTGACATCGGCTAATAACAAGAACAACGTAGAATGAGGATTCACTTGCCACCCAATCTATCACAGTCTTGAGCTATTTCAAAAGATATATCAAATATCACTCATTTCTCCTTTTTTTTTTTAAAATAAAAGACAAGGTACTAACACTATTCTGCCTTCATAAAGTAGATCGAGAGGCTGAATGAAGCAACTGGGGTGGGTCGGTTGGTTGATAAAGATCTTGTCATTGGACAACTGGGTGTCCATGTCCAATGCACTGTGGGGGGATGCTGAGATAAAACAGGCTGAGTCACTGTCCACGCAGAGCTTGTGGGCAGCAATTTCCACCAAATATTTATGCACTGGAAGGTCCTTGGTGATCTGTCCCTCCCAGTTCTGCAGTCCTTCTCACCTGTGGGGGTGGAAGTCACGGTGACAAGTTTCTAGCCAAGCTTCTGGGTGATGTCAACATTGCCGGTCATGAACCACAGTTTTGAGTAGCAAAGATCTCACATGCTGAACTCTCTAGACTTTTCCATGCTTCTGTGTCTTCATTTACAGACTTACCTCCTCCTATCTGTCAGGACATTGCTATCTTCTATGCAGTCCTTGACCTCTTCGTCCTCCCTCCTGGGAATCCCAAGGGTTCTAAGGGCATCTTTCTCTCCAAGTACATATACTTTTTTTTTTTTTTTCTCCTTGAGTGTGCATACAGTTAACGTGCTTGGCTGCTAACTGACGGGCTAGAGATTTGAATCCACCCGGAGGTGCCCCGGAAGAAGGGCCTAGTTATCTATTTCTGAAAAATCAACCAGTGAAAACCTTACTGTGATCGTTAAAGTTGTGTGTCAACTTGGCTGGGCCGTGATACTCAGTGGTTTGGCAGTTAATGTAGTTTGGCAGTCATATAATGATGTGATCACTTCCATTACAAGATTTGGTATAATGTGCTCACCTCCATGATGGGATCTGTTGTGAGTAGCCAATCAGTTGGAAGGAAGTTTCCTTGGAAGTATGGCCTGAATTCAATATAGGTGGACTTTCTGGCATGGCTCTTTCTTGCACTGCAGCTGCCTCTTGTTCATCTGACCTCTCATTCTTGGGACTTGAGCTATGAGCTTACCTGTGGTCTTGCCTGCCAGTCTTGGAATTTGTAGGTCTTTGTAGCCTATGAGCAAGAGCCCTGCTGTCTGACCTGCTGATCTTGGTTTCACCAGTGCCTGTGGCTATGTGAATCAGGAGAAGCCTCCAGCCTGACCCATAGACTTGGGATGCTCCAGCCTCTACAGCTGTGTGAGCCGTTTCCTTGATATAACTCTCTCTCTATATATATATATACATTTATTTATACACTTTACTGGTTTTGCTTCTCTGTAGAACTCAGCCTAAGACATTTATGGAGCACAGCTCTACTGTGACACACATGGGGTCACCATGAGTGGAAATCAACACAACAGTGACTAGTTTATTGATTTGCTTATCTCTGGCTACCTCATTAAAGTTACTTGATGAAAGGAACCATGCATCTCATGTGTCTAATGCCGTATCTGAGACAAAGTATGTGTTCAAATAAATGTTTGCTGAATGAATGGATGAATAAATAAAAAATGGAAAAAGGTAATATAATCTGTTGAGCTTTTCTAGGTTTACACTTTAAAAAATGTTTGCTTTGCCCATGCTTGGAGTCAAGAAATCCCAATAAGTAGGAAAAGGCAATAAAGTTTTGTTTTTTCGTTCCATGAGCCGAATAACAATTTGACTAATATGCTTTTACTTTTCACAGGTGGCTTTTATTTTCCAAAACTGACTAAATCAACTATTTGCTTGATCTTCTCTTTTTGTTTGAAAGATTGTTGCATCTCCCAACCCTCCACTTCAAACCCAAGTGGACAAGCAATCTGACTAGTGTACTTCAGTCCCCTTCTCTGGGGAATTTGGGTACTTTTCTGCTAAGTCCTAGCCACTGCCTTGGGCCTTGCTAATAATAGACTGGGATATAAAATTAAGGAATCTCAACTTTGTGGGATTGGTGTGTCCATAAGGATGCCATCACAAATCAGTCAGGGCATTTTTCCCACTGAGCTGGACATAGCCTCAGAATCCACCTCCAAACACTGTGCCTAGCAGCCAGGACAGGTCAGCAGGAGGTGGCAAACCTCAGCAGATGCCAGTTTCCACTCCTGCCCCAACCATGCTCTCACAGTCTGCCCAGCACACCCTAAGTTTCCTTCCTTGCCTGGACTCCTAGGGCTGGGCTCTACCTCAATCCAGTGCCTACTTGATCCACAGCTGCTTTCATTACGCCTCACGAACCCATTGGTCTTCTCAGACCTGGCTGGGTCCCCATGCCTTGCCCGCCCAACCCTTCTTCCCCATTGCTGAGGACCCAGCATGACTTTCAGGCCAACCTCTCCAACTTAGGCCAAGTAGCTCAAATGACTAGTCAAAGAGGGACACACCCAAGGAAAAGCAGCCTCGGCTGTGCGTGGTCTCACGCATATTCAGTGGTAGAAGGTGCGTCGATCATGCAAGGGTCTAATAACGATAGCAGCTACGGTTCAGTGCATATTTCCTATGTGGATAGCCAAGTGTTGTACATCAGTTGTCTCATTGAATCCTCAATGAAATTAATGGCATGTTATAATCTGGCCCCTCCTTTTTTAGGCATCATCTCTCATCTTATTCCCCTTGAACCATTACATTACTTTCCAGCCATGCTGAACTAGACATATTCTTGCATGCTGGTATACGTCTTAGGAGGTGCCATTTTACAGATGTGTAAACTGAGGTTGGATAAGTAAGATTACGCCAGAAGAATGTGGCAGACCTGGAGGTCAAAGCTTCAGTTATAATGAACCCATGCTCTTAACCAGTAAATTCTACTTAGGAGAGAACCAAAAAAAAAAAAAAAAATTTTTTTTCAAGTTTCTCCTCCTTCCAAATTGCAGGAAAGAACATCTTCAAGGCAAAAAGGCTTTGAATGACTGTATTTGTGCATAATGGCTATCTTTAAATATTTCTATTAAACACACTTACCTGGAAACCTAGAGAGAGTTCTGGTTCTCTCTAAACAGTGGCCTAGGTAGGAACTGTGAAGAATATATGCTTCCCCCTAGCAGACACACAACCTTAAGATCTTGACGCTTAGCCTGGGGCACCAAGGAGTTCAGTAATTGCCATATGGGGATGAGACCTCTAGCTAGGAGCCAGATGGCTTTTCTCTCTCTCCTCTTCTCCTGTGAGATGAATGTTCATGGTAATGGTGTTGAACCGACAGAACTAGGGGTGAAATTAAGGTAAGACAAGTGAGGCACACTTGCTTTGGGTACAAAATTTAAGGAGTGCCAAAAAAAAAAAAACAGTAATCACACTATTATTTTAATGAAATAATTTAAAAATTCAACATGCAAATGATGAATAAAATATCAGAATTTTACATAAAGACAGGATCAATATTACTGATTTTTCTCTTTACTTTGGGCTCCAATATGGCTCAGTCAAGGGCTGGGTGGAGGTGGAATTAGAGCAAAGAATTGATTGATTTTATAAACTCATAAAGTTTATAAAATCTTTGATAACCAGTCTCACTTAGAGTCAGGCCCAATCAGTAACTTTTCTTGAATTAAATTAAAATGTGTCAGAAAATCCAGTTATCCACATTTTTTGTTTGTTTTATGAGGACTGAACTCTGTAAACAACAAGCAACTTGATTCATTCTCCCGACTGCCCTGACACACTCACTCTGGGACCCCAAACATCCTCACCTTGCATAGATTTTCCTGAGCAGAGCCCAAAGCTTTTGTAGTCAGTTTTGTTCAGTGAACAAAAGCCCCCGGCCAATGCTGAGTAATAAAATAGCTAGCCCAGAAAGGGGAGGTCTTTGTTTAGAGGGCACGGAGTTTCTGTTAATGGTGGTAGAATAACTGGAAAATGGATAATGGATGACCATTGCACAACATGGTGAATATAATCAACGTTCCCGAGTTCTACATGTAAAAAATGTCCAGTTGGCAGATAATTTTGCCACAATAGAACAATTAAAAAAATATCTACCCCAGAGTCATATTAAACTCCCAAGCTCTCACCCAAATGAAAACATCTCTCTTGTGACTGAGAATTATATTCCAGGTTAGGGGAACTTGACTAGGAAAGGAAGGCAGGGTCAGATTTTTCACTTCCTTCATCTGCCTTCTCCACAACTTGTTCATTCCTGTTTAAAACACTCCGGAGGGAACATGGTAGAGAGAAGAGGTGAGGTACAGGGAAGTCTGCCATGACAGGGACCATGGAAATCTGGCATTGATGGCATCTGGGTATGGCAGAACCTAAATGCTGAATGTTTTTTCTCATGGACTACTTGTGGGGGTCGTTGGATTCCTTCTATTATGTGCTACAGTTCCCTTGGTGTGGACAAAGCCTCCTCCAGGTGGCCACTTAAAACATGCTCAGTCCTGTTTTTCATTGGTCCACTCCTGTGGTCCTTCCACATAGTCCTCTTGGATGGCTCTGTCTCAGGATGACATAATGTTGTTTCCTGGTTAAGGAGCCCACCACCAGTCCATGAGGAACTTGTGGTCATTGGCCCTGCTAACCTCAGCTTGCAGGTCCCTCCCAACTCAGCCGTGTCTTTTAGCTCTGGTGCTACTAAAGGGCAACGAACCACAGCCTCTTGTATTCTCCTATTCACCTATGAGGTGAACACCTGCCTCCATTCCCCCACACCCACACACCCATGGCAGGGGGCACATATCAAACTTTCTAAGTGGTTCTCCTAGAATACCTACCAATTGCCTAAGGGCAGGAGGTGCATGTCCTCTCCCCCATGGAAGTGATGGGTGGGAGTCACAGGTAGCAGAGACCACTTACACACTGAAGAAATTCTTCAACTTCTCAATTAATGTATAGCCTTCTTATGCAGCCTAGACCTGTTTCCATAATATCACACCAAAAAAGTAATATGAAGGATGTTTTTCATTTTCCCTAAGACATATGGGCTAACTCACATCGTTGAATTATGTGTTTTAAACATAAGGCATGTAGTAAAAACAATCAATGCCATACAGCATCCTTAGAAATAGCACCTTTTCTAGTTATAACCTGATATTTTATACAGTGAAAATTATCTCTGTCTCTCTCTCCCTCACACACACACCCACAAACCTAAATACAAATGAAAGAAGGAAAAAGTTAAACACTAGGCAATGTTTTCAGATCTCCTGTGATAATTTTTCTCAGCCACTCAGTTTCAATGTTTCAAGGTAACAGTCAGTAATACAGATTTATAGATTTTTCTCTCAAAGCTAACTTCCCCCCATTAATTTCCTGTCCTGTTACCCACAGGCAGGCAGGGCTCTGTTTGCTCATGCCTGATGTACTATTCAATGAGCCTCCCACCTAGTCTTCCTACATGCACACTTACTCCTCTAGGCCACCCTGCACGCCTCTTCCTAATAAATCTTCCTAAAATATCAGTTTTATTATGTATCTTCCCTCTACAACCATCAATGACTCCCTAGTGTCTACTGAATAACTCTCAAATGTCTAGGCATATTTTCCTTCCATGACTTCATTTCTTTTTGCCTACATCCAAAATTCCTCTATTTGAGTCAAATTCAGCGTGCTCTAAAACAGCGACACTTTCTCACCTCCACATACAGTAGACACTTCATAAATACACCCCTGGTAATGAGGGTTATACGGGTTCATACTGTTAAAAGGTTACCAAGGGCCTTAGAGCTTTATGTGTAAAGAATATTTGAACCAGGTCCATGAGTATATACCTTTTACTCTACAATTCAATTGTCCCTTTATGTGTCTACTTCCTTAATTCGTTATGGAACCTTTAAAGAGAAAAAATGTAAGTCCATTGCTTGGCATCCAAGAATTGTTGACAAGTAAATAAATGAATATCACCTAAAGTATAAAAGGGGTCAATTTTGTTTAAAGGACTGCAAAATAATAAACTGATGTTGAAGTGTAAGGAGTGAGAAGTGAGTGGAAATATATGTGCTTTGGTCAGGATAGACTCATGAACAACCTGTGTTATGCAGATGACACAACCTTGCTTGCTGAAAGTGAAGAGGACTTAAAGTGCTTACTGATGAAGATCAAAGATTACAGCCTTCGTGATGGATGACACCTCAACAAAAAGAAAACAAAAATCCTTACAACTGGACCAATAAACAACATCAGGATAAATGGAGAAAAGATTGAAGTTGTCAAGGATTTCACTTTACTTGGATCCACAATCAATGCCCATGGAAACAGCAGTCAAGAAATCAAAGGACATATTGCATTGGACACATCTGCTGCAAAAGACTTCTTTAAAAGGTTAAAAAGCCAAGATGTCACTTGGAGGACTAAAGTGCTACTGACCCAAACCATGCTATTTTCAATTGCCTCATATGCATGCGAAAGCTGGGCAATGAATAAGGAAGATGGAAGAACTGATGCCTTTGAATCATGGTGCTGGCGAAGAATATTGAATATACCGCGGACTGCCAGAAGAACGAACAAAGCTGTCTTGGAAAAGGTACAGCCGGAATGTTCCTTAGAAGCAAGGATGGTGAGACTTTGCATCATGTACTTTGGACATGTTAACAGGAGGGACCAGTCCCTAGAGAAGAACATCATACTTGGCAGAGGGTCAGTGAAAAAGCAGAAGACCCTCAACGAGATGGATTGTGAGGATGGCACAGGACCAGAGAATGTTTCTTTCTGTTGTACACAGGGTTGCTATGAGTCGGAACCAACTCAGTGGCACCTGACAACAACAACAGGCTAGGTTACTTGCATAACAAACAACCTCAGCAACTTAATGGCTTAATGCAACAAAAGTTTATTCTTCTTCCCACAAAGGCCAGTGAGAATGTTCCTGGTTGTGCGCTTCCTAAGAAAATCTCCTCAGTGTGGCTACCTAGGACCCAGGCTCCTTCCATCAACTCACCACCCTTTAAGTCTTCCTTAAAGTCTTCTTATGGGTCCTTTCCATCCACTCAGCTGACAAGCAAAGATTAAGAACATGAAAGGTTCTCCTAATAGGGGATGTTTTAGGAAACTGACTGGGTGTATCTGCCTCTTGGGCACCACTTCCAGGCAGCGTTTACTAATCTAAACTCAAGCCTATCCTCTATTTAGATTCAAGGTGAACTGGGAAATGTGGCTTATGGTGTAAACAGGGAAAGCAATGGGAGGAAAACCAGATTTGGTGAATATTTGCAATCTTTCCTATGCTAGAGTTTTCTGCATTGTTTTAGAGAAAAGAACCCCTCCCATCATCCCACAAGCTATATCTTGACAACCACAGCTGCAGGAAGACTGCGTTAGTTATCAAGTATTGTGTATCAAATTACCCCAAAACTTGCTAATTTAAAAAAAAAAATTCACTTTTTCTTGTTTCCTGTGGGTCAAAAATCAAGGCATGGCTTTCTAGGTCCTTTGCCTCTGGGTCTCTCACGAGGCTGCAGTCAAGGTGTTGCCTTGGCCATGCTCATCTCAAGATTTAACTAAGAGAAAGATCTACTTCCATGCTCACTCAGTGGTTGTTGACAGGATTCAGTCCCTTATGGGTTCTTGGGCTGAGGGCCGCAGGTCCTCACTGGCCGTCAGGTGGAGGCTGCCCTCTGTTCCTTGCCACATGGGCCTCCCCATAGGGCAGCTTATTCCATGGAGGTTTGGCTTATAGAGGGAGCAACACAAAAAGAACCAGAGAGAGAGTGAACAAGACAGAAGTTACAGTCTCTTAGAGCGCTGGTGGTGCAGTGGTTAAACACTCGGCTGCTAACCAAAAGGTTGCCAGTTTGAACCCATCAGCTACTCTGAGGAAGAAGATATGGCAGTCTGCTTCCGTAAAGATTACCGCCTAGGAAACCCTCTGGGGCAGTTCGACTCTGTCCTATAGGGTCACTATGAGTCAGAATCGACTTGATGGCACATAACAACAAACAACAAAGCCAATAAAAGTGTTTGTTCAACAAGTAGAACATGCAGGGTTAATTAAAAGCTTTTCTGTGAACAAGAAAATTGCTTCTGAGATATCTGAAGGAGCTAAATAGAAAAAAGAAAACAATTAAAAGGAAAAGAATGACTTTAGAAAGTTATATTACAAAGATTTCCATGGTGTTAATCATATCTGTTTCATAGGATTGCTCAGAGAATTAAATGAACTAATGCATCTAAAACTACCCAATTATGTAGCTCTAACGGGGCCCCAAGAATCTTCTAACAAGCCCCCTGATGACCTTAATGGTTCTGATATCAGGCCCTTACTTTGAGTAGCAAGGACCTAAGTCTGCCTCAATGAAAACTGTCCCCTTATCTCAATGATGGAGCCCTGGTGGTGCAGTGGTTAAGCATTGGGATGCTAACCAAAAGGTCAGCAGTTCAAATCCACCAGCCGCTCCTGGGAAAGTCTATGGGGCAGTTCTACTCTGTCCTATAGTGTTGCTAGGAGTTGGAATCGACTCAGCATCAATGGGTGATCACAATGGTCCCTCAAACTTGAGCGGGCTACAGGGTGACCTGAGGGCTGGGCCCCATCCCAGAGTTTCTAATTCAGAAGGTTGGGCTCTGAGTATGACAGATAGGTAGATAGATAAGACAGACAGATAGAGGGAGACAAAGACAGATAGCTGCCATCCAGTCTACTCCAACTCATGGCAAACTTACATATGACATATTCACTATTGCCAACACATTCAAGTCCCTCACTGTAGCTGCTGCACCAATGTCTCTCAGCAAGGGTTCCCCTCTCTCCCATTGGCTTTCTACTTGGTCAAATGTAATATCTTCCTCCAGCAATTGATCCCTCCTGATAATGTGTGCAAAGCAAGCAAGCTGCATAGTGTACTGTTGTGATCTACATGGTTTTCACTGGCTAATTTTCAGAAGTAGGTCATCATGATTTTATTCCCAGTCTGTCTTAGTCCAGAAGCTCTGGTGAAGCCTGTCCACCATGGGAGGCATTGCCAGGATTAGAAATACCGATGGCATGGTTTCCAGCATCATAGCAACACACAAGCCACCACAGAGCAACCAGGGCACAGGTAGGTGGTGGCTGAGCGCTGTAAGGACATGTAAATGAGGAAGACATGCTGTGATGATACCTGCCCTAAAGAAAGTTGCCATTTACTAGCTTGTAAAGAAAAGTTTGCATTTTCCTTTGGAGGAAACACTGCTTATAAACCCAGTCACAGAGAATACAAGACACCTTAGAGCTATTAAAACGTAGTAACAAATGCCTTAATTAGGCAGCATCAGGGTGTGCTGTAAATCCCCTCTGAGTCCCTTTGAAACAGCTTCCACCACTGATGCGACTAGGAGTCCTTTCCTTTTTACTTCATAAACAGTCCTGGCACCACAAAATTAAAGTCTTCCAAAAATGAGATTATAAACATTAAATGCTATTTATGGCTCTCATGATAGAAGCCACTGAAGAATTCATTTTAATACTGTCACTTAATAAAGGCACTGCAGCGTTTTTTGTTTTTTGTTTTTTTTCTTCCCCTTAAATTAACTCGAAGTTCTTCCGAATACCAGGTCAGAAATACCGTGAGCTCTTACTGTGTGTGGCAGGGCCTGCAGAAGTTAAATCAGCTACGGGCACACCCCGCCCTCCCCACACCCCCACCCCCCACCCCCTGCCAACTCCCACTCCTCAGGGGCCCAGAGTCAGGGGCTATACAGACAAATAAACTGAAAATTACCCTACCACACACATTTCCAATGCAGGCCTTTGGATTGCAGTTCCCTTTGCATTGCAATGCCCTCCGAAGTTTGCACGCTTCCTCCTTCTTGGCAATCTCACATTTCACCTGGCTTGATTTTCCTCCCATGGTCAGCGAGGAGCTGATGGCAGCTTGAAGTGGCAGGTCAGGGATAAGAAAGAGTCTCCAAATGGGGTTGAGGGGGAAGAGGAGTGCCGGGGCAGAGGGAAGAACCCGAGTCAGCGCTGATGCACAAACCAATGGGCGCTGCAGGGCATCAGGCCTTAGGTGCGATGTCAGCTTGCTCACTATGGGGACGCGGTGGGTGGTCGCGTGGGACCCAGATGGTTGTAGAGAGTGGACTACGGCTGTCTTGCATGCTGAGCAAAGGAGTTGAACTTTATGCTGAAAACTGAAGGACGCTATTAAACAGGAAAGTGGTGTCATCCGTTGTGTTTTAGAAAGGTGGCAGCGAGGCAGTAATGAGGATGGAGTATTGGGGGCCTGGAGTGAAGGAGGCCTGTTGACCAAAAAGTTGGTAGTTTGAATCCACGAGCCACTCCTTAGAAACCCTATAGGGCAGTTCTACTCTGCCTTATAAGGTCGCTATGAGTCAGAATCGACTTGATGGCAGTGGGTTTGTTTTGATTTGTTTTTCCTTTTATTTTATTCTTTTGTAGTGAAGGAAGGGCTCCCAGTGAGCAGACTGCTGCCTTATCCAGGCAAGAAGGGAAGGGGTCCTGAGCCAAGACTGAGGCAGGGGGTGCCTAGAGGTCATTTCTAGGGAGCATGCTGAGCGAATCCAGTCACTGAAGATAAAGTTAGGACCTCACACACTTCCTCTCATATTTGCCAGAGTGAGACAGTACCTGGATGTTGATGTTTTGATCTCAGGTTTGGAACCCATCCATGAACCAAATCCTCTCCCTTTCCCCTGGTTGCCTAAAGTCCTCACCTGTTGCCTTTGAGTCACTCCAACTCATAGCGACCCTATAGGACAGAGTAGAACTTCCCCATAGGATTTCCATAGCTGTAATATTTACAGGAGCATGCTGACATGTCTTTCTCCAGCGTATCTGCTCATGGGTTCGAACTGCCGACCTTTTGGTTAGCAGCTGATCTCTTAACACTGCCCCACCAAGGCTCCTCAAGTCCTCAAGTTTCTTCAATTGCCTGATCGTGTGCCTGCATTCCCTCTCTCAGCATAGTGACAGTTCTTTGTTTCTTCAGATTAGCTAAACTCATCCCCACCTCAGGGCCATTACACTTGTTGTTCCCTCTGCTAGGCACACCGTTCCCTGCAATTTTCGCATTGTTAGCTCTTTCTCACCATTCAACTTTCTGCTCAACAAGTCGTCTTTCCCACACCACTCCCCAGGCCACCATATTAAAACCAGTTCTGTCGAATTTGCACCACCCAGTGACTCCAGTTCCAGCATGTTACCAGGTTTTATTTTCTCAACATTCTCCTTGCATAAAATGACCCAGCATCCAGATTTGCTGAAGTCTCTAATGTTGCCCTTCCTTGAGTAGACTATCTGGGTGATGAGAAGAGAGATTTTTCCCTGGCTTCACCTTTGCTTCAACGTTGGTGCCTTCGACAATGTGTGGCACTCAGTGGATGCTCTCTAAATTAGCACTGAATGAATGACTCTAGGAAACCAGAAAGACGAGAGAGAACTGAATTAGATGTCCTGTAGTTGAGATGCTGCTACTTTTTCACCTCTCCCAAAGACATCTCCTTCCTCCCTTACTGTATGGACTCACCCACAACAAGGGACAGACCAGCATCATTACCAAAGCAAATGCCCCAGGAGGGGAAATAACATGTGCCACAAGTTTCCCCCAGTGGCTCAAAGTTCTGGCAGTGGGGATGCTGGCTTTTTCTCTGGGCAAGGTGCACATCTCGGCGACAGCCTCTGTAATAGCTACTGCAGAGACCAGACAGGAGGCATTAAAAATTAAACAACTGAAGAGTCGATCGGCTTCCAATCTCGGGTTTATAGACAGGAAAATGGTTAATGACAGGTGGTCTCTGTAACAGAGGTGGCCTCTGAGAGACATTTCTCTTGATTTTATTTTTTAATTAACTTTTATTTTTAGGATTTTGTCCCTTTTTTCTGCCCTCCACTGGAATGATATTTAAATGATAAAAGGCTTACCGCTGTTTCCAGAGCAGCCGGGGCCACCTTGCCACCCAGCTGCAAGCGGAGGAAATCTTTAAAGAGTGCTCTGTCTTGGAATTCTACTGCTGCCAAGTGACATGCACGGAGTCTCATAATATGGCTCCCAACTGCAGATCTTAAAGCTAAAGAGAGCAGTTTTTCACCTCTCCAGCATGACAGCCTCGTAATTACCCATTCCGAGCTCCCTAAAACAGTATTCCTCCTAGTTAAGCATCTCTACCATCCGCCGCAAGACACACCAGTGAGTTGCAGATGTTTTATTCAGGATCTACAGACTGTGTAGGGGTGATAAAACAGGCAAGGTCCAAGTCTTAATTTGTGTCATTGAGATGGGTCTATTCTGACTTGGAATATGGTCACTGTTACATCCGATCCATAACCAATCCTGGGGATGGCGCAGGACCAAGGAGCATTTCGTTCCACCGTGAGTTGGGGGTGACTCGACAGCAGCTAAAAACAACAATAGCATACATGTATGCATATACAGGGGCAACAGTGGTTTAATGGCAGAAATCTCCCTTGTCATGCAGGAGAACCAGGTATGATTCTGGCCAATGGGCCTCAGCTACAACCATGAGATAGGAGCCTCTTGGTCAGTTGGGGCTGCGTGTTGCTATGATGGTGAACAGGTTTAGCGGAGCTTCCAGACTAAGACAAACTAAGAAGAAAAACCTGGTGATCTACTTCCAAAAATCAGCCGGTGAAAACCCTATGGATCACAATAATTCGATCTGCAACAGATCATGGGGCTGGCACAGGACTGGGTTTCCTTTCATCATGCATGAGTTTGGGGGCCAACTCAGTGACACTAACAATAACACCATGTACATACAGATACACACAAACACATACGTATAAAATATGGCTATTAATACCACTAGGTAAGCCATAGCTTGCCCTACTGCTAGCACTGTTCTCTCATGCCTACGATCTCATGTGATTTTCGCAGTTATCTTGGGAGATGGCAGTCATAGTCATTTTACCAGAGTCAAAGATAAGGCTCAGAGAGGTTGAATAACTTGCCTCGGTTCACACAGCTAATGAGTACCAGGACTGAGATTTGAACCCAGAGACTCTAACCCCTGAGCCTATACTCATAACCCCCTTATAGACTGAAGCATATAAGTGTGCTCCCCATGAATGAGGAGAGGAGAAAGAAGGATATTTTGGGAAATGTAGTAGTAATTGGATTGTGTAAGAAAGAACTTAAAGGCCATGAGAAAACATGTGCCCTGTATTTTTCATGTCATAAGGAAATGCAATGGTTTGAATAAGACGGCTTCGAATAAAAGGGCTTTAACCCTCCACTTCTTCACTTTATTATTATCTAAAATTATGTTTGTGTATATCTGTTTGTTAACTTGTGTATTATGCCTCTTCCTTCGCTAGAATGAATGGGTCACATGAATAGACTCCTTGTCTGACGTGTTCTCTACTGCACGCTCAAGGCCTACAACAACGTCTGGCATATATAAGACATATAATAAATATTTATTGAGTGAGTGAACCAAGGAAGCCACCATGAAAGCTCCAGTGCCACCCCCAAGCCTGGATCTCCTGGGTTCCTTAAACTAAATACAACCCAAGGTCACAACACAACTCTCCCGTAGTGATCTTGATCAAAATGATCCTCTGGACCTCGTTCCAGCTGGTTCTACCCACCCCCCTGCCCCAGACTCAGAATATGAATAAATTGGCCTTAGCTTGTCTTTGTAGACAAGATGGCCTCATTCTGGTCTGCTAATTGTAGTACACCTCTCTGGATTAGTTGATTTGATAGGGACTCCTGTCAAAGAGGTCATCCTTGCCTATCTGCTGTGCAATCTGCCTTGCGTATTAATTGTCGTATCGCGTAGCTTCCTTTGAAGTGTAGTAAAAGAGAGAAAAAAAAAATAGAAAACCCGCATTTGAACTCACCCCTCCCTGTTCCTTCCCACCCTTGCTTCATGGCCTCCTCCATATCTTCCCCATTTAGTAGAGAGCACTTAACCTTCCACGGGATACTTTTATGCTCCATTTTCTATGCCATTACGGAAGAGATACAAGTAAATGGAGTTGACTTTTGAATGAGTGTTTTCATCACCCACTTCTGTGCCCCCCCCACCCTCCCCATTTCTCAAAAGGGAAACACAGATGCAAAGAGAGTTGAAGGTGTTTTCAAATTAAATGCATCTCAGAGAGTCAGGTAGGCAGGAACAAATGCCTTTTGCTGGGACTGCCAGAGTAGTAAAACATCTACAATTGATCTATACAGACAAGAGCATTTCGTTGGTAACGAAACAGACTGGAACAAGGCCAGGTTAGATGGCTTGTTCACACTCCCTTGGGGGTCTTGTGCTTCTTCTAACACTCATCACATAAGACTACTTGTTTAACATCTACTTTCAAGGATATTGTTATGGTTATCTATCCCCAGGTGACTTGATGGCTTAAGACAAAAATGGTCATTGATTTTGCTCACAAATATACAATTTGGATAAGGCTTGTCAGCAACAACACACCTCTGCTGCTCGTGCAGTCAGTTGTGTTAGGGAATCAGCTTCCTAGATGGCTCACTCTCATGGCTAGCAAGTTGGTTCAGGGAAACTCAGTCAGGGTTGTTGGCCATGGGTTCTTGGCTCCTCTCCAAATGGGCTTTTCCATGGAATTTCTTGTGTTTCCTCACAACATGGTGGTTGGTTTCCAAAAGCAAGCTTTACAAGAGACAAGAAGGAGAAGTTGTCAGTCTCTGAAGACCTGACTAGGCCTGGACACTGATTCAGCATCACTACTGTTATAGCCTATTGGTCAAGAGTCACAGAGCCAACCATATTCAAGCGGAATCTTGGGAGGAGTGATAGAGGGTTTTGGCCATTTTTAACCCACCACTGATACTAAAGCAGAGGCTATGTCTATCTTGTTTTCCACTGCTTTACCAGTGGAAAGGTAAAGGGCAGTGGTGGTTTAGTGGTGGAATTCTCCCCTTCCATGCAGGAGGTCTGGATTCAATTCCCCGCAAATGTACCTTATGCATGGCCACCACCCGCCTGACAGTGGATGCTTGCTTGTTGCTATGATGCTTAACAGGTTTCGGCAGCGCTTCCAGACTAAGACCAACTAGAAAGGCCTGGCAATCTACTTCTGCAAATTAGCCAGCGAAAACCCTAAGGAACACAGCAGCCAGTCTGCAACTGATTATGGGGGTGGTGCAGGACCGGGCAACATTTCGTTCTGTTGTGCATGGGGACACCGTGAGTCAGGGGCTGACTTGAAGGCAGCTGACAACAAATATAACAATGCAGAGGTGGTATACGAGAAATATTTATAAAAAGAGAGAATGAACAGATGTTGTTTGTTTTCTCTGACTCCATTTGATATATATTTACCTTTCTTAATATGACATTTCTTTCTTTCAACCCTAGTTTTTAGTAAACAGACAAAACAGTACCATTGTGATCAGTGGCATATGTTGGACGTCTCTGTTTGAAAGCATAGTAATTCAAAGAAACGTCTGGCCCTCCATCCTCTGAGCCTCCACTCACTCTGTGTGTATAGGGAAGGGGGTCCTAAGCCTGGTTGAAGCTTCAAGGACTGGGAAATTGTCAAAGAACCAGACCAGCAGTGTGTTTCTAACCTCCCTTCCCCTTAGTGATGTGCATGAACCCCTGGGCCCACCTGAGACGTTACGAGAGGAAAGTCAATCCTCCGCGCACAACTATGCCAAGTGAGGTCACATTTGGCTGAGCTGTCCTAACCATGAGACTCAGAAACTGATATGCTTCACAGTTTCCAGAATTAAAAAAAAAAAAAAGGTAATAATAATAATACAAAGAGAAGGGAAGAAGAGGAGAAGAAATAGAGTTATTACTATTAATTAAACCATTAAACAACTACTGGGCTAAGGAGCCCTGGTGGCACAGTGGTTAAGAGCTCAGCTGCTAACCATAAGATCAGCAGTTCGAATCCACCAGTGCTTAGCCTTTGTTGGTAGCCCAGTGCTTAACCACCTGTACCACCCAGGGGCTCCCTGGCTCAATGCTATTGCAATTGTTCCCCAAGTAATATCCAAACTTCCTAGCCTGGTCTGGAAGACCTTTCAAGTTCAAGTTCTGGCCCATCCCGTCTCTCAAGTCATTTTCCTACACTTTCCAACAGGCGTCACACAAGCAAAAGTGGATTTCTCATAAACGTATTTCTCTTAAATATATTATGGACACTTTCTGAATAACTGTGGTCTCCTGGGAGAATCATGTGAAATGTATTTGTTTCTATTTAAGACAAAGGCAGGAGGAGAAAGGTGCACCCTGTCACCCCTATAGGCTGCCCCTTTTCCTGGCCAGCATTTCTTTCCACAGTGGTTCAAGCTGAGAACCAACCGGCATTCATTATGCTCCCCTTCACCTTCTCTGCTTGATACTGGAGGCCTTGCCATCTGGAGGAAGAAGGAAGGGGAGAGGGAGGGATGAGAGACAGGAGGGCATCACTGATAAGGACAATAGCCCAGCAAACTCCGGAAACCCATGCAGCACACCGCCAAGAGGAGCTGACTTCCAGCAACATGAAAAGGCTAGTGAGGAGAAGGATTACGGGAACTTCCTTTTCTTGTGGTGTGGCCCAGTTGGTCATAATGGTGCTGAGGTTATGCAGCAAAGACTCATTAAAACAATAAATAAACCACAGCCATTATAACTAGGACTTCTCTTTTCCCGCATGCTTTGCTGAAAGACAGGGAGATCGGTTCCCTGCCTCCTGTCGTTTTGCTAGCTGAGCTCCTGGTATGCAGCTGAGCTCCTGGTATGCGGGATAGACACAGGCAGACAGGGACAAGTTAATTTAGAACACCAAAGAGGAGCAGGGATTCTTTACCCTATAGTATATATGGGATGATGGTGAAGATACAGATTTGAAGGAGTTTAAATAGTTAAGGAAAAGCATTGTAGAGGGATCTTTCTGGGTAATAATGAGGTCTCTATTTAGAGTTCAATTCTGTGTTCAGAGCACAATTTTCTTCGGGCTCTATAGAAATGTCATAACCATGCTATCACTAAAGAATGCCTGGCTGGATTTTCAAAATGCTTCCCTAGGTGGTCCATGCATTTGAATTAATGAAAGAGGAAGACAGGAAGAGCTAAAGGCAGGTAATTCAACATAACCAATTGGCACTTTAAAATCCCTCCCTTCTCCAGCACCTTTTATCTTAACTCATCTAAAATTCCAAACAGCCTCTTCTAGGATAGACACAAATAACCCTATAATTTCAACAATATGAGGTTATAGGAGGATTTAATCCTAAATTGTCCATTTCAGAAATGTAAGTGTGACCAAACTATCGGTCATTCCAGCTCTTTCTTGATTATCATATAAATGCGCCTGGCAAATATACTCCCTACTCCAAATCTGCAAATTGCGATTGTTCCCCACTCAGTACCAAGTAATATCCAAGTTTCCTAGCCTGACCTGGAAAACCTTTCAGGTTCAAGTTCTGGCCCACCTCAGCTCTCATTTTCCTACATTACAACAAGCACCCCACGGCAAAAGTAGCTTTCTCATTTTGTTCCAAATAGGCCAAGGACATCCAGACCGAGTGCCTCCTTCACTCCAGGCCCTGTGTGAACCTCTGGGGCAGACAGGGTTAAAGCATGAACCTCAGAGTCAGGCCAGTCTGGATTTGAACCTACCCTGCCACTTACTAGTCAGGTGACCTAGGGCAGAGAGAGCACTGACTCAGTTAAAAGTGATAATAGGAAAGTCCACCTCACCAAATTCTTGCAAGGATTAAATGAGAAAATTAATACAAAGGCCTTGGTAGAACACCTGGCCTAAAGTAAGGACTCAATACAAGGAAGTTGTTATTACAAGTTTGATTGCTTCCTCCTGTTGAAATCCTTCAATCCTGTCAGGACCCAATCAAATGCACCCTCTAATCTGAAGCCTTCCAAGATTACTCTTTTCCTTCTGAACTCCTATACTGCTTAAGCTATGTCTCGCAGAAGGAATTGCTCACATACAGCCTTTTAATGTAATAATGTATTTCAGTATAATAATAGTATAATAACAAGAATATATAATACCTGTATGTATTAGTCGGAGTCCCTCGGTGGTGCAAATGGTTAACACACTCTGTGGCTAACTGAAAGGTTGGTGGTTCAAGTCTACCCAGAGGTACCTTGGAAGAAAGGCCCTATGATCTACTTACAAAAGATCAGCCACTAAAAATTCTGCGGAACACAGTTCTCCTCTGACACACGTGGGCTCGCCATGAGTTTGAGGCAATTCAACAGCAATTGGCTTATATCTTAGTTACTACTCTAAGCACTTAAGAAAACCTGTTGCCGTCTGGTCGATTCCGACTCACAGTGACCCCAGAGGGCAGAGTAGAACTGCCCCATCAAGTTTCCAAGGAGCACCTGGTGGATTTGAACTGCCAGTCTTTTTGGTTAGCAGCCATAACACTTAACCACTATGTCACCAGGGCTTCCACAAGCACTTTAGATATGCTATTCCATTTATTTCCCACAATAACTCTGTGAGCCTTGAATTATTATTGTCTTCATTTTACAAGTGAGGAAACTGAGATGCAGGGAGAGAAAGCAGCCTGTCCTAGATCACACAGCTATTTAGAGGGGAAACTAGGGTTCAGACCTAGTCAGACAGGCTCTGGGATCTATGCTCTGACCAATATGTACTACCTTATCTCTGCTTGTATGAGGGTGAGTGGGTATAGCCTTAAATTTTGTGCTAGGCACCTTGTTTGCCTCACTCTACCCTCAGCCCTATAATCTTATCGCAGTGGAAAGGAAATGGGTTTTAAAGTCATAGACTTGACTTCAAACTCCATTTTAGCACTTAGTAGTTATGTGACCTTGGACAAGCCATTTAATATTCCAGAATCTCCATTTGCACAACTGGAAAGTGGAAATTCTTAGCTGGTTAGAAATCATATACAGTAAACACCTAGGACATTAGCCAGCATATGGTAGGTACTCAACTAATGTATTTTATTAATACTAGTTTGAAGGGCTTTGGGTAACAAGGATCACATTCTACACATTTTCCTTGTTCTTCTTAACCAAATCTCAGAAAGAGCCCTGCATATTCCTTTGTACGGAAGGGCAGCTCAGTATACATTTGTGGCCTAAGTGTGTGAGTAAATAGATGACTATGTGATAGAAGTCAATAATTCTCCAGGAATATAGATAATGGTCATCCTTGGCTAAGTTTGTCCCTAAAATCCTCATTAATAAAACAGCACACTTTGTTTCATGTTGCTGTGACATTTAGAGTTGCCGTTAATATAACCAGTGATCTCTCCAACCCCGAGGCTGCCCTAGTTCAAGGCCAGGGTACAGTCTGAGGTTGACTCAAAGGCAGACAGCACCACCTACTGAGCTATGATTTTCCACATTCCAGAAAGAAGGCCAAAATGTGGAATATGTCAAGGCCATGCCACTGCACTTAACAACAAGATTAAACAGAATTCAAGTGAAAGCTACTTGATTGTGAAAAAGACAGTATCTTCAGGAAGAGGGGGGCTCCTTTGGCTTTTATCGACTTCCATCCTCTCATAAGCCATTGTTGGGACATTTTAGTGGCTCTGCAATGCAGACAGCCTCTTGGCTCTAATTTCAACTATCGTTTAGGAACCAGCTGCCCTAAAGATCACCTAGGCTTGTTTTGCACATTACTCAGCTGAACTTCACTAAGATGTGTGTAACATTTGTGCAAACCTTTGAGAGGTCACAGAGTTTTTTTTTGAGGACTATTAACTGAAACATTAAACAACATCATGGCCTCAGATAAAGTGACTAGGGTATCCGAGCTAGGGCTTTTCTCCTCAATGAGTCTCAAGAAAACAACACTGGACTTTGACTCAGTTTACCTGCTTCTATCTTTAGTGTCTTCACATTTGCTGAGGGGGATAGTGGAAGAGCCTGATTTTTTAAATTCCGATCATGTTGGAGTTGCTAACCACTGAATCAGTCCCCTGAAGCATCTGACTCAGGCCGTGGTATACAGTAGATGGTTAATATCTGTTACATGAATGAATGAAATGCATTGACAATCTGGCCCGGCAAGTGGGAGATGGTTCTCCCCCTTGTCTGATGCCCACCACGGCAAACAGCACACGAAACCTCTCCCCATGGCGCCCTGGTCTCCTTCTTTCAATAGGTCAGTCTCTGGCTCCACCTTCCGGCCCCTTCACTTTATGAATCCTGATCCTAGTGAACACCACGTGTGATGCCAGGACACCCATAGAGCCAGGAGTTCGTTCAGTTCACTGATTGTTCTCAGTGTCTAGAGAAAGGATTAAAGCATAGTAGGTTCTCAAATAAATATTTTAGTATGAGTGAGTTAGTGATGAATGAAAATTCTAGCAAGGAGACCCTGGACAGAGGGAATGGCAGTGGAGGAGAAAGGAGCAGAGAGGTGGAGGACTGGAAAAGAGGGGAGGAAAGAGAAGGGCAGGCTTCTGAGTAGGGGGTAGAGCAATGAGAGAGTCAGCCTACTCAGAGCAACCTAGTTCATTTCTCTACCTCAGTTTCCCTACCTGCCCATATCACCCTTTGGTTCCTTCCCCACAGCTCTGCTATCATTACTCATTCCTAGAGGAGACCCTCTGCACCCCCTTCTTACCGACCACCCACGTTTTGGTAAAGGCTCTGCGTTCCAGGTCATCACACACTCCTGGTACTTGACATACCCAAGCAGTCTTTCCCTTAACTAGTTCTGTAGCCTCTGCCTGAGTCCTACTGTCTCTTCTTGCCTGGCTGTCTTTCTCTTGTTCTTTCTTTGCTTTCCTCTCTTTCTCTATTTCTTTCCCTCTTGGTGCCTCTGTCTCTCTCACTCTGTGTAGTGTGTGTCTCTGTGTTTCTCTTTCTCCATTTTCCCCCTCTCTCTCTCTCTGTCTCTATGTACCTCTTTCTTGTGTCTTTATCTTTGTGTCTCTCTCTTTCCCTGTGTGTCTCTTTGTGTCTCCGTCTCTGTGTGGTCTTTCTGTCTGTCTCTCTCACTCTGCCTTTCTCTTTGTCCTCCTTTCTTGCTCTCCTTGTGTGCATGTCCCTCTCTGTGTCTCTCTTTGCTCACTGTCTCTGTGTCTGTCTGCTTTAATCTCTGCCGTGTTTCTCTCTCTTGATGTGCATTCTCAGGACACCTAATGCAAGAAGCAACTGTGTTTTTCCTTCCCTATCCTCCCCTCGCCCCTGACTAAGGTTTTTGGTAAAGGTTCTCTATACCACTTAGTTGAACAACAGGATTACAAAGTGCTTCATGGTGACAGGGGCCCTTTGAGGGAACATCCATCACCATCCTTCTCAGCTTAGATAGCCACATGAAGGCCCAGAGCCTGACATTCCATAAACAAGTTTCCTTGTTTCCTCTCTCTGCAGTGCCCAGAGAAGGCACCCGTGATTTGGTGATTTGGAAACTCCCTAAACTGTGTACATCAGAGTGGCCTTGAAGCTGCAGACAGAGGGGGGCCTGAGACAGACCATTAAGAAGAAGTTGTCTCTGCGCCTGTCTGTGATGCAGTCCAGGCCTGGGCGCGCTGACGGATAAGTGGCAGCTCTCCCCCTCTGGAACTCGGCTCACCAGGCTGAGCAGCCCAGGCAGCGGTTTAACCCGAGGGTCAGAGGGCAGCCGGGCGGTATCTGCCAGCTGGCTGGCTTTCCTGTCTCACTGGGTCCGCCTTCCCTCACAGACCCTGACAGGAGGGGCCCACGCCTTGGGGCTCACCCCTAGGATTTAGACATGTGAAGAGCCATTTCAGTCCCCCACCCCCATTTTAAAAAGAATGAAACTCAGCACAAATCCCTTATTAATATTGTGTACCAGAGGGTATATCCTGAGACGTAGGACACGGGAGTGACAGCACACCCATTTGTGGTTATAGGACACACAGACACTCACACCAGTGTGTGTAGCCAGGCCATCTCTGTGACTCTTCAGTTAATGATTAAAGATAAGGATTGAAACGCATCTTAATAACCAGAAAATAACTTACAGTCTAACATCTTGAATGTACTAGATTTCAAAGGGCAGCGCGATGTGTTGAAATGCACATATCCAATCACCAGTGGAATTAACAGATTTGTAAAAGTTATGCTTGAGAACATTGTGTGTAGCTGTACCACGGCATAATCAAATTCCCATTTAATTTTATTAACGAGAAAATCCAGGCTTTTTTCACATTACCATCCTTTCTAATATTAATTTAGGGGTTATTAAGAAAACACGTTTTTAACTGTTTTATTTTTAACCGTTATTTTTAAAGCAAACTCACATGCTTTAACAGCTTATCATTTGTTGGAGTGTGAGCGTTTTCTCTCTTTCTTTTAACCTTGGTCTTACAACCAAGCTAGGTATATGGAAACCCAGTTGGGAAATGACAAAGGCCACAGGAACTTTTCCAGGAACTTGTGAAATGCCTTCTTTTGGCAGCTTTCCTTTCCCTTTCCTCTCTCTGCCCACCACGCCTATTCTCACTGTCAGCAGTGTTTACACATTGGCCCATTGTCTTTTGCCTGTTGGCAAGAGACTGAGTTTTTTCTCTCCTCCTCTGCAGCTGGCCTGACCTTGCCTCTCAGAAAACACACATCCCAGAAGACTTGTGTCATTCACCTGCGACCGCCACAAGCCAGAATCCCATCCACAGCTGGTGCGGGCTGAGCTGGGACACCAATCAGAGTTAAAATTCTAAAATAAGGGACCCACATGGCAAGAATTGCATCAGGGTTCTAGAAAGAATAGAAAGAAGAGATGGGACTTTGAACAGCATTACCTACTAGTATGATAACGGCTCTATTTAATGTGCCCTTAAGCCAGGCCCATAAACTTACTGACCCACGTCTTATTACAGGGATTAGCAACCAGGGCGGACGGGCGTGTGAGGTCAGTGAGGGAGTCAGAGGGGAGGAGGTGGAAGGTAGAGAACGAGTCATTCCAAGGCCAAATTTTTATTTAAATTGTCTGTTGTTGTTGCTGCTGTTAGCTGCTATAGAGTTCACCTCAACTCATGGCGACCCCGGGTACAATGGCCCGGTCCCAGGTCATACTTGTGGTCACAGATCAGACCACTGTGACCCATAGGGTTTTCATGGATGGATTTTTAGAAGAGGCTCATCAGCCACTTCTTCCTACTCCGTCTCAGACTGGAAGCTCTGCTGAAAACCGTTTAGCGTCATAACAACACACAAGCCTCCACTGACAGGCAGTGGTGGCTATGCACGAGTACATCGGCTGGGAATCGAACCTGGGTCTCCCGTACGGAAGGTGAGAATTTTACCACTGAAATACCAATGATGCATAAACTACCTACCAGAATTTAAAATTCCACACATGAAATAACCTCAAATTGATCATGGCCATTTTTTTTCTCAGTTGGAGGACTGTGACCTTGAAGTCAGAAGATCTGGGTTCAAGTCTTATTTTTATCGTGTATTAATAATTAACTGTGAACATTAGGCAGGGAACTCTAGCCTCTCTGGGCCTTAAACGCAGTCACTGTGCAATCATGATGATTACATGCCAGCTTACCTGAAAGAGGTCAATGATTTATTGAGAAACATAAGGTATATCAAATGCTCTGTAAGCTATAAACAGCCACAAAGATTTAAAGTGTTATTAATGTGTAATTCCATTTATGTATCATAATGCTGGCTAAATTTGCTTTACTCCTCATTAAAGCAATTCGTAGCATGTCCAAATGCTCTTCTTTTTCTGTATAATGTCTGGACCAGGCTTCTTTTTTACTCATGAAGCTGGCTGTTTGGTCTCTGAGTCTAGGGAACGCCTTATTTACTGGGACACAAGGAATGTGCTTTGGCTTCAGAGTCAAACAGGCCTAAACTCAAATCCCAGGTCGGTCAATTACAAGCTATGTGAACTTGGGCATTTTACTTAAACTCTCAGTGCCTCTTATCTCAAAAGGGATAGTAGAAAATGATACTCATAGCTTTGTTCAGGGGGGTTACATATCACATAAGCAAAAATAACTGGGGCATAGAGACATTTGCATTGATCAAGATCCGTTTAGATGCAAGTTACAGAAGCCAAACTCTAGCTGGTTCAAGGGCATTTTTCACCACAAGTCACTTGGAAGTGCAAGTTTAGACACAGGTGGATCCAAAGTTTCAGTCTATACCATCAGGATTCCTTCATCTCTAAGCTTTGATTTTCATAGTGCTTTGTTCTCATTCTTACTGCACATAGTTTCTTCCTGTGGCCAGAGGAAAACTGCAAGAGAAAGAGCCACAAATTCCCACATTCCACCTTAGGAAACACACTTAGCAGAAAGAAAAGAGAGTTTATTTTTAATATATATACATAAATATATAAAAGCTATGTGCACTTTATCTATCATCTATCCATCCACCTGTCCATCTGTCCGTCTGTCCATCTGTCCATCCATCCATCTATCTATCATCTATCTATCTACCTATCATCTATTTATCTATCTGTCATCTATCATCTATCTGTCTCTCTAAGATCTGTGTCTCTAACATCTATCCATCTATCTATCTAACATCTATCTATCTATCTACCTATCTATTGCATTCATGAGGATGCTGCACGGCTGGGCAACAT
Organism: Elephas maximus indicus; assembly: GCF_024166365.1. Classification (NCBI taxonomy): domain Eukaryota; kingdom Metazoa; phylum Chordata; class Mammalia; order Proboscidea; family Elephantidae; genus Elephas; species Elephas maximus. The sequence continues at coordinate 84,963,822 of NC_064831.1, read as the reverse complement.
TTCATTCTGTTGTACATAAGGACACCATGAGTTAGAGTCAACTCAATGGCAGCCCTCTCTCTTTCTTTATTTATTTATGTTAGTTGTTTTACTTCTCTGACTGAACCCTAAGTGACACACTTTTCTATTCTAACTATTTTTCTGCCCCTTGCATTTGATCTCCTTTACTTTAACTCAGGGTTCAAATGTTGACATTCGCACTTCTACAAGATGCTTGATTATATGATTCCCGTTCACCTTGTTGGCTGTTTCCACCAGGATGACTCTTTCTTACAACTTTGGATCCATTTCCCCTTCTGCTCTCAGACAGGTTAACAGAAGGAATTCCTCCATGCCCGTGGAGAGGGTAGCCATCGTTAGCCATAGTTCCACATCTTTCCAGATTAGCTGTTTCTTTGAATTGGACCATCCCCAGCCATAAGACTATGTGTTAATACCAACAGCAACAATGTTCAAGTTTTAGTACAAGCGATTATTTCCAACAAGTAAGATAACAAGAAACTCCCAGTTATATATTTTCTGATTTCCCCCAGTGATCATTGTATAAGAGTAATGAGCAAATGTATCCTTGTTCTGTTAGGCTTCCCACAATAGAGAGTTAGAATGATCATCCCAATCAATTTCACATTGAGTAGATTTATTGCCAGTCACTGAACTGACTGCTTTTGGATTAGTTTTTTTCAACTTCTCAATTAACTGTATCCATCTGATTGGTCAGATCAGATGTGTGGTCAGTCCAATTCAGTCTTAAGACAAGTCAGTGTTCAACTGGTTGTTTGGGATGTTGTGTTTTCCACCGTACTAAATTTATTTTTTAACCATGTTCTCAATTCCCCATTATTCCCACTGCTTGAAGTATTTACATTTTATTAATGGCTTTTAGTTTAAATTGTTGCTAAATCAGTAAGCCATAGAGGGAACCTGTACAAATCAAAAAATATGTGATTTTCATAGACGAAAGGAAATGGTTCATCTAGCCTTTTGGCCAGTAACTGACCTCAGGACCTATCTAGTAAGCTGAAGCACGTGAAATTTCCATTTTTTGTAGGTAAATAGTCATATATTAACCATCTCATATATTAACCTAATAGAATGTGTTTATATTCAGTGTGCATAATTTGAAGATTTATAAGCAGATACAACAGGGAAACAAACCAAAAAAAAGAAAAAAAAGCTTTTTAACTGAAGAAAACAACTATGAAGAACAAAAGCAACTGTACTACAGAAAGAATGATTTAGGGAGCATAGGAATGACAATATAACAAAAATGAGAGTTCTTATTCCCAGAGACCAGGGCTAATTGTGAGAAAATTGAGCAAGTTTTTATTCCAGATTTTCAATAAATTAATTTAACCTCAACATTAGTCTCTTTCTTGAGAAATTCTTTGACTATAAAGCATGTTCTCATCATACTTCCTAATAATTTAGCTGTCAAGGTGACCGAAGAGATAAGAATATTCAAAGATTTTGACCACCCACACCTTTGCAATTCAATGGGAACTCACAATAACTAGAGTTCCTCTTTTTGTTATTTTAAATAAATATATTTTAAATTTGAATTTAGAATGTGAGATTTGTTGTCTTTCACCCATTCGTACTTCAGAATATCCAACTCAATGTAGCAATATTCTTTCAAGTGAACTTTTCTCACTCTAACCTATTTGCTTATAAGTGAAATGTAATGATGATAAATTCCCCTTGAAGTTATCAAAGAGAGTTTGGTTATGATACCATAAATACCTGATACATTTTACACAGATGCTGCCTTATATAATGGTTAAGATTTTGTTCTCCAAAAATAAAAAAAAGAAGAAAATAAAATTATTCCATAGCATGGACTCTAAGAAAATCCCCAAACCAGAAGAAGCAAATCCTTTTGTATCATTAACTGTCATGATGAAGAGGTTCAAACACAACATAAAATGTCTGGCAGTAATGCAGGGCCAGTGAGGAGAAGGAGGAAGAAGAGGAAGAAGGCAAGGGGGAAGAAGCCAAGAAAAAAGTTAGTCCATACCTTAGCTGGACCTCAGACAAGAGCGGAGCTATGCAGGACATGATCCAATTTCTTAGGGAGGGGACTGCTGAGTGCTAGGTGGCACCTCAATGCCTCAGTCAAGCAAGCTGGGATTTAGGGCATTGCCCCAGGAATGGGAGGTAGAGTTAAGATAGTAACTTGAGAGAATGTCGTTGTTGTTTTGGGAAACTGGGTAAGAGACAGGAAGGTGAGGTTGGGGCTGTCGAGAAGCTAACGGGCATGTGGGATATGTCTACGGGTGTGTGTAACTAACCAGTTGCATTATGTAAACGGCCTGTATGGTGCAATAAAACAACTTTATTTTCTTCGCTCTGCTCCGCCAACCGTTGACCTTCAGACGTACTTTGTGAGACTAGGTTTCCCCTGATTCTTTAGATGAAATATAGGCAGTTCTCATGATTTTTCTAATCACTCCCAGATAAAACAGTCTCCCATCCTGTTACTCTGTATAGCGAGTTTAATGGTGGCTCCCCCAAAAATAAGTCCACATCTCGGAACCTGTGAATGTGACCTTATTTGGAAAAAGGGTCTTTGCAGATATAATTAAGTTAAGGATCTTGAGATGAGATCATCCTGGATTACCCAGGTGGTCCCAAGTCCAATGAGAAGTGTCCTTCTAAGAGATAGAAGATACAGGAGGAAATCAGAAGTAGTCCATGTGAAGACAGAGGCAGAGATTGGAGTGACACCGTCACAAGTCAGGGAACGCCTGGAGCCACCAAAGTCTGGAAGAGGCAAGGGAAGATCCTTTCCTCGAGCATTTGGAGGGAACACAGCCCTCCTGAAACCTTGATTACAGACTTTGTTCCCCTGGCCTGTGAGAGACCAGGTTTGTGGTAATTTGTTACGGAAGCCCTAGGAAACCGATACACTCTCTAAAGCAGCCACAGTTCAATAACTGGCCTGTCCGGTATCATAATCAGAGGCCTGAACATTCTCAAAAGTAAAGCTTCTCCCCTCCCCCAGGCTTAAGTTTGCAGTCAAGGATGTGGGGTATGTCAGCTTCTTCTCTGTACCTCTGCCAGCTCCTTCTCTTCCCCCCTGCTGGAGGAAGTTTCTGATTCCAACAGTTTATTTTAACTGAGGAGTAGGGGGCGAGGGGAGAAGTTGGGCAAGGAGGAAGAAGGAGCAAGAGACAAGAAAGATTGTATTTGATTGGCCGTTAAAGCTTTGGTTTCTTCCACTCAGCTGAAGCAGGTGTTAAAGATGACTGGGCACTTTTACGCATCAGCTGGGGTCGCTCACTACAGAACAGTTGTATAATGACTACCTTTCTTCTGCCTACATAATTGGAAATTCACATCCAGCCCTTAACTGATGAGAACCCTGCTCTTCGCTGTGTCCATTCCAGAAGCCCCACACTGCCCCCTGTTTGTTGGAGCGTAGGCATCTCCCATCCTCATTCTCTACTGGGCAAACTGCTACGACCAGCCATATACCCTCTGAATTTTTCTTTTGGTTGGGTCAAACCACCTAGGCTCCAGGCATACATGTCAAATTCTCCAGGAGGTCTCTTTACCCTTTCCGGGAGCTTGAGGCATCACCACAGTGCCCAAAACTTACTCTCCAATTGCTAGCCATTCCTCTCTAGGCCCATCCAACCTCTGTCATAGACTAGAGATAGGTGGTCAGTTAAGATCCTCAAACCAGTGCTCACCTACCTCCTTTAGCAATATTGCTTAGGTGATCTAAAACCTCGCTTTGGAATACAGGAGTGATTGGCATCCAGCATCTCAGAGCCTCAGAATTTTAGTGGTAGAAGTCTTGCCCTCCATGCTGAATGTCCAGGTTGAACTTCCAGCCAAAGTACCTCATGCATCAGCTACTACCCGTCCATCAGTGGAGGCTTCATGTTGCTCTGATGCTGAACAGGTGTCAGTGGAGCTTCCAGGCTAAGAAGGATTAGGAAGAAAGACCTGGTGATCTACGGCTGAAATCAGCCAGTGAAAAACCTGTGGATTACAGGTTCTGGTCTGCAACCAATCCTGCCCATGGCACAGGAAAGGGTTGTGTTTCATTCTGTTGTTCACAAGGTCACCATGGGCTGGGGGCCTACTCGACTGAAGTTAACAACATCCCAAGGCCTCAGTAGAAATTAAGACTGTGTCCAATTGTACCAGCCTGAAATGTGTAATTATTTGTAATTGTGAAGATAGATACGCCACCCAGACCTTATTTGTGTATAAAATAAGGTTTCATATAATTTTAACATCTGAAAATATTTTTATTCCACTGTACCATTTGAGTAAGCATTTGGTTCAACATAAAATCCTATATCACATTCAATTTAATAACCTAATTATGGTATTGGATCCCCCGCAGGCCTGGCTGCTAAAAATGAATGTCCCTCCATGTGCCCTCCAGTTCTCCCTGAGAGCCCTTAGACCAGCCTGTGTTTTGCAGGTGCTATGCCACGCTGGGCCTGCCCCCTGCTCTGCTCCTCTCCCACCTGTCCACACCTGCTGTCCACGTGGCCTTGGCCTGATTATTATGGCTCATTGTGGGAATCAGATGCACAATGCCAGATGTTCTTGAAGCATCCAGCCCTTGGTTGCCAGAGCATCACTGTGTTCTGAACAGACATGGAGGGACAGCTTCATTCTGACTGAGTACAAAACATTTTGCTTCAGAGAGGCTTGATTCTGCCCCACAAATCACTCCTAGAAAATTCTACAAGCTCTAAACCACCAGCCTTGCCCAGAATCTTCCCAAATACTTAATCAGAAACAATTCCTTCCAAATACTGTATGGTCCCACTAATATGAAATACCTAGAATAGGCAAATGTATAGAAGTTTAATAGTGGTTACCCGGGGCAGGAGGGAAGGGGAAAGGGGAATCATTGTTTAGGTAGCAGTGAGTTTCTGTTTACGATGACGGAAAATTTGGCAACAGATTTGGGTGATGGGGGGTAAAACATGATTGATGTAATTGGTCTCACTGAACTGTACATGTCAAAAATGTTGAATTGGTGAATGTGTTATCTTAATTTTTATCAAAAAAAAAAATTCCTTCAATTTCTCCCCTGCTCTGTTTTAATTGAAGGAGCTCAATTCTAGTGCCTGAGGTTGGACCTGTGGCAAGTCTTCCCCTGGGGTGACCCAAGAATTGTTGAAGAGATGGAGCAACTGGCATGGAAATGTACACAGACAACAAGTGTCTCAGAGGTAGCAATCATGTCGGACACAAGTCGAGAAGTCTTTTCCCCATTTTGCAGGCACTGCCTAACTAACCCCCCATTTCTCTTGTGCCATCTGTCTTGGCTTGGTCCCCTAGAGGAGCAAAACCAGTGAAGTGTGTGTTTAAATATAGAGAGAGATTTATATCAAGGAAATGGCTCATGGAACTGTGTTGGCTGCAGGCAAGTCTCAAATCCATGGGTCAGGTGGCAGGCTGGAGACTTCTCTTGACTCATGTGGTTACAGGGGCTGATGAATCCAATCTGCATATCAGGTTGGCTCATGGGGTTGCCAGAGCCAGTGAATGCAAAATTATAGCCTAGCAAAGCTGGCACATAACATTAACCATCACACCATCCTAGGAAGGGGAGATGCCCCAAAGTCAGAATCAGTTTGAACATCTCACATCCCAGTATGTGGGGGATTGGATTCAGATTGAGTTTGTTTTATAAACCAAAAAATGTGGCAATTCTTGCTCATCTATTCCATACAGCATCCCAGAAAGGTAGGTACCACTATCAGACCCTTTGAACGAAGAGGCCGGGGCATGAAGATCCAGTCACGTGGTTAGTAAGTGACCAGGCTGGGATTTGAACTCCTACAGTGCGGCTCATATCCACTGTAAACTGCATCTTCACACAAGTAGTCAAGAACTTCCCTAGTCACCATGGACAAAGAGATAACTGTAATGGTTCTGTGATGATTAATTGTGTTTGTCATCTTGCTAGACTATGATTCCCAGGGGTTTGGCCAAATACTAGTCTATTTGCTGTCATGGAGTTGTTACATGTGATGAAATCAGCTGGTCTCTCTCTCTCTCTATCTCTCTATCTCTCTCTCTTTCTCCCCTTTCTTTGACCTTATAGAAAAGTAATTCCTGGGTCCTGAGTGGTAGGATATATTCCTTTCTAGCCCCAACCATTTCAAGAGGTGGCATATGATCAGGAATCGATGGTACAGAAGGAAGAAATCCAAGCTGTTCTGAAGGCATTGGTGAAAAACAAGGCTCCAGGAATTGATGGAATATCAATTGAGATGTTTCAACAAACAGATTGCAGCGCTGGAGGTGCTCACTCGTCTATGCCAAGAAATATGGAAGACAGCTTCCTGGCCAACTGACTGGAAGAGATCCATATTTATGCCTATTCCCAAGAAAGGTGATCCAACCGAATGTGGAAATTACAGAACAATATCATTAATATCACACGCAAGTAAAATTTTGCTGAAGATCATTCAAAAACAGCTGCAGCAGTGTATCGACAGGGAACTGCCAGAAATTCAGGCCGGTTTCAGAGGAGGACGTGGAATCAGGGATATCATTGCTGATATCAGGTGGATCCTGGCTGAAAGCAGAGAATACCAGAAGGATGTTGACCTGTGTTTTATTGACTATGCAAAGGCACTCAGCTGTGTGGATCATAATAAATTATGTACAACATTGCAAAGAATGGGAATTCCAGAACACTGAATTTTGCTTATGAGGAATTTGTACTTGGATCAAGAGATGGTCATTCGAACAGAGTAAGGGGATACTGCATGTTTTAAAGTCAGGAAAGGTGTGCCTCAGGATTATATTCTTTCACCATACCTTTTCGATCTGTATGCTGAGCAAATAATCCAAGAAGCTGGACTATGTGAAGAAGAATGGGGCATCAGGATTGGAGGAAGACTCATTAACAACCTGTGTTATGCAGATGACACAACCTTGCTTGCTGGAAGTGAAGAGGACTTGAAGCACTTACTAATGAAGATCAAAGACCACAGCCTTCAGTATGGATTGCACCTCAACATAAAGAAAACAAAAATCTTCACAACTGGACCAATGAGCAACATCATGATAAACGGAGAAAAGATTGACGTTGTCAAGGATTTCATTTTACTTGGATCCACAATCAACAGCCATGGAAGCAGCAGTCAAGAAATAAAAGGACGCATTGCATTGGGCAAATCTGCTGCAAAGGGCCTCTTTAAAGTGTTGAAGAGCAAAGATGTCACCTTGAAGACTAAGGTGCGCTGACCCAAGCCATGGTATTTTCAATCACATCATATGCGTGTGAAAGCTGGACAATGAATAAGGAAGACCGAAGAAGAATTGAAGCCTTTGAATTGTGATGTTGGCAAAGAATACTGAATATATCATGGACTGCCAAAAGAATGAACAAACCTGTCTTAGAAGAAGTACAACCAGAATGCTCCTTAGAGGCAAGGATGGCGAGACTGCGTATTACATACTTTGGACATGTTGTCAGGAGGGATCAGTCCCTGGAGAAGGACATCATGCTTGGCAGAGTACAGGGTCAGCGGAAAAGTGGAAGACCCTCAATGAGGTGGATTGACACAGTGGCTGCAACAATGAGCTCAAGCATAACAACAATTGTGAAGATGGCTCAGGACTGGGCAGTGTTTCGTTCTGTTGTGCCTAGGGTTGCTATGAGTCAGAACCGACTTGACAGCACCTAACAACAGTCCCAAAGAAGCTCTTCATTAATCCACATGGTACAATCTAGAAGTTTCATTGTCTTAACTCTTTTCCAGAGATCATTCCTAGCTCATCCCAGGTTTGAGGTCTTTCCATGGCTGCCTGCAGCTTAACTGATCTCACGCTGTAATTCAACCAAGAAAGTCAACATCAATCCAGCCCTTTTTTGTCAAAGCTCAGAAGAAAGCGGGGCAGATAGGCTCACCCCTTCCAAGGTTGCTCTCACCTTTGAAGGACAGATTACACCCCCTGAGCCTCAGCCTAGTACCAAGGGTCATGTTGACTGTGGCAGATGTCCTAGATGACCAGCTTCTGGATCCCTCACCCTTCTCCTGGCCCTGCCCTAGTGGATCCACTCAGGCTGCATCAAAATGATGGTTGGGGTTACTGCAGCTAACTGGTACCCATTCCTTCAGATGACCCCACTCTGGGCACAGGCCTTGAGACTCAGCCTAGATCCTTCCTCACACAGCCTGCTGAGAGTTTCTGAGCCCTATTCCTTAAGTCCTCTGGCCGTATTTCTACAGCTCTTAGACATGCACATTTTTATGCTTCACCATTTCTCAAATCAGGGTTTATCTTATAATGGATGTATATTCTTGAGAATTTTTTACCTGTCTCTGTTAATTTCTTTTGTTTTTATTGGTTTTTCTCCACATCCCCATACGTATTAACCCCCTCCCTCTCTAAAAAGCTGTTATCAATTTGGCTTATTTATAGTCAAAGGCATTTCACAATTGACACTTCCACAAATGATAGAGGTTTAAGGAGAGAGAGTCTGAGGAAAACAAGCAGCCTTAGTATAAACAACCACTGTCCCTGAGAATTATTCTGGTATTCTAATAAGCCTATCCCATTGTAGCACCCCTCAGGTCCTCATTAACTGCAGGAAACTTTGACCCCAGACCAATCCACAGCCTTCAGAGTCCCTCCTCTCTCTACTTGCATTTGACAGGCCTCATTTCATTCCTCTGTGTCAAACTACAGCCTGATAGAAGCATTATCTCAAGAGTTGGATTTGGATGTCACAGCAGAGTCTTCCCCTTTTCTCTGCTGTTCTCTCTACCATGAGGCTTCTCACAGGGTCTGTTTGCCTGTGGAGTCTCACACTGCCTATGAGCCTTTGCATATTGACATTTCTTGCCTCTCTGGCATCTACTTTCACTAACAACTTGCTTCCTGATGCCATCTGATTGAGCCTGTCACTACTCAGTAACAGTACGGTGACCAATAGTTTATTGTCCAAATTTGAACATTCTGAGAGTGAAAAGAAAGGCTATTAATAATTATGCCAGGACAATATACATATATCAGGACTCTCCTGAGCCAACTGGGATAGATCTATTCTCCCTAAGGAAGAGTAACACTGGATAGAAAATAACTTTGGTCCTGGTCACCTCATTGACTTCTTACAGCCTACAGATTGGATCTAAAACCCAAAATAAATCCACTGTGAGTAGATTCTGACTCATTGAGACAATGTAGGACAGAGTAGAACTGCCCCATAAGGTTTCCAAGTCTGTAATCTTTACCAAAGCAGACTGCTACATCTTTCTCCCATGGAGCAGCGAGTGGGTTCAAACCACTGACCTTTGACTTAACAGACTTAACAGCTGAGCACTTAACCACTTAGCCACTGAGCTCCTTAGATTGGATCTATATGTCCTTAAATTGAGGGCTTATCTTTGGTCCAAAGAGGCTGCCCAACGTGTTGTAGCCACCTAGTAAAATACATGGTCCTCGGCATCAGAAGAACAAGGATAACAAGGAACACTAATTGGTCGTTACAATGTGCCAGTGAGCTAAGTGCTTCAAGCATAATATCTCGTCTGACCTTCAGAACAACTTTATGAGACAGATAGTATTCCCTTCATTTTACAGATGAGAAAACTGACGCACAGACAGGTTAAGTCGTTTATTCACAGTCATTCAGCCAGGTGATGATAAAGCCAGGATGACACCAGGCAATTTGCCTTCAGACACCAGTCCATAAACTCTGTGCTCCCTCTTCCTTCCCCATCCCTCTTTGACTCAGGGCTGTTTACCTCAGTGAAGGACATGGACAACAAGGCTGGGAGGGTTGCCCTCAGAAGGGGGCTGAAAGTGTGGCTGGCACACGGAGAAAAATGAGTGTCTCCAAGGACACTGAAAGTAAGTAACTACAGAATCTGAATAATTTAGAACAGGAGTCAGCAAACTTTTTTGTCAGAGGCCCGAGAGTAAATATTATAGTCTTTGTAGGCAGAGGCAAACTCTGTGCCCTGGGCATTGGCGTGCATGCCCTGGGCCCCACTTGAGGCAGGACATCAATGAGCAGTTCCTATTGGCCATCACACTTTCTACCGCCAGCTGTGAGAGGTCATTCAGCAATTTAACACTAATTGCTCTGGGCACTGTTTTCAGTATTTAGGCCCCTGTTTGTAGGTCATATGATGGACTCTATTGCAACCACTCAATTCTCTGTAAGCTCAGATCATTGAACTAAATTGAAAGAATAAAAACCAGAATTTTCACAAAAGTCCAGTATCCAGTTTCCTCAGGTCAAGTCCTCAGGACAAAGTTGTCTCTGAGACTGCTTCTGAGAAGATGCTCTAAGGCTGGACATCCACGAAGGTGGTAAGGCCAGGGATGCCAGACTTCAAAGAGGGCTAACAGCACAGAGGAGAGTCTAGATATAAGTTGTCAGTACACCTCCACCGCACCATTCCTTCCACCCCCAGATAGGAAATTCCTATACCTAAACGGTTTGTCACCACCCTCTGTCAGTTTTCATACTGTGGTGCCTTTCATCTTGCCATGATGCTGGAAGCTATGCCACTGGTATTTCAAATACCAGCAGGGTCATCCTGCTGTCCAGCATGGTGGACAGACTTCAGCAGAGCTTCTAGACTAAAACAGACCAGGAAGAAAGACCTGGAAATCTAATTCCAAAAATTAACTAGTGAAAAATCCTATAGACCACAACAGGATATTGTTTGATATGGTGCGAGAAGATGAACCCTTTCAGTTGGAAGGCACTCAAATGCCCAGTGGTCACAAAATGGACAGGAGCATACCAATGATCAGGAATATGGAGCAGGACCGGGCAACATTCAGTTCTGTTGTACATGGGGTCACCATGAGTCAGAGTCAACTCACTTCACAGACGCTAACAACAACAAAAATAGCTTTGGTGTGTATGTGCAAGGAAAGCATTGTTAATTGGTAACTAGTCAAGCTACAGTTTACTGGGCTTCCTAGAACTTCCCTTGTTAATTTCAAAGATTTCCAGCAATAACTTTCAGAAATCAGGCTCCACCATCAGGGAAGCTCAACACTGCTAATGCATGAGCTTGAATGATCAAAACTTAAGTGATTCAGGCAAATTGTTGTTATTTTTTTCATAATGTGATAGGAGAGGGCTCTGGGAGTGAATCGAAAGGTTAAGAAATGTACTTTCGGAAGGCAAAAAATAAACACAGACTTTCCACACTAACAAATGTGAATGTTGTATTCATATTTTTTTAGTGTGAAGTTGAGGATGTTTTGAATGAAATGAGAAAAGGAGTTAAGGTCAATAACAGGAATGGTGAACCAAACTCCTGATTCTTCTCCTCCAGGACCAGCTCCTTCTGGTACCATCTAAAGAGAGAACAGTCACTCAAGGAAACATCTCCATGTGGGAAAGAAGTTGTTGCATCCATAAGTAAGAGTTGCAAGCCCAATGAGATTTGCTACCTGGGTAAGAGTTAAATGCTTCTATTTGAAATCACTAAGAAAAACGAAGAAGTACGATCAGAGTCTCTGTAGCAGAGTTCGAAAAGACTTTAAATACACCAGACATGTTTCTTAAATAATTATTTTAGAAGTACAAGATTAAATCAAAGAAATCTAAGCTGTTCTGTCTTTCCTTTCCTGGTTCCCTAATTCCCCTCACCAGCGGCGACTACTGTTAACGGTTTCTTGTTAAAATTTTAACGGTATCTCTAAAAAAACATACATATGTCTAAGATCCCCAAAATAAATAAATAATAGCATATTTTATATATTTTTCCACTCCCCTGTCATTTAATAGTGTATCCTGAAGCTCCTTTCCTATTAGCTTATATAAAACTGGCATTTTGTTTTCTTTTCTTGCTGAGTATTGAAGTATATGAATGCACAATCATTTATTTTTTATAGTTCTCACGGACATGTTGGATTTTTACAATCTTTTACTGTTAAACTAATACATCCATGAATATCTTTGTGGGCATGTGTGTGGGTGGACATATAATTTTGCCTATGTTTTTGTCAGTAGAATAAATTCCTAGAAGTGAAATTGCTGGTGCAAAGTGTATGTCCAAATTTAAAATTTCATAGAATTTTGCTCAATTTCCCTCTACGGAGGTTGTCTTAGTTTCCTAGTGCCATTGTGACAAAAATATCACAAGTGGGTGGCTTTAAAGAAAAGGAATTTGTTATCTCATAGTTTTGGAGGTTAAAAGTCCAAGGTAAGGTCTTGGCTGGCCATGTTGAATCCTTTCTTGCTGGTAGCCCAGTTCGTTCCTTGGCTCCTTGACTCTCCCTGGCTTATAGACAACAATTAGGTGGCATCTGTCTTCCCCCACATGTACTGCCTCTGTCTGATCTGCTTGATTTACAACTCAGAGGTGATTTGACTTAGAAACCTTGGGCATGATCTACTTAACATAACAAAAAAAGCTCTATTTCCAAACAGAATTACATCCACAGGCATTAAAAAAAAAAAAAAAAAACCACCTGCCTTTGAGTAGATTTCAACTCATAGCAACCCTATAGGCCAGAGTAGAACTGCGCCCTAGGGTTTCCAAGGAGCACCTGGAGGATTTGAACTGCTGTCCTTTTAGTTAGCAGCTGTAGGGCTTAAGCACTATACCACCAGGGTTTCCTCAGTATCTCTTAAATCTACAATTGAATATATATTTTAATTCTATAATTTAAAAAAAATTATTTCTTTAAACAATCTTTCTTTGTTCCATTATTTCAGCTTTCTCCTTTGGAAACACCAATAATACACAGGCTGGATCTTCTTTGTTTATTATCTATAAAGCCTTATTTTTTTCTCTTGTCTTTGTAATATTTTGTTCACTTTTATTTTTGCTTGTTTATTTTTACCTGTCCTCTAGGTTTTTTTTGTATTTTAAATGAGACCTTTTTTTTTTTTTTTTTTAAATGCTGTTTGAACTATGTGGCCCTCATTTTTGTGATGGTTTTGTTTTTCTTTTCTTCTTGCCACCCCAGTTTTGTCAATTTATGTTTTCCCTCCTCTGTTGCCTTGTTATATCTTTCCTGAACTCTTTAAAACATTTTAAAAAAACAGAGCTCTTTGCCATCCAATCAATTCTGACTCACAGTGACCCTATACAACAGAGTAGACCTGCCCACTAGGGTTCCCAAGGAGTGGCTGATGGATTCGAACTACCAACCTTTTGGTTAACAGACGTAGCTCTTAACCACTACACCACCAGGGTTCCTCCTGAACTCTTGTATCCCTTATTTATATACCTTTTTCTAAATTACAGTACACGACTTAAAGTTCATTGTTACTGTTGTTATTCTATAGAATATGTTTGTCAAAATTTTCATCTGCTCTGTAGCAATATTCTTCTGGTGATTGTTCTTTAGCTGACATTTGTTTTTCCTGCTCTATTTTATCCTTTTCTTGTAGACTTTCTAAAATAAATTCTGAGGTTTTTCCTTTTTCATTATTTCTCAGATTTTCATGAGGTGATATCTGGAACAGCTATTGTCAGGTTTGTGATTTCAGATCTTATGTTTTATACAAGCAGGAATTGTCTTTATGACACTAGGTTGTACATTTGAGTGAATTCTTTTAGCTTCTACTTTGACCTTGCCAGAAGAGACTGGCAGCTGAGGGCTGCTCACAAGGCAGAGCCTAGACTCCACCTGCCAACACAATTGAGTACTCTCTGCAAATATCGATTGTCCCTGTTAGCCCTTATTCAGCCCCATATTTCTGGATTTTTCTGTGAGATAAGAAGGGCTCAAAGAATCTCTGGTAAGTGGGCTAGATATTGGGTGTACCAATATGTTGAGGAAATGTACTCTACATTCTCAGATATCTGAAGTCATATACATCGATGTAGAGTCTCCCTGCATCTCTGAGCATCGCTGTAGTTTGAAGCCTTCCTTCATATATTGTGATTCAGGTAACAGATATCTCCTCCTTTTTTCAAAGGTGGGGCTTGCATTTGTGTTCCCCATTCTTGCTTTGGAATGGTTTCCAAGAAAAAAAAAAGGTGGGGGGCATCATTTTTACTCTGCCATTTTGAATCCCAAAATGCCATTTGTACTTCTTTATCATACCTTCATCCTTTCATTTAGTTGACAAATATTTCTGACTGTGTATCATGTGCCAGGTATTGTACTAGGTGGGTAGGGAAATAGTGATGAACAAAAACAGAGTAGGCTTCTGATTTCATGGGCAATTTGTTCTACCTTAGATTTTTTGTCTACAGTTTATACAGAAAACTAGTTACTTCTAAATATGTGATTCTGAAACGTATGGTATAATCTTCTCTCCACTCTCACTATGCTCCCTGGGTTTACATCAGACAGTTCATATATCCCAGGATGAGTGTTTACTAGTTATATGCCAATTATAGGCAAGAAGGGAATGCAACTTTGTGAGTTATAGTTTTTCAGGCTAAGTAACAGAGGAATGCCCTTGATAAAGTTCTGTTTCAAGTCTACGTAAGTACGTTTCCTTACCAATAATATGTTAAAATTCAACTTTGATGATCATATTGTTCATTATTAACACAAAGCAAATCATCTAGGAAAATAAAAATCCCCACAATGCTCTATTGAGGGTAAGATGTGCTACAAAATTTGAATCATCCTTTTAACCCTCTTCTAGCAGACACACATTTCCTTTGAGATTTATCTCTAGACTTTTGATAACAAAGGCAGTGCCTTAGGATGTCTAGCAGAATATAAACTATAGCACCATTACCAAAAAGTATGGAGACAGACTTTTAGAAGAACAGACTCTCCCTATTAAATGTATGCAATTGGCTGGACATGCTGGCAATTTATCGAAAAAATTAATAGGCCCTCTATGTGACATTAAATAGCCTTTTAACAACAATGCACTTAGATCCCACACCAGCTTACACAAAATAAATAGCCCTGAATTGCCTAACAATCAAATAAGGATTTGTCTTCCATTTCAATTTAAATTACTCTGAAAGATAAGCAAACCTAAAAAGCAAATGGAGGAATAAATCCCTATCTATTATGTTCTATTTGACACATATGTAACCCCAGTTGTCTTTGGGAAAATAAAGTCACATTATTTATTTTGTGTTTTCCATATACCAGTCATTAGGGCATCCTCAGTAAACAGTGCTAAATGGAATACGATAAGCTTATAATATTGTCACAATGAGCACAAAGAGAGAAGAATTGAGTGTGTCCAGAAAGAGGAACACTGCTACTTGTGCTGTAAAAAATGAAAGAGAGAAAGAGGGGAAATATGACTTAATATTTGGAGATGGTGAGGAAGAAAATGGATGGAAAATGGATGCAGATGGCTTGAAACATCTTCATATAGCCAACGATCTGTTGAACCGCTAAAATGAAAATGTTCACAGTATGACACACAGAAAAGGAGAGGATGGAGGTTATTTTAACAATCATTCTAACATATGCACTATAAAGTTGGTAAGAAATGGCAGAACATCTAGACCTGAAAGGGCCCCACAAAGTTAAAACTCCAGAGTGGGCTTGATCAACTATTTTTCCTCTCTTTTCATTTCCTCATCAATGCACAACAACAATAAGTTGAGGGGAAAAAAATTCAATAAAGAAATTAACCAAAGATGAGCACTAGCCAGAAAAAATGGCAGATAGTCAAATGGATGAGAATTAGCAAATTATAGACTTTGAATAAGTTGATGTGAGGTTCAGATAGATACAGCAATGAGTAAGCTCAACATACATGATAGAATAAGAGAACAGGGAGGAGTCCAGGGGTTCAAAACATTGTGGTAGTTTATAGTATTACCCCCACATATATGCCCACCCATTCTCTGTAAGATACTTATACACCTTTCCCTGTTGCTATGTGTTTAGTGTTTGTTAACCCCCACCTAACTGCCTACCTGTGAAAAGAGTATACCTCCACCCTATTGATGTTGGATATGGCCATTGACTTGATTTGACCAATGTGAAGTGAGAAGACTTAACCTGCACCATATCCTAAGAGAATATCCTTCACTCAACTGGCTCTTGCATTTCCCCTCTACCATGGGAAAGACATGTCCCAGGTCATAGTAAAGATAGGAACTGCCTCTGCTACCTGGACCCCGGAATGAAGATATTTAAACAGAGTCATAGCCAACATAAAATTAACACTGATAAGTTTTCATATGATTGGATCCAGGAATGGATAGAGTAATCATGGCTTTAGCAAGAGCAATGTTGGGGTAGTGACAGGGGTAGAAGCAGACTTGAGCAGATTATCAAGTGATTGGGAGATGTTGAAGTGGAGATAGCATGTGTAGAAAGTTCTTGAGAAGCTTGGCTGTGTGGATAAGTAAAGTGAAATGGTAGTAACTAGAGTGATGTGGGGTCCAAAGAAAGGTTCAGGCTGTCATATCTGTGTTTATTTTGTTTCTCAAAGCTGGGATAGTAGAGAATAAGCTTGTCTGCAGATGGGAAGGATGCAGAAGTGGGCAAGAAGTTAAACCTATTGGGTAGAAAGGGAATAGCAGGCATAGTGCAGTCCCTGGAAAACAGAACACATGCAGATAGGTCTTCCTGTGACAGGACAGTGAGGAACAAGCTGACGAGAAGAATAGAATGTTTTCTAGACTTTCATGAGAGCATAGCTGAGACAGATTATGAACTTATAATGACATAATCTGCTTAATTGTGTGAATTTTTTCCCAGTAGAGCTTAGCTTTCAGGATACTGACATGGAGAATGAGAGTGATTGGATTCACTCTGCATTGGAATTTGGCTTATGCTAGATGGACAAAGAGTCAAGGGAGTTAAGCATATTTGGAAGAGAGTTCTTGCCTCAATGGAGGAAGCAATCAAGTTGAATTAACACAAATGGAATGAAAAAGAGGCTAATTGGTGGAGAAAATGGAGAGGGATCAAAATTGGAACTGCAAGCTTGATGAAATACTGCAGTAGAGGTTCTTAAGCAGAGTTGCTGGGAGAGTAAGAGGCTACCCTGTGAGAATTTCCAATACCCATTGCCGCCGTGTCAATTCCAACTCATAGTGACCCTACAGGACTGAATAGAACTGCCTCATCGTGTTTCCAAGACTGTAAATTTTTACGGAAGCAAACTGCTACATCTTTATCCAGCAGAGCAGCTATTGGCATCAAACCACCAACCTTTCGGTTAGCAGCCCAGTACTTAACCACTAAGCCACCAGGGCTGCTTTCTGGGAGAATTAGTTGTTTCAGTTGGTGATTTCAGACATGGTGCAGTTCTGCTAATAAGATTCTGGGTGTGAGATGGAAGTAGGTGACTGAGGTGGAGAGGACCGTCATTGGAAAAAATAAGGTCAAGGATGAGAGGCCAGATTTTTACTAGTTAATGAGCAAGAGTTGAGTTGGAAAGGGAGATGGTAGATCAGGATAGGAAATGGTGGGAATCTAGGGGAAGAAAGGGAAGTGTCAGCAAGCGGATGGTATGAGCTTCAGTGGATTGGGAATTTTGGAGGAAAGGAGGTAGAGCAATGACATGGAAGTAGCAGTAGGGAGCATCAGACCCTGGTGTCTATGGGATGTGGAAGAAGGCACAGTAATTGCTTTAATAGCTATTTCTCTCTGCTCCATCTGGCATTACCAAAGAATGCAAGAGTCTCCTAACTCACTACCCGGTACTGAGATAAGTGTGATGGATGCTTTGTCTTCCTGTTCACTCACTACTGACCGGTTCAAATGTTAATGGGCTTAGCTTATAATCAGACAACTGGAGGTTTGAGTCCACCTAGAGGCTTCTCAGAAGGAAGGCCTGGCCAGCTACTTCTGAAAAATCAGCCACTGAAAACCCTACAGAGCGCAGTTCTACATTGACTCACATGGGGCCACCATGAATTGGAACAGACTCTGCAGCAACTGGCCTGGTTTGGTGCTCATTTTGTGGTCTCAGTCCCAGTTGGTCTCCTTAATATCCAGCTTCCCACCTGCTTCTCTAGACTGCCAGGGCCCTTGACCCTGACAGTCCATCGATTTGCCCTCTATCTCCCACTAACCTCCTGGCCACAAACCTTTTGTGCTGAGATACGTGACATCCACAGATCCCTCTGACCTAATGGCCTTGCTGGCCATGGTGTTGCTTCATAGTGTGCCCTATATTCAACTTGACTCAATAAAAAAAAGAGACATAAAATTGTCATTGCTAGGCAGGATTTTTTGTTGTTGTTGCACCTGATAAAGCAGATACCATTTGAAATAAAAAAAATCTTTACCCGTGGGTCCCCATGTTGGCTGCTGGAGCAGATTATATTGTCCCCAACAGCAGAGGCTGGCATCAAGTGGGGATTAAGAAACAAAAGCACCTCTCAGGAGCCCAAATCCAGCTTTGCTTCACACAGTTTCTAGAAATAAGGGAGACTGAAAGGAAAATAGAGCCTCCATGAGAATCCATGAAAGAAGAATAGGCTCTGCTAACTTAAATATTTTCCCAAGTTCTCCAGGGGCCATCACTAGCTTGTTAACTATTAAGCAGAGAAATCTCCATCTGACTGGTCCATGAGTATTATGAGGGGAGGAAAGACTGGTTTTACAATTTCTGGCATGGTGGAAAGAGGATAAGGGGCCACAGAGCTGGTATAATTTATCAGAAAAAAACAGTGGCTTCCAGAAAAGGTTCACAGATGCTGCCTTCTAATTAAATTTTTTTTTTTAATTTTAGAATACAATATTACAGATTTGAACGCCTTTCACCATGCGGTGTCTCCCAATGCACCAACCAGGGAAAAGGCAGGGCAGCTTCCAATGTCTTCTGCCTCACTCTTTGCCCCTGGGTCTTCTGCTTGGTGTTGCTAGAAACCAGAGAAGAAGAAATTAAATTAAAACACTAGGTGTCCTTTATGGGTTTCAAAGCTGTCTGGGCCAGGAAATGAGATCGTGTGCCTTAAGATGGCAGAAGTAAGTATTAAGGTTGTTTCTATTACTTCTGAGGAATAAGGAGTCAGGCAATTCAGGGCGACCCTGGGCAATAAGCCCACAAACTGCTAAGCATGGTGTTGTCAACCTCATCCAGAGGGAGAATGTTTGAGTTTAGACCATGAACAGAAAACGCGTGAAACTCATAGTTAATACCAGCCTTGACCAAAATACACTTTCTCACTGAGCCTAAATATGGCCTTGTCATTGTTGTTAGCTGCCCTCAAGTCAACCCCAACTCATGGTGACCCCATGCACAACGGAATGAAATGCTATCCCGTCCTACACCATCCCTATGATTAGTTGTAGCTTGGACTATTGTGATTCATAGGATTTTCACTGGCTGACTGTCAGAAATTGATTGCCAGGTCTTTCCTCCTAGTCCATCTTAGCCTGGAAGCTTGGCTGAAAAATATTTAGCCCTGGGTTCCATTCCTGGTCAGAACACCCCACACACAGCCACCACCCATCTGTTAGTGGAGACGTGTAGGTAGCTATAATGCTGAACAGGTTTCAGCTAAGCTTTCAGACTAAGATGGACTAGGAAGAAAGGCCTGATGATCCATTTCCAAAAATCGGCCAATGAAAGCCCTACGGATCACAAAGATCCGAACTGCAACCAATCATGCGGGATGCCACAGCACTGAACAGTGTTTCTTTCTGTTGTGCGTGGGATCCATGAGTTGGGGGCTAAGTCAACAGCAGCTAACAACAACACCGTGGACATGGAGGAGACAAATGGTCCCTGCCTCAAAAGAGTTATTCCTAAATGTGTTAGAATACCAGTCAGTTGGGAATTCAAACTGGGTTTTAGATTGAGGATCTCAGGCCAAGAGCCAAATTTAGAAACCCTTAGGATCTTGTCTTTTGGTTAGCACCAGAGCTGGAAAGCTAATCTAGAAAACTTCAGTATTATACTTGTAAAGGGGCTGAGTCCAAGGAACTCAGGTCACAACACTGCAATCGCTGACTTAACATCACTGACCTACAGGGACTGGGAGTGAGGGTTGGCAGGAGAAGGTAAGTTCCTACACTGGCTCATAAATATCATGGGCTAAAAGTGAGTGGGTGTCACAGTTCAGAGACTTTTATAGCTGCGTAGTGTTAGCCAGTGCCCCCAGTGCCCTAGTGATATCCTTTGTTAGCTGGGCATTTAGACCCAGGTTAATCCTTACTCTAGCCTGAAACCAATTGTTGCAACACTGTGTTGTTTGTTGAGCTTAGAACCTTCATTTCTCTATTTTTGGTATAGAGGAGTCTCAACTTAATCCTGAAAAGCTTCCATAAAAGTTAAGAAATTTATTCAACAACATATATTGACCACATACCATGTTCTAGGCTTTATTCCAGGCTCTGAAAATCCAGCAAAGAATAATATAGGCAAGGCCCTGGCCCTTATGGAGCTCCCATTATTGAGGGTGGTGGATGTGAGGTCAGAGACAAGTGCAGAAGCCTGACTAAATAGAGGCTTGCAGTCTATGACGAAGAGTTCAGATGTTAAACACAGTGGGAAGTTGCTGAACAACAACGAAAAAAACCAAACCCGTTGCCTTTGAGTCAACCCTGTAGGACAGAGAACTGCCCCATTGGGTTTCCAAGAAGTAGCTGGTAGATTTCAACTGCTGACCTTTTGGTTAGCAGCCTGAGTTCTTAACCACTGCCCCAAAAGGGCATCCCATCAGGGGAAGCCACTAGACAGTTAAAAACATAGGAACAATTATGATCTGATTTATGTCTTTCTTAAAGATTACTGTAGTCGCGGTGGGGGAAATGGGTTGTCGGAAAGTTGATGTATGGAGACCAAAAGACTTGGCAGTGATATAGGCAAAAATGATGGTGCTTGGAGTACAGGAAGAGATGTTGAGGAGCGATAAGAATTGGGATGCATTTTAAAGGTGAGTGAGAAGTCCTTACCAATGGCTTGGATGTGAGGAGTGAGGAACCAAGGCATATCTAAGCATGCCCAACAAACTGATGGGACTGATGTTCTTCTAAAAGTCTATGAGCCTGAGAGAAAAAGGAAATCTCAGAAAAAAAGAGTTGGTGAGAGAAGGAACCAGGATGTGGTGTCTCACACTCAAAGATGACCCCCGTTGAGTCACACCTTTGTAGGATCCCTCATCTTGAGTGTGGCCAGAACCCATGACTTGCTTCTAACCAAGAGAATATGGCAAATATCAGGGAATATCACTCTCCTGATTATATTACATTATATAAGCCTCCTTTTAGGAGTTGGGAGTGAGATTTTTTTCCTGATCCTGAGGAATCAAACAGCCATATGTACATTGAGAGGGTCACTTGGCAGGAAACTCTGGGTGCCCTCTAAGATCTTAGGTAGCCTTCAGACAATAGCCGGTAAGAAGACAAAGCCTTCAGTCATACCAAAACCCACTGCCATCGAGTCGATTCCAACAGCATATAGCACCCTATAGGACAGAGTAGAACTTCCCCATAGAGTTTCCAAGGAGTGCCTGGTGGACTTGAACTGCTGACCTTTTGGTTAGCAGCCGTAGCACTTAACCACTACACCACCAGGGTTTCCAGTCATACAGCCACAAGGATTTTCACAGGGTTTTCAGTCATACAGCCACAAGGAAATGAATTCTGCCAACAACCTGAATGAGTTTGGAAGCAAATTCTTCTCCAGACTGGTCATCAGATGAGAACATAGCCCAATCAACGCTTTGACTGTAGACTTATAAAACCCTGGACTCCTAGCACATGAAAATGGTGGGGTAATAAATGTCTGTTAATTTAAGCTGATAAATTTGTGGTAATTTATTATGCAGTAATAGAAAAAGAATGCACAAGATGATGAGCAACACAGCTTTAGATCACAGAAAAGAGGATGAGTGAAAATTCAGCATGAACCGACTCGACGGCACTGAGTTATTTTTATAGGTCACTAAGGTTAAATTTTTTTTTAAGGTTGGTCTCCTGGCGCAGCCCAACGTTCACCAAACTCCATAAGCCATAGCAAGGCAGGCAAAGGGGGTGAAGCTATAAATCAAAATTGAAAATGTTGCTTGAGAATCATTGTTTGTCTCTCTGCAGGACACACAAATGCATGGGTAGGGCCCAGTGAACATGGTGGAGTCCAGCAGAAAAAGGCAACACTGAAATGCCCAGCTGAGGTGCCTACTAGCTTCCCCAGTACCAAGGGCCCAGCTGGAGAGGTAGGAGCTACACTTACTACAAAGGCAGGAGATCCCTCCTTAGTGGTGCTTTCCAGGAAAAATGACTTCAAAAGTACACATAGTGGGGACACCAAATGGTTCCTGGACAGACAGGAAAGCAGAGATAACTGGTTTATTAAATGGACTGAATTTTTTTTTTTTTAATAATTTTTATTGAGCTTTAAGTGAACGTTTACAAATCAAGTCAGTCTGTCACATATAAGCTTATATACACCTTACTCCATACTCCCACTTACTCTCCCCCTAATGAGTCAGCCCTTCCAGTCTCTCCTTTTGTGACAATTTTGCCAGTTTCTAACCCTCTCTACCCTCCTATCTCCCCTCCAGACAAGAGATGCCAACACAGTCTCAAGTGTCCACCTGATACAAGTAGCTCACTCTTCATCAGCATCTCTCTCCAACCCATTGTCCAGTCCCTTCCATGTCTGATGAGTTGTCTTCGGGAATGGTTCCTGTTCTGGGCCAACAGAAGGTTTGGGGACCATGACCGCCAGGATTCCTCTAGTCTCAGTCAGACCATTAAGTATGGTCTTTTTATGAGAATTTGGGGTCTGCATCCCACTGATCTCCTGCTCCCTCAGGGGTTCTCTGTTGTGCTCCCTGTCAGGGCAGTCATCGGTTGTGGCTGGGCACCATCTAGTTCCTCTGGTCTCAGAATGATGTAAGTCTCTGGTTCATGTGGCCCTTTCTGTCTCTTGGGCCCTTAGTTATCTTGTGACCCTGGTGTTCTTCCTTCTCCTTTGCTCCAGGTGGGTTGAGACCAATTGATGCATCTTAGATGGCCACTTGTTAGCATTTAAGACCCCAGACGCCGCATTTCAAAGTGGGATGCAGAATGTTTTCATAATAGTATTATTTTTCCAATGGACTTAGACGTCCCCTTAAGCCATAGTCCCCAAACCCCTGCCCTTGCTCCGCTGACCTTTGAAGCATTCAGTTTATCCCGGAAACTTCTTTGCTTTTGTTCCAGTCCAGTTGAGCTGACCTTCCGTGTATTGAGTATTGTCCTTCCCTTCACCTAAGTAGTTCTTATCTACTAACTAATCAGTAAATAACCCTCTCCCACCCTCCCTCCCTCCCCCTCTCGTAACCCCAAAAGTATGTGTTCTTCTCAGTTTATACCATTTCTCAAGATCTTATAATAGTGGTCTTATACAATATTTGTCCTTTTGCCTCTGACTAATTTCACTCAGCATAATGCCTTCCAGGTTCCTCCATGTCATGAAATGTTTCACCGATTTGTCACTGTTCTTTATCGATGCGTAGTATTCCATTGTGTAAATATACCACAATTTATTTATCCATTCATCCGTTGATGGACACCTTGGTTGCTTTCAGCTTTTTGCTATTGTAAACAGAGCTGCAATAAACATGGGAGTGCATATATCTGTTTGTGTGAAGGCTCTTATTTCTCTAGGGTATATTCCGAGGAGTGGGATTTCTGGGTTGTATGGTAGTTCTATCTCTAAGTTTTTAAGAAAACGCCAGATAGATTTCCAAAGTGGTTGTACCATTTTACATTCCCACCAGCAGTGTATAAGAGTTCCCATCTCTCTGCAGCCTCTCCAACATTTATTCTTTTGTGTTTTTTGGATTAATGCCAGCCTTGTTGGAGTGAGATGGAATCTCATCGTAGTTTTAATTTGCATTTCTCTAATGGCTAATGATCGAGAGCATTTTCTCATGTATCTGTTAGCTGCCTGAATATCTTCTTTAGTGAAGTGCGTGTTCATATCCTTTGCCCACTTCTTGATTGGGTTGTTTGTCTTTTTGTGGTTGAGTTTTAGCAAAATCATATAGATTTTAGAGATCAGGCGCTGGTCGGAGATGTCAAAGTGAAAATTCTTTCCCAATCTGTAGGTGGTCTTTTTACTCTTTTGGTGAAGTCTTTAGATGAGCATAGGTGTTTGATTTTTAGGAGCTCCCAATTATCTGGTTTCTCTTCATCATTTTTGGTAATGTTTTGTATTCTGTTTATGCCTTGTATTAGGGCTCCTAACATTGTAAATGGACTGGATTCAATGCAATGTAAAGAGTATGCAGTTTTATTTTTCTCTAAACACTTTCTTTAAGCAAACTGCATGAGATCCTTCTTTCCTGCCCAGTGAGTGAATGATATCTCAGGCTGGGTTGCTGGTTATTTAGAAGAATCTCATTTAAGATGTTAAAAGATCCCATTCAATTGAAGTCAAAAGACCCAGCTCTAATTAGATTCATGTTTATCCTTCTTGCTGAGGCTTGATTCAAGGTTCAAGGAACAGTGGTGGGAGGTCAAGATCTGTTCTTGGGATCTGCAACCTCTTGCCTTTTGTCTCTTTCAGGGTTGGGGGAAGAGGGAGGAAAATTAGAGAAAAGAAGCAAAATTTTACTTGCATAAATGCTTCCGTAAGCTGGAACTCGTACCATCCGGGAGGCAGCCGTTCCAAGTTTACCTCTTTCTCATGGTGATAGAACATTAGTAGGTTCTTTTGAAAACCCCAGAGGAACCTCCTTTAGGTCCAATTCCCTGAAGAGAGCAAGGTACTCTCTGACTGCCTTCTTGCACACACCTTCTGCTCCCTTTCCTGCAGCATGCCCCTGAATTAGTGACCCACTCGTGGGCGGTTCTCTCAGGAAGGATCAGTTCTATATGTTGTCCGCCATTTATCTTCTGCAAATTCCACTGGTCCAGAGCAATATCTTGCAGCATTGCCCCACCAAACTTTGCTAGGATAAAGTTGCAAACCCATCATAAGGGCTTCCTGCCAGCTTCCCTGCTTCAGGTATCTCTGGATTGATGCAGAAATCAGACTCTATCCTCACATCATGCCCTGAGAGCCTGCAGGCTCCACAGCGGGTCTTCCAATAACCTCTCCACAGTCTGCTTCAGTAGCTGAATAGAAGGACCTATGATTTCTGCTGTTTAGTCAGCATCCTTCTGAGGCAGGGTTAGCAAAATGGCCTCCTCTCTAGCATCAAACCCAAGCTCGATGAATGATTCTGGGACCTTCCCAACAATGTACTTTGAGGTGAAGAAAACAGTCCCCCTTCCATCCTCTCTTACTCACTACTTTTAGAGATTTCCCTTAAAATATATCACTTGATGAATTAAGAGTCTGTTTTGAAAATTTGTTTTAAGGTCTTTATTTGCCTCAGGGGAATCCCTGGGTGGTACAAAAGTTTAATTCACTTGGCTGGCTAACCAAAAGCTTGGAAGTTTAAGTCCACCCAGAGATGCCTCAGAAGAAAGACCTGGCAACCTACTTCAAAAAAATCAGCCATTGAAAACTCTGCAAAGCATATCTCTTCTCTGACACACATGGAGTCCCCATGAGCCAGAATCAACTCAGAAGCAACTGTGGTTTTGTTTTTTTGCGTCAGGTCATCCTGGGCACAATTACTTTTGAAAATTGGTCAACAGTTGTATTAATAGAGTCTCCTTTAATAGGCTCACTTCTTCCTAATGTCCCAGTATTCAGCTGACTTGGGAGGTAATACTTGACTTCTGTACACCCACTAGGGAGGAGGAGGAGAACTGAAACTTCAGGGTGCCAGCTGGCTTTCCCAAACAGCAAGAGCTCAGGTTCTCATGAAAGGCTGGGTATTTACTCAAGAAATCCATAATAAATACCACAATAGACAATTTTTAAAGAATAGCCTGTAAGACCTTGCCAGGAATAAGTCAGTTTGCTTTAGGACTACATCATGCCCCATGAATTCTCAATTTACTAAAAAATGCTAAGTATTACATATTTCAGACACTCAAAGGGAAAGGTTGGAGCCCAAAAATTTTATTCTGTCTTGCTCATTTCACTTATAAAGCAAAATATCAGGTAGGCGAGATCTACGTTCTACCAGTAGAGATGTCAATAGCAGATACAATTTATCTGTTAAAAAAATGTAAGTGAGAAATCAGTTAAGACAGAGTACCAGATGTTACTGTATGAAAATAGCAAGAAAAGAAGAAACATTCTCCTTCTCTATGACCTGGATGAGGAGGGCATGATCTACCAAATGGATAGATTATGAGCTACTCATTAAAAATGCAGGATGAAATGACATAGGGATACCTCTTTTGATGACAGTTAAAAGAAACACCAACCAACTTTCCTCAACAGAAAAGAAGATCCTGTATTTTAATTTTACTGATTTGTTGATCAAGCTAACGCGCATTTGTTTTGACTCAATGTATCCTGTAGGAAAAAGTTTTGTGTTTTCCTTAATGACCAGAAGTAAGGGTCAAGTAAATTCCTAGAGGCAAATCACTGGAAGACAATGGTTCAGAAGATGGCCCTTTATAAAATCTGAGAGTCCCCGCTCAGATAGCTTTACTACATCTATACTTATACGCTCTTTTTAATGCGTATTTTTTAACCTGTCTGCACTTTGGGATTTCAATAATTATGCTGAGATACCACAAGGAAAACTGTTGAGATCTATTTGTATTCCAACTTCAATCAAACTAGTATTCGAAATCCTTGAGGACAAGAATCTACCCTTTATCATTATTTATATAGTTGTCAGTTTGTTGTTGTTAACTGCTGTCAAGTGGGCTCGACTTATGGCAGTTCAATGCACAATGGAACAAATCACTGCCTGGTCCTGCGCCATCTCTGTGATTGGTTGCTGATGGGACTGTTGTAATCCATGGGGTTCCCATTGGCTGATTTTCAGAAGTAGATCACTAGGCCTTTCTTTATATTCCATCTTAGTCTGGAAACTCTGCTGAAATCTGTTCAGAATCATAATAAGAATCTTCCATAGACAGGTGGTGGCTACACATTAGGTGCACTGTCTGGGAATCAAACCCAGGTCTCCCACATGGAAGCTGAGAATTCTACTACTGAACCACCAACATCAAATATACCCACAAGGTATTTTTGTGAGCATGCCATGTTTTTGTTTTTGTTTTTTAACAGCAACATGTGGAAGAGGATTGGCATGGTGGCACTTGTGAGGGTGCCTTGAGGGGGGAGGATGCAGCCAGCAAACAAACACAGAAGTTATGCTTTATTTGTGTAAAAATATTATCTCTCTATCTATATGCATGGAGCCCTAGTGGATGCAGTGGTTAAGAGTTCAGCTGCTAAACAAAAGGTCGGCAGTTCAAATCCGCCAGCCACCCTTTAGTATCCCTATGGAGCCGTTCTACTCTATCCTATCAGTTTGCTATGAGTCAGAATCAATTCAATGGCAACAATTTTTTTTTTTTTTGGTTTATATATATATATATATATATATATATATATATATATATATATATATATATATATGGTTATTGCTTAGAGTTTGACACCTGGTTTTTATACTGAAAGGTCACCTGAAGTTTTCAGATGTCGATATAGTCTACCTGGCTGATTTTTATTAAGACGCAAGCCCCAGAGTCTGTGAGCAGTGAGGGCCAATACTCCGGTGAGGCCAGAGGGCCCACACGGACCAGCACATTTCAATACTGTGTTCCTCTAGGCCCTGCATGGTGATGCAGACTGAGTTCTTAGCCCACAAGTAGAGGCTAGGCCCAGGTTTCCCTCTGAGGTCCTGATGTGACTCAAGAGGGGAAACCCACTTACCAGAGGTTCTGCAACAGAAGACAGAGAACGCTGATGGGGAAAAGTGAAGCTAATTATCGACCCGAGGATCCTAAGTTGAGATGGCTATAAGTCATATCATTAAAAAAAAATTGTAATTTTGTATGATAATAGAAATTTTATAAGTTCATCCTAGAAATTTTTAAAAGAACAAGAAAATTAAAAATAAGTAAATAAAGCTCATAAACAATCCCACTGTCTAGATAACTCAGAAGCAAACTAAAGATAACTAATCATAAGCAATTTTTTCCTGCACACGTAGCTATACAAATATATAACCCTGTGATCATACTCTATATAGAATTTTACGTAGCAGATTTCTATTAAAATGTGTTTCCAATTTTTGAAAAAATTATTTAAATTTACTGGTTACATGACATCCCCTTGTAAGGATATACCGTCATTTAATCCTTTATTCTTTTTTGTTTGTGTTTCTTTTTTTTATTGTACTTTATATGAACGTTCACAGAACAAACTAGCTTCTCATTAAGCAGTTAGTACGCACATTGCTTTATGACATTGGTTAACAATCCCATGACAAGTCAGCGCTCTCCCTTTTCTACTTTGGGTTCCCTGTTACCAGCTTTCCTGTCCCCTCCTGCCTTCTAGGCCTTGCCCCTGGGCTGTTGTGCCCCTTTAATCTCGTTTTGTTTTATGGGCCTGTCTAACGTTTGGCTGAAGGGTGAATCTCAGGAGTGACTTTGTTACTGAGCTAAAAGTGTATCCAGGGGCCATGCTCTCAGGGTTTCTCCACTCTCTGTCTGGCCAGTAAGTCTGGTCTTTTTTTCATGAGTTAGAATTTTCTTCCACATTTTTCTCCAGCTGTGTCCAGGATTCTCTGTTGTAATCTCCGTCAGAGCAGTTAGTGGTTTTAGTTTAGGCAGTAAAGGTACATTGGCATATGAAAGTATATTACAGGGGAATTGACCTGGTTAAGAAAATCAAGGAATGAAGAAAAGATTATTGAGCTGAGATCTGGATGAGTAGTCAAAGTGATCAGGTAAAAAAAAAGATGGAGCAGACCTGGAAATGTTGCTCCAGGTGGAGGAAACAGCATGTACAAAGCCAAATGACAACAATTTTGGCATATTTGAGAATCTGTAAGGAGGTTAATGTAACAAAGCTCAGAAGGCTAGGAGTAAGTAATGAGAGAGAAGGCTGCGGAAGTAGGTGGAGGACAGACCAGCTAGGGTTTGTGAACTGTGATAAGGATTTCTTTTCATCCTGTGAAGTGCTTTTAGCTGCCAAGACAGCCATGTGGAAGAGAAGACCATGGGATGAGCAGATCTGGGTTTCAGAAAGACCATTCTGACTGTACTGAAGGGAACACAAGTGGAGAAAAGAAGGCCAGCTAGAAACCAATTTTAGGGATTCATAAAATAAATGCTATTAAAGATGGCTCGTGTAATAATGGTGACATGGAACTCACAAGAGAGTAGTAGATAGGATCATGTAGGGTTGGGAATTTGTCAGACACAGGGGTGATAAAATACAGAGGGCAAGAGAGTTAGAATAATGGAAAAAGAACTTTCAAATGGTGAATGATGCAATCTACTGGGAATGGTGAGAGACTGAAGATGGAGACGACTAATACTCCAATATCAGATATTTAGGTGTGATGGTTAAGGTTGTAAGTCAACTTAGCTGGGCCATGATTCTCAGTGGTTTGGCAATCCTATGATGTTGTGATCACCTACATGATGGGATCCGCTATGAGTAGCCAATCAGTTGAAAGGGAGTTTCCTTGGGCATGTGGCCTGCATTGAATACAAGTAGACATTCTGATAAGGCTCATGGGCTTTTTGCTCATGCTAAATCCTGCAGCTGGCTCCCGTTTGACTGACCTCCAGTTCTTGGGACCTGAGCTAGCAGCTTACCTGTGATCTTGTGTGCCAATCTCAGGATTCATCAAAGCATGTGGGTAAGAGCCCTGCTCTCTTACCTGCCAATCTTGGATTCGCCCGCCCCTTCAGTTACGTGAATCAGGAGAAACCTCTGTCCTGACCCACGGACTTGGGACATTCCAGACTCTACAACCATTTGAGCCATTTCCTTGATATAAATCTCTCTCTACATATATTTATACAATTTACTGGCTTTACTTCTCTAAAGAACTCATCCTAAGACATTAGGGTTTTTTGTTTGTTTTTTCACTTTCTCATGATGCAATGAATATCCTTATATAGAAATATTCTTCACATCTCAGGTCATTTTCTTAGGTAGATTTCTCAAACTGAATTAAAGAATCAAACTGAATAAACATGGTAAAGATTGCATACGTGTTGCCAGATTGCCCCTATAAAAGTTACATTAATTTTTATTGTCTTAAGCATAGGATACGCTTGGCTCACAATGACTTCACCAGTGTTGAGAGTTCTTTTTTAAGTCTTCAGAGTGCTGATAAATAAAACAGATTTTATTGGTCTAGTGGTTAAGAGCTATGGCTGCTAATCAAAAGGTCGGCAGTTCAAATCCACCATGCGCTCCTTGGAAACCCTATGGGGCAGCTCCACTCTGTCCTTTAGGATCACTATGAGTTGGGATCTACTTGATTACTAATAATCTTGACAATTTACAATACAGTTACTGAATTAATAAATGTTTTCTATAAAGTGTCTCTCCATATCCCAGCCCATTATTTTTCTTCATATTTTAGTGTTTTCCTCATTAATTGAAAAGACCAATTTACTTATTACTACAGATATCAACTCTATATAATATTTGTGGTAAAGTGTTTTTTCTGTTTGATATTTAACTTTTAGTTTCCTTTATTATGTTCTTTAATTACAACACATGGAAATTTATCTGGTTAAACATATTGATACATTCCTATTTTTATTCCTACTCTTAGATCCTCTCCCTTTATTCTAATATAGGTTTTTAAAACTGATTTTTTCTTTTTTTAATTTTTATAGTTTTCTTTTTATATTTTTTATTGTTTGTTAGGTGAAAGTTTACAGAGCAAATTCAATTTCCATATAATAGTTTTTACCTAGAGTGTTTCATTGTCTTGGTTTCACTCCCCACGATATGTCCACACTTTCCCCATTTCTGCCCTGGGCTCTCTGTTTCCTTTCATCCTGACTTTCTACCCCTCCCTGCCTTCTCATCTTTGCTTTTGGGGAAATATTGCCCTTTTGATTGTTCTAATGAGATGTCCCTCTTGGATGTTATTGTTTATTTTATGGGCTTGTCTATCGTTTGGCTGGAATGTGGTCTCTGGGATAGGCTTCGGTTCCAGGTCAGAAGGGTGTCTTAGGGCCATAGTCTCAGGGATTCCTCCAGTCTCTGTCAGACCAGTGAGTCTGGCCTTTTTTGTGAATTTGATTTTTTGTTCTACATTTTTCTCCCACGCTGTCTGGGACCCTCTGTTATGATCCCAGTCAGAGTGGTCAGTAATGGTAGCAGGGCGCCATCTAGTTCTTCTGGTTTCAGGGTGAGGTAGGCTATGGTTCTTGTGGTCTATTAGTCAGTTGGACTAATCGCAACACTGAGCCTATGTTTTTCTTCACTTTCCATTGCTCCGTACAGGAAGAGACCAATAGTCGTATGTTAGATGGCTGCTTGTAAGCCTTTAAGACCCCAGACACTACTTATCAAAGTAGAATGCAGAACATTGTCTTTATGAACTATGTTGTGCCAACTGAAGTAGATGTCCCCAGAGTTTATGGTCCTTTGCCTTCAATTACATCTTTTTTTGTTCAATCAGGACTTTATTTTGATGGTGGCATGCAGTCAGGATCTGAAATTTTTCCCAATCTCTTTTCTATAATGGACTTCTTTATTGTTGTCTGCCCAGCATGCTGTACTCTCTTACTAGGGACCTTTCTATCACTGTCCCTGCCCTCACCAAACTTCATGGTCACCTCAAGTTTTTCATGTTCTCACAAAACCCTGCCCTCTCCTGGCCACAGTTAATCAGTTAAGAGGTGGAACAAACAGAATTCTTCCCTGGTCTTTTTCAAATGGAAACTGAGAAACCAAGTCATTCTCAATTTGGTGGTGGATATTTTACAATGTAGAATATGAAGCTGTTAAGGATCATGCGAAGAAAATAAGCCAGTGTTGCAAGAGTAGAAATCTCAATACTGAGAGCAGAGATAAGGACTGAGAAAGATTTCTGCCACTGGGGTCTACTGCTACAAGTCTACAGCAATCTACCGCTACTGTTAGTACAAGGTAAAAATGTATTTATGGTGTTGTAGAACACTGCATGTGTTTGAGTCCATCTGCTATACAAACCTTCCTTGAACCCATAAGCCAATCATTTTCTCTTTCTTTTAGTTTTTTTCTCTCTCTCTTTTTTAAATTATGTCAGGTTTTTTCCCCCATTTCCTAATGTAATTCTCCTTCTGAAATGTGGTCTTAACCTCTTTTGACTTTTCGTATTGACTTTCTCTTGTAGAAGTTTACTATAGGTCCCATCTATTTATGACAAAACTTTGAATGGAAGCTGTTTTACTTGAGCCTGCTTCAAAATAGCATGGAGAGAAGCAAGAGATTGAGCTCGACCATCTGACTGCTCAAATTGTGTTTGACATCTCAAAATACTTTCTCACCTAATCATCTATGTCCTCTACCCTCAGGATATACCACACACACCACATCTACCACCACCACCACCCCACCACCCCATCCCAACCCCATGGAGTGAGCAAATCACCTGGGCATTCGTTTCTTGGTTCATACGTCTTTGGTAATTTATTTCTATCACTGAAAAGAGTGCTTGATCTAGTGGATACTTGCTAAACATTTTTGAATGAATACACAGGTGAATTAAGTTTCGTTTATATACAAGAGGGGTTGAGTCTAGAAGACTTGGATTACAAGATTTTTATACAAATAACGGATGCCTTCTACGTTAGTTTGCCAAAAGCTCCCTCCCCTCCCCTGGGTATTTTTTGTAAATGCACTATGCTAATTTTTTTACAGCAACATGTTAATAAAATTGGCATAGCAGTTCTTACAGAGATACAATTTGGGAAATGGTACGGTTGGCAAACAACATAGAAGGCACACTTTATTTTTGTAAAAATGTGGTAGATAATGTAGAGAAGCCATGTAATATCAAAGCTCTACTTTTCTTTCCTGTACACAAACACACTCGAAGACTATAATGACTTCCTTGGGCCCTTGGGCAATTAAGCTCCATAAAGTTGAAGGTCAGAAAGTTGTATTCTTATGGCTGTCACAATAAAAGTATCTAGTGATGCTTTTGGCTTGTCATTATGGACCAAGAGAGTTAGTTTGTTAGACTGGCTGAGAGTTTCCGATGAGAGGGCAATATAATGAGACCATGGTTCAAAACCAAAAAGTTTTAGCCAACAATACCACCAAAAAAAAACAAGCCAAACCCATTGCTGTCCAGTCGATTCCAATTCATAGCAACAGTTTGCCATGGTTATGTTTAATTTCCATAAAAGTCACGTTCAATTTGTTTAAAATTTTGACCCAAACTATTCTATGAATATTCTTTATTCATCACTGGGTGTTTTTGCAATGATTGTCACTCTAAAACAGATTGCTGTTATTGAGGTATCTACCTACAAGAACCCAAGAATGAATTTATCATAACAGACACAATGGTTAAATGTAGATTATAAAGGACTCAGTGAAAATAAGTCAGTTGGCTTCAAGTAGCACCAAGAAGTAGATTTTTTCTTTTGAGAATTCTACTTAGTAAAAAATACAAACTATTTTATATCTTTAGATGTCCAAAGGAAATGTTGGAGGGAAAATGAAAAAAAATATACATATATATATATGTATGTATGTATATATGTATGGCAGACTTTTTTGAAGTCAGTTCTGGGAAAATCTATGATAAACATTCCAGTAGGATCAAGAAGAATCCACTCCTCCTGGCCTTCAAACCATTAAAAGCAGTGTCATTGGGAATTAACTGATGCTTCCAACTATCAGGTTGGATTGGTCTTGACAATACATTAAGGCCCCTTTGGGCTACCTGTACATACTACCTTTTTCCAGATAAAACCTAATGGAAAATTTAATTCCACTGTGCCTAAAACCGCTAATTATACCCCATAAGCCTGAAAAGAATGGCAAAGAAGAGTTGAGAAGAATACAGACAGAAGAGATAGGGTTGACCTCCCAACATCCTCTCAAATTACCGGAAAGATGATAATTTCATGTGCTACCAAGACATGGTAATTTCAACCTCCCCACCCAAAAGGAAGAGCAAGTCAAAACATCAACAAAATGTTTCCAATATGGTAATGATATTCCACATTAAGTAGCTCAAACAAGGACTTGCTTGTAACTAGTCAAATCTGGAAAAGACTAAACCTTTATTTTAATTTTTCATTCTGGATGACAACAGTTCCTTCTTTCTGAAGGCACTGAATTAAGTTCTGATTTTCATTCTGTGCTGGCCACAGAAACACTCTGTGTAAAGAATTTCTCATTTTAATAAAATAAATGAAAAATCTCAAGTCATGCAAATTAATTTTCCCTCAATAGATCCTCTACATTTGGAAATAAAAATA
The DNA here is from genome assembly GCF_024166365.1 of Elephas maximus indicus. Taxonomy (NCBI): domain Eukaryota; kingdom Metazoa; phylum Chordata; class Mammalia; order Proboscidea; family Elephantidae; genus Elephas; species Elephas maximus. Next base: position 84,929,706 of record NC_064831.1, on the reverse strand, counting down.
AAATGAAAAGAAAGAATAAAAAAGACAGAAGGGAAAAAGGGCGGGAGTATAAAGAGAAAGAGAGGGACAGAAAGGAAAAAAAAAGGAAAGAAAGGGAAAAAGCTGCCTTTTTAAAAAACTTCTCTGAGTATTTATACCACTTTGTTTTTTATTCACACAAGGGAAATAACAAGAGGTCCTCTGATGAATGTTGCGCATCGCCATGGTTACGGTTCAGAGATGCGGCAAAAAGCAATTATGGTGGAACAGAAGAAAGAAATGCACCTCTTTGTCAGGATTTCATAACAGCTGTAATAACACTAGAGCACCCAAATGAATGTAAAATAACTGAAATATTGTGGCATGTTAAATGCCAGCACATTAAAAAATTGTATTTCAATGTCACATTATTTAAAACGACAGGAAGCGTTAATTCCAGCTACACCAAGGAGCTTGTTAAGAGATCTAGGGTAGGAGATGTAAACCCACATCCATACAGAGAGGAGACTTTGACACGATGCATGAGGTCCAACACTGTGTGGAGAGAAAAAAATAAGAATGTACAAGAACAAATTTAATCTTATATTCAGAGTTAGTTCCATTATACACTGTTGAGACTGTCCCTCCATCCCTGCCCAACCTTCCACAACATCAAAGCAACCACCCAACCCTCTCCTTGGATCGTGAGCTCCAAATACTTTATATTAATTAAAAAGTTTCCCTGCTGAGGAATGTTATCCCCATTTTATAGTGCAACCAGAAGAGGCAGTGATGGCCATATTATTATTTATACTTCACCCTCAAGGAGCTGGATTTGTGTTTAAGACCTTCGACGGTCAGGAAATCCAGGGAGGCCATTCGTTTCCAGTGAGGGAGAGCTCTTTCAGCTTGGAGAGCTCAAAGCTCCTGATGTTAATAACAGAAGATATAAGATCTAACAATCATGGAACCACCTTTCTCTTAGTATTCTCCAATTTTTTAGGTAGACTTGCTTGCTGTGGATTGAATTGTGTTCCCTAAAAGGATATGTCGAAATCCTAAACACTATGCCTTTGACCTTGGTTCAGGAAATAGGTCTTTCTTTGAAATTATTAACAGTTAAGTTATAACGGAGGAGGTTGGGTCCTGCTTATAAAAGAGAAGGACAAGCACAGAAATAATATCAAACAGAGAGGGGAGTTAGCATGCGAGGATCCATCTACAAGCCATGGAATGCCGATAAATGTCTGGGGCTACTATGCAACAGAAAGAGATAAGGAAGGATCTTTTCCTAGAGCCCACAGAGAGAGAGCACAGCCCTGCCAAGACCCTGAATTCAGACTCCTGGCCTTCAGAACTCTGAGACAATAAATTTTTGTTCTTTAAAGCCACCCATTTTGTGGTATTTTGTTATGCCGCTCCTAGGAAACTAAGACAATGCCTCAGACACAAATGCAGATTGTTCTATTCTTCTGATACACAGCCTTCTATATCCTATCGCTGACCCTGAGCTCATTCCACAGCTTATATACTGTCACAAGAACTGGATTCAGAATGGACTACGATCAATGCCTTATAGCTCAATGGCCAATTTGAAGTCTCCTTTTAATGATTCAGTCATTTTAGATATGCCTATGGCCTCCCACGTGGCTGACTAGGCTAGAAGACAAGAAACTGCCAACAGAATCAGCATGAAATTATCTTTACAAAGAAGATGTAACTCTTAAAAATGGCTAGTATTTCATTTCTATGACTTAAAGTTTAGAAAGTGCTTTCACAGGCATTATCATGATTCTTATAAGAATTGTGCGACTACATTAAGGAAGCCATTGGAATTCATCTGCTGGCAAATGACATAACTAAAACTCAGAGTGAATAGCCATGTGTGGCATGGGGACACGGGTCTCTCTCATACCAAACTCTCATGCCTTCTCTATTCTATACGTCAAGTGGCCGTGGCTCATCCTTACAGGTACAAAGAGAGCACATTCTCTCCAGCAAAGTGACATTGACTAAACTTAATTAAATATTTATATTTCCATGGTTCCTATTCCACTTACTGTTGCTGCACACCAAACTACCCTAAAACTTCTGGTTTAAAACAGCCATTGTATTATGCTCAGGGATTCTGTGAGTCAGACACTCGGTAAGGTCACAGTGTGGAAGGCTTGTCTCTGCTCCACAGTGCCTTGGGCCTCAGCTGGGAAGACATCAAGATGTGAAGAGTGACTTTATTGTTGGGGATGGAGTCATCTGATGGCTTCTTCACTTACATATATCTGGGGTTTGTGCTGCAATGACTTAAAGACTAAAGCAACTCCTGTGACCTCTCTATAAAGCACCCTCCCAACCTGACAAGTCTCTGGGCAGTCAGCCTTCCTACAAGGCAGCTTAGGACTGCAAGTCCAAGCATTCCAGTGAACAAGGCAGAAGCTTTATCACCTTTTATGACGCAGGCTCCAAATTCACACAGTACTCTATTGGTTGAGAATTCCTTGGGTGGAGTGAATGGTTAGTGTTATCAGCTGCTAACTGAATGGCAGAGGGTTTGAGTCCACCCAGAGACACTCCAGAAGAAAGGCCTGGTGACCTACTTCTGAGAAACCAGCCACTGAAAACCCTGTGGAGCGCAGGTTCTACTCTGACACACATAGGATCACTATAAGGCAGGGTTGGTTTGAGAGCAACTGGCTTTCTATTGGTTGAAGGAGCCACAAGCCTACTCGTATCCAAGGGATGAGAACAACAGATCCAACTTCTCTAAGGGGAGAAATTTTAAAGAATTTTGGGGCCAGTTTTAAAACTGCCACAGCTTCCAAATAAAATCCACTGTCTCATCTTTGGACACGTGGCTTTGAAAAAAAAAATGCTAAAGGAAAATCCAAACTAAAGATTAAACTTCAGTTTAATTCAATTAAACTTTGAAAAATTAACTCAAGAGTTGTATGGTGATTAAAAGTGTTTACATTTACTTCAGACTCAAGTAGAATGATTTATGTAAAAATGGTGTGGGGGCAGTGTCTGATCTCAAGATCAATAGCCCAAGGCTGGTTCCTATGAGGCAGAATCAGCAAGCCCCCTCTCTTGGACATCTTTACCAACTCTGACACCAACCGTATCTCCCACAGCACTCTCTACTTATCTGCTGAGTTCAATAATTCCTTGCAATGGCCACAAAGAACTTACAGAGAATATAAATGATTATGGGGTTTATTAGGGAAGTTTTTGTTGGGTAGGAGTTACAATTCAGGCTTAGGAACCCTCAGGATACAGCTCTTCCATCAGGACAGCTTTTCTCCACCATGCTTGCAGGTACTCCTCTCCTTGGCCTCAGCCTCTGCCCAAAGGCACTCGGCTTTCTCTCTCTGCAGGCCAGGAAGCCTACCACGCCGAATTCTACTGCCAAGTCTCTACCTCCACTTCTTGCCATCTTCAGTGTTACAGCTTGGTCTCTGTCTCCTGGGTCCAGGAGCTTCTCAGCACAGGGATCCAAGGTCCAAAAGACGTGCTGGCTCCTGGTTTTTCTTTCTTGGTGGTAGTCAGGTCTTCTCTTTCCTGCCTCTGGGGTGCCTCATTGCAAACCTAGTGGGATGGCAAAACTGATCAATCCCTTTGGTGGGCCACAATTACCCTATCACACAGTCCCACCCAATTACTTGGGTGGGAGTTACAAGACCATGGCTAGAAAGGCCATATTAAGTAATTCATTGCACCATAAGGAGTATAGAGAACTATGGGAAAATCATAGAAACAGGTGAGTTAGTATTGGTTCTTTATGAGACACGTAAGGCTGCAGGTGTTTGCTCTAAGCTTGTCATATATATTCACCACTCCACCATCATTCATTTTAACACTGGGAAGGGCTTCAACAGCCCTTCCATACAGCCCCTAGTTCCCAGGAGGTAAATGTCTTATTATCTCCCTTTCCAGATAAGGACCTGAGAAAGAGACCAAGTGATGTGTGATAATACATAGAGACTCCCTTGATTCCAGGCGATAATCTGGTTTTCCAAGGCTACTCCTTCCCATGTCTCTGAAGTAAAACTTGAAAAATAAAGATTAAAACTTAATTACATTACCTGTGAACTTTAGGGAAGGTTAATATCCTAAGTGAAAAATATTTGTGTAAACATGTTTGCTGAAATTAGAAAAATTCAGAAGTCCTAAGTGATGCAGTTGAATGCTTTTTCAAGAAACATGGCCACCAGCATCCCTGACCCCTTTCCACGAACCCCCATCCCATCAAGTATATGGATATCATATACTCTTTTTAGTTTGGATTCTTTATTATGTTTGTGAGATTCATCAATTTTCTCCTGAAACTTCTTAATCTTTTTACAATTGATACTTGCTATATTCCATTGCTCATGAAAATGGTGTAATTACCGAATGTGGGTTCAAGTTGGATTTCAAAATTGAATACTGTGTGTGTGTTTGTTTGTTTGTTCACATGCTTGCTTTGTAGTCAGGGCTTGTGCAAAGTGTTGCATCGTCAGAACAAAATGGAATGTCTGAGATGCTGTTCTCAAATGGGCACTAATTGTATGACCTTGAGCGAGTCACTTCACCTTTCTGTCCCTTAATATTCTCTCCATAAAAGTAGATGTAGGATCATATAATCCCTGAGATTCTTTCCATCGCTAAACCCCTCTATTTTGAAACCATTCACACTATTTTTATTTTTTAAAGGAAACCATATAAGTCTTTTGTAAGCCCTTCTCTCTTCTACCATTCTAGAGACAAAAATCTCACAGTGAAATCAGTGTATTTGCAAAATGCAATTTTTTAGATATGGTTGTTCACCTACTCGTTGTCTAGCAAATGGACAAAAATCAATCCACGGCTGGGTGACTACAAAATGAAAATGTTGGTGTTCTGGGTAAATTTGGTATTGCCAATCAAATGGCTGAAATGGACTCTCCTTGGAGTGGTTTCTCCTCTGCCTTTAGCTGAATAGACTGGGGAGAGGAAGCAATTTTAGCAACGGCCACTGTGGCATCTGCTGGGTCAGGGATAAGAGTGTCAAGGCTTCCTTTGTGCTTCAGGCAATCAAAGTTTAAATAGTAAGGAGGTAAAAGACTGGGTTTAAAACAAGGGTTTCATTTCAGAGTGCTGGTGTTTCTTCGCTTAATTTTTTGCCGTATGCTCATGACCAATAAGTGGACTTGCAAAACACTGAAATTAGAATTGAGGATTATGCTGGGCCAAAATCCACTGGACAGCAGGGCTGTCTGTGGGCCCAGGAGCAAGCCTCAACTCTTCATAACACTGTGTGAGCCTTAGATTTTATTGGGAAAATGAAGCAGTGCCAACTCCTGTGTCCTTCTCTCACTTCCAGAATCTATAAATAAATTCTTCCCTTCTTTGATATCTAAAAGGAAGAGAAAAACAGGTTTTTCAAGAAGACATTCAAAGACCATAAAAAAACGAAACCGAACCCATTGCCGTCTAGTCTATGATATTTCGTCTTCCTTGTCTATCTTTTTATCAAAATATAGGCTCCATGAAAAAAGAAACTGTTCCTGGTGCTGCTTACTTGGCGGTATGAGGTCCCCAACTCTTTGCTTGTTTCCCTTTCCTTTTACCTTTTGTAAGATAAAAGGTGGTACAGGCCACACCCCAGGGAAACTCCCTTTACACTGGATCAGGGATGTGGCCTGAACAAGGGTGTTACATTCCACCCTAATCCTCTGTAACCATAGGCAGAGATTATAACACTTAAAAAAATCACAAAGTGGAGGATAACCGCATAATACTGAGAATCATGGCCTAACCAAGATGACTCATATTTTGGGGAACACAATTCAATCCATGACATTCCACCCTTTGGCCCCCCAAAACTCATGTCCTTGCCACATGTGAAACGCATTCACCCCATCATATCATACCAAAAATATTAAATCAACTCCAAGTCCAAAATCCAAAAATTCCTCTTCATCTGTGAAATCTAGAATACAAGTTATCTGCTTCCAAAGTGTAATGACAGAACAGGCACAAGCTAGACATTTCCATTACAAATAGGAGAAATTGGAGAGAAAGAAGACATATAAGGCAACAAACAAGTCAGCAGAACGCATAACTTTAATCCTCTGCTCTCTGAGACCATTCACATGGAGGCTCCTGGACCCTGGGCTTCAGTTCTGCCTTCCAGGTCCACTGGGATGTCAACTCTGCTCCTTTGGCTTTAGGCACTCCATTCTCCTAGTCCATCTGAGTGGCAACTCCACCCTTCGAAACACCAGAGGCCATGGCTCCACCCTTTGAAACCCCAGAGGTCCTGGCCATACCTTTTGAGACTAAGGCAGCTCAGCTCCCTGTGTTCCTTTTTTCGTCAGTTTCTGCTTCCTGGTTCCTTGACCTCTCGGCCCTCCGGCCTCATGCCTGCATCTGCCTTCCTGGGGCAAGTGTTACAAAGCTCTGTAGCTCTCCTGATAAGTGCCTGGAATACCCGACTCTGCCAGTAAACTTTGGCTGGAAGGCACTCAGCTCTCTCACTCCATGGGTTGGCAAGCCTAGCTCCATCGATAAGTGCCCAGAGGCACCCCACTTCACCAGGAAGCTTCCTGCTACAGGCACTCAGCTCTCTCACTCCATAGGTTGGCTCCAGCGCTGTCTGGCACTGGTCTTCTGGTTCTGCTGGTTCCAGCTTTCTGCTGTTTCCAGTTCTATGCTGCTGCCACTTCTCTGCTGCTGCCGGTCCTCTATCCATTCACAGTTTCAAAACCACTTTCACATTTTGGGTATCTGTTAGAGCAGCACCCCACTCATTGGCACCATCTATAATGACAAATGTTCTCTTCAACTAGAGTGACTCCAAACTTAAGTAATTAATGATTTATTTATAATGGTTTATACCAACCCTATAGGGATAAAAAAGAAATGTACTATAATTTCCTAAACAACAATTTTTTCATGTGGTTAAATGAGTAAAAGTGTATTTGTAGAAACAATGAGCAAATAGGTTCTTTTGAAAGACGTGGATGATCAGAATATATGGCTGAATAGAGCTACTCCTAAAAAATACCTTTGAAAAGCCCCCACTAGGTTCTGCTTCTGTGTTACAAATGCACTTTGATAGCCTTACTGTTGTGTTTAACAATGAAAGTTTCTAAGGTCTTTCTTAATATATCAATTAATTGTTTTCACTAGCTAATAATTAAGTGGAGGAAGCAACAGTTGAGAAACGAGAGCTGAGGTGAAGTAGGTTCCACAACAGAAATAATGGTGTGTACTTCAGGGTTGAGAAGCCCTGGTGGCACAGTGCTTAACTGAGAGGTCAGCAGTTCAAACCCGCCAGCCACTCAATGGAAGAAAGATGTGGTAGCCTGCTACCATAAAGATTACAGCCTTGGAAACCCTATGGGGCAGTTCTACTCCGTCCTATAGGGTCTCTGTGAGTCAGAATCAACTCGTTGGCATCAGATTCACTTCAGGGTTGGAGAAACAGAAGAAAGTTGAGTCAAAATCCTGGGGGATTTGGACCAGACTTCCTATTTGGGGAGAAAGGAGCCAAGAGGTAGATGAGGGGCTGCCAACTCCGGCCAGAGGATCTTCAGATCCCTTCCCTGTTCTGTGTCAGGTGGGTACCTTGCATGGAGGAGGAACAGGTTTATTGGAGAAACATCTGTGAGTGCCCTGAGCTGAGTGGATTAACACAGCTTCCCCAGGGGAGTGTATTTCCTTTTTCTTCTGTTCATTCCCTCCTTCCTTCTTTCCTTTCCTCCTTCCTTCCCTGCCCCTCTACCTCCTTCCTTCCTTCTTTTTTTAAAATTTTATATTTTAATATACCATACAGTAAAACTAACTTGTTTTTCTTTTGATGCTCAGTAACAGTGGTCTGTCCAGCCCTTTATTCTCTATGACACCAGAAGCAAAAGACATTTTATTTTTGGTTCATACTCTCATTCTCTCTCTTTGAAAGTACTATCTATCAACTCGATGCACTTTTTCTTCCTCCTTGCCACTTTCGCCTGGTTAGAACCTATTCACTTTTTAGATCTCTAGATAGACATCAAGGAGCCCTGACGGCACAACAGTTAAGCACTCAGGGTGGCAATTTGAACCTACTCAGCAGATCCACAGGAGAAAGAACTGGTGATCTGCTCCCATAAAATTACAGCCTACACAACCCTATGAGGGCAGTTGTGCTCTGTAATGCACATGGGGTCACCATGGGCTGGGGGCCACCTTGATGGTACCTAACAACAACAACAGGTAAACATCACTCTTTGGTCTCCCAGGCCAGATGAACTGCTGCTGTAACAGTATATATTTCCTTCATTGCACCACCTCATCACACCAGTATCAGTTGCTTGGGTACATGTTAAGCTGGACATGAAGCCCATAAAGGAAGGAACCATTTTGGATGTCTCCCAGGAGCAGATCTTGAGCCTACACCAGACTCTGACGTAGAGGACTCAGTAATATTTGGTGAGTGGGTGAATTCTACAGAAAACAAGGTAACTGCTCAGTTTTCTACAGGGAAATTGAATTTCAGGAAGAAAAGCCTCCCCCCGCCACCCTACGTACACACTATGTTAAAAGCAGAAAATCCTATCTATAGTAGCTACTATCCTCCAAAATATGTAAACTTGTCCCCAAACTATAAAGAAATAACAAGTTAGTCTGTTTCTCAAGTCCTAGACAACCGTGTGATTACTTCCATAGGTTGGACATCCATCTACCATGAAGGACAGGCAAGGAGCTAAGTTTCCAGGGGCTTAGGCCATTTTGGCTTCTTCCTTCCATAAATTGAAAGAAACCCATTGCATCAAGTTGATTCCGACTCAGAGAGACCCTACTAACCAACCAAAAGTTTGGCAGTCCAAATCCACCAGCCGCTCTTTGGAAACCCTGTGGGGCAGTTCTACTCTGTCCTTCCTTCCATAGAAAAGTACAAAACAGGCAAATCATTACTCAGGCCTCTATGCAAACACATTGTTGACGTACCATACTAAACAATTTCTCTAAAAGCATGAGTGGCAAGAAGCTTTTCTTGCCTTAATCCCCCCGTTATTAACTCTCTAGCCAAGGTTTAGTGTTTAAGCAAAAAGAAGTGTTGACTTAACCACTAATATTCAAGTTTCCTCCCAAAAGTAGAGAGCAATTTAACCAAGCCACACTGGAGCTACCTCCTTGAGTCTCTAATCCCTCTCTTGACTGAGGGCACACACATGAAGTGAACTGAATCAGTCCCCTTTAATCAAGCCAGTTGATTTTAACAATGTTGGCTTGATGGGCATTTAACAAAAGGGCACTGTTAATGTCGACACCAGACTTTTTTTTTTTTCAGTGTTCTTCTGACACTTATACTTACAACTGCCTTTGCTGCCTTTGCCTAAAAGGGCAAAGAGTATTTAGACGGTGAAAACTGGTCAACTTATATTGTGTTTCTGAATCAAATGCCGTCTCTAGAAAATATTTTCAAGCCTTATGTTAATATTTTGCTAACGCTACAATGCTAATATTCTGAGATATCCAAATCTCATCATGTCTAATTGCCCCATAATTTTAAAAATAACATTCATAATTATAATTTCTGACCATCTTCAATTTTCTGTCCTTATTCTATTTCTTGCAAAACAAGTTTTCAGTTCTGTGCCTCAAATCACGTGGCGGTGTCCCTTTAAGGACTTACTATTAAACAGCAATTACTGAAGCACATACCGCACGAGTGATCTTGAAAGGGAAATGGGGCAGAGGATACAACACAAAATCAAATTATTTTTTTAAAAAGGGAAAATGCTGCTAAAGTCAACTTTTTTTTTTTTTTTACTTCTCGGAGAAGAAAATGAATTTGTTCTCGTCACCAACACAAATTTATTTTTAAAATTTTAACTACATATATTCCAAATCCCACATGGCCATAAACACATCTCAGCATCCCAGTTAGCCTGGATATGTGTAATTAGACTGCCATAAATTTTTTTATTTATATGTATATCTATATATACACACACACACACACATATTTCTCTTATGTTTTATTAAAAAAAATATGTATATACGTGCATATATACATGTATAAGGAAGTCTGATGGTGCAATGGTTAAGCACTCAGCTGCTAACCGAAAGGTCAGCAGTTCAGACCTCCCAGCTACTGCTTGGGAGGAAAACCTGGAAATCTGCTCCCATAAATATTACAACCTAGGCAACACTATGGGGCAGCTCTAATCTGTCATATAGGGTCACTATGGGTTGGAATCAACTTGACACACACATACATATGTGTACCTACATATGTATACATATACACTTACATACACCCATATATATATACACATACATACATACATATATATGTATAAAACCCCAAAACCAAACCCATTGCTTTTAAGTGGATTCCAATTTATAGCAACCATATGGGACAGAGTAAAACTGTTCCAAATGGTTCCAAGGAGCAGCTGGAGGATTCAAACTGCTGACCTTTTGGTTAGCAGTTGAGCTCTTAACCACCATGTATCTATCTATCTATCGGTCTACATATATATATGTATATATATACACACACACACATATGTTTGTGTGTGTTCAAGGAGCCCTGGTAGCACAAGTGTTACACACTCAGCTGCTAATGGAAAGGTGGGTGATTTGAACCCACCCAGCAGTTCTGAGGAAGAAAGACCTGGCGATCTGCTTCTATAAAGATTACAGCCTAGGAAACCCTATGAGGGAGTTCTACTCCATCTCAGGAGGTTACTATGAGTCAGAAATCAACCAGATGGCACCTAACTATATATATACATATATTTATATATAAAACACACATATAAATGTATGATGTGTGTGTATATATATGTATGTATATATACATATCCTATATATTTTCTGCCTGGCAAAAAAAAAAAAACAAAAAACAGTTCAGAAGAATCCAAAGACTGAGACAAAAAATAAATAAATAAATTAGAGTGAGAGAAAGAAAACTAATAAATTTTTAGTGATAGTTTCACGAGAACAAGAAATTAACGGTGTGTGAAATATTGATTATTAGTGTAACATAAACAAAAAGAATATCCTCATTCCCAGTTATATAGCGGACCAACTGTGACTGCCACTAGTTGAGAGTATGGTATTCAGTAGGTCTCGGTGTGGAGCCATTATTGACAACAGAATTGGAGCAGACACTGTTATGCCCAACCAGTAGTCCCTGCACTCGCTCCTTTACAGAATATGCCAGTGGCATCCTACCTGAGTACTTATACCCAAGGGCTTTCTCCTGATGCGTGTGAGACAAGCCAGAAGCTCGGAGAATTTAACACCCCTTGGGAGCTCCACGGTCCCTGGTTGGTGCAAATGGTTTGCTCTTGGCTATTAACCTAAGGGAAAGCGGTTCAGACACAGCAGTGTCAGCACAGAAGAAAGGCCTGGCAATCTGCTTCTGTAAAGATTACAGCCAAGAAAATCCTGTGAAGCAGTTCTGCTCTGTAATACATGGGGTTGCCATGAGTCAGAATCAACTCCACAGCAAGGGTTTGGTTTTTGGTTTGGAAGCAGGTCCCAGCCCATAATAAATGGGAGTTAGAGTTAGCTTCGTCACCCATCTCCCATGGTTCTACAGCAGGATGGAGTTCCAGTTGTGTGTAGCAGTGACTTGAATCCACCTCCTTGGCTTCCTTCCCTTTCCTTTGTCACTTCCGCACTGCCCTGCTGGTGCTTCTTGTGAAACCACCTGCACTCAGACCATTTTCTCAGGGTCTGTTCCTGGGGAAGCTGAGCCCAAGACAGTGAACCTAGCCAAACTCAGTGACCAAGCGGTTCTCTCAGCTTCTTTCGTGATACCCATGATTTCTTACTGAGTGAGCTCTTTGAGTAGAACACGACCCCAGGTAGCTCAGAGTGGAATCCCTGAGTGGTGCACACAGTTAACATGCTCAGCTGCTAACTGAATTGTTGGAGGTTTGAGTTCACCCAGAGCTGCCTCAAGAAGAAAGGCTTGGAGATTTACTTCTGAAAAATAGCCATTGAAAGCCCTATGCAGCATAGTTCCACTCTGATACACATGGGGTCTGTATGAGTCAGAGTCGACTTGAAAGAAACTGGTTCAGCTCTAGGGTAACTGATGATTGATAACCAAGTGAGCTGACTTCCTCTACCATCAGCTTTCCTAGGCAGCTTTTGAGATCATAGATAAAACACTCCTAAAAGTTCTGTGCTGATGGCAGAATCACAAAGACATTTACTTTCTTCGTGCCTTCTCTACCTGCCCCCCAGGGAAGGTTAATTAAGGGCTAAGAAATATGAGGAAATTCTCATGGGTATCAAAGTAAAATGAATTAGTCGATACATAATTTTTGTGTTCAAAAGAAATGGCAGACTTCATGAGAGATATATTAAAAACTTAAAATGTATGATCTCTGTGTTTAAACCAAAATCCAAGCCCATTGCCATCCAGTAGATTCCGAGTCATAGTGACCCTTTAGGACAGAGTGGAACTGCCCCATAGGGTTTCCAAGGCTATAGATCTTTACGGAAGCAGATGCATGTCTCTCTCCCACAGAGTGGCTGGAGGATTCAAAATGCTAACCTTTTTTTAGCAGCTGACCACTTAATCATTACACCACCAGACCCCAAAAATCTAAGAAGCCAGGAAAAATGAATGAACAACATACAAAAAAATGTACTGTGAGAAATCCACTACCTTAGAGGCCTATAAGCTACAATTTCATGGGCCACTCTTGATCCACAAGGTGACCAACAATACTCACTGTTAAAAAAATAACACTTTTTCCCAATTTGCAGAAAAAATTATCCCATTGGATAGTTTTTTTTTTTTTTTTTAGTTTTACTTCTTTATTTTTTTAACTGACTTTGATGCCTATTACCACTTACCCATTCTAGACTGAAGTATAGAAGAGATTCTTATTTAACATTTATTTGCAATTATTCATACAATCCTTGCTACATATGAGGCACTGTTAAAGACACTAGGCTGTAATGGTCCCTGTTGTTATGGAGCTTTTATACTAGTGGCATGACACAAAATATTAAATAAGCAATGGGTATTACTCAAAGTGTGTTCCCCAGATTGGTGCTGGTCCAAGAAGTGTTTTTTGTTTTGTTTTGTTTTTTACTGGTCTAAAATAAAAATACTGACTCATAATTTTTTAGTTTTTTTTAAAATAAAAAACTAAAAAATTATGAGTCAGTATTTAGAAACTTTTATAGCAATTTAACAGAAAATATAATGATTGTTAAATCTAAGTCCACAGCTCCCAAAATGGATGCTGATACACTCTGGGGAGGTCATAGTAAATATTTCACGAGGCACTATGGAGTACTTCAAAAGCTCACGGGGAACAGAATGCTTGACAAATACTGAACATCGTGCAAGCTACTCACTCGAGGTAATTCATTGTTTCAAAACTAAATTGAAATAAGTCCCTTTTGATGCTATAACCGTCTGTGTGTGGGAGTGACAATCCAGTTTTCACTTTGTAAAGAATGCTCTCATTTCCCTAGTCATGATTTGTCATTTGTTCTCCAGTGAATGGCAGTGATGTCTTCTCCATCCCTCTCCACCTCAGACACCCTTCTTCCCCTCATTCTGGATTGGTGGCCTTGGGAGCTACCACATGAAGAAAATGAAGACATTGATGAGAACTCCTTCAATTTCCTGCCAACAGTCTGAGAGCCTGACTGCCTGAACCACCCATCGCCTTCCTCCTGATCAGCAGAAGAGTTGACTCACCAACCGCACTCGAGTTTTCATCACCTCTTCCTGTCTTATAATCCTTCATCTGTGTCCTCTCTTCTGGCCCCTTTCACGGCATTTAAACACACACTATATCGTTAAAAACACTCACCCCACCTCATGCCTACATCCCTCAGCTCCCACCTCAAAGCTCTCAAAAAAGTTGACCACACTTGCTGACTCCATTTTCTCATTCTCGGTAACTCCTCAGTTCCCTGGCTTCCAACCCAACCACTCCACTACTACTGCCTTACTCATAGTGACCAAAGACCTGCAGACCATTGGACCCAAGATTCTATCCTTGATCTTAGCAGGCTTCTCATTCCTAGACACCTCTTCCCTCTGTAAGAAGTATTTTCATCTCTTGATTTTGGTGTCATTAATACTCCTGATTTTCTCCCTACCTCTCTGGCTACGATATCTCATTCTGTCTTTAGAATTTTCTCCTTTGGCCCATCTATGAAAGGATGGTATTGTCCAGGGTTTTCCACCAGATAAGACTTCCTTTTATGTTATTCTCTGTTGTCCTTCCTGGACCTCATCTCTATGCTAATGATGCCTTTATGTTTCCAGTGCAAATGTTACTCTTGTCTGACAGACAGTTCTATTTGCCTGTTGTCCTTGCACTCACAAATCAATAGGTTCAAATTTTAACTAATTTTCTTCTCCTATTTCATAGTCTCGCTTGGACTTCTTCAAATTTTCTTCAGTTTCAACTCAAACTTGCATATGAGCAATTGATGGTCTGTTCTGCAGTCAGCCCCAGCGTTGTTCTGACTGATGATGTTGAGCTTTTCCATTGCCTCTTTCCACAGATGTAGTTGACATGATTCCTGTGTATTCTGTCTGGGGAAGTCCACATGAATGGTTGCCGTTTATGTTGGTGAAAAAAGGTATTTGCAATGAAGAAGTCGTTGGTCTTGCAAAATACTATCATGTGATCTCTGGCATTGTTTCTATCACCAAAGCCATATTTTCCAACTACGTGAATTTAGGCCATTTCAAGAATAGATTTGACATGTCGAACACTAGGACCGAAGACCAGATGAGTTGTTCAAGTACATCATACATGAAGAAAGCAAGAGGTCATTAAAAAGACAGGAAAGAAAGAAAGACCAAAATGGATGTCAAAAGAGACTTTTAAACTTGCTTTTGAATGTCAAGTAGTTAAAGCAAAAGGAAGAAATGGTGAAGTAAAAGAGCTGAACGGATGATTTCAAAGGGTGGCTCGAGAACACAAAGTAAAGTATTATAACTACATGTGCAATTAGCTGGCGATAGAGAACCAAAAGGGAAGAAGAACACACTTGCCATTTCTCGAGCTGAAAGAAATGAAGAAAAAATTCAAGCCTCAGGTTGCAATACTGAAGTATTCTTCAAGGAAAATATTAAACAACCCAGGAGGCATCAAAAGAAGATGGAAGAAACACACAGAGTAACTATACCAAAAATAACTGGTTGATACTCAACTATTTCATGAGGTAGCATATGATCAGGGACCAATAGTACTGAAGGAAGAAGTCCAAGCTGCTCTGAAAGCATTGGTGTAAAACGAGGCTCAGGAATTGATGGAATACCAACTGAGATGTTTCAACAAATGGATGCAGCACTGGAAGTGCTCACTAGTCTATGCCAAGAAATTTGAAAGACCAATACCTGACCAACCAACTGGAAGAGATCCATATTTTTGCCTGTTCCCAAGAAAGGCAATCCAACCAAATGCAGCAATTATTGAACAATATCACTAATACCACGTGTAAGTAAAATTTTGCTGAAGCTCATTCAAAAGTGGCTGCAGCAGTGTATCAACAGGAAACTACCAGAAATTCAAACCAGATTCAGAAGAGGACATGGAACCAGGGATATCATTGCTGATGTCAAATGGATCCTGACTGAAAGCAGAGAATACCAGAAAGATGTTTACCTGTCTTTTATTGACTATGCAAAGATATTCAGCTGTGTGGATCGCAACAAATTGTGGATAACATTGAAAGGAATGAGAATTCCAGAACACTTAATTGTGCTCATGAGGAACCTGTACATAGATCAAGAGACAGTTGTTCAAAGAGAACAAGGGAATACTGTGTGGTTTAAAGTCAGGAAAGGTGTGCATCAGGGTGGTATCCTTTCACCATACTTATTCAATCTGTATGCTGAGCAAATAATCCTGGAAGCTGGACTATATGAAGAAGGATGGGGCATCAGGATTTGAAGAAGACTCATTAATCTGTTTTATGCTGATGACACAATCTCACTTGCCGAAAGTTAAGAGGACGTGAAGCACTTACTGATGAAGATCAAAGACCACATCCTTCAGTATGTATTACACCTCAACATAAAGAAAACAAAAATCCTCACAACTGGGCCAATAAGCAACATCATGATAAACCAAGAAAAGATTGAAATTGTCAAGAATTTCATTTTACTTGGATCCATAATCAACACCCATGGAAGCAATAGTCGAGAAATCAAAAGACCCATTGCATTAGACAAATCTGCTGCAAAAGACCTCTTTAAAGTGTTGGAAAGCAAAGATGTCACCTGAAGACAAAGATGTGCATGACCCAAGCCATGGTGTTTTCAGTCACCTCATATGTTTATGAAAGCTGGACGATGAATAAGGAAGACCAAAGAACTGATGCGTTTGAATTGTGGTGTTGGAGAAGAATACTGAATATGTACCATGGACTGCTGAAAGAGCAAACAAATCTGTCTTGGAGGAAGTACAGCCAGAATGCTCCTTAGAAGCAAGGATGGTGAGACTCCGTCTCACATACTCTGGACATGTGATCAGGAGGAATCAGTCCCTGGAGAAGGACATCATGCTTGGTAAGTAGAGTGTCAGCGAAGGAGAGGAAGGCCTTCAAAGAGGTGGATTAACACAGTGAGTAAAGCATTGGGCTCAAGCATAGCAATGATTGTGAGAATGGCACAGGACCAGGTAGTGTTTTGTTCTGTTGTATGTAGGGTCGCTATGAGTCAGTACCGACTCCACTGCACCTAACAACAACAACATTGCATAGTAATCAATGTAAAGCCAGCTGTGATCCTCTCTTTGTCTTATTCATCGTGTATGGTCAATCATTAATCCTTGTGTTTCCATGTCTTAAAAAAGCTTTCAAATCTGTCTTTTACTTTGCATCATCACCCCTCAGGACACCATTATCTGTTGACTTGCTTGCTACAGCAACCACCCTCCTGGCATCCCTGCTTCTGCTTGTCACCTCCATGTCACTCTCCCTTTATTCCCCATTAACCCAGTGATGCTTCTAAAATGGAAATAGCATCATCCACTCCTGGGATCTCCAGTGTCTATAAGATGAAGTCCAAACTCTTTACTGTAATTTCCAAGATCAGATATGACTTGACCTCTTTCTACTTTTCAAGCCTCATTCTGAACCTTCCTGCGTTACAACTTGACAGCAAAGATTTTGAACTTCTCTCTCTGTTTCTCTCTACTCTCTACTTAATACTCTTCCCTTCTTTATCCCTGATGATTCATCTATACTTCTTTTTAAACTTCACTTCTCTTTAAAATCCTTCCCATACCTCTCAGTACTAACTCAGGGACTTATTTCATGTTGTATTTTCCATATTAAACTCTCATAACTTCTTTTTTGTTATTTGTATTTAATTGTCTCTATGTGGGCAAAGGCTGTTTCCATCTTGCTTACTATTTTACCAGATCACCTATCACAGTTTCTAGAACAGACTAGCAATATGATATTTAATCGTATTAAGAGCTAACATTTATTTTCTGCTCATTATATGCCTTACACTCCTGTAAATCCATTACATGAACTAACTCATTTATTCTGTCAACAAGAGCTTGAAGTAGTTGATATTATTATCCCACTTGCAGAAGGGCAAACGGAGGCACAGAGAAGTTAAGTAACACGTACAAACACTGAGCAAATGGTAGAGCTGTGATACAAATATAGAGAATCCATGCTTTTAACCATTGTTGGGTGACTAAACAAATAAGAGTAAATTAATGAATGGGGAACTGGATAAAATGCACAGTGGTCAAGTTCTTTTCCTTCTGCCAGATAACTTCGAAGTGCTACTACTAGGGATTCTCTGCATTACCTGACTCCAAGTTTTATGCGTTCATTGACTGTTCCACACTGCCCCTTATACTTTCAATTGTTTTAAAAGCAAATGCATTATTACTCTCTGTGGATATAGTTCTAATAAGCTTATTTAAATATTCACAATTCAAATGAGAAATCCCCTGCTACAGCCGTCTGTGATTCACAGACTTCAGTACGTGGCCTTTGCTCTTGATGGTAAGGACCTGATGCAAGGACTGGCCCAGCATTTATGCTACATCCTTTCTCATCAGACTCTCAGAACAGACTGCTGAGCCAGGAGGTTACAGTAGTCTGTCATTTCTTCCAAAATATTAATTGGATGGTAATATTTTTGCTCTATAGGCAGCTGGTTCAGAACCTCACTGGGAAAGTGCAAAATGGTGATAAAAAAATGTCTCAATTCTAGGAGAAATGATAATGTTTCAGAATGTCTCTTGAGTTAACTGAGCTGGTCCGTTTTTTCTCAATTATACCAAATTCACTTTCACTGTGAGTTAAACTCTGCAGTGAGATGCTCAAATCCAAATGTGTGACTCCTGGGCCTTTCTCGGTCTTCTCCTGTATCCCTGTCAAAATCAAAAGCCCAGTTCAAGACCTATATTTCTGCCCAAATCTTTCTTAATTATCCAAGGATAGGAAGCAAATATTATTAAATTTATATTCTCAGTGCCTAAACTAATGTCACTTACATAAGTTTATCTGACACACACAAAAAAAAAAAACTCTTGTTGAATGAATGAGTTTTCCTAAGCCTTCATTGTTCTCTCCTTTCTTTGAAGCAGGGTTCAGTAATTGTAGCCCAAATTTTGCACTATATATTCCCACATTTGTTTCCATGTCAGAGCAGCAGAAAGCATGGTTCTCTTTGTGAAACACAATGAAATTCAAAATATTAAAAGTCAGGTAGTAAGCAAACATGTACATTTTATTATTCTCCCTCATTATTGGCTATTTGTTGTTACTATGCTTGGCTGGTTCTTTCCTCTCTGTTCTACCCCTCTCCTCTTCTTTTTTGCAGTCCCTTGGTTTAAACAACCTATAAATAATTTGCAAATTTTTGTCTTCAGCTCTGAGCTGTTCAAGCAGTATCAAACTCATATATCCAACTAACTGCCAAGTATTGTTCTCCTAGTCTTCTCCATCTCAGTTAGTAAACATTGCTTGTATCACAACCAAGAGTGAGGTCATCAGATAAAATACAGAATAGTAAGTATTCTGTAAGTTCACAGATGGTCGTTTTGGCAGTAGCATTGGATATTGGGAGGGTAAACCCATATTCAGAAGTAAGTGTCTATTCCAATAACAGCAAAGTGTTGCCATCTTCCATGATGGAAGTGGTCCCATGTAATCTACCTGCCATTTCTCTTTGTAATTCCTCATGCCTCTGAATCAACATGCAAAGAGAAGGGTGACTATCCTGGCAGAAGTGGTTGTTCCTGATTACCAGGAGGAAAGTGGGTTGTTGCTTCACAATGAAGATCCTTTGGGGTATCTCTTGGTGCAACTATGTCATGTGATTAAAGCCAATAGAAAACTATAACCACTGAAATCGGGCAGGATTTCTGATGACAGAGATTGTTCAGGAATGATAGTTTGGGTCACCAGGCAAAGATTTAAGACTAACTTAGGTGTCTGATGAGGGCAAATGGGATTTAGAGTGAGTAGCAAAAGAAAGTAGTTATAAATACTAGCTATGACCACAAGCCAATTACGGAAATAACTACCTTAATACTTATGAGTATTTTTTCCATGTTTTGTTATATTTTTACAAATACATTAGCCAAACTTTTTTGCTTTCTTCCCACTATTATTCTTTTATCATCTAATATATGATGTATTACATCAAAGTGCTTAATTTAGAGGATATCAAAGGAGAAGAATGAATATCACCCAAGTACTTTTCATCTTCTTTTGGGAAAGGGTTAACATGTTTTTGGTTGTAGGCAGGATAGTTGTGTCATGTTAGGTGGAAATATGACTTTGTTATTGTCTTTCATGGAGATTAAGCATGGTTTAAGGAGATGTCTCTGAGTAATAAGTTTACAAAGGGTGGGCTGTGAGGGTCTTTTTGATGTGCTAACTTAACTAGGCAACAATGGCCAGTTACTCAATCAAACAATAACCTCTTGTTGCTACAAAGGTATTTTGTAGATGTGATTAAAATCCATAATCAGGTAATGTTAAGTAAAGGAGATCATCCTAGGTAATCAGTTTTATAGATATCCTGGATAATCTTCCTGGGCCTGATTCAATCCTTTGAAAAACTTTAAAGGCAGAGATTCCCTTAGAGAATAAGAAATTCTACCTGTGGAGAGCAGTTTCAGCCCATGTCCAGGGTTCCAGCTTGCCCTTTCTGATGGCCTGTCCTATGGATTTCAGACTTGCCTAGACAGCCTCTATAATCACACAAACTAATCCATTGCCATAAATCTCTTGATATATATCTTCTAGTGGATCTGGTTCTCTAGTTGAACCCCAACTGATACACTGCATCTAGCAACCCTACCTTGGAGTCAATGTGAATCCTCTCTTTCCATTCCCTACCTCCTCAAAGAAATACATTTGATCCATCTGCAAGTCCTGTTGGTTCTATCTTTAAAACATACATTGGATCTTATCACTTCTCAACTTCTGTAGTAACATGCTGGCCCAAACCAACCTACTCTTTATTTTAAAACTCTTGAATGGCTTCTCATTGCACTTTGAGTAAAATCCAAACTCTTTACCATGGTCAAGAGCAGTTGTCCAGACCAAATTTTTAGTCTCAGGACCAAAATTTACACTTCTAAGAATTACTGAGAATTCCAAAAAGCTTTTATGTACGTGCTTTATCTTTATTAATATTTACCTTGTTGGAAATTAAAACAGAATTTTTAAAAATATTTATTTATTAATTTATTTAAAATAATAATACATCTACTGCATATTAAAAATAACATATTTATGGAAAGGACTATATCTTTAAACAATGAATGACAAAAGTAGCACTGGTATTGTAAAAATGGCATGGCAACGGCATCTCACCTCCTCTGACATCACAAGGGGGAAGGCGAGTCAAGATCAATAGCTCAAGGCTGATTGCTATGAGGCCAAGGTCAGGCATACCTCCTCTCTCCATCATCTTTACCAATTCTGACACCCTCAGTCCCTCCCACAGCTCTCTCTGCTGGGTTCCATAATTTGTTGCAATGGCCACACAGAGCTCACAGACCATACTTAAAATTATAGGGTTTATTAGGGAAATAACAGATTACAATGCAGGTTCAGGGACGCTCAGGATACAGTTCTTCCATCAGGACAGCACAATGCTCTCTGGCCCCCTGTCTTCTCAGCCCCTCAGGACTGGTCTCTTGCTTGGGCAAGTGTTACCAAGCTCTTTTATCTCTGCCATTAAGTGCCCGGAGGCACCCCACTCTGCCAGTAAGCCTCATGCCTGAAGGTACTCAGATTTCTTGCTCTATGGCTGGGAAGCCCACCATGCTATTTCCTGCTGGTCTCCTGCCAGTCTCCTGGTTCTGCTGCCTCTGCTCCCACCATTTCCCTGCCACTGCTTCTCACCATCTCTGGTGATGCAGCTCTCCCTCTCTGTCCTAGTTCTGTTGCCTTTGCCACCTCTCTCTGTCTTCCCTGTTACGGCTCCTCTTCCTCCCTCTTTGGCTCCTTTTAAGCCTACTGGGATGGCAAAACTGACCAATCCCCTCGTTAGGGTTACATACAAGTTATTTGCATAGTTCACTCCCACAAGGGTGCAATGCACCTTATTTACATTATTAGAAACCTATCCAATCCCTTTGGTGGGCCCAAAGCATCTTATTTGCATAGTCCCACCCAGTCATTTGGTGAGCATTACAAAGACTGCAGCTAGAAGAACCATAGTGAGGAATTTCCTGCACCATAGGTATACACTTTTGTAAATCTCTTTAATGTCTGGCTTAATAAAAGAAATCCAGAATCTCTTATCTGCTTCTGCATTCAGCCTATTGCAATAGATTGTTTTGGTTCAAGCACATGAAGGCAATCTGGGCTTTCTCAGATACATAGTTAGAAACGGGAAGAGTATTTTAACAGCCTTGTTTGACAATTGTGGGTATTGTTTTGATATAACACCAAAACTTAACAAGTGATAGCTTCTTGCTTCTTAAAGGTAAGGTGTAATGTGGAGTCTGAAAATCTGTGAATGAACTTTTGCGTTCTGTTACATTAAAAGCCATTCGTTAATCTTGAGTTTAATGGATCTTTTACTCATGGGTGATTTTGTAACATTTTGCTTTGGTTATTTGGAAAATATTGGCTCACTGAGTTAGATAGACCTTCCAAATCTTGACACATTTCATTATACAATAACAAAAAATCACATTTATTAATTTCACCACTAATCCCATCAGAGAACTGTTAAGCTCACATGGTAGATACAAAATCTCTAGAATTCCAATTTTCAATTGAAAGTTCACATTTATTATTTGCAACAAATAATGTCAGAGGTTTTCTTTGATGTGATAGGTTCACTCTGTTCATTTTAAAGAAAATATTTGGCAAATACCCAAGTATGAATAATTACAGTTTGTCAGTGTTCTTTCTAGCAAAAACAATGTTCCCCGAAAAAAATGGCTAGTTCAGCTTGCAACTCAACCAATCACACAAGTGCTTTTCCTCCAGACAGCCATCGTATTTCAATATGGAGAAAAAGTGCTTTGTGTGAACTTCCCATTTTGCCGTAAAAAAAGGGTCACAATTTGATTTAATAAACTTAATATTTTTTTACTGTGACCTCAAGGTGTTCTTTAGTGAAACTCACTTTTTTTTTTTTTTTTTTTTTGCCTTCTGCAAGTGCATGATAGTGAAAAAAAGAATGTTTGGTAGCATTTTATCGATTCATGCTAAGGAGCCCCAGTAGAAACAATGGTTAAATGCTAGGCTGCTAACTGAAATGTCTGTGGTTTGGACCCACCAGGCGCTACAAGGGGGAAAAGACCTGGTGATCTGCTCCCATAAAGATTACAGCCCAGGAATCTCTATGGGGCAGTTCTACTCTGTCACATTGGGTCGCTATGAGTTGGAATCAACTTAACACACAACAACAACATGCTAAGGCCATTGCTTTTATGCCATCAGTGCAAATGTCAACTGAGTGAAATAGGAAAAGAACATCTTAGCACCATTAAAGCAGGATTTTTGACTTTGTGGGCCCCCTGAAAGGGCCTCACTGACCCCCAAAATATTGAAAGATCACTCTTAGAGAGCTTCTGCTATAAGCTATGCCTTGGGAGAACCTCCCTAATTTGAAATCCACTGAAAACCCAGAACTTCCAAGGGCATAACAAGCAAGAAGATGTCATGCCGGCTACATTAATCTACAGAATTCTGAGTGCCTACGTGCTGTCTCCCCACCATTGAACATAAATAAATAATATGCGTTCTTTCATGGAACAACATCCATGTGTTTCATCTGCATGCCTGTATCGCTGTGTGGCTTAAAATGTGCGAAGATAGAAATAAATATTTCTTTTTGGGTAAGAATAGAGAAAACGTTGGGATTTCTCTCACAAGGGTGGGAAAGCAGGAACAAGACCTCTGACTCACATGTACACGGTGAACTGAAGTGTGGAGAAAGAGACTAAGCTGGGGATTGAGCAGAGAGCCCAGGCAGAAGAGAGTTAAAAGAAAAAAAAAGACTCAAACCCACTCCCATAGAGTTGACTCTGACTCATAGTAACACTACAGGTCAGAGTGGAACTTCCCCATCTTTACAGAAGCAGACAACCACATCTTTCTACCGCGGAGCATCTGGTGGGCTCTAACCGCCAACTTTTCTGTTAGCAGCTGAGCACTTTAACCACTGTGTCACCAGGATTGCTAGGAGAGGGAAGACAGGCAGATTAAACAGAACCAGCTGAGGGCTTCTGTAAAATGAAAGATACCAGCGAGGGCACAGGTGGATGGGTCAGAGACGTTTCAGTCATTTTTCTTTTTGATACAGGTGCCTCTCCTGGAGCGCCTGTCAGAAAGATATTGTGGATTCACTCAGAGGGGGCCAGCTTTGTCTTCTGCAAAATTAGGAAGAAGAAAGAGAGTGGGAGAAGAGAGCTGGAGGGGTGGGGAGGAAGAGGCAGACCCGTTGTTGCTCTGGAAGGGAAAAGAAATGTCAGATCACAGCTGGTAAATAAGATGTTACAGCGAAGCTTGAAAAGCTGGGTTCTTTCTCCTTTGTAAAGGCGCTACCTGTGTAACATGAAGGGGCTCGGTGACAGACACATTAAAACACCATTAAACTGTGAAATAGAACACAGTGTGAAAATAGATTTAACCTTCACAGCGTATCGATCTCTACCCCACGCGGTACCCAAGTTCTTGGACAACTGTTTTATAATAGGTTTTGCTTATTTTCCTGTTGCTATTCTGACTTCCTCAGAGGAGGGTGTTATTTCTAAAAGCTCCTGACAGCTGAGAGAAGCCGGCTTGTTTCTCAGGGAGTGCCTGGCCCTGGAATGTTCCTGCCAACTGCTCCTTAAACAGAAATCAGTTTTGTGAAAGTGAGGAATGGTTTTGTGGTGGCCACTGGGATGGCAGATGCCTGAGGATGAGAACATTGCAAGTTTCCCAGGGAGGAGGAAGGAGAGGATGCTGGGTCCATAACAAGAAGACACAGGGACAGGATTTGGGTATCCTCACTACCTGAGACATTCTTTAGGCACCTAAGGGCGAGGAGCTATGGTAGGATGGCTCTTTTATTTTATTTTTTCCCAAAGTCCATGCATACACACACACGCGTGCACACACGCACACACACACACTCAAAACTCTTTTGATAGTAAGGGGTAAGAGAGATACAGTTCTCTCTCACTAAGTAATCAGGGAGCTGTAATTCTTGAAACAATTTTCTAAACAAGTTTTTGACACACTTGAACAGACTAGCAAAAATCAGCCTAAAAACAACAAAATCACTTGCTTTTCATGGAAACATTTATATTTTACTTGGCAATGCTTTAGGGGACTTAGAAAATTGGAAGATATAGTTGTACCTCAGAATAAATAATAAATAGCCCTCAAAATCCCTTGAAGGGCACGGATAGTTGAGTGGTGGAATCCTCACCTGCCATGAGGGTGACCCACCACCCATCTGTCAGTGAAGGCCTTTGTATTGCTGTGATCTGCAACTCATCATGGGGATGGTGAAGGACCATGTAGCATTTTCTTCCATTGTGCATGGTGTTGCCATGAGTTGGGTTCAACTCAGCTTGCAGCTAACAACAACAAACAAAATCCTTTTCATGAATGAATTATGATACTAATTTCTCTTTACCCTTTTATTTGCAAAATGAACGTATTAGGAACTGGCCCCTCCCAAACTGTAGCAGAATCAGAGAAAAATAATAAAGAGACCAGTGTATGGCAAATAATTCAACAAATCTGAGAACTTGCCATGAAAAATCAGTGAAGTCAGCATTAATGATGCTGCAAGCAGCCCATCAGACTGTGGTCCGTCGGAAGTGGACAGTACACCCGGGAGTATGTGCAAATTCAAGTGTTCGTCACACCTGTTCCTCTCCAGTTTCCTTATAATCCACTATATCTAGGGATTCAAATGCATTTGACAAAATTCAATATCATTTTTATTTTAAACTCCATGTAAATAATGATTAAAAAAAAAAAAACAAAACCAATGCAGAGTGGGAAATCTGGAGGACCAGGGAATTAACACCAACATAGCTGAAAAAAAAATCAGATAAAAGAATTTAAAAAAATGAAGAAACCCTAAGAATCATGTTGGACTCTATCAAGAAGGATAACTTGCCTGTGATTGGAGTCCCAGAACAGGGAGGGAGGACAGAAAACACAGAGAGAATAGTTGAAGATCTGCTGACAGAAAACTTCCCTGACATCATGAAAGACGAAAGGATATCTATCCAAGATGCTCATTGAACCCCATTTAAGACTGATCCAAAAAGAAAAACACCAAGACATATTATCATCAAACTTGCCAAAACCAAAGATAAAGAGAAAATTTTAAAAGCAGCCAGGGATAAAAGAAAGGTCTCCTACAAGGGAGAATCAATAAGAATAAGTTCAGACTACTCAGCAGAAACCATGCAGGCAAGAAGGCAATGGGATGACATACACAGAGCACTTAAGGAGAAAAACTGCCAGCCAAGGATCATATATCCAGCAAAACTCCCTCTCAAATATGAAGGTGAAATTAAGTTATTTACAGATAAACACAAGCTTAGAGAATTTGCAAAAACCAAACCAAAGCTACAAGAAATACTTAAGGAAATTGTTTGGTGAGAAAACCAATAATATCAGATACCAGCACAACACAAGGTCACAGAACAGAGCATCCTCATATCAACTCAAATAGGGAAATCACAAAAACAAATTAATATTAATTTAAAAAAATGCTCAAAACAGGGAATCATTGAAGTCAATATGTAAAAGATCACAATAATCAAAAAGAGGGACTAAATACAGGTGGCATAGAACTGCCATATAGAGAGGGATGCAAGGCGATATAAGACAACACGAGTTAGGTTTTTACTTAGAAAAATAGGGGTAAATATTAAGGTAACCACAAAGAGGTATAACAACTCCATAACTCAAAATAAAAACCAGGAAAAACGTAACGACTCAGCAAACATAAAATCAAATACTATGAAAATGAGGAACACACAATTTACAAAGAAAAACATCTCAGCACAAAACAGTAAGTGGAAAAATGAAATTGTCAACAATACACATAAAAAGGCATCAAAATGACAACACTAAACACTTACTTATCTATAATTACGTTGAATGTAAATGGACTAAATGCACCAATAAAGAGACAGAGAGTCTCAGACTGGATAAAGAAACACGATCCGTCTATATGCTGCCTACAAGAGACACACCTTAGACTTAGAGACACAAACAAACTAAAACTCAAAGGATGGAAAAATATATATCCAGCAAACAATAAGCAAAAAAGAAGAGGAGTAGCAATATTAATTTCTGACAAAATAGACTTTAGACTTAAATCCACCACAAAGGATAAAGAAGGACACTACATAACGATAAAAGGGACAATTGACCAGGAAGATATAACCATATTAAATATTTATGCACCCAAAGACAGGGCTGCAAGATACATAAATCAAATTTTAACAGAACTGAAAAGTGAGATAGACATCTCCACAATTATAGTAGGAGACTTCAACACACCACTTTCGGAGAAGGACAGGACATTCAGTAAGAAGCTCAATAGAGACACGGAAGACCTAATTACAACAATCAACCAACTCGACCTCATTGACTTATACAGAATTCTCCACCCAACTGCTGCAAAGTATACTTTTTTTTCTAGCGCACATGGAACATTCTCTAGAATAGACCACATATTAGGTCATAAAACTAACCTTTGCAGAATCCAAAACATCGAAATATTACAAAGCATCTTCTCAGACCACAAGGCCAGAAAAGTGGAAATCAATAAAAGAAAAATTAGGGAAAAGAAATCAAATACTTGGAAACTGAACAATACCCTCCTGAAAAAAGACTGGGTTATAGAAGACATCAAGGAGGGAATAAGGAAATTCATAGAATACAATGAGAATGAAAATACTTCCTATCAAAACCTCTGGGACACAGCAAAAGCAGTGCTCAGAGGCCAATTTATATCGATAAATGCACACATACAAAAGGAAGAAAGAGCCAAAATCAGAGAACTGTCCCGACAACTTGAACAAATAGAAACTGAGCAAGAAAAGAATCCATCAGGCACCAGAAGAAAACAAATAATAAAAATTAGAGCTGAACTAAATGAATGAGAGAACAGAAAAACAATTGAAAGAATTAACAAAGCCAAAAGCTGGTTCTTTGAAAAAATTAACAAAATTGATAAACCATTGGCTAGACTGACTAAAGAAATACAGGAAAGGAAACAAATAACCCAAATAAGAAACGAGAAGGGCCACATCACAACAGACCCAACTGAAATCAAAAGAATCATATCAGATTATTACGAAAAATTGTATTCTAACAAATTTGCAAACCTAGAAGAAATGGATGAATTATGGAAAAACACTACCTACCTAAACTAACACAATCAGAAGTAGAACAACTAAATAGACCCATAACAAAAAAAAAGATTGAAACGATAATCAAAAAAAAGCCCTGGCCCGGATGGCTATACTGCAGAGTTCTACCAAACTTTCAGAGAAGAGTTAACACCACTACTACTAAAGGTATTTCAAAGCATAGAAAATGACGGAATACTACCTAACTCATTCGATGAAGCCACCATCTCCCTGATACTAAAACCAGGTGAAGACACCACAAAAAAAAAAAGAAAATTACAAACCTATATCCCTCATGAACATAGATGCAAAAATCCTCAACAAAATTCTAGCCAATAGAATTCAACAACATATCAAAAAAATAATTCACCACGACCAAGTGGGATTTATACCAGGTATGCAAGGCTGGTTTAATATTAGAAAAACCATTAAAGTAATCCACCATATAAATAAAACAAAAGACAAAAACCACATGATCTTATCAATTGATGCAGAAAAGACGTTTGACAAAGTCCAACACCCATTTATGATAAAAACTCTCACCAAAATAGGAATTGAAGGAAAATTCCTCAACATAATAAAGGGCATCTATACGAAGCCAACAGCCAACATCACTCTAAATGGAGAGAGACTGAAAGCATTTCCCTTGAGAATGGGAACCTGACAAGGATGCCCTTTATCACCGCTCTTATTCAACATTGTGCTAGAGGCCCTAGCCAGAGCAATCAGGCTAGACAAAGAAATAAAGGGCATCCGGATTGGCAAGGAGGAAGTAAAATTCTCTCTATTTGCAGATGACATGATCTTATACACAGAAAACCCTAAGGAATCCTCCAGAAAACTACTGAAACTAATAGAAGAGTTTGGCAGTCTCAGATTATAAGATAAACATACAAAAATCACTTGGATTCCTCTGCATCAACAAAAAGAACATCGAAGAGGAAATAACCAAATCAATACCATTCACAGAAGCCCCCAAGAAGATAAAATACTTAGGAATAAATCTTACCAAAAGATGTAAAAGACCTATACAAAGAAAACTACAAAGCACTACTACAAGAAATTAAAAAGGACCTACTTAAGTGGAAAAACATACCTTGCTCATGGATAGGAAGACTTAACATAGTAAAAATGTCTATTCTACCAAAAGCCATCTATACATACAATGCACTTCCGATCCAAATTCCAATGTCATTTTTTAATGTGATAGAGAAACAAATCACCAACTTCATATGGAAGGGAAAGAAGCCTCGGATAAGCAAAGCATTACTGAAAACGAAGAAGAAAGTGGGAGGCCTCACTCTACCTGATTTCAGAACCTATTATACAGCCACAGTAGTCAAAACAGCCTGGTACTGGTACAACAACAGACACATAGACCAGTGGAACAGAATTGAGAACCCAGATATAAATCCATCCACATATGAGCAGCTGATATTTGAAAAAGGCCCAGCGTCAGTTAATTGGGGAAAAGATAGCCTTTTTAACAAATGGTGCTGGCATAACTGGATATCCATTTGCACAAAAATGAAACAGGACCCATACCTCACACCATGCACAAAAACTAACTCCAAGTGGATCAAAGACCTAAACATAAAGACCAAAATGATAAAGATCATGGAAGAAAAAATTGGGACAACCCTAGGAGCCCTAATACAAGGCATAAACAGAATACAAAACATTACCAAAAATGACGAAGAGAAACCAGATAACTGGGAGCTCCTAAAAATCAAACACATGTGCTCATCTAAAGACTTCAACAAAAGAGTAAAAAGACCACCTACAGACTGGGAAAGAATTTTCAGCTATGACATCTCCGACCAGCGCCTGATCTCTAAAATCTATATGATTCTGTCAAAACTCAACCACAAAAAGACAAACAACCCAGTCAAGAAGTGGGAAAAGGATATGAAAACACACTTCACTAAAGAAGATATTCAGGCAGCTAACAGATACATGAGAAAATGCTCTCGATCATTAGCCATTAGAGAAATGCAAATTAAAACTACGATGAGATTCCATCTCACTCCAACAAGGCTGGCATTGATCCAAAAAACACAAAAGAATAAATGTTGGAGAGGCTGCGGAGAGATTGGAACTCTTATACACTGCTGGTGGGAATGTAAAATGGTACAACCACTTTGGAAATCTATCTGGTGTTATCTTAAAAAGTTAGAAATAGAACTACCATATAATCCAGAAATCCCACTCCTCGGAATACATTCTAGAGAAATAAGAGCCTTCGCACAAACAGATATATGCACACCCATGTTTATTGCAGCTCTGTTTACAATAGCAAAAAGCTGAAAGCAACCAAGGTGTCCATCAACAGATGAATGGGTAAATAAATTGTGGTATATTCACACAATGGAATACTACACATCGATAAAGAACAGTGACGAATCTGTGAAACATTTCATAACATGGAAGAACCTGGAAGGCATTATGCTGAGGGAAATTAGTCAGAGGCAAAAGGACAAATATTGTATAAGACCACTATTATAAGATCTTGAGAAATAGTGTAAACTGAGAAGAACACATACTTTTGGGGTTACGAGGGGCGGGAGGGAGGGAGGAAGGTGGGAGAGGGTTTTTTACTGATTAATTAGTAGATAAGAACTGCTTTAGGTGACGGGAAGGACAATACTCAATACATGGAAGGTCAGCTTAACTGGACTGGACCAAAAGCAAAGAAGTTTCCAGGATAAACTGAATGCTTCGAAGGTCAGCGGAGCAAGGGCAGGGGTTTGGGGACTATGGCTTAAGGGGACTTCTAAGTCAATTGGCAAAATAATTCTATTATGAAAACATTCTGCATCCCACTTTGAAATGTGGCGTCTGGGGTCTTAAATGGTAACAAGTGGCCATCTAAGATGCATCAATTGGTCTCAACCCACCTGGAGCAAAGGAGAAGAACACCAGGGTCACACGATAACTAAGAGCCGAAGAGACAGAAAGGGCCACATGAAGTAGAGACTTACATCATCCTGAGACCAGAAGAAATAGATGGTGCCCAGCCACAACCGATGACTGCCCTGACAGGGAGCACAACAGAGAACCCCTGAGGGAGCAGGAAATCAGTGGGATGCAGACCCCAAATTCTCATAAAAAGACCATACTTAATGGTCTGACTGAGACTAGAGGAACCCCGGCGGTCATGATCCCCAAACCTTCTGTTGGCCCAGGACAGGAACCATTCCCGAAGACAACTCAGCAGACATGAAAGGGACTGGACAGTGGGTAGGAGAGAGATGCTGATGAAGAGTGAGCTAATTATATCAGGTGGACACTTGAGACTGTGTTGGCATCTCCTGTCTGGAAGGGAGATGGGAGGATAGAGAGAGTTGGAAGCTGGTAAAATCGTCACCAAAGGAGAGACTGGAAGGGCTGACTCATTAGGGGGAGAGCAAGTGGGAGAATGGAGTAAGGTGTATATAAACTTATATGTGACAGTCTGACTTGATTTGTAAATGTTCACTTGAAGCTCAATAAAAGTTAATAAAAAAAAAAAAAACCCTTTTTAATTTGAAAAAAATCTGTCCCAAAGTAGTAACTGCATCATGCTAAATGATGAAAAACTAAATTCCTTTTATGTTTAAAACGTGATGAAGATACCCACATTTAAACACTATTACAAATTATGGTGTGAATAATAACTAAGGAGCCCTGGTGGAACAGTGGTGAAGCTCCGGCTACTAACTGAAAGGTCGGCAGTTCAAACCTACCAGCCGCTCTGCCAGACAAAGATGTGGCAGACTGCTTCCGTAAAGATTGCAGCTTACAGGGCAGTTCTACTCTGTCCTGTAGGGTCACTATGAGTTAGAATTAACTTGGCAGAATTTTTTTTAAATAATAACTGATAACATTAAATATAAAAATGGAATAATAGCTCTAATAATAAAAGGAACAAAGATAAAATAATTTCTATGGGTCATAGATTGCTTATCTAGACAATTTAGTTAGATATACTGACAAGTGATTAAAACACATAACTTAAATATACTTTCTGATTAAAAATTATATATGCAGTACCAATAATTTCCTCTTCTATAAATACATCTCTTTTAAAAAGAATAGACTAAGAAAGGAAAAAAATCCACCCCTCCAGAAAGTTTTCATCCAGTTGCCACCAAAAATATAAAATGAGTAGGGATAATCCTTACAAGAAATGTGTAGAACCTATAGAAGAAAACTATAAAATATTATGGAAAGATATAAAATAAGATTTGAAAATGTCATGTTCATACACTGAAAGGCTTACTATTGTGAAGATCTCAAATTGTCCCAAAATAATTTATGAATGTAATGAAATTCTAATGGGATATTTGAAAACATGAAAAAAAAAAAAAACTCCCAAATGTTTATCTAAAAGAATAAAGTGGGTCTGATAGCCTGACACTTTTAAAAATGAGAAGTGACAGGAAACATCCGAGCCAACTAGATATTAGTCATCCATTAAGTAAATATTTTAGGACCCACTGTGTGCATTGTATACAGGGGCCAGGAAACAGACCCAGTTAGTAATCTTACTATTGTTTTTGATGTTGTTAGCTGCTAGCTAGTCGGCCCCCGACTCTTGGTGACCCCATTGTTACAGTGTAAATTTGCTCTATAGGGTTTTCTTGGCTGTGATCTTTACAGAAGTAGATCACCAGGTCTTTTCTTCCACAGAGCTGCTGGGGGTATTTGAACTGCCAACTTTTCAGTTAGCAGCTGATCATAAACTGCTCGTGCCACCCAGACTCCTTTCCTGCCCTCAAGGAGCTTACAATCTAGTGGTGGAGAGAGGTATTAAAGAAATAATCACACAAATACTGTAAATACATAGTTAAAATTTTGTAATCAGTGTTTCAGGTTGGGGAAGAGCAGTGTCTGGCAGTGCAAGTTGTTCTCTGCCCAACTTAAAGGTCACCATGTACACCACTGGCCACCACACCAATGAGGTCACTGGACAGGCATGCAGCAGCCAGATGCATAGGCCTGGACAAAGACTGACATTTAACCTGGGATCAAGGATGAGACCTGTTCCTCAGAGAAGGTAAAGTAGGTTTGAAGTCTTGCAGCAAAAGGTTCTTGGCACAGTCAAGAAACAGAAAGAACCCACTAGGGCAAGAGGATGGGACTCCAGGGAGAGACATGAGGGGAGTGTAGAGAGAGAGAGAGAGGTTAAGTGGAGGCCACACGTAGATCATGGAAAATATAATAGAATTCATCCAAGTGTGATGAAAATCTCTCTCAGGGTTATGAGTAGAGGGGTGATATGATGAAATGGATAGTTTAAGAAGTTTATTTTTTCTATTATGTGAAAAATGGATTGGAAGTTACCATTGAGTGGATTCCAACTCATGAAGAACCCATGTGTGTCAGAGTATAACTTTCCTCCATAGAGTTTTCAATAGCTGATTTTTCAGAAGTAGATCATCAGGCCTTTCTTCTGAGGAGCCTATGGGCAGACTCTAATCTCCAACCTTTGAGTTAGCAGCTAAGTGTGTTTAACTGTTTATACCACCCAGGACTGGAATGGGTTAAGAATAGACTAAATAATTGGCTATGCGGTATTCCACGAGAAAGATGGTAATGTTTTAGCAGGACGGAGGCACTGGAAACAAAAAAAAAAAGAAGGATTTGATAAATATTTAGAAGGCAGAATTAATTAGAATTGGTGATGGAGCAGAAAGTACAAAGATTCAGGAAATATTGAAACATGTTATAAAGCTGATAGAAGTTAAACAGCATTCCACTGGTGTGAAAAAAGATACACTGATCGTTGGAACAGTAAAACACTAGAAATAGGTCCATATATACTACTAGGAAATAAATTTGGCATTTCAACATAATAGTAAAGAATGGATTATTCCTAAAAAATGTCTAGGTGACTGGCTAAATTGTGTTTTGGGGTGGAGGTGGGGAGACCCAAGTAAGGCCAATGTCTTTCTCACAACTAACACCAAATAAGAATAAAATATTAAGCTTTTGACATAATATATTCCTCAGTTCCTGACTCACTCTCATCCACTGGTCTGTACAAGATGCTTCTTTTGTCTTTTTATTTCCTTTCTAGTCGTCATTCCTATTCTTCTTCTACTGTGCACCCTCCACCCTCCAAATGCCCACTTCTATGCTCTTGATCCCCCATGTGTCTGTCAGTTTGTCGTACTTTAGGGGCTTGCGTGTTGCTGTGATGCTAGAAGCTATGCCACTGCTGTTCAGATACCAGCAGGGTCACCCGTGGAGCACAGGTTTCAGCTGAGCTTCCAGACTAAGACAGACTAGGAAGAAGGACCCGGCAGTCTACTTCTGAAAAGTATTAGCCAGTGAAAACCTTATGAGTAGCAGCGGAACATTGTCTGATGTAGTGCTGCAAGGTGAGCCCCCCAGGTTGGAAGGCACTCAAAAGATGACTGGGGAAGAGCTGCCTCCTCAAAGTAAAGTCGACCTTAATGACGTGGATGGAGTAAAGCTTTCGGGACCTTTATCTGCTGATGTGGCGTGACTCAAAATGAGAAGAAAGAGCTGCAAACATCCATTAATATTCAGAACCTGGAATGTACGAAGTACAAATCTAGGAAAATTAGAAATCTTCAAAAATGAAATGGAACACATAAACATCGATATCCTAGGCATTAGTGAACTGAAATGGACTGGTATTGGCCATTTTGAATCAGACAATTTTATAGTCTACTATGCTGGGAATGACAGCTTGAAGAGGAATGGTGTTACATTCATCGTCAAAAAGAACATTTCAACATCTATCCTGAAGTACATACAATGCTGTCAGTGATAGGATAATATCCATATCCCTAAAAGGAAGACCAGTTAATACGACTATTATTCAAATTTATGGATCAACCACTAGGGCCAAAGATGAAGAAATAGAAGATTTTTATCAGTTGCTGCAGTCTGAAATTGATCGAACATGCAATCAAGATGCATTGATAATTACTGGTGATTTTAATGCGAAAGCTAGAAACGAAGAAGAAGGATCAGTAGTTGGAAAATATGACCTTGGTGATAGAAACAATGCCGGAGATCGACTGATAGAATTTTGCAAGACCAGTGACTTCTTCGTTGCAAATACCTTCTTTCACCAACAGAAATGGTGACTATACACATGGACCTCACCAGATGGAACACACAAAAATCAAATTGACTACATCTGTGGAAAGAGACGATGAAAAAGCTCAATATCAGTCAGAACAAGGCCAGGGGCCGACTGTGGAACAGACCATCAAGTGCTCATATGCAAGTTCAAATTGAAACTGAAGAAAATCCAAGCAAGTCCACGAGAGCCAAAATATGACCTTGAGTACATCCCACCTGAATTTAGAGACCATCTCAAGAATAGATTTGATGCATTGAACACTGGTGACCGAAGACTGGACAAGCTGTGGAATGACATCAAGGACATCGTCCTTGAA
This sequence comes from Elephas maximus indicus, assembly GCF_024166365.1. Classification (NCBI taxonomy): domain Eukaryota; kingdom Metazoa; phylum Chordata; class Mammalia; order Proboscidea; family Elephantidae; genus Elephas; species Elephas maximus. The sequence goes on along the minus strand of NC_064831.1, from coordinate 84,894,500 downwards.
GAAAGCAAGAGGTCATTGAAAAGATGGGAAAGAAAGAAAAGACCAAGATGGATGTCAGAGGAGACTCTGAAACTTGCTCTTGAGCATCGAGCAGCTAAAGCAAAAGGAAGAATTGATGAAGTAAAAGAACTGAACAGAAGATTTCAAAGGGCCTCTTGAGAAGACAAAGTAAAGTATTATAATGACATGTGTAAAGAGCTGGAGATGGAAAACCAAAAGGGAAGAACACGCTCGGTGTTTCTCAAGCTGAAAGAACTGAAGAAAAAATTCAAGCCTCGAGTTGCAATAGTGAAGGATTCTATAGGGAAAATATTACGTGATGCAGAAAGCATCAAAAGAAGATGGAAGGAATACACAGAGTCATACCAAAAAGAATTAGTCGATGTTCAACCATTTCAAGAGGTGGCATATGAGCAGGAACCGATGGTACTGAAGGAAGAAGTCCAAGCTGTTCTGAAGACATTGACGAAAAACAAGGCTCCAGGAATTGATGGAACATCAATTGAGATGTTTCAACAAACAGATGCAGCACTGGAGGGGCTCACTCCTCTATGCCAAGAAATATGGAAGACAGCTTCCTGGCCAACTGACTGGAAGAGATCCATATGTATGCCTATTCCCAAGAAAGGTGATCCAACCGAACATGTAAATTATAGAACTATATCATTAATACCTCAAGCAAGTAAAATTTTGCTGAAGATCATTCAAAAACGGCTACAGCAGTATATCGCCAGGGAACTGCCAGAAATTCCGGCCACTTTCAGAGGAGGATGTGGAGCCTGGGATATCATTGCTGATGTCAGATGGATCCTGGCTAAAAGCAGAGAATACCAGAAGGATGTTTACCTGTGTTTTATTGACTATGCAAAGGCATTCGACTGTGTGGATCATAACAAACTATGAATAACACTGTGAAGAACAGGAATTCTAGAACACTTAATTGTGCTCAGGAACCTTTACATAGATCAAGAGGCAGTTGTTTGGGCAGAACAAGGGGATACTGATTGGTTTAAAGTCAGGAAAGGTGTGCACCAGGTTTGTATTCTTTCACCATACCTATTCAATCTGTATGCAGAGCAAATAATCCAAGAAGCTGGACTATATGAAGAAGAATGGGGCATCAGGATTGGAGGAAGACTCATTAACAACCTGCGCTATGCAGATGACACAACCTTGATTGCTGAAAGTGAAGAGGACTTGAAGCACTTACTAATGAAGATCAAAGACCACAGCCTTCAGTATGGATTGCACCTCGACATAGAGAAAACAAAAATCCTCACAACTGGACCAGTGAGCAACATCATGATAAATGGAGAAAAGATTGAAGTTGTCAAGGATTTCATTTTACTTGGATCCACAATCAACAGCCATGGAAGCAGCAGTCAAGAAATCAAAAGACGCATTGCATTGGGTAAATCTGCTGCAAAGGACCTCTTTAAAGTGTTGCAGAGCAAAGATGTCACCTTGAAGACTAAGGTGCACTGACCCAAGCCGTGGTATTTTCAATCACATCATATGCATGTGAAAGCTGGACAATGAATAAGGAAGACCGAAGAAGAACTGATGCCTTTGAATTGTGGTGTTGGCGAAGAATATTGAATATACCATGTATTGTCAAAAGAACGAATAAATCTGTCTTGGAAGAAGTACAACCAGAATGCTCCTTAGAAGCAAGGATGGTGAGACTGTGTCTTACATACTTTGGACATGTTGTCAGGGGGGATCAGTCCTTGGAGAAGGACATCATGCTTGGCAAAGTACAGGGCAGCAGAAAAGAAGGAGACCCTCAACCAGGTGGATTGGCACAGTGGCTGCAACAATGGGCTCAAGCATAACAAAGATTGTAAGGATGGCGCAGGACTGGGCAGTGTTTCGTTCTGTTGTGCATAGGGTCGCTATGAGTTGGAACTGACTCGACTGTACCTAACAACAACAACGTGCTCTTGATAATATTACTGCCTGAGGTTGAGGAGAAGTTTAAGTATTAACACTTGGGAAACACTTTAGAGAATATCTACCATTTTGTAAGCCCTCAGTGAAAAAAAAAAATTTTTCAAAAAAAAAAAAGTATACAATTATTATTAACTATTGTGATGTTCAGAAACCCTGGTGGCACAGTGGTTAAGTGCTATGGATACTAACCAAAAGGTTAGCAGTTGGAATCCACCAGGAGCTCCTTGGAAACCGTATAGAACAGTTCTACTCTGTCCTATAGGGTCACTATGAATTGGAGTTGATTCAACAGCAATGGATTTGGCTCGTTTTGGGTTTATTGTGAAGTTCGTGATTGAGTTGCCCCATCAACTAATATTGTATATCTCTTTTCATTTGGTCAAATCTTCCTTTAAAACTCACTAACCCATTGCCATCCTGTCGATTCCAACTCATAGTGACCCTATATATAGGACTGAGTAGAAATGCCCCGTAGGGTTTCCAAGGAGCAACTGGTGGATTCTAACTGCTGACCTTTTGATTAGCAGCCATAGGTCTTAACAACTGGACCACCAGGGCTCTGGGAAATCTCCCTTTATGTCCTTTAATAGTTTAAGGATTTCTCCATAAAATGCTTATACACTCTTTGTTAGGTTATTCCCTAGTTACTAGATAGTGTTTGTTGCCATTATAAGTGGCATTTTATTTTCTATTTCTCTGTCTGAGTGATTATTCCCATTATGGAAGAATGTTGTTGATTTTTATATTTTATACTGTACGGCAAAATTTGAAAACAGTCTTGGATTGAGGAGGGCTGGTGGTGCAGTGGTTAACAGCTCGGCTGCTAACCAAAAGGTCAGCAGTTCAAATCCACCAGCAGCTGCTTGAAAACTCTATAGGTCAATTCTACTCTCTCCTAATAGGGTCACTATGAGTTGGAATTGACTTGATGACAACAGGTTTGTCTGTTTGTTTATTTTTAAGCTTAATGCTAAAGGCAGAAAATATAAGACTGTTGCCCAGAAAACCCATCAAAATCAAAAGACAAATGACAATCTGGGAAAAAATATTTGCTGCATATATGACAAAAAAGAGCTAGTACTCTAAATACATAAGAAGCTATTACAAAACAAAAATAAAATTGTCAAATATAGGCAAAGACTATGAAGATGATAAAAAAGATGAAATAGAAATATTCAGCAAGCATGAACAAAAGCTCAGTATTACATGTTACGAAAGAACTGCAAATTAGTAGAAAAAAACACATTTCTGCTATCAAATACATTAGTCGGGATTCGCGTTGTAGTGACAGCAATCCAACATGATTTAATTTATGCAAAAAGGAAATTATTTGATCAGTTAACTGGGACATCAAGAGACGGTCCTTGCTTCAGTCCCAGATGAATCCAGTGGTTCACATCTCACAGTCCTGTCTCTACTAGATTTATTCTGTAAGCTGATTTTTTCCACGTTGCAGACAAGATGGCTGACTGTAGCTCCTTCCAACCTAGCAAACTGAGATAAAATCTAACAGCTCTCTTTCTCTTTCAAAGTCTGTATACATAACCATTCCTGGTGTATCACTTGCCAATGCCGATGCAATTTGCAGTGAGAATTTGATACATCGGAATGGCTTAGCCTGGATCATATAACCAACCCTTGTGGCTAGCTTTGGCAATTTTGTCCACACTCTCACCAGACCACACAGAGTTAGGAAAGAGAGCTAGGTGTGTTTTTGTTTTGTTTCCCCCTAGAGTAACTTACACACAGATACTTTTATATTCTGGGAAGCATTTAGCAGAAACAAACAATTTACATACCAATGGGAACAGAAAGCAACGTTTTGGGGATGAGTGCAGGGTGGGTATTTTTCAATTCACCAAAAATTTAAACTCCACAAATCTTTAGAGATAAACAACAAAAATCAATAAACTGATTGACTAAGGAGTGGGTCAGCTCCAGAGTTAGGAAGTTGTCAAGGATAGAAGTGGACTCTTTGTAATTTTCTCGAGGGCCCTGGCAGCAGCAAGACCTCATTAAGTGAAAAGTCACCTCCTGAACCACTACGGAGGACTTGTGGACCAGAGTGGCCTGCTTTAGACATTATATCATGGTCCTTGGAGAGAAAGGGAGCTCGCACAAAGAAGAGATGCAATTCCAGCTTAGAGGTCTAAGATGGGGAGGGGAAAGGATGGTTGATCTAAACTCTGCAAGAACAGTTTTCTCTAAGTGAGCAATGTGGTCTGTGCTCAGGGACAGTTACAAATACAATCTCAAGTGCGTGAGAGGCACACCAACTTTTTTTCTTTTAACCCCCCTCAACTAAATTGATAGGTTGGCAGGTTTGAGGTCCGGATCCTTTAGAAATCCCGCAGCACAGCTTGGAGATTTAACACAACCAGAGAGGCAATAAATAGCAGGAAGGTCACTCATAGTTTCAACTATGAAGGGAAAATGTTTCGTTTTATGAAAAATACAGAATTCAGAGAAAATTGAGCCTACAAAGGAATGATGTGAAACAGCGGAGAGCAAATAATGAAATTCTGTATTCCCATGGAGCCTCTCAGAAAACCCAAATTCCCTTTGACAACAGATCTGCCAACTTCAGATTTAAATGCTTTCAAATAGTAAATGGCTGCTGCAGTACTTCATGGGAGGATGAGGCCAGCACAAACTTTAGGGAAATTGCTTTGGCCATAGATTATACATCTCATTTTCTGGATGTGGGTAGAGCTGAAGACATAGTGAGAGAGGTGAGAACCTGGTCAGAGCCTGGCCAGTCATGGAAAGAGAAGGGCCATGACAGCATCTTCTCTCCACTGGTTTGCTCCAGGCCTGGAGTTCCATGGAGGGTTTTGAGTTTCCTTGAGCCGCCATAACAAAATACCACAAAGTGGGCTGGCTTTTAAAACAGAAGCTTATTGTCTTATAGACCTGGATGCTAGATTTCCAAATCAACTTGTTGGTCAGGTTATGTTCTCTCCAAAGTCTCTAGGGGAAGAACCTTTCTCATTCCTCTCAGCTTCTGGTAGCCCTGGAAACCCTGGTGGCGTAGTGGTTAAGTGCTATACCTGCTAACCAAAGAGTCGGCCGTTTGAATCTGCCAGGCATTCCTTGGAAACTCTACAGAGCGGTTCTACTCGGTCCTACAGGGTCACTATGCTATGAATCGGAATTGACTCAACGGCAGTGGGTTTGGTTTGGGGTTTCTGGTAGCCCCAGGCATTCCTTGGCTTGTAGGTATGTCTTCACATGGCCATCTTTCCTCTATTTGTGTCTCTTCTTTTATAAAATATCACTCATATAAAATATAGCTATAAAGTGTTCATTTCAGAGGTTTGTATAAAAATTATAATAGAATATGTAGCCCCCAGAAAATCAAACCCATTGCTGCTGGGTCAATTCCAACTCATATCCACACTACAGTACAGAGAAACCTGCTCCACACAGTTTCCAAGGAGCGACTGGTAGATTTGAACTGCCGGCCTTTCTGTTAGCCGCTAAGCTCTTAACCTCTGTGCCACCAGGGCTCCAATATCTATATGATAATGGTAAAATTCTATTTTTGAGGATATTCAAGGTATTTCAGACTTTATATATGTGTGTGTATATGCACACACACATGTGTAATTAAATCTTATCAGAAGCTATTATCACGACTAAAAACAGTGTATGGGTGGTGCAAATGGTTAACGCACTCAGCTGCTAATCAGAAGTTTGGAAGTTCGAGCTTACCTCGAGGCACCTGGCAAGAAAGACCCAGAATCTACTTCTGAAAAATTCAGCCACTGAAAACACTGTGCAGCACAGTTCTACTCTGACACAGATGGAGTCACCATGAGTCAGAGCCAATTTAATGACAACTGGTACTAGTACTCCAGTATGACCTCATATTAACTGATAATGTCTTCAAAGGCCCTATTTCTGAACAAAGCCAGGCAGGGCTTAAGGCTTCAGTGTATCTTTTGGGGGGACGTAATTCAATCCGTAACAGAAGGTGTCATCATTACCTTAATACCAAGGAATTTACTACCAAATATCAGCACCAGGCAAGAGGGGTGACATACTGGATATTATTTTCAATTTCCCTATTTAAAAGGCAGAATTATATTGTGTTTGGTTTTTGTATTCTCAATACCCTAGCAACAGGCCTGGCACATAGTAAACTCTCATAAATGTTGACTGGTTAACTGAACGAATGAATTAATATAAATCCAGAAATTGAATCTAGACAAGGCTTACCTTTTGGGCCGCTCCTTTCCAGTTAACTTAATGCACTTACCGACTTTCCACCTGCAAAGCCTCTGAGTTAGACGTTGGGAGAGATTTAGACATGTGGATGTCACAACTCAAGAGGTGAGGACATGCGCATACACATCTGTCACAGACTGAATTTTGTCCCCCCAAAAATGTGTGTATTAACTTGGTTTGGCCATGTGTGGTTTTCCTCCGTTTTGTGGATTTTTCCATGTGTTATAAATCATAATCTCTGCCTGTAGTTAAAGGATTATGGTGGAATGTAACACTCTTGCTCAGGTCACCTCCCTGATCCAATGTAAAGGGAGTTTCCCTGGGATGTGGCCTGCACCACCTTTTGTCTTACAAGAGATAAAAGGAAAGGGAAGCAAGCAGAGAGTTGGAAACCTCATATCATCAAGAAAGGAGCACCAGGAACAAAGCGCGTCCTTTAGATCTGGGGTTCCCACACAGAGAAGCTCCTAGTCCAGTGGAAGATTGACAAGAAAGACCTTCCTCCAAAGCCGACAGAGAGAGGAAGCCTTCCACTGGAGCTGATGCCCTGAATTTGGACTTTTAGCCTACTAGAGTGTGAGAAAATAAATTTCTCTTTGTTAAAGCCATCCACTTGTGGAATTTCTGTTATAGCAGCACTAGATAGCTAAGACAACATCCTTAGGATATAATGTGGAGGGGTACAATTCCCATCAGAAAGGAGTTAAGTGGTATAAAGTTCAAAGCAGGAAGGATTATACATGGTTGTAGGGATTTACGAATGTTTCTTGAAGAGGTCAAGTATAGGAAACACATTGATAAATGAATTCAAATGCCACTGATAGAAACAGAGGAGAAGAGATCATTCCAGATCAAGGCAGAAGCATTTAAGACTGAAAAGTGGTGCAAGTAGGCTGGAGTCTACCATACTTACGGGAGAGTAGTGCTATAGAAGACTGCAAAATTAGGTTGGGCCAGCTACTTACTGCATAGCTCGAAAGAAATCTGATCTTGTTTACTATTCTATTTCCCACACTGGACTGTAAGCTCCTTGAAGGCATGAACTACATATCCTGTTCCTTCTTGGCACAGATATTGATCTTTATGTGTGTCAATCTAGTCACTCCTATTAGGAAGTGACTTTTGCCCTAGGCCACTACTCAGGAGGCTCCTGTGAAGGGAGTTATATTGGAGTAATACTGCTGGCCTCTCTCTAGGCCCCTACGCCAAAACACCTCTCTAGAGAAATTGGGCAAGCACACTCAGCCCACTCCCTCTCTTTCTCTGAATTAGTCTGTTTGCAGAGAGTGGGCATTTTGCTCTGTTCCTCTATGCCTTGAGTGGAAAGGCCTGTGGTGTGGTTCAAGATTCCCTGTGCCAGGCTGAGTAAGTCTATTTATTCTGGGGTTTGGTATCAAGAAGCCTATTTGTCCTTACTTTCCAATAACAGTAGTACAGATGTGTTTTTATTTTCATCTGTTTAACTCCTGAATCTCTCTCTCCATTGGTTGTTGTTTTTGTTAGCTGCTGTCCAGTTGTCTCTGATTCATGACAACCTTAAGTATAATGGAACAAAACATTACCCAGTCCTGTACCATCATCATGATCATTACGTTTGAGTCCATTGTTGTGGTTACTGTGTCAAGAGTAAGAGGGTATAATTGTTGTTGTTGTTGTTGTTAAGTGCCATCTAACTGAATCAAACTCATAGTGGCCCTATAGGACAGAGTAGAACTGTCCCCATAGGGCTTCCAAGGAGCTACTGGTGGATTCAAACTGCCAACCTTTTGATTAACAGCCAAGTTCTTTAACCAATGTGCCACCAGGGCTTCAGGAAGATATAATTAAGCCCCATCAAATCCTGAGAGTAGGCACTTAACGTGTATTGAGTAAAAGAAAGAATGCATGATTAAGTTATTAAAGGCTAGTGGAAGCAAGAAGCATCAAAGCCACATTCCTATTGCCCTCTTGCTGATCATGTGCATCTGATAATGAGATCTGACCATGATGCCATTTTTGATCACTTATATAAATACCATTAGAGATCACTTTCATTCTCCTGTTTTGGAATGTTCGACTATTTCCTTCTTTTCTCCTCTTATTTGTTTCTCAATTCCTGGGAATAGTCCCATCACCACTTCCTTTTTGAACACTATCACCTCTCCTTGCCCTCCAACACCATCTCCTACATCTGCTGCCTCAGTAGTTTCTGATCTCCATTTATGTAACAAGAAATTTTAATACTATAAGAAGTTAAAAGCTTGGCTGATAACCAAAATGTTGGCAGTTTGAATCCTTGGAAACTCTGTGGGGCAGTTCTAGTCTGTCCTCTAGGGTTGCTATGAGTCGGAATTGACTCAATGACAGTAGATTTGGTTTTGGTTTTTGAAGAAGTTGAAAGTATAAGAGCTCTTATTGTTATAGTATCCCAATCTGCACTGGGACACAACCTTTTGGAAGACAACTTTTGCTAAAAGCTGAGTTCAGGCATTCTTTATTCTTTCACGGATCACTCACCACAATAATACTGTACACAGTTTATAATCATTAAACTTGTGTGTCAACTTGGCTGGGCCACGATTCTCAGTGTTTGGCAGTTACTGTGTAGTTTGGAAGTTATATGATGGTGTGATCACTTCTATGATGAGATCCGATATAACATGATCACCTCCATGATAAGATCTGCTGTGAGTAGCCAATCAGTTGAAAGGGAGTTTCCTTTGGGGTGTGGCCTGCATTGAATATAAATGGACTCTCTAGCAAGGCTCATGGGGTTTTGCTTACTCTGGATCTTAAAGCTGGCTCTTGTTCGTCTGACCTCTGGTTCTTGGGACTTGAGCAAGCAGCTTACCTGCTGTCTTGTTTGCCGATCTTGGGGTTCACTGGTCTTTGCAGCTTGTGAGCAAGAGCCCTGCTCTCTGACCTGCCAATCTGGGGTTCACCACCCCCTGTGGCTACGTGACTCAGGAGAAGCCTCCAGTCTGAACTATGGATTTGGGACATTCCAGCCTCTACAACCCCATGAGCCATTTCCTTGATATAAATCTCTTTATATAGATATTTACATGCTGTGATGGTTAAGACTGTGGGTCAACTTGTCTGGGCCATGATTTTCAGTGTTTATATGTGATCACTTCCATGACTGAATCTGCTGTGAGTAGCTAGCTGATCAGTTGAAGGGACATTTCCTTGGTGTTGTGGCTTGCATCAGAATATAAGCAGACATCCTGGCTTTTTTGCTCACTCTGGATCCTGTGGCTATCTCCTGTTCATCTGACCTCTGGTTCTTGGGACTTGAGCTATCAGCTTATCTGCCAGTCTTGGGATTCATCAATCTTCACGGCCTGTGAGCAGAAGCCCTGCTCTCTGACCTGGCGATCTTGGATTTGCCAGCCCCTGTGGTCACATGAATAAGGAGAAACCTTGTGGTCTTGCCTGCCAATCTTGGGATTTGTCGATCTTCACAGCCTATGAGCAAGAGCCCTGCCCTCCATCCTACCAATCGGGGTTTGCCAACCCGTCAGCTACATGAATCAAGAAAAGCCTGTACCCTGATCCATGGACTTGGGATGTTCCAGCCTGTACAATCACATGAGCCATTTCCTTGATATAAATCTCTGTTTATATATATTTACGTGCTTTACTGGTTTTGCTTCTCTAGAGAACTTAACCTAAGACACAGTTGATTGAAGATCAAGAGGGTTCCCCCCACCCCCGCCAGGTGTGATTTGGATTTCATTTCATCTTTCAGTAGTACATTGTTGCTTCCAGAAGCCAGAAATCTAATTTTGTCAAGAGCATGCCTACTCAAATAAGAAATCTACCTGCAGTGAAAAACATTGTGCTTTAATGTCCAAATTGTTTTCTGAAATTTGATGGCTATCCCTACTTCCAAAGTCTCTTTAAAAATGATTAAAGCCTTAGATCATTACAACTAAACTAAGTTGGAATTTAGAGATATGACTGGGGAAGTGGAAGAATTGAGAATTCAGGCCCTACAGATCTCTGGACACAAGTGTAGCCTGAGCATCAGTGTATAATTTAAAAAAAAAAAAAAAGAGGAGGATTTAGGGCCTGTGAAAATGGAAAAACAATTAAAAATATATTGAAAGTAGAAAGAAAAAGAGAAATCATTCCTAATTAATTCTGGTGCCCTACTCAACCCCAGCCTCTTTGTAATCCTACTGGGAACATCTTTATTGATCCAGCAGCAGGCTTCTGATGCTTATCTCAGCATAAAAATAGGCTCTCGTGATGAGCAGTGATTTAATTACATGACAATCACTGTTAACAAAGCGTGGAGAATACCAAAAAAATATGCAGAGCAAGACTGGCAGTGATAAATGCAAAGAGGTGGAATCGACTTCCAGTAAAGTTTCTGGAGAAAACTCCTTCATTGATACTTTTCTCATAGGAAAAAAAAATAATACTCAGTGTCTTGAAATGTCTAAAAACTGACTTTAGTGGTTCATTTCAGGAAAAAAATGAGAAAGTTTACATTTTGAAATATTTATCTTTTGATATCTGAATACAACCTATTTCTCAAACCTGGAATATATCTGGAATCAAGTTTCTCTATGAATTTGTGAGCTCTTTAAAGACAGAGAACATTTCTTCTCTTAAATCTGCAAGACTCACTCAATGCTTAGGCCATGGTTAGTTAGAACTCAAAAGTTATGGAAGGAACTAATAGAAATGGGATACATTTTCACAAAAAGATGCTTTTGAAATAAAATTTGATTGGAGTGTCTTCAGATGTGTTATAACATCTAGGTTTTTCTACACATCAAAGCACATGTATAAGTCTAGGCTTAGTCAAATGTATTCTCATCTTCATCACTAGACTAAATTGGATTAATAAAAGTTAAATACTGTTTTAGGAAGATTGTGGCATAATGTTAGGTGACACAGATTGATTTAAAATATTTGAAGAAAGAAAGAATGAAGGAAGGGGCTGAAGAGGGATGAGTCCTCATGGGATGGAAGGAGAAGTGATATCCTGATCTCAAATTCAGAGGAGCTGAAATATGACAAAAACTAATAGAACAAGAAATAGAGACATGTAGCTTAACATTTTAAAGACAAATTCTTATATAACCCAGATTTATATCACCATGTAGAAAACCACATATAAAACATCATAGGTTATCCTCAATTGGCACCTATAATTCTTATTTATTTATTTTTTGGTGAGTGGTAGACATAAGAGAAGAAAGTAAAAAATGGATCATTTCTAAAAATGATAAAATACTTTTTTTTTTATCAAACACTTATTCAAAGTGTTTGAACAGCTGGTCTCGCGCTCTCTCTCTCTCTTTCCCTGTCTATCTACACAAATATCCTAGACAGCATTACCCCCGTTTTACAGATAGGAAAAACAAGACACTGTGAGATTAGGTGGCTTAAGTCTACACCGCTAGAAAGTTAACTTTACTCCTGGTCCAGCGTTCCAAAACTCCCTATGAAAGTGAGCCCAGCAAAATTTAAGTTCTAAAGGATAGTAGATGACAGGAATAGATGCCACCAGGGAAACTTCAATTCAGCAAGTATTCCAATGCAAAGCTGCTGTCCGCTGTAGGGAGGAGCCACCTCTGTGGCCAATTTTAACTAATGCAGCCCTTCATGTCAATATGACAAACCTATTGAACGGGATGAATTCCTCCAGCAAATGCTTCTCATTAGCCTGACCTGTTGTCTATTTGTTGAAAAGCATATGTGTATTTCCAAACGTGCACACCCAGTATCTCCTCGGTAGTCTGAGTCTGTGCAGCTCACTGATACCAATGCAGTTCAGCTTCGGAAAGTAAAGGCGTGCTGCTGGTTGTTTGCTTAGGTCAGAACGAAGATTGGACTCTGCATCTGCAATCCACCAGCTTAAGTGGTGTCTCTGTCAGCAGGCAATTTCTAATTTCACTGTCTCTAGTTCTGACATAATCATTCCTTAAAGGGAGTTGAAAGTAATGCAACTTTATGGCTAAAATTTAAATATACCATTAAGATGATCAGTTACTTCAATCCAATCCTGACCCAAATCCAGAGAGAAAATTCCCCAAACCACTCAATTTAATGGGTTTGAATGTTCAGTTTTAAGCCTCTATTTCTGACAGCTTGTTCAAAAAGAATTATGTAATTATGATTGCCAACTTGTGATTTTCTGGAAGGAGGGGTGACAAGTATAATGTGGATAATTGAAACCCAATATTGGAGAAATATAAACCCGAACTATAGCTAATGATTAGTTCCAACATCCACTTTCATTGAACATCAAGGCAGAATTGTTGCAGAACAAAACGGACTAATCCGATGCCAAGAACTCCACAGAAGGAAACATTTTATGCACCACGCCACTTTTTAGCGTTCTATTTAGGAGCTCTGGTGGTGCAGTGGTTAAGACCTTGGCTGCTAACCAAAAGGGTGACAGTACGAATCCATCAGCTGCTCTTTGGAAACTCTATGGGGCAGTTCTACTCTATCCTACATGGTCGCTATGCATTAAAATTGACTTGACGGCAACGGCTTTGGGTTTTTGGTTTTTGGTATTCCTGAATAAGAGTCCCTGGGTGGTACAAAGGGTTAACTGATGCTAGCTGAAAGGTTGAAGGTTTGAATGAACTCAGAGGCACCTCGAAAGAAAGGCCTGACAATCTACTTCTGAAAAATCAGCTATTGAAAACCCTGTGGAACACAGTTTTGCTTTGACACACATGGAGTCTCCACAGTTGAAATAACTGGACAGCAACTGGTACTGTTATTCATAAATATTTCATCGTTTTGCTTTAATGGAGAAACTGAGGTAGGGTGTATTGATATTTTGTACTTGTAAAAATGGTGTGGGGGCACTGTCTGATCTTCTCCAACCCCAGAAGACTAACAGTAAAAGGCTGACTCCCATGAGGTGGAGGCCAGACAAGCCTCCTCACTCCATCATTTCTGCCAGTTCTGACACCAGCCATCCCTTGCACATCACTCTCTGCTGGGTTTGATAATTCATTGCAAAGGCCACACAGAACTCACAGACCATAATCACAACTATTGGGTTTATTAGGGAAGTAGCAGTTACAATTCAACACATTAAGTCTCAGAGGGTAGGAGGCAGCAGTTTGTTCTGAAGCTTCATCATTCGCCCCTTTCCTGAGGCCTGTTGTTGGCCCCAAACATGTCTACTTTATACTCTCTGGAACCTGTGAATATGTTAGTCTGCATGGCAAGGGGGAATTAAGGTCGTTAATCAGCTGACCTTCAAAGAGGGAGATTATTCTGGGTTATCCAGGTTGGCACAATGTAATCACAAGGGCCCTTAAAAGTGGAAGAGGGAACCAGAAGAAAGAGCCAGAGATGGCAGTGAGAAGGGCTCTGCCTGACATTGCTGTTTTGAAGTCAGAGGAAAGGGCCATGAGTCAAGGAACGGGTGTGGCCTCTAACAGCCGGAACGGCAACCTTACTGACATCTTGATATTAACCAAGTGAGATCCATTATGAACTTCTGATCCCCAGAACTGTAAGAGAATAAACTTGGATTGTTCTAAGCTACTATGTCTGTGATAATTTGTTATAGCAGCAGTAGAAAACTAATACAGTGGAATTCCCTTTATTGCATCCTACTATTTTTTGACCTTAAGAGGAGACATCGCATCAAAATTAAGCCTTACTGAATATTTCTAAATACCAATTAGACTTTTATTTGTTAATAATTTTAGGAGGCTTTGGAGTTCCAGTCATCCTCACTGCAGCTTGCATTATTATACTTTTAACAAACAGTGATGGATAGGAGAAAAACAGTTTGGGTGTGTAGTGGTAAGACAATTTCCATCAAAATGCTTATTTCTTTAAATAGCTGTTGTTTTTCCAATTTGGTGAACGTGATAGGAAATTTCAATAATTTGCATTTCCTGTTGCGTTTGAAATCTGGCTAGCTAGTACATTAGAATCCACATAGGAAAGCAGTTGTTTATAACTTCTCATATATTTTGATTGTTTCCTCTCACAACAACTGGCTATTATAAAGAAGATGAAAATGATTCATTGTTTACAAAGGTTCTTATTTCATTTCATTATAACTAGTGTTCAAACATTCTGCTTTTACATAATGTAATGCACAGAGATTAAGTTACTAGATCTTTGGGGTTTTGCTTTTTTTCGTGCATACCGTTAGCAGTTAAACTGTTTTGAATAGTCCCTAATAATTTTAATTTTATTAATTTAGAAATTACATAATTGTACAAGTATACTAATGTATTATATATATTATGAAACAGGTCAGGGGAGAATTAAAAAGTGACAAAAATATAAATAGGCTATAGAGTAGAAGTAAAAGAGAATTAAATTTAGACTTCTTAGAGATAAGCTTACATCCTGGTCCCTCCCATTACCATTATCTGGCCTTGACCAAGACTCTCTAAGATCTTGGCTGTTCCTCACTGCAAAATGAGAATAATAATAGTTAGAGATATTCAGGAAAGATGGTGGAGGCAGCAGCACAGATTTTCTTTAATATTACCAAATATTCTCATAAAAACAAACAGAGAAACTAATGGTATAACTAAAAACCCATACACAAGATAAGCCATCAAAACTAAATCATAGTACATCACCATGAAAACCAAAATACAAGTGGGTGCCATCAAACTACTGATAGTTTTAAAACCTACATGGTATCAGCAGAGAAAGCAGAGGGAAGTAAAGGGACATCTGAAGGACCCAGGATTAAAAGAACTCCTAAATTTCCAACAGGTTGTCAAAGAATTATGGCAGCAGGTGAAATAAGAAAGGGCTTTTGCATGCTCCAGTTTTCAGGTAATGGTATGGTAAGGCCTAAAATGACAGGAGCAGTTTGGGCACTATGGACTCTCCAATCTCAAAACCAATAGTCCAGTGGGTTCTTCCAGGACAACGTCCCATGTTGTTCTTGCTTATGAGAGACGCTATATGACAGAGTGAAACTTCCCCAGAGGGTTTCCAAGGCTGGAAACGCTGGTGGCGTAGTGGTTAAGAGCTATGGCTGCTAACCAAAAGGTTGGCAGTTCAAATCCACCAGGCACTCCTTACAAACCCTATGGAGCAGTTCTACCCTGCCCTATAGAGTTGCTATGAGTCAGAACTGACACCAAGGCAATGGGCTTTTTTTCTTTTTTAAATCTTAATTGGAGCATAGCCAGGTCTTTTCTCTCACAGAGCCACTGGATGTATTTGAACCACCAACTTTTTGGTTAGCAGCCTGACTCTCAACCATTGTGTCACGAGAGCTCACAACGTCACAGACCAAAACCCCAAGCCCAACCTGTTGTGCTTGGGTTGATTTTGGACTCATAGCTACCCTATAGGACAGAGTAGAGCTGCCCTATTGGGTTTCCAAGCAGCGGCTGGTGGATTCAAACTGTCGACATTTTGGTTAGCAGCTGGGCTCTATGAAAAAAAAAAAAAAAAAATTTTTTTTTTTTTTTTTTAAGGGAGTACTAATTGAGCAGGACAGGGGCAAAGGAGAAAGATGGTTTAAATACCATTAAGTTAGTAGATAGGAGAAGAGAAGGAAGAACTCAAAGTGCAAGGCTATGTTTTTTTAAATCCTTTGCAAAGAAAACAGCTGTAAAGTTACTCTGACCCACCTCTCTCTCCTAAAACTTCAGGGAAAATAATTCTATGTAAAAATAAGTAATAAAAGTATTAACGGATATCCATTTGGAAAAAAATGTGTATCATGAGCCTTATTTCACATAGCACACAAAACTTAATTCTTAATTGACTAGAGACATAAATGTTACACCTAAATGTGAAGTTAACACAATAAGGCTTTTGGTGGAAACATAGGATACCATCTTCATGACCATGGAGAAGACAAAAACAAAGCATAGACCATAACAAAAGTGGTAAGTTGTACTATGCTAAAATTTAGAAGTTCTTTTTATTAAAATATACCATTAACAAGAGAATGAAAACTCAAGCCATGAAGATTAAAATATACCGTTAACAAGAGAATGAAAACGCAAGCCATGAAGTTGGAAAAAAATCCTTGTAATAAATACATACATCTGACAAATGATTCATATGCAGATTATATGTAATGAAGGTCCCCAAATCAATGAAAGAAAACCAGGATAAAGCACTTTTAAAATGACAAGAAAGTGCAATAGACACTTCACAAAAGAGAATATCTAAGTGGCCAGGAAATATATGAAAAGGAGCTCAACTTCTTTATCCGTTAGAAAACAAACAAACAAACAAACAAAAACCCTCTTATCCATCGAGTCCATTAACTGCCCCAATAGGATTTCCAAGGAGTGGCTGATGGATTCGAACTGCTGATCTTTTGGTTAACAGCCGTAGCTCTTAACCACTGCACCACCCCTAAACCCATTGCCAAAGAGTAGATTCTGACTTATAGCAACCCTATTGGACTGAGTAGAACTGCCCCATAGAGCTTCCAAGGAGTGCCTGGTGGATTCGAATTGCCAACCTTTTGGTTAGCAGAAGTAGCTCTTAACCACTACACCACCAGGGCTTATCCATTAGAGAATTGCAAATGAAAACCGTAATGAGATAGTGGTGCACACAGATCTGAATGGTTAAAATGAAATGGGAGGAGGTATCAAGTGTTGGAGAGGATGCGGAGCAACCAGATCTCTCATTAAGTGCAGTTTGGAATGCAAACTGGTACAACCACTTTGGAGCACTGTTTGGCTTTATCTATTAAACCTTGACATTATCCATACCCTATGACTCGTAATTCTACTTTTAGGGTATGTCCAGTATAACCTGTATATTGACTTGAAGCTATATTTTGAAAGGACAGGCAATGTGGCTGGATTAATTGAATTAGGATGATCAGCATGGAGAGATTTTTTTCTAGCAAAACTACTGGATTTCTAAAGAAAAAAGGCTAGGTTACTTACAAGTAGAAGAAATAAGACTGTTAGACTTTTTGACAGCAACACCCTACACCAGAAGAAAACAGACCAGAGATTTAAGCGTAGAAAAGAAACCAATCAAGTGTTAAAACACAAAACAAACAAGCAAAAAAAAAAAAAAAATGAGTGGGTTTCTCTATGACCTGTGATTAAGAAAAACTTCTCTAATTGTAAATCAAAATCCAGAAGCAATACGAAAAAAATTTTTTACTTTGGTTTTATAAAACAAAACCGGGGGAGGGGGACAAACCTAAAACTAAAATAATTTTTTTCAAAAGACACCATGGCTAAAAATTTTTTTTTTTAATTACCAATTTGGGAAAATATTTGTAAGTGGTATCACAGACAAAGGGTTAATATTCCTATACAATTAGTTTCAAAAAATATAACAAATACCAAAAATTCTATACAAAAATAGGCAGAAAAATGGCCAGACAATTCATAGAAAAAGAAATGCAAACAAAACTTTAGCATTCAAAAATCATTCACTCCATAATAAGAGAAATGCAAGTTAAAACGACATCAAGATAACATTTCTTACCTATCAGATTGGAAAAATCCAAGTTTGTCATCCTAGTGGGTTGGTGAGTGTCTTAGTGACTAGTACAGCTATAACAGAAGAAATACCACAAGTGGGTGGCTTTAACAAAAAGTTTATTTCCTCACAGTAAAGTAGGCTAAAAGTCCAAATTCAGGCCATCAGCTCCAGGGAAAGACTTTCTCTCTCTTTCGGTCTTCTCATCAATCTTCCCCCAGACTAGAAGATCCTCTGAGCAGGAACCCCAGGTCCAAAGGACGTGCTCTGCTCCTCACACTGCTTTCTTGGTGGTACGAGGTTCCTTCCTTCCTCTGCCCAGTCTCTCTGCTCACTTTTCTCTTTTAGATCTCAAAAGAGATTGCCTCAAGACACAATACAATCCGGAGACTGAGTCCTGCCTCACTAACACAACTGCCACCCATCCTCCTGATTAACATCATAGAGGCAGGATTTACAACATACGGGAAAATCACACAATACTGGGAATTATGGCCCAGCCCAACTGATACACTCATTTTCGGGGGGACATAATTCAATCTATGACAGTGGGGTTAGGGAAATATGCATTCTCATATGTCACTGGTGAGAAAGCAAAATGTTAAAACCTGTAGGAAGGAGAACTTGACATATCTACTAAAATTACATCCAGAATTACCTTTTGACCAAAAAATCCCATTTCTAGAAATCTCTGCAATGGACCAACTGACAAAATTATAAAAGTGTAATGTGCAAAACTACTAATTGTAGGATCATTTGTAAAACGATAGATGAAAAGAACCTCAATATCTATTGTTAAGTACATCTAGAGCTACTAAACAGAATGAAAACTATTGTTCAGTAAAAAACGTATATTGGAGCAAAGTGTTTATAGTAAGCTGCCATCTCTCTAAGGACGGGGAATAACATATATATGTATATAATGACGTACATGCTTATGTTTTCAAAAAATGGCAAAATAAGCCAAAGAATTTAAAAAGAAAAGTTTTTTGTTATTACTGGAGAGAGATAATAAGGTAGAGGAGACAGGAATAGAAGCTAGAATTCTTTAAATAAACTTTGCTTGGTAGATTTGCTTTTGGAGGAGTATAAATATTTCATCTGTTACAGAACCAAATTAAAATTTTAAAGAACAATCCCTAAAAATAAATAAAATGAAACAAATGAGCCTAAATATGTATGTAAGTGGTGGCATAATCACACAGAAAGGAACTAGTTCGAGTGGCTTAAAGACAGAATCTGTCAAGTAGTATTTCCAAAAGTTTCAAACCTGTAGAGGAAACAGAGGCATGTATTCACTCAGTATTATATATTGAACTGTGCCCCCCCGAAAAGATGTTGAGTTCCTAGCCCCTGTACCTGTGAATGTGGCCCCATTTGGAAATAGTGTTTTCTATTGTTACGTTAATGAGATCATACTTGAGTAGGGTGGGTCCTAAACCTAATCCCTTCTGAGTGATGTTTTATAAAAAGAGCAGAATAGACACAGACACACAGAGGGAGACGCCTGGTGACAGGGAAGGCAGATGCATCTGTAGCAGCAAAAGAACACTAAGGACTGCTGACTGCCACCAGAAACCAGGAGAGTGGCCCTCAGGAGGAGACACAGTTGAGCAACCCTGGTTTGAATTTTAGCCTCCCAAACTGTGAGAGAATAAATTTTTGTCCTTGAAAGCCACCACTTGGTGGTATTTTGTCATGACAGCCCTAGGAGACTAAGGTACAGAGGTACATATGAAATAACATGAAACTCAGGCTGACAAAAATAAAGTTTATTTAACTGCTAAATTGCAAGAAAAAAGAAGACAGAGTGGAAACAGAACAACTCAAAAGAGACTTACCAACAATCACAAGAGGTGCCCTGGTAGCAGAAAGAAGAGTATATACCAGCGGTTCTCAACTGGGGGCAATTTTGCACCCCTCATTCAAAACCGGCTGCAACAGTATATCGACAGGCAACTGCCAGAAATTCAGGCTGGTTTCAGAACAGGACGTGGAACCAGGGATATCATTGCTGATGTCAGATGGATCCTGGCTGAAAGCAGAGAATACCAGAAGGATGTTTACTTGTGTTTTATTGACTATGCAAAGGCATTCGACTGTGTGGATCATAACAAACTATGGATAACACTGCGAAGAATGGGAATTCCAGAACATTTAATTGTGCTCATGAGGAACCTTTACATAGATCAAGAGGCAGTTGTTCAGACGGAACAAGGGGATACTGATTGGTTTAAAGTCAAGAAAGGTGTGCATCTGGGTTGTATTCTTTCACCATACCTATTCAATCTGTATGCTGAGCAAATAATCCGAGAAGCTGAACTATATGAAGAAGAACGGGGCATCAGGATTGGAGGAAGACTCATTAACAACCTGAGTTATGTATATGACACAACCTTTGGTTGCTGAAAGTGAAGAAGACTTGAAGCACTTAGTAATGAATACAGCCTTCAGTATGGATTGCACCTCAACATAAAGAAAACAAAAGTCCTCACAACTGGACCAATGAGCAACATCATGATAATCGGAGAAAAGATTGACGTTGTCAAGGATTTCATTTTACTTGGATCCACAATCAACAGCCAGTCAAGAAATCAAAAGAAGCATTGCATTGGGCAAATCTGCTGCAAAGGACCTCTTTAAAGTGTTGCAGAGCAAAGATGTCACCTTGAAGACTAAGGTGCGCCTGACCCAAGCCGTGGTATTTTCAATCACATCATATGCATGTGAAAGCTGGTCAATGAATAAGGAAGACCGAAGAAGAACTGATGCCTTTGAACTGTGGTGTTGGAGAAGAATATTGAATATACCATTGACTGCCAAAAGAACGAACAAATCTGTCTTGGAAGAAGTACAACCAGAATGCTCCTTAGAGGCAAGGATGGCGAGACTGCGTATTACATACTTTGGACATGTTGTCAGGAGGGATCAGTCCCTGGAGAAGGACATCATGCTTGGCAGAGTACAGGGTCAGCGGAAAAGAGGGAGACCCTCAACGAGGTGGACTGACACAGTGGCTGTAACAGTGAGCTCAAGCGTAACAACGATTGTAAGCTTAGGACCAGGCAGTGTTTCGTTCTGTTGTGCATAGGGTCGCTATGAGTCGGAACCTACTCGATGGCACCTAACAACAACAACCAGGGGCATCTGGCAAAGTCTGTAGACAATTTTGATTGTCATGGGGTGGGGAAGGGTTGCTACTGGAATCTGGTGGGTAATGGCCAGGTATGCTGCAAAACATTCTAAGGGTAGGGGGAGTCCAACAAAGCTGAGGCTGAGAAACCCTGAGGGCACCTTTGAAGGGCAGTGGCTGGAAGGAGCACAGGAGAGGCTTCTGTGGTGCTGGTACTCTGAAGTTTCTTTCTCTGGGTGCTGGTTTAGTGATATTCAATTGCAAAAATTCATCAGACTGCACACCTAAGATATGTGTGCTTTTCTGTATGTATATTGTATTTCAATGAAAAGGAACATATCCACCTGACTCTGTGCTGCACATTTGTATTCTTCATTCAAAACTCCTGACTTGGGAGCTATTATTCCTACTCTAGAAATGAACAAGCTGGAGATCCAGGAAGATAAGCGAGCTGCCCCAAAACATACAGTAAGAACATACCGTGGTTTGGACTGGAACCTCGGTCTTTCTGGCTACAGATGTCAAGCCAGAAGCAATCAAATCCTGATGAAAGGCAATTAGAGAAAGGGGAAATGGTTTTCACTGTGACATAGCTGTCCAAATTTCGGGTCACCTAGTCCTCTGAGTTTTCTCCTCTTCCAGATTGCCTATTTTAGGACATGTAAAAATTTTCTTAGCTCTGAATTAGAAGATGGACAGCTGTGATTGGGAGAAAGTGGGTGCAATATAGGTCATATAAAGTTGCAATTTCACAGATTGTAAGGTCCCCGGGAGAGAAGCTTGAAACCACTGCATGATGAGAATTTTAGGACCACGTGTGTATTGCATTCACCCATACTGCCATGGGACTATGAATAATCTAAATCTCAGCTAAACAGTAAAGGTTAAGAAAAAAGGGGGACATTAAATACTAAAATGAATGAGATACTATTCATTTTGGAAATCATTCACAGGAACAGCTAACATGAATCCTAGATAAAAATGGACAACAACTTGACCAGGTAACCATTTGTAATAAGCAAGGTAAGGACTGTCGGGAAACCTCATCATTCAAAAATCAGTTTTTCTCTGCCCTGACAGGGACCACAGCAGAGGACCCCTGAGGGAGCAGGAGATCAGTGGGATACAGACCCCAAATTCTCATAAAAAGACCAAACTTAATGGTCTGACTGAGACTAGAGGAATCCCGGCGGCCATGGTCCCCAGACCTTCTGTTGGCACAGGACAGGAACCATCCCCGAAGACAACTCATCAGACATGAAAGGGACTGGTCAGCGGGTGGGAGAGAGACGCTGATGAAGAGTGAGCTAATTATATCAGGTGGTCACTTGAGATTGTGTTGGCAACTCTTGTCTGGAGGGGGGATGGGAGGATAGAGAGAAAGAGAAGCCGGCAAAATTGTCACGAAAGGAGAGACTGAAAGGGCTGACTCAAGAGGGGGAGAGCAAGTGGGAGTAGGGAGTGAGATATATGTAAACTTATATGTGACAGACTGATTGGATTTGTAAACGTTCACTTGAAGCTTAATAAAAGTTAAAAAAAAAAAAAATCAGTTTTTCTAACAATTGTTTTCCTAACAATTGTTCAAACCTGAGAGAATCCTGCCCCCAAACCATGATTCTTTTGAAGTGGTTTGTGTAAAAGCAAGAGTTGGAGCACAGATCAAAACGGTAAAACCATGAACTCAGACACGTCATCTTAATTATGGAAAATATTTTTATAATTGTCTAAAACTATGATTTCAAAGTGCCTGGGATATAAATGACCATCAATACATGGTATCTGTCGGCAGGATTTTAACTGGGCCCAGATTCTTACAAGCAGATACAATGCTAGTAATTATACAGGTTCAACTGGAGAATAATGGAATATAGATCTAAATCTAGACATAACGATGATACCTGTTGGCTAAAATAACTAGTAGAAGATTGGACAGTCTCACAAGTCCAATTTTGAATTTAAACAGCTGAAAAGAAAACACAGACTGGTAGATTGAAAACCACTGATGTTATCTAGGGTGATGATAAAGGCTGCTGGACCTAGTTAAAGAGAGGTAGACAATGGGCCAAAGGAATCAAGGTCATGTGCTGGCCTGTTTTAGTGCTTTATTGATTTGAAAGAGGGGAAAATATACAGCACAAAAATTCCAGGCATTTTAAAAATGAAATATATATAGCATAGACAGTATAAAAAATAAATAAATAAATATTACTCTTATACGATAAGTGGTTTTTTCACTTATTATGGTTCTAAGCTAGGTTAAAAACCATGGTGAGCTCATATGTGTCAAAGTAGAACTGTGTGTTCCATAGGGTTGTCAAATTGCTGATTTCAAGGAAGTAGATCTCTAGGCTTTTCTTCCAAGGTGCCTCTGGGTGGACTTGAAGCACCAGCCTGTCAGTTAGCAGCCAAGTGTGTTAACTATTTGCACCAACAGCAACTATATGCTAGGTAATGGGGAAAAAAAAAAAGTTGGCATTGAGTCAATTCCAACTCATGGCAACCCCATCTGTGTCAGCATAGAACTGTGCTCTTAAGGGTTTTCAGTGGCTGATTTCTTGGAAGTAGATTGCCAGCCCTTTCTTCCAAGGTGCCTCTGGGTAGACTCAAACTGTCAATCTTTCAGTTAACAGCTGAACTCATTAACCCTTTGCATCACCCAGGGACTATATGCTACAAAGCACTTCCAAATTCCCGGGGGACAAAGCTGTAGCTCGTATGAGTGATGATAAAAGAAGTCAAGGGTTAACCACTCAGAGGTTGAGACAACACCTGCCTATGTCCCTCCACCGGTGAGCTCAGCTCTGCCCAGGACCATGGCTCTCTGCACAACCATAGAGCCATAATCCTGACCCTTCCTAGGCACCCTGGACTGTCTGAATGCCAAAGAGAGAGCCCATCTTGGACATAATAGGCCAGATCCTATTCTAGCAAACTCCAATTTCTGGCTGGGCTCAGCCCAACATACAGCAGACAAGAAATGCAGTTGAGTCAGGTCTGGATTGGAAAAAACAAAAAACAAAACAAAACAAAGACATCTGCTCTTTCCTTTAACTGTGCAAGGAACTTGGCACTTGTCCTGTTCACCTTTTATTTTGTTGCTGGACCACTTCTCCAGTCTGAGTAGGTCTGAGGGGGATTAAACAAACAAAAGTATGGCAAGCCTGGAGTACTGGGTAGGTCATAATGTACCTGGTGGATGCATACCCAATGAGTTATGCCCACTCCTTATTATGCAGTTAAACAAATGATTCCATATATTTTTTTTTTTACTTTACCAACCAGTTGTTTTGATCTAAAAATGAAAATATATAAAGAAGAATAACTTGTGTGAATTATCGCAATGCAAGAAAGGATGAAAACAAAAACACAGAAATCCCAGGATTTCTCAGCTGTAGGGAGTATCAAGGAAACCCTGGTGGCATAGTGGTTAAGTGCTACAGCTGCTAACCAAGAGGTCAGCAGTTCAAATCCACCAGGTGCTCCTTGGAGACTCTATAGGGCAGTTCTACTCTGTCCTGTAGGGTCGCTATGAGTCGGAACCCACTTGACAGCAGTGGGTTTGGTTTGGGTTTTTGGTAGGGAGTATCAAAAGATCTTCCCAGAGAAAACCTAGGGATTAAATAATGAATGGATTGAATTACAGTGTTGAGCCAAAAAAAAAAAAACACCAAACGCTTTGCCATCAAGTCAATTCTAACTCATAGCAACCCCCCCCAAAAAAAAAAAAACCATTGCCCTCGAGTCAATTCCTACTCATAACGACCCTATAGGACAGAGTAGAACTGCCCCATGGAGTTTCCAAGGAGCACCTGGTGGATTCGAGCTACCGACCTTTTTAACAGCCATAGCATTTAACCACTATGCCAGCAGGGTTTCCACTCATAGCGACTGGCTACTGTAATGCAAGGATTCGGATGATACAGGCTAACTTTGAATGGTTTTCTCTAAATCATAGGTTCTTAACTGGAGTCCCTGAATACATTTTCGGAGGTCTTTGAAATCATATAAAAACTTAAAAATACGAACACATGTGGCTATGCATACACATATATATGTATGTGTGTATAAACCTTTGCCTGCATCAATAGCTTTATTTACATCCATATATTTTTTATCTCTGTCTATAACTCCCTTCCCAGTGGGAGAGAAGACACATAGCCTTCCTTCAAAACTCAAAAATTTCCATGACCTATTTGCTCCGTAATCTGTAATGTGTGGAAAGAAAAAATGGATTACTCCATGTAAGAGAGATAGCCCAAGGATGCCAGGCTAAATGAACACAAATATAATCTGTGACAAGTTTCAAAGTCTCTGGAACACAATCAGATCTTGAGGTCTTACTGACCAGTTTGCTCTTGTAAAGCAACTTTGCAATGCTTTAGTAGGTGATCAATTAAAGGAAGTCATTTTAGTACTCCTGATTATAAAAAAAAAAAAAAAAATGATGGTTGATTTGTGTTTAGTTGAGAACTAACTACTGAAATAAAATAGGGTTATGTAAGAACTATGTTGGGTTTGTTGTTCAAAAAGACTTCCAACCCTTACACAAACTTTTAAATATTTATTTGAATTTTTTGAATTTCAAAATGTAAAAAAAAAAAAGATTCTCCTTTTCCTATTTAGAATATGGCCTTAATATCTGTCTTAGTCATCTAGGGCTGCTACAACAGAAATACCACAAATGGATGGCTTTAACAAAGACAAGTTTATTCTCTCACAGTCAAGTAGGCTAGAAGCCTGAGTTTAGGGCACCGGCTCCAAGGGAAGGCTTCCTCTCTCTGTCGGCTCTGGAGGAAGGCCCTTGTGGGGCCTTTCATCAGTCTTCTCTCGGTCTGGGAGCATCTCAGCACAGGAACCTCAGGTCCAAAGGACACGCTTTCCTCCCGGCGCTGCTTTCTTGGTGGTATGAGGTCCCCCTGTCTGCTCTCTTCTCTCTTTTGTATCCCCAAAGATACTGGCTTAAGACTGTACCTAATCTTGTAGACCTCATCAATACAACTGCGGCTAATCCATCTTATCACATCATGGTGATAGGATTTATAACATAAGGAAATCGTATCAGAAGATAAAATGGTAGACAATCATACAAGGGAATCATGACTAGCCAAGCTGACAGATATTTTTGGGAGACACAATTCAAACCATAATATATCCTTAACTGTAAAATTGGATAAAATTGTTGTAACTCACAGTTTCTTGGTTTTGGTATTTTTTTTTTTTTAAGTAAATATGCCGATAATTACACAAATCATAAGTTACTGAATGTTCACAAAGTGAACAAGTTCATGCAACTAGAATCCAGCCCAAAACAACAGAAATGTAATTTCATCCCAGTAGACACGTTTATGGCCCCTTCCAGGCGTATTTCTCAGCCCCCTACTCTCCTGATGACTAACACCAGGGATTAGTTTGGCCTGCCTTCGTAACTTTACGTGGATGAAATCATACTATAACCCACTGCCGTCGAGTTGACTCCAACCCACAGCAATCCTAAAGAACAGAGCAGAACTGCCCTGTAGGATTTCCAAGGAGCTGCTGGTGGATTTATACTACAGACCTTTTGGTTAGCAGCCTTATCACTTAACCACCGCACCACCAGGGCTTCTCTTACATCATACAGAACATGTTTTTGCTCCATGTCTGGTTTCTTTCTTTCAACATTTGTGAAATTTATCCACGGTGTGGCATGTAACGTTAGTTTTTTTTCTTTTCATTTCTGTATGGTATCTCACCATATGGCCATACCACAATTTATTGATCAATTTGGATATGGATGGGTATATAATGCTTCCAGTTTTGTAATAATCAAAGTCATATGACTAAGAATGCTCCTGGACGTGTCTTCTATTGCACATACGCACACTTCTCTCAGTGTTATTCCTCAGAGTGAAAATGCAGGCGAGGTCACAGGGTATGGAGACGTTCAGCTTAATAAATATTGCCAAACGGTTTTCCAAAGTGGTTGTACAAATTAGCCTTCCCACCAGCAGAGTTTGAGGATTTATTTTTCCATATCCTTGACAATGCTTGATACCGTCAGTTTTCTGGCTATGATTATTTATATTGTTTTGTGGTTTTAGTTTGCTTTTGCTGATGAATAACGATGTTGAACATGTTTTTATATGTTCACTGGCCATTTGGACAGCTTCATTTGGCCGTTTTTCTACTGGGCTGTCTGCCTTATCATTAAAATAATTCTTTATGTATTCTGGATGAGAATCCATTGTAAAAAATATATATATATTTCTTATATATATCTTCTTTCATTGTGTGGCTTGTCTTTTCACTCTCTTAATCATTATATTTTGAAGAAAAGATATACCAATATTTTTCTTTTATAATTATTAACTTGTGCCCAGTATAAAAAATCTATGCCTATCACATAAAGATGTTTTCTAAAATATTTATTTTGCCTTTCACTTTTGGATTTACGATTCATATGGAATTGGTTTTTGCTTATGGTATAAGGAAAGCACCAAGTTTCATTTTATTCATGAGGAATCTAAATGACCCAGCACCATTTTCAAAAAGGTAATTTTTTTTTTTCCTCATGCACTGTAAATGTTACCTTTGACATCAAATAGGTTACAGCTTCCAAATATGTGTGGATCTGTTTCTGGTCTTTTCTACATCTTTGAGTCATTTGTCTATACCTGTGCCAACACAACGTTGTCTTAATTACAAAAGCTTTACAATAATACATCTTGATATTTGCTAGTGTTAACCTTCTGCAAGACTGCTTTGGGTATTCTTGGATACTTGCATTTCTATATACATTTCAGAGTCAGCTATTCAATTTCTGCAAAAAAAAAAACTGATAATTTTTATTGGGATTACATTCAATTTGTTGACACCTTAATATATTGATTCTTTCAATTCAAGAATCCCTCTTTTTCCTTTTCCTCATGAATCTTTTCAGTGTAGAGGGCTTGTATATCTTTCATATTTTTGCATCTACGTCTTTAAGGGATTTTGTTAAATAATCTTCCATTCTTGTAGCACTTTGCTGGGTTTTTGCTATGAAGGGTATAATGGCCTCATAAAACATATAAACAAGTGTTCTCTGTCTGGCTATTTTCTGGGAGAGTTTGCAAAAGATTGGTGGTTTTTTTTCCCCTTAAATATTTGGAGGAATTTCATACTTTTTTTAATCAAATGAGTTATTACATCTCAAATACTTAGAAAAATGTCTGGCATTCAATAAGCGCTATAAAATGTTAACCATTCTTACGTGTTTGAATATCCATTTTCCCCATGTAAATCATTACATTAACATGCCAGAGCAGAACTGCAGGGCTTATACAGAGAGGTAATGTGCTTTAAGCCAGTCCTTCGGAAGGCACAGCTTTTTAGGATTTCAGCTCTATAGTGTAAAAAAAAAAAAGTAGCAATTGTTAAATCCTCCCCACTTTATCTCCTAACCATCTCTCCACCGCCACTACTTGGAAGTCGAGGCCATCATCATTTTATCAGCAATATTACAGTAGATTTATAACTCTTCTTTGGAAATTCATAATTGCTAGTCTACCCACTGGAGCCAGATCATCTTTTAAAAACTTGAATCTGATCATTCCATGCCATTGCTTGAAAGTGTCCAATGTCTGGCTCAACCAAGGGAATGTAGTCTGTTCAGCTATATGATCAGTGCCTACTTAGCACATAGGAAGTGTTCAATATAAGTTTGTGAAAGGATAAATGACAAGTAAAGGAAAAGAATCAAAAGATTGGTATACTGTTCACAAATAAACATATTTTCCCTTGAAAGAACTTCTCCAAATATAAGACCATTTAACCTAAGAGTTTATAATTGACATGGCCAGACCTGTAAGCTTTCCACCTAATGAAAAAAAAAAAAAAAGTTATTTTCCAGTATGAACTACTAATTTATCCAGCTTAGCTCTTTCGGAGTGACATACGAAAGAGTCGGGAGAAAAGCTGTCTGTGACCTGGTGAGTTAAACATGCATTTCCTAAGAGTCCTTTAGGTGTCGGGGGGATGGAATACCCAGTGAAGGGCAGTGTAAGTCCTCTGGTAAGTATGACTTATTGCTGAACACAGCAAATTTCGGAAAGACATATAAGCCATGGGGGTGCAAAAACAAACCAAAACTGTTGCTAATGAGTTGAATTCAACTCATAGTGACTCTACAGGACAAAGTAGAACTGCCCCCACAGGGTTTCCAAGGAGTGGTTGGTGGAATCAAACTGCTGGCCTTTTGGTTAGCAGCCAAGCTCTTAACCAGTGCGCCACCAGGGCTCAGGGGCGCAAAAGAGGAGTGGGATCTCATCTAGCCAAGGGATCAAGAAAGGCTTTTTGCGCCAGGAGGCTTGAAAGTTTTGAAAATCAGTTGCCATTGAGTTGACTCTAACTCATGGTGACCCCGTGTGTGTCAGAGTAGAACTGTGCTCTATTGGGTTTTCAGTGCCTGATTTTTCAGAAGTAGACTGCCAGGCCTTCCTTCTAGAGCACCTCTTGGTGGACTCAAACCTCTGAACTTTCTGTAAGCAGCCTAAAGAAAAGATGAGAAGATTGGACGGGGGAGGGGTGCAGGGAAGCTAGATTAGTGGAAATGGAACAACCAAAATGGAAATAATGAGAAAGTTTACACAATGTGGAAAATGTAACCAATGCCCCTGAGCAATATGTATAGAAATTGTTAAATGGGAACCTAACTTGCTGTGTAAACTTTCACCAAAAACACAGTAAAATATTTAAAGAAAAAAAGTTACGCAAGGTCTCAACTTGGGTGGAGGCAATCGGAATAAAAACGGATAATATAACATGTCAACACAGCACCTACTGGACTTGATGGGTTGGGAAATGGGGAGAAAAGCACAAGGAACAAAAAAGAGCCTGATAGGGTTCCAGCCCGAAGGACATCAGTGGCATTAATGGAAGTAGGAAGTGAGAGAGTAGACAATGGGGTTGGGGATCCTGGAGAAATGAGGGGAAAGGTGATACTACTTACTCTCCGACCCCTTGAAGTGTAGATGCCTGCTGGACATTCAAGCAGGGCTGGAAATGGGTGTATGAGGTTTAAGCGAACCAGGAAAACTTGGCAAGACTTCAACATTCCTACTCAATTATCTTTAATTATCACACTGTGAATCCATAAACCATAAATTTTATCCAAGGCATTCTGTAATCTTTCATAAAAGTTTCTGATTACTTGCATAAATCTTAACATTTCACATACAACTAATATCTGTTTTTCACATTCAATGCCTACTTAATCAATTAACAATTGTTTTCCATATACAATTTAGTCAACATTGATTCAGTCCTGCCCTTGAATTCCAGCTGGCGTTTGTGTCCTAAACTTTCTGCTGAGAACTCCACAGTGGGGCTACAGAGGAAATAAGTCTAACTAACGATGCCTTCTCGTCAGGCGAATTATTTCATTTTGAAATTCTATAGCAAAAGAACAATAAAGTATTGGTTCCACTTTTAAATAAATAAGGGGTTATTTTGCTGCTGAAAGTTTTCATTCAAATGACTGATCCGATCTCACATGTCTGTTTAAAAAAACCTGACTTAGGTCGTTACAAAATGACAGACTATGATAAACTAGATGATAGCTTGGAGTGAGACAATGAGGCATTGTTACACAGAAGGTTGAGTAACTAGTTCAACAAAAGAGCTTCTTGGGTATCTATTGTATGTACAACTAAGAGATTTACTGGAGCTTTTTATCATTTCTGCAAGGCTCTTTTCCAACCAGCCTCATTAACTTGAAGTAAATCAAATCATGCAGAAATCTGGCTCAGCCAGAAAGCAACCCGGGAAGATACAATATGAAGAAAAACAGACACGGCACGATAAGGTTTAGAATCTTTGGCATTTTTCATAAACATTTTGTTTGAAGATTATTAAATTACAACCTAGAGGGGGGAAAAAAAGAGTAAAACTCACTATTAAATCAGTTCTTTTTCTTCGACTTTTCTTTGACTATATATATATATAAAACTGCACATATGAAGTACATGTCAATGAAATACAGTCTTTAAAACTTAAATAGCGTTTGAAAAGAAGGATACGTACATATATTTTACACCTGGACAAAATCAGGATCTTTACTGGAGGGGGCTTCTGAGAAACAGTGGGGTCTGCAGAAGTCAGAGAAGATGGCGGGGGAAGTTTTGGGAGTAAGTTTCTAGGAGTGGGGTTCTGAGAGAAATTTTTATTATGTATAGTTTCTTTTGCCCATAAGAGCAAAATTTAATAAAAGATAACTTTAGACAGACTAAGCATTTTTACTTTCTGCCCCAAACAGTTGTTTAAAAGAAGTGATTATGATGAGCAGGTAAGCTATTGTGTTTACTAGTTCATTGAATTTTAGCTTCTATCTTTCCAAATACTCTTAGAATCCATTCATGCTTTTCCCTCTCTCTCTCTCAAGTTATAGTATTGGCATTTTATTTTGGAAATAAGCAAAAATTAAAGTCAGAAGCAAAAGAGTTATAAGGCAAACAAGACCCCCTCCCTCTCCAGATGGGCAATCCCATCAGGCCTTCCTCCTGCCTCCATTGCCAGCAAGGGCCCCACAGTGCAGTCTGCACCCAGACTGAGGGCTTTACTGAATTTCACATACACGTCCTCAGTGACCTCAGCTGAAACACATCTAATGATTTGGGCTAATTCTGGTAATTATATAAAAAAAAAACAACTAAAATATACATCATTTGAAAAGGTGACGGGGATCCACGAGTTGTTAACCAAGAGAAAATTTCTGATTAACGCAAACGACAATCTGAAAGAAGTGTGGGGGTGGGGAGTGGAAAGAACTGAATCTTAATGAGAATCTGTTGGAGGTGTGAAAACAAGTTCAAAGTCACTGCAGAATTCAAGTGGTCTCCTGGCTGTGCTCAGACCCACGGCAACCTTGCTTGAGCTTCCCATGGGAGATTGGATGTTAGTCTTTCACAGTCTCCAGACTGTCTCGTTTTGCTGGGCTGACCCTCCATGCAACCAAGGCACCCATGCATGCAGATGTGTGCACAAGAAGACGCATACTCAGGCCTGTGTGCACACCTGTGTGCATCTGTGCATGTGGAAAAGGGGGAGAGAATACAGAGAGGGCTATGCACAGCACGCATTTCAGGACGACACATGGGTACCACCGAAAGAGTGATAACATTGGTCTAATCAACCAAACACAAAATCGGGGGGCTGATTCCCAAATTCAGCCTGCATCCTAGGGAACACTGCGCTTCTTGCGAAGGGGGCTGTGGCTGCTGCCGGGTTTCAATTCCGCATACTGCACCTGTAAAAACAGACAGACGTGACACTGGCAGTTAGGTAACCCTAGCTCACCACAGAGTGTGTTAATGGCTCCCCAAGGACAAACCCAGGCAAAGGAAGGAAGGTTCAAAGGTAATGAATCATTTTCTAAACACAGGAACATGGAGGGATTAATTGCAGGAAGGATTTGAGAAGTCATGCATCATTTCTTGAAACCAAAATATTAAAAGCAGATTTTTCTAATGAGATGCATGGGTTTCTACCTGCTCTCAGCACTGCTAGACGATTTTAGTTTTGCATGTGCCACTTTTCAACCAGAAGGAAGCTTAATAATTGCCTCATGGGGATGTTTATCTTAGTATATGATACAGCAACTTACTAAGATTTATTCATCTAAAAATATCTAAAATCTTGGGGAAAAATCAGAGCGAATTATATACATTTATTTTGCCTGAAAGGGAGAAAATGCTGAAATTGATACTGGGCCCCAAACATATAGATTTCTTTTAAAAATGAATTTCATTTACAACATAATGGCTAAAACATCTGTGATAAATGAGTGCTCTGGGAGTCTCCAGTGGCAAACTGTCTATAGTGTAATTAGAAAGTGCTTTTGGCGGTACATGGCCGTACAAGGAGGATCTTGCTAGTGCACTGTATATCTTTCTGGGTTGTTCTTTGTTGTGTCTTCCTGTATCTGAGCCAACTCCAACTGGATGACCGCCCCGAGGGCCAGTGCCTGGACTCTACACAGACAATCCTTGGGGGGCTCGATGGAGATTTTCCTTCTTCCAGGATACAGGCGTGAACTCACACGGTGACCCTAGTGATGGTACGTTGCAAACGCATTGCTTTGGTGTGTGTCTTTGATAGTCTGACTGGGGGTGGCTTTATGTAAGATATCGTATTACAGACCACATGTGCTCACTATTTTTAGCATTTATGCCAAACACCCCAGGGACATTATGCCCCATCACATAAGGAAAGAGACATGAAAAAAGCACCTTTTCCATAGAGACATTTGTAAAGGTCCCCTAGGGGACAGGGAATGGGCCACATGGCATTCTTCAATGTAACGCAAATGGGCCAGGTTACTATTTTTTAGTCATCTAATGCAAACGTTAAAGAGTGAATTCATATCTACAGAATGTATATTTAACATTATGAATAATTATATCATAAAATGAAGGTTGAAGAGTAGCGCCACAGAGGCTGTCTTAGTATCTAAGAATGGAGTGCTGACTTGGAATGAAGGGGAAAGAAATTGTAAAACGTTCAGCCTCGCATCTCTGCAATCCACCCAGCACTCCCGGGGAACCAATTATATTACAGTTGCCCAAAGATGGAAATCGATACTTGATTTGGGATTCTCTCAGATAATAAAGGAGTGTGTCTCTGACCATCGTGATGCTATTTCAGGCCATGGTTTCCCATCTACCTATTCTATGGTCTCTAGTCTCCATTAGAGAAGTCACAGCCTGCCCATCTTTCTCTGGATTTATAGCAGCCTGATCCATGGGGGCCTGGGTGGGCTACTCTGTGGGACTTTCTGGTATTGTTGTTGTTAATCTCTGTACATCCACAGAAACGGGACGCTTCTGGACTAAGTGACCGTTACCTGTGAATAATGCTTCTGATTGATCTCGAATTATTTCCAGCCATCTCTGCCTCTTTGTGTATTAAAGTAACTGGGGCTTTGCCCTCGGCATCCCTCAGTCTTCAGATGGAAGGGGACAGGAGGGAGGCGGAGGAGATAATTGGGGCAAAGAAGAATAAAAAAGAATAATCGGCTTGTCCTCTACTTCCCCTAAAATGCCCGTCATCCGGAAGAGAAGGAAATGAAGCAACACTCCCCCAGCTTTGGCTCTCACACTCTCCCACTCGCTGAGCCCATCTTATCCTCTTAGGGAGGCGAGCAATTGGAATGTGGCAAACACCAATGCACAGTAACCTCGCAGTATGAGTTCCAGGTCATTCTTAAGTAGCTCTTTTTCAGGATAATTTCCCCAATCAACTCATGCTTTGGACAAAGGTTTTCCTGCCACCTCCCTGCAAGCCAGATCTCTGTAAGGGTTTTCTGATTCGTTATCTCCATTGCTCACATGGCACAGCCTGTGCTTCTTTGGCTCTGGGGCTGGCCAGATGTCAGCACTGGGGCCCCTGTTGGTGGTGACCATTCATTACGTACCTTTTGAACATCAGATGGTACCCTAGAGAGAAAGTCTAGGAACTCGTTATTATCGATGGTATAGGGATTTCGAAGCTTCTTAGTAAATTTATTTATGCCTGAAAAATAGAAACACAAGGGGCTCTCTTGACTGATTGATCTATTCATTCATTCGTTCATTCATTCATTCACTTATCTTTAAGAACTTGCCTGGCTTGTGGTGGGGGGAAGGGGCTCCGGCATTCACAAGCAAAGATTAGTGTGAAAACAATTACATAGACCTCAAGCCATGCACATGTTGCTGTCATGTGGAATCATTCACAAATACCTTTTCTTGGGGGAAGGAAGTGGGGATTGTGGAAGAGGAGCTTTGCCTTCTTCAGCTGTGAAAATCCCATTACAATCTCAGCAGCAGGGCGCAGAGGCACGCTAAAACTGTGGCACTCCTCGGCTTTTTTGGAATACACTGATTAACAGCCTCCTCCGCTATGAAAACAAATGTCCCAGATGGGAAAAGGCCTTCATTAGCCCAAACAAGTCCCTGCTTGGAGGCTCTGGACCAAAGGCAGCAGGGGGAGGTGGAGGGAGGGAAAGGTTTTTTTTTTGTTGTTGTTGTTAAGAAGAAACTGGAAACTGCAGCCATTTCCCGCCCCCCCCCCACCCCCAACTCATTTTCACAGGTTTCTCTCCTCTCACTGCCGAGCAGAACTTGACATGTTGATGGTGCTTTGATGCTGCAGAAAACTGTGAAAAGTTATTATTGGAAAATTATCTTCCTATGGTTGCTAACTTGATTTACGGACTGCAACACTGGAGCGGGGGTTGTCTGGGCAATGGAGCACATGCTAATTTTGGATGGGGACAATGATCATTAGAAGGGGTGTGACGTTTAAGATGTCAATGCACTGGAGAGCATCCCACTTAGGGGGCTGCATCCTGGGCTCCTGAGCATGTCCAGACCACTCTTGGTTTCCTTCTAGAGGGAGGGTCCCACAACCCCTTTGCGTCTCATGATCTGCTTCTTGGAGCTGCTTTGCCCGTATCCCTAGCTCATAGCTGTGCTCTTTTTTTTTTTTTTACAAAATGTCACCTTTTTTTTCCTGTTGAGTTTTAGAAGCAGAATGACTAGGTGGCTCTCTGAAGCCCTGCCGCTGGGTGCTTGTTTAACAAGGATCATATCTGAAGGCCTTGTCAGCCTCAATGGTGCTGAATGAATTCAGAGCCTCCGTGTGCTGTGAATGGCTCCTACTTGGAAGCCAAGGGAACATTTAACTGTTCGTCAGTCGCCAGCACATGAAAGGTTTGACGTTTCTCTTCTTTCCTGCAGTATTATTTTGCTTTCATCTAAGGACAGGACTTCCTACATGGCATTATACCTGACACAATGCCAACCTCCAGCCATTTATTTAGAGGGTCAGATTTACATCTTCTTTGCAAATGGAGCCTGCCATTGTCCATGAGAAAACGGCTGCATGGTGGTTGGGCTGTCAAAGGCTCCCCTTTCCTTTAGTCAAAGCTACATGCTGCCTTTCTTCCTTCTACCCCCCCCCGGCAAGCTATTAAATCTCCCCCCTCGAAGTTCCTTTAAACTAAAACACTTTCACTGTGTTATTCTAAAGACATTTAATTGTAGCATGGGCTTTTTGGCAAAAGAAAACAGATGAGGCAAAATGGTGAAGGGAGACAAAGACGTATTGAGAAAAGATGTATCTTCTATTGTTAATTATATACAGTGTGCACATCTGGAGTCTTTACAATGAATAGCAAGGCAGGGATAATATCATGACCGATCAAAACAGTGCATTCCCAGTCACTGAGAAGATTAGAAACCTGCACAGTAGCTCAAATGCACCAGTAAGGGCAGACATAGTCCACAAAGCACTAAGACTAGGTTTGAAATACTTAGTTGTAATACAAATAATAGGGCACTTAGATTGCATGCTTCAAAAGCACACCTTATTTTTTAAGGTATTACAGGCTCAGACACTTCAGTGATTCCACAATATTATCTACTGTGTGAGACCAAGTGTCAACAGGAGATGATACACCCCCTGGTCATCTTTATGGGGCAACAGGACAAGGAGGAAGGAACCAGGGTTATGGGGCAGGAATACCTGGTCAAGCCTAGGGTTCACCACATGGTATCTGCATGATTTCAGATAATAAACACCTGCCCTATACAGTTTCTTGGTTGTTGGGAGAATCATGTTGGGCAATATAGGCAAGAGGATTCTGTAATCTGAAATTCCACAATAATAGGGGCTCTCATCATCATTGTTGATGTCAACAAGCTAAAAAGACAAAGGATGTAGCAATGGAAGAGTCTTGAAACAGGCAGTCCCCAAGTATGAATGAGATCCTTTCCTGTGTCTTTAAGTGGAATTTGTAGGTCAGTCGGGACAGGTGCAGAAGGTAAGTTGGAACAGGTGCATACAGTTTATTTAGCCTTATTTTAGTGCAAGAAAAGGATCAAGCCTTTTCAATGATTTTTTTTTGTGTGTGTGTGTGCAGTAAGTGAAGATGATTGCAATGAAGAATTTGTTACCAGTAGGGGTTGGTTCAACAGTTTCAAAGTGAGAGCAAATTTACATAACACTAAAGGGCAAGTATGAGCTGTCATGGCACAGTGGCTAAGAGCTCGGCTGCCAACCAAAATGTCGGCAGTTTGAGTCCACCAGCTGCTCCTTGGAAACCCTATGGAGCAGTTCTACTCTTCTTATAGGGTCGCTATGAGTCGGAATCAACTCGATGGCAACAGGTTTCTATACAGGTCGTCCATATATTGGATGTTCGTAACCCGGGACTTAGTGTACTATTGGGCATGTGACCACATGCCCAAATTTTGAACTTGTGACTTTATCCATTAGCACACTGGATATGCCTTTAATTTACTTAATCTAAGTGATACAGACAAACAGAAGGTATACCTGCTGGGAAAACTTTTTTTTTTTTAAGCAAATAAAAAAGCAAGTGGGATTCCAATACCAAGGGACAACAGTTGGGGAAGATACTATCATTTAATGGTCCCTGATCATGAACTGAATAGGTCAGTGTGGTGGAAAGAGCCCCCGTGTAAGAAAGAGTACCTGGAGAAAATCAGGAGAGAGGGAAAGTCAGTCACATGGCTGCTTTGCACATATGGCCACATGAGAATAGCCACTTGAAAGAGAATGGGAGCACTATTTGCTACGGATACTTATATGAGCTACTGGCATGTTGCCTCGATGGCACTACATAGGTAGGGTAGGGATGAAGAGTTATTTCATTCATTTGTTCATTTATCAAATACTCATTGATAGACACTGTGCTATCAAATGATAGAAAATTAACTAAGGCCTGGCACCTTCTTGCAAGAAGCTCAAAATCCAACTTGTAGAGTTCATAGCCACCCTGGAAAAACAGAAGAGGCTCAGACCTGAACGAAATAACTATAATTAAAAAAACTATAACGAAGGACAGAATGGAAGGAACATGGAAGTCCTCTGAAAAGGGACAGAAAAGCCACAAGTGATCTAATTAGAACGCTCCGCCTTCTAAAAGCACAAACATCAAATAACCAAAATCAGGTAGATAAAGTTTCCTAAAGGCGATTGAAGATATCCCTCTTTAACCCTCTTCTTGCTTCTTAAAAATTACACTCCCACACAACAGAGGTGGCAGGCCAAATAAAACGTCACCTAATTTTTTTTTTTTTTTTAAGTAAATCACAGGTATTAAATCCGCAGAGTCATTCGCTCATAAAAATATCTGTCAAGTACTCATTAAAGACCCATTGCCTGTATATAGCTTCAGGGGGAATTATAGGAGTGATGAGGAAAGAAGGCGCCTTACCCTTCAAATTCTTACAATGAAGTTGGTTAGTCAAGCAATATCACAGCCTTTAAGAATTTAAGCTATTCTCATTGTGCTTATGTCAAATAATTCGGATAATAAAAATCATTTACACAAAAATAATATTTGAGTATATAAAATGCAAAAAAAAAAGGACATACAGTTAAATAAGTTTGCTCCAAAGGAGTAAAAACATGGAACAAATCATTTTAGGATATTTTTTTTACAACTTCAAAGATGAGTAAATAACTTAGCATGAGATATTTTTCTGATTCTTAAAAAAGTGAAAAGGAACACTAGAAACTTAAGGCAAAATTATCTTCTACAAGTCTCTGCATAGGATAAAATCATAAATTGTGCAAAAGAATGTTCTGGATCCATACTAGCTAATAACAAACTTGTCTTACAAAAGAGTAAGTCCTAATAGAATCGTAGAATATAATCCATGATGGCATGGAAGGTATTATGTGATGAGAGAAGGCAACAGGTCATGTGATGACCGCCAAGGCTTTTGACTACGTAACTATGGTAAGGTCATCAGTAAACTATGAAACTCTGTGTAGAACATAAAACCAAAGAATGAGACACTTGGTATGAAGCTCAAAGGGTCACTGTTGGCCCAGGAGAACATAATAAACTTCATGCTGTTTAATAATTTCACCCATAAACTGAATGATAAATATGGCAATGTCTCATTAAGTAGATGCAAAATATTGACATTGGGAAGCTGCCAAGATCTTGGAGGATAAGATCAGAAGTCAAAGTGATTTGGATAAATAAGAGGAGGGGTTTGAATCCCAAAATGTCAATCAAAGGAGGAAATATAGTATACTTTGTGGCAAAAAAAAAAAAAAAAAGATGCGTAAAAGAAAATAAAGTATGCACCAGAATGATAAATCATGGGGCAAGAGTGCTTATAAGTTGACCATGGTCATCAGCTTACACATACTTAACAATGGCCAAATGACTGCAATTTTGAACCATGTTAAAATTGCTGTCTGACCCTGACAACTTATGTCATCAATGAACGGGTTTGGAAATTAATACTTATTAAAAAAATTGAAAAAGTATGAGACTATTCAGTCTACACAGATATCTTTCAGCCTATACGGTATACAGGAAAATCCTATTGCAAAATTTCTTAATCAATGGGCCCTGAGGAGTCCCTTGCTCTCTTTCCTAAAGATCAAATATGGATCAATATGCAAGAGTCATTGCAAAAAAGAAAAAAAAAGAGAAAGAAAAAAAGAAAAGGAAACAAACAAAAGGTGGGCATGGGTATGAGAAGATTTTCCCAACAGTGACAATCATCAAATATTGGAAGTGAGCCCTGAAGAAGGGGTAGAATATCTTTTTTTCTTTTCTCTGGTATAAAGGGGAGAGGCTTCTTTATAAGGAATTTTCCCCTCCTGGACAAAATCGAGAATGAATGGGTTATGTTCTCTCAAAATCACTCCATTTCTGAAATTTTATGAGTTGCTCTATGACTTTCCAATCTCTGAGTGTCCAGGTTTGGCTTCCCTTGTCACCAGAGTTCCATCTTTGTGGATTCTCTTTGAAAAAATCGATATTTAATTATTTTGAAAAGGTTGTTACTTTTTTCCAGCATTTGCAAGCTTTCTGCTTTTGCTCAACGGATGGTCTTAAGATGAATGCATTTCAACAAAAAGTCTGTCATTACTGTAACTTTTCTTTATATTTCAACATCTGAAGATCCCAAGAAGTGATCGTGGTCAAGAACTTAGCCGCAGTCACAGGAGCTAAGTCATGAAAAGCCAGGACTGACAGAATCTTCTGGGAAAGGACTCACCACTTTTCTGACAATTAAGCTATTGCAACGCACCCTCCTTTTACCCCCCAGGGCCCACCCAGAGACAGACACTAATATTCACAAAGCTGTTGGGTTTCTGTTCAATTGCTAACTCAAGTATTAAATCATGTTATGGAATTTATTTCAAGTTTTCCATTTTTGTTCCAATTTTTTCAAGCAGCTAAACCTTATATAGGCACACCATTTCTCCTGATTAATAACATCTTCTCTCAGGCACTGGCTAAGCCGTCACTGCGTGCTCCTTTCCTCTCCCCTCATTGCTTTTGCATTTAAGTAATGAGTTTGGTACTTTTTTATCTCCAGGAGAGAGAAAATGTCAGAAGCAACTTGGCCAGGGCCGGATCTACTTTAACATAATATAAAGGGCAAGATGCAGGTGTTTGCTCACTGTCTGAACAACAGCATTTCCTGAAAGTTACTGGGCCACGGCAATATATCATTTAAGGGTATGTATGACTATGAAGGTCCAAAGGGAAACTGTGTGCACAATCGCATTTTTATTTGATCACCATTATGCAGGAGGTATATAAATATCTATGCTGATCGTTCACTCAAACTGGCCTTTTCTGGGAGGTCCTGGAAGTTTCTGTTCCCCAAGTACTTTCCTTACTCTCATGCTTAATTGCCAACAAGAGCACATTTAAAGTTGATATTACACTTTAAAAATGAGTAACTGTTTCTTACCTGGAATTGATTGCTAGCAAAGGGACCGTGCCAAACTTACCCCAGATTAAAATAATGTACCGCAGTGGGATGAAATACAAAATGATGGTAGCTACTGCCAGGATCAAACAGGCCAGGATTGAAAGGAATGGGACCGTCCAGTTGAATGTGCTGTAGACAAACAACCACATAAACATCATTTTCTCTAATGCTCAAGAACTGTCACATAGTCATCTTAGTGTGTTTCTTTCATAATTACACAGATCAGAATCCCCTGGAAAAGGTTCTTTAGCAACCTGGAGATAAAAGTCAGCCAAACTCACTGGGCACTGGAAAAACATTATTTTAAGGAAACAAGACCCATGGCAGCTCAAGTTGTCAGAACCTTGGTGACTTCCTGGAACTGGCAGTCCCAAAGAGAAGACATTGGCTTGCAAAAGTTATTGAAAGTTATGAAAAACTGCAGTATTGCCACAGTGGCTCTGTACATGGAGATCTTCAAAACCGGTTAGGCCACTTCCAAGTGAACATTTCTCTCTCGGTTAACACATGGTTGCCAGTAAATATTTAGAAAAGGGAGGATATTATTACAGTGCTGTAGTGTTTTCTAATAACTTACATTTAGAATTTCCAAACTCATTTTCTCCAGAACGCTGACAGTGCCCTGAAATGGGCGAGGGAGTATTTAGCTACAAATCATTAGACCATCAGTCATAGACAATGTAGATGATTTTACCACGTATTACTTTCACTGAGTCCCTGGCATCTTTCACTGTATCATCAGCTGCTCTGCAGGGGAAAGAGCTGGCAGTCTGCTTCTGTAAAGATTACAGCCTTGGAAACACTATAGGGTTGCTATAACTCGGAGTCAACTCGAAGGCAATGGGTTTGGTGGGTTTTTTTTTGGGGGGGGGGCGCGGCTTATGGCCTGCTGTGCCTTGAGTGGAATAGAGATCTAGAACATGGGGTGTGGAATTGAATGCACTGGGAAAACCCTTGCAGAGTCCTAGAAAAAGCTCTGCAAATCCAACCCCTTGCTGAGGGCATGTAAGTGCACACAGCACATCTTCTCACTGGGTCTCATCTTCACTTAAGACCATGTCTGCTGACCCTTTGCATTGTGCTAGGACTACAAAGACGTATAGATTTTTTGTTGTTGTCCTTTGGGATTATTTTTGTGGGTGGGAGTATTGAGGAATTTTAACGGAGTAACAAAGATGTCATCTTGAGGACTAAAGTGCACCTGACCCAAGCCATGGTATTTTCAATTGCCTCATATGCATGTGAAAGCTGGACAATGAATACGGAAGACCAAAGGTGAATCGATGCATCTGAATTATGGTGTTGGTGAAGAATATTGAATATACCATTGAACTATGGTGTTGGCGAAGAATATTGAATATACCATGGACTGCCAAAAAATGAAAAAAATCTGTCCTGGAAGAAGTACAACCAGAGTGCTCACTGGTAAAATAGAGGGGAAGCAAAAAAAAGGAAGACCCTCAATGAGATGGATTGACACAGTGACTGCAACAATGGGCACAAGTACAGCAACAATTGTGAGGATGGTGCAGGACTAGGCAGTGTCCCGTTCTGTTCTGCATAGGTTCGCTATGAGTTGGAATCAACTCAACGGTACCTAGTAACAACAACAACATGGATTTCCAGAAGAATAAACAATTCTGTCTTGGAAGTACAGTCAGAATGCTCCTTAGAAGCGAGGATGGTGAAATGTCATCTCACATACTTTGGACATACTATCAAGAGGGACCAGTCCCTGGAGAAGGACAGCATGCTTGGTAGAGGAAAAAGTGGAAGATCCTCAACAAGATGGGCTGACACAGTAGCTGCAATAATGGGCTCAAAAATAGTAACAACTGTGAGGATAGCAAAGAACTAAGCTGTTTGTCTCGTACAGTGGGTGGCTAAGAGTCAGAACTGACTTGACAGCACCTAACAACAGAATATAACAGTTATTAGGTACTTAATATGTGCCAGACATCGTGCTAATATTTTTTTTTGCATATTTAGACTATAATGCCTTAAATAATTCTGTTAAGTAAGTATTATCCCCCTTTCACAGATGAGCAAACAGGCTGAGAGGTTGTCTAATTCGTGTAAATAATTACAATTCCATTAACAATATCAGAGAACCCCTCTTATGTTACCCTCTTGTCAAAACTGAGAATAATCAATATACTTAATCACCTTAATTTGTTTTTCAGTGATTTCTAGCTTATGTTTCTGCACAGAGCCTAGTATTTAGGAAAGGGCTTATAGAAATTGACTTATAAGCAAACTGACTTGGGTTTGAGTCCAGGCTCTGTCTCTAATAAGCTGAATGACTTTGGGAGAGTGATTTAATCCATCTGAAGCATACTGTCCTTCTTTGCAAAATGAGAGTAATAATAGTACCTAAATCATAGAGTTGTGTTAGAATTGAACAAGAAAATGCATTTAAAGTAGTGAGCTCAGTGTCTGCCACACTGTAAAAACTCAAGAAATTGTAAAGCAGTTATTATTTGTCAATTTTCTCTTGAGCTGTTTTGACTTTTTCCTCAGTGATCTATGATATCTCTTTGCATGCTAAAGAAATTAGTCCTTTGTCATGTTTGCTACAAGTATTTTTCTAGTTTACGGCTTTTTCATACTTTTAAACACCTTTTTTCAATATAAAAATTATATATTTTCACATGATCAAATTTATCAATGTTCTACCTTTTTTATTTCTAGATTTGGCAACACTTACAAAAAGAACATCCTCATTCCAGTAATTTGACACCAGCTATTGAAAATAATCAGGAGTCTGTGAGCGGTGCAAACTGTTAACATGCTTAGCTGCTAACAAAAGGGTAAAGGCTCAAGTCCACCGGAGGTGCCTCAGAAGAAACGCCTGGTTCTCTACTTCTGAAAAATCAGCCACTGAAAACCCTAAGGAGCACATTTCTACTCCGCCAGTCATGGGGTTGCCATGAGCTTGAGTCAACTGGTTGGCAGCTGTTTTCTTTCTTTTTATTTTTTCTAAAATTAAA
Source organism: Elephas maximus indicus (assembly GCF_024166365.1). NCBI lineage: Eukaryota > Metazoa > Chordata > Mammalia > Proboscidea > Elephantidae > Elephas > Elephas maximus. Next base: position 84,851,001 of record NC_064831.1, on the reverse strand, counting down.
CAATCACTGTTTCCTTCGCTGTTTTAATATGTCACCTTTTATATACGTAGGCACACTCCTGACTTCTCTCTTCTACAGTTGACCTTCTAGAAGAACTTTTCGGAGGGCAATTTCATACTGTATATGGAAATGTCATAAGTACCCCACAGTTGCCCCAGCTGTGCTACTGTAAGAAATTTAATCTGCAAATGTCCTTGTACAACAGCACAAAGACAACGCACGAATGTCCTTTGCAGTATAGTTTGTAACAATTAAAAAAGGAAACAGTCTATGAATCATCAACTGGAAAATACCATAACTTATGCTCTGCAACACTATACATCTGTTAAAAAGAATAAGAATACAACAAGACCCCCCCCCCATATCCCTCTGAAAGCAGAGGCTCAAAGTTAAATATAGTGAAACTTATATTGTAGAAATAAGCAAATGTATACGTATACGTATGTTGCTGTTGTTGTTAGGCGCTGTCAAGCCTGTTCCACCTCATAGCGACCTCTAGCACCACAGTACGAAACACTGCCCAGTCCTGTGCCATCCTCACAATTGTTATGCTTCAGCCCATTGTTGCAGCCACTGTGTCAATCCATCTCATTGAGGGACTTCCTCTTTTCCACTGATCCTCTACTTTACATATATATAATTATTAAAGTATTTAAATATGTATAAACACTAACACATAGGCTTTTATACTGAAAAGATGTCTAAAATACATACGCCAAACTTTAACAGTATTTAAGAATCGGGGGTTGGAGGCCAGAGGGAGAAGGGGAAGCTTTGTTTTTCATTTGATGTGCTTAATTATTTTTATAATGGATATATATTGTATTTAAAGGAAAATAAACAAAAATTAAAATAAGTAAAACAATTATCAAACTTTGTACCTTTTTTTTTTTTTTAACTAGAGACATAGTAAGCGGCAGATTCTGGTACAAATATTTATGCAGCAACAAAACTACCCTCTTTTCACTTGGACATATTATTTATTAGCCTAAATCAATGCACTGCCGGCGAGTCAATTCCGACTCACAATGAGCCTACTGGACAGAGTACAACTGCCCCACAGGGTATCCAAGGCTGTTAAGTCTTTAGGGAAGCAGGCTGCCACATCTTTCTACCACAGAGTGGACGGTGGGTTCGAACTGCGATGTTTTGGTTTGCACCTGAGGGCTTTAACTACTGCATCACCAATGCGCAATTTATTAACCTAACCATTACCGTAGAGTTGACCCTGTATTAACCTAGTTGGTTACAATTTTAAAATAATTCCAATTCTGTGACCACAAGCAGTTTACTCAACTTTTCTGTGTTTTCGTTTTCCCATCTATAAAATGGGAATGATAACTGTATCTACTTTACAGAGATGCTGAGACGATTAAATAAGTTAATGAATATAAAACATTTAAAATAATATCTGGCATGTAATAGTTGTTTACTAAGTGTTAGCTAGTCTCATTTTTCTTCTTGTTATTGCATGAAAATGACAAACATGGTAAGAAAGCTAAATATATCAGATAGCATTTTGAAGATAATAAAAGGTATAGAAAATACACAGAATTATTTTTTAAAAGAAATATACATTATGACTCCTTTACGAGCAGGACCACTCCCTCCTTTAAAAAAAGGGAATGCTAGATAATTAAAAACAAAATAAAACTTTTTTTTTTTTTTAAAAAAAGCAAGCCATCACTAGACTGACATGAAAATAAGAAAATACTAGAGCATAAATATAAAATGAACTGCTCTGGGAGGTAACTAATCTCCAAAGTCAAATCTCACACTAATAATTTCTTCCAAATACTAAGATTTTGAGCTTCTTTCTGCAATCTACAAGGTGCACAGGGGATAGAAGATACAGCCTTGGGCCTCCCCAAGAAGGGCTTCTAACAGACACCATTGCTTAAAGTTTATACATTCAGGTAAGGGTGAACAAGAAAAAAAGAAACCCACCACACATTTTAAGTTGATGCTAAGAAACTTGTCTCTCATGACCTTGGTGCCAGGTTGAGAGATTTATCATCTGAATTTATGCTACTAGTGTCATTTGAAAAACATCAAGCAAAAAATTTAATAATAATAATAAAAAAAACCTGAAGCAAAAATTTAATAATTCCAGGTTGACAGTATCCTAAGATGACTCAAGCAGTAATCCTCTGTGGAGAAATCCACTATCAACCCAGACCTGTGAGTAATCCCCTGATAAAAATCCAAGGAATATAAAAGTTCATAGTTAAAACACTGCAAAACACAAAAGGACACAAATCACCATAAGTACAAGCCAGTAGAAGTAACAGAAATGTGGTAAGAAACAAAAAGTTGTCAGATATTGGAAACAAACACAGTATATTAAATAGTAATGCTTAATATATTGGAAGTCATCAAAAAGAAGTTCAAGTATATGAGCAAGGAAGATATAATGAAAAATGGCCAAGAAGATTTGAAAACACTCCAAGCAGAACTTTTAGAAATGAAAATAATAATGATTAAAGTTAAAACACGACAGATGATGAAGCAGGATATTAAATAGCAGAGCTCAGGAAGTGTAAGATAGGCCAAAGGAAGTATCTAGAAGACACCACAAAGAAAACTACTTAATCTCACTGATGATCATAGCTGTAAAAATCAGAAAAAAGACATAAAATATCAAAGAGAGATTAGAAGACATAGAAGATAGTTTTCTGCATGATGGGGAAGACAATAAAAGTAGCTGTCAATATTAGAGTTTGACAATTTATGCCGGAAATGCTAGGGTAACCACTAAAACCATAGTAAAAAGTGACTTAAATTCCTAGCAAATAGAGGGAACAAAAAGGGGAGAAAAAAATACAAAAGAAGATAAGAAAGAGAAAAAGAACCAGAGCATGGAAAAATAGAAAGCACTTAATAAAGATCGCAGATTGAAATCCAAATATATTGGTAACCAAATTAAATTTGAATGAACTCAGTGCTACAATTAAAGCATGGTAACTATTGGACTGAACAAGAAAAAAAAAAATTTTCTTATATAGTGTATATAAGAGAGACACGTGAAACACAGCATACAGACACGTTGAAAGAAAGAGATTGGAAATGATGTATCATGCAAACAGTTATCAAAATAGAGGTGTCATGGTTATATTTATATTAGTGAAGCAAGCTGTTAAGGCAAAATTGTATTAAAGATAAATTGGTTACTTTCAATTTACCAAGAAAATATAACAATGTAAAGATATACAAACCCAATAACATAGCTTCAAAATACAGAAAGTAAAACTTGACAAAACTACAAGGACAAATAGACAAACCCACAGTTATAGTAAAAGGTTTTAAAGCACATCTGTAAGTAATTGATAGAACAAGCCAAACTCCGCCCCCCAACTAAAAATCAGTATGAACATAAAAGGCTTGAACAAAACAATATACAAAATTAACCTAATGAATATATATGGAACAATACACCTAATAACCTTCTTTTTAATTTCACATGGAAAACTTACAAAAATAGGCCTTTGTTCCTAACCATAGAGCAATTAAGCCAAAAATCAGGAACCAAAAGATAATCAGAAAATCTCCATATGTTTGGAAATTATGCAATACACTTCTTGGCCAGGGAAGAAGTTAGAAAATATTTTTACTAAATTGAATGATAATGAAAATATCACATGCCAAAATTTTTTGGCATGGAGTTAAAGCTGTGTTTAGAGGAAATTTTATAGCTTTAAATGTTTATGTTAGAAAATAAGAAAGGTTGGAAATAAATGATACAATTAGCCCTCTTGAAGAGTTAGAAAAAGACTAATACATCAAACCCAAAGAAAGTAATAAAGATAAGAAGTATATAATGAAAAAGAAAACAGGTAAGAAGGATGATTAACAAAGCCAAATGTTGGTTCTTTGAAAAGAGTAATATAATTGACAAATCCTGTCAAGAAAAAGAAAAAACACAGTCAATATTACATATAAAATAGTAGACATTCCGATGCATTCAACTGACATTAAGATAAGCGGATTTCATGAATAACTTTATACCAAAAAGTATGACAATTTAAAGGAAATGGACAAGCTTCTAGAAAATTACATCTTTCTAAAATTAATCTCCTTTCCAAAACATAGGAGAGGAAATAAAATGCTGAATAGACATTTACATAGTGCAGAAGTTGAATATTTAATTAAAAACCTTCCCCAACAGGAAACCGCAGGCTCAGATGCTTCACCAGCAAATTCTTTCAAATCTTTAAGGAAGTCAGAACAGCAGGCTTATACAAACTCTTCCAGAGAACAGATAAAGAGGGAACGTCCACCACCTTGTTTTATAAGTTCAAAAAAACTTTGTCATGATAAGGAACTTTCAAGAACAGAAAATTATTGGTCAATCTCACCGATGACCGTAGCTGCAATAATGCTAAGCAAAAAGAGTAAATAAAAACCCAGCAATATGTAAAAAGATTGTACAGCAGGACAAAGTTGGATTTATTCCACAAATTGAAGGTTGGTTGAACATTTGAAAATCAATCACAATAATTCAGCACATTAAGAAAAATAAAGGAGAAAAAAAAATATGATCATCTCAATGAATGCACAAAAAATTTTGACAAAATTCAGCTCAATAATTGTGTGTGTGTGTGTGTGTGTGTGGCGTTATGTGTGTGCATTTGTGTGAATGGTGTGTATCTGTGCATGTTGTGTGTGTATGTGGGGTTATGTGTGTTGAAGTATTGGATGCTGGCAACAGGAGATGTGTACCAGACTCACTCTCACAAATGGCCTTTCAGATTTGCCCTCCCATCAGTCAGTTCAGGTGACTCAGGTATTCTTCCCTCAGCAACTCACAATTTTAGTGATAAAATGTTTCTAAAGAAAGGGGGAGGGGTGTACAAAAGAAGAAAGTCAAGGCAATTTACCAAAAATACTATCCGGAATAGTTAATAGTTTTAAGTGATTATAACACGTGATGCACTGGTAAATCTTTTTAAGTATTAATTCATTTAATCCTTCCAAAAATCATATGTAGCAGGGGTCATTATTGATATTCTCATTCTACAGATGAGGATTATAAAACATAGTGGTTAACTAAATTGCCCAAGATTACTCTTAATATGAGACAGAGCCGGGATCTGAATTTGGGAAGTTGGCTCAAGACCCCTTGCCTTCATAGCAAGCACTTTAGAAAATATAAGAACTCATTTTACTCATTTAATTCACTTGAGTATTTCTACCTATAAGTCTGAGGATTTAATTCAAAGACAATATACTATATTTTTACACAAATAACATGCACTTTCTGTTTGCCAACAGCACCGCTCTCTAATTTTCCTAAGCACACTATGCTGATCGTTCTTTAGAGCAACATGTAGAATCTCTCCCGACAAAGATTGAAGCCATAAAGTCCTGGTCCTCTCCCTGCTCTTCCTGTCTCCAATCTTTGTCCCCGTAGACATGTCACTCTTGGATTATTTCCCATAGCCACACCCTGATTCAAATGGCACGTAACCACCTTTTCATCTTCATCACTTAGTATTTCCAACTTCCTAGCCAGGGGGCTCCTACTTTCCACGGATGTGCCTTAAGAGCCTTACTTTGGAATCTTTGCAGGGATGACTTCCCTGTCCTTCTAGGTCTATCTGATTCTCTAACCACCTAAGAGCACTACCCTCTACTAATAGAACCTATAACGCAGATCACCTTCTGTCCCATCCTGCTTGCTGTCTGCCATTGTTAGCTGCCGCTGAGTCAGCCTCACTTCTGGTGACCCCATAGGCAAATGACCGAAACGCCGCCAGGTCCTGCGCCATCCCCGCGATCGGCTGTGACTGGATCATTGTGATCCATAGGATTTTCACAGGCTAATTTTCAGACGCAGATCACCAGGTCTTTCTTCCTAGTCCATCTTAGTCTGGAAGCTTCAACGAAACCTGCTCAGCATCATAGCAACATGCACGTCTCCACTGACAGACTGTTGATGACTGTGCATGAGGGGCACTGGCTAGGAATTGAACCTGCGTCTCCAGCATGGAAGGTGAGAATCCTACCACTGAGCCACCAATGTCTATGCCTAGTATCATATAAATGCTACAGTGCTAAGTAAATGTTTTAAGCTGACACATACATACATTTGAAAAGTGTGAAATATTAGAGAAGGTAAAGTAGGAAAGAGGCAATGCAGTTCGATCTATATCACCATGATACCATTGGAATCCTCCCAGCCAGTATCAGGAAAGCCTTGTACTCTGAAGGTTTTATGTAAGTCTATCTGCTTGCTAGTTGCCCAAAGTAGAGTACAATTTTTCTGGGTTCTTCGGCACTGAATTACAATGGAATTCTAGCAGAGTTACACATGACGTCCCACTTGAATGCACAGCAGGAACTTGAAGGTCACTGCAATAATGAATGGCCAAAGAATTAATAGGAGTTGGGCCTCATGAGCCTTCCTGTGTTGCAGCTGGGCAGAACAGTAGTCTGTTCATGGGCTGAAAACACGTCTCAGCCATGGCCACCACAGCTGTGCTGGGCACAGCCGCCCCTCAAACGCACTTGCAGCATTGGGGGCCTGTTTCAATCACTGTCCTCTCCTCTCATCAGACACATTTCCTTTACCATTATCAACTGCACAACAGCTGCATTTTCCTATTACAGACGGTCCAGCACGGAGACAGTTGTACCAAATAACATGTCCTTCCTTCCTCCGTCTCACCCCACCTCCTCACATCCTCTCTCCTCCTTGCTGCCAGTATGCTGCTTCATGCATTTTTTTTTCAATGACTTTTTTCTTCTACTCCAGGCCCTGCATGATATACCTCAATTCCAAGCATATCAGCCCCCATCCCTTATGACACACACACACACACACACACACACACACACAAAATGCCATTGAGTCAGTTCAGCCTTATAGCGACCCCATATGTGCCAGAAGAGAGCTCTGCTCCAGAGAGTTTTCATCCAAGGCATTTCTGGGTGGACTTGAACTTCTAATCTTTTGGTTAGCAGCCAAGTGTGTCAACCATTTGCACTACCCAGTGACTCCTACGGTACAAACTTATTAAATTCTCTACATCTCCTTCTGTCTACCACACAGTTGTGGACTTTGAGTGTTTGTGTCAGGGGCCCCCACCTTCTGAGGCCCCTGTTCAACAACTCTTAGCCCAGTTTTCTCTTCTTATTCTTGGAGATGCTGATAAGTTATTGCTTCTTCATACTGTCCTCTATTTATCTGCCTCTCTCCTACATCCCTTCCTGGGCTGCTCAGACCTCCCCCAGCATCCTGTCTTCTTGTTGTTAGGTGCCATGTAGTCAATTTTCAACTCACGGCAACCCTATATGACAGAGTAGAACTGCCCTCATAGGGTTTTCTCAGTTGTAATATTTACAGGAGCAGATCACCAAATCTTTCTTCCATGGAGCCAACGGGTGGGTTTGAAATGCCAACCTTTTGGTTCGCAGCTGTGCGATTAACCTATTGTGCCACCTGGGCCCCTTTACCTAGCACTAATGCCCCTGAATTCTAATTGTCCATTACCTGCTTCTCTCCCTCACTGGAAAATAGATTCCTACAGGATAATGACATTGTAGCATAGTAGTGAAGAGGATGGGTTCAAATCAACAACTTGCTAGTCCTGTGACCTTGAACTATATATACATTTAACCACTCTGTGCTTCAGTTTTCTCAACTGTAAAATGCAGGTACAAACAATCCTTACACCATACAGTTGTTGGAATGAGTAACGGGGTTATTAGCGTATAGGGCTTAGAAAGGTGCCTGGCTAGCAACATGATAATTAGTTGTTGCTACCATCGTGGTCATTACTGTAATAGTTCTTCCTGGATCAGGTCAGCACCTGACATTCAATAATTGATAACTGAATGAGTGAATGAATGAAGAATGGTGGCCCCCTCACCATCACCGCACTGTTCTCTACTCTCTATTAAACATTTTGGAATCATTTGTCAATTTATTTGAAACTAAAGGAATAAGGCAGATAGGCATCAATATATATGAGTGAAAATTCTACTGCTCATTAATCTTCTCTCAAGACACTGATAACGAGAATGGTAACGGGTAAATTCAATAAAAACTGACCAAACTAGCTTAAAGGTGCACTTTTAACTAGTTTTTTTTTTTTTCAAAAACAAAACAAACATGTTCATTATGCTGATATTGAATGGTCATTCAAGGGCAATTTTATTTTAATATGCAACAGGGAATGACAATCAGTATTGATAACGAAAGTTCTATATTAGCTATTTATATTTCCTGATTTATGGATTGTTCCCGTAATTTGATGGACAAAACTTTCATTTGGCTTTTAGCACTAATTTTCATCTCTTCTTTACCCACACAGTTTTTAAGCATCTAGCTTCTTTTCCTTTTTTTACTTGTACTTTAGATGAAGGTTTACGGAGCAAATTAGTTTCTCCTTAAAGAATTAACATTACATGTTGTTTTGTGACATTGGTTGCCAACCCTACAATATGTCAACACTCTCCTCTTCTTGACCTTGGGTTCCCCATTATCGACTTCCCTGTCCCCTCCTGCCTTCCTGTCCTTGCCCCTGGGCTGGTGTATCCATTTAGTCTTTGTTTTGTTTTATGGGCCTGTCTAATCTTTGGCCGAAGGGTGAACCTAAGTAGTGACTTCAGTACTGAGTTAAAAGGGTGTCCAGGCACCATACTTTTGAGGTTTCTCCAGGCTTTGTCAGACCATTAAGTCCAGTCTTTTTTTTGTAAGTTAGAATTTTGTTCAACATTTTCCTCCAGCTCTGTCCAGGACCCCCTATTGTGATCCCTGTCAGATTCTGGGCAACATCTAATTGTGGTAGTTATGGTCTATCAGTCCTTTGGACTAAACTTTCCCCTGTGTCTTTGGTTTTCTTCATTCTCCCTTGACCAGTGGAGTATCTTAGATGGTCTCTCACAAGCTTTTAAGACTCCAGACACTGCTCACCAAAGCAAGATGTAGAACATTTTCTTTATAAACTATGTCATGCCGATTGAGCTAGATATCCCCCAAAACCATGATCCTCAGCACCCAGCCCAGTAATTCGGTCTCTCAGGGAGTTTGGACATGTCTACGAAGCTTCCATGACCTTGCCTTAAGAGTATTTTATATCAAGAGCTAGAATGATACACACAGACATGATCAATAAGATAAGAAAAAGCATTAACTAACCCATAGGAAGAACAACATGCTGATATGATCCTGGATTTAAAGAGGGAAAAGTATGTTTTTATAACTCAAAGGGGAAAAACAAAACACCTCCCTATTCAGTGGCATCAAACGAAGACCAGGTTATGTAGAGTTTACAATGTGCAAAATAATAAAAAAAAAAAGAAAAAAGAAAACACATGAGATAGTTCATCTCTGATACCCAAAGGTAGGGTCAGCAAACTATGGGTTGGATTTGGGTCAAATGCAGCCCACCACCTGTTCTGCCAATAGTTTTGTTGGAACACAGTCATACCCATTGATTTATATGTCTTCTATAGCTGCTTTGAGATTCCAGTGACAGAGCTATGTAGTTGGGACAGAGATCATATGGCTCCCAGGCTTAAAATATCTGTTCTCTGTCCCTTTACAGGAAAAGTTTGTCCATTCCTGCCCTAAGGCATCCATATACATGATGAAGTAACTTCACGTCTATGCACCAAGGATGGTATTACTAATGTATTGAGAAAATACATTAATGAATTGAGAAAAACACCCACTCAAGGCATTTACCATGCTCCATGGGTCAGATGGCAAAGAGTCATTTAGAGCATATTTACTTCCCTTTCCATTTCTAAGTAGGGTAACCATGATTTATCACCCAAATGAGGATATTTTTGAGAGTGAAAGAGGGCACTATTTATAATCATGCTAGAACGACTGGTGTAAATTGGGCCATCTGGTCACCGTAGTTCTGAGGCACTGCCCAACTGTGAAGTTGACAAGCCCAAAGAACCAGCCTTCCAAAGTCAAAAAGGACTTGCACGGCACCACTGTGGCTTATGCTTTATCTCATCCCACCCTCCCGCCCCCACTGCCTCAGGAGCTGTCCTTGTGGATGACAGCTCTAGTTGAAATACCACAACGGAAATCTAGAACTTACTTTTTAATTCTTTCTCCAAAAGAAGCGATTTCCTCAAAGATGTTTTGAACAGTTGAAACAAGATCCTGTACCATATAGATTCTTTCAATTAGCCCCCTTTTCTCGGATTCCTAGGAAACATAAAGGCAAGATATAACTGAGTTACTTCATTTCTATTGTCCTGTTGTAATTATTAGACCATGCCGTAGTAATGTGGTTTTTATTATCAGAGTGACTCTGAGAGATAAATTGCATTTTTCACTATTTGAATATTTACTGACTCCAAAACAAAAACACCAAAATCTCTGCTCACTCATTCCGATGTTCCCATTGGTAGTGTTCAAAACCTCAGTTGTTCCTTTGATATCAGGAGGTGATGGAGGGAAGCCCCATGGAACTCGGGGCTTCATTCCTGAGTTGGCTGCTGCTTCCCTCAGAGAACTCCACAATCCTTTCTATTTGACCGGCCCCAATTTCCTCTTTGCCTTTACAAGGTTTCTGCAAGCTTACTCAACCCGCCCTCATCACAGTCATTCAGAAATGTTTGTGGTGGGCAACGATGTGACATATTGGACATCCAGAAAATAGATTTCCTTTTTTTAAAAAATTGTGGTAAAGTATATGTAACAAAAGATTTACCATTTCCACTGATTTTATGTGGAAAATTCAGTGACATAAATGACATCCACAATTACCACTATCCATTTCTAAATGTTTTCATCACCCTTAACAGAATCTCAGTGTCCCTTAAGCAATAACTTTCCCTTAGCCCCTCCCACACACCACTAGTAACCACTAATAAACTTGTGTCTCCATGCATTTGCCTACTCTAGATATTTCATATAAGCGGGATCATATAATATTTGTCTTTTTGTGACTGATTTATTTCCTCAGGGAGGTCCAATGGCACAGTGGCTAAGAGCTTGGCTGCTAACCAAAAGGTCGGCAGTTTGAATCCACCAGCCACCCACTGCTTGGAAACCCCATGGAGCAGTTCTACTCTGTCTTATAGGGTCACTATGAGTCAGAATTGACTTGATGGCAATTTTTGTTTGTTTTAATTTCACTCAGCAAAATGTTTTCAAGTATCACAACCTCATTTCTCCTTATGGCTGAATAATATTTCATCCTATAGATATATCACTTCTTTTAATCTATTCATCTGTTCATAAACATAGATAATATATTTCTTAGTACTGCCACTTCTTAGTCAACCTCTAAGCCAAAAACCCATTGCCGTTCACAGCGACCCAATAGGACAGAGTAGAACTGCCCCATACAGTTTCTAAGGAGCGCCTGGTAATTCTAACTGCTGATCTTTTAGTTAGCAGTTGTAGCTTTTAACCACTACACCACCAGGGTTTCCTGTCAAACTCTACCACAGTCTTAATCACTGCAGGTCTGACCAGCTCTTCAGTCATCCTTTGGCAACCACCCCTTCACTTACAAATAAAAAACAGACAAACATGCAAAGCTAAAAAATCTCAAAAGAAAAACAAAACCCTTGATTAGTATATACTGAGGGTTGGTTTCCTCTATTTTTCATAATTATCTACAGGGTTGGTTTCCTCTATTTTTCATAATTATCTAGGTCACAGCCAATCAATAACAATGACCCAAACAATAAGTCGTTCAGATGCAGATTTCCACTCGTGTGTTGCACGACCATATTAAATCTCCCAGGAGGGTGGGATATTCTGACCCATTTGCTACGTCCACAAACATTAGATCACTTTTGGCCTGTTCAGAACATTACTATAAAAACATACTCTGATAATATGGATTGTAGTGCATCATAGGAAACACTGCTTTGGTAGGTACATCATGATTATTATCAAGACCACCAAAGAGAATGTGTTTGAATAAAATGAATAATGGCTAATCCAAATCAAACTAAATTGGAAACCAAAACAGAAATGACTGGCATTCCTTTTATCCCAGTATTGCTGCCATGAGATGCCCACATATGCCCAGAAACAGAGCAGACAGCTGGAGGCATGCTTCAAAGTAACCGGTTAGTATACTGGTTAGTATACTGCTGGGGGCTGCATCCGATCCAGGTTATTCTCAGTGAGGATACTCAACAATTGATTGGTCTTTCCTTCACGGAATTGGAAGCAAATATAAACACCCTTCCTTCAGCCTACAATTTTGTGAAATGGAATTCAGCTTTCCATACTGAACTTTAAACGTGTTTTACTATGTGAGGTAAAGACTGAATTTAGAAATTATTCAACTGTTAGAGAAAATAAGATTCCCCAAAGAGTGGTGTTTTACCCTAATTCTTACATCCTGATGTCATGTTCCAGCTCCTCTACAGACTGTTCTGACTGCGATGTAGCCAGTGTTCCCTCAGCCTCGCGTATCTAAGTCATTGTAGCCACTACACCTAATATATGACATCTGGAACCTCAAACAACAATTTTTTTTTTTTTTAACCTACAACTTTATGTGGATACGTGGATAAGAATTGTACTACATTGCTGAGCAAACACATCTAATGGGAGAGGACATTCCTATAATACCTTTCTGTGAAACAAAATAAAAAACATATTTCATTTTCATCTTGTATCCTCTCTCCATTAAACCAGACTGATGGTTGGCGTGAAGGAGAACCACCATCCTGTAGTGGTTTCAGGTAAAAGCACCAATATGTTAGAAACTTGTTGCTGATGAGTTGATTCCAACACATAGCAGTCCTACAGAACAATGTAGAACTACCCCATAAGGTTTCCAAGGAGCAGCTGGTGGATTCGAACTACCGGCCTTTTGGTTAGCAGCCGAGTTCTTAATCACTGAGCCACCAGGGTTCCAATATGGCAGAAGTGCCCTGAATTACAAACTTCCCTTTTGTGTCTGCCCTTGTTACCTTATGCAGCTACTTGGTTGAAAGAGACCAAAGAGAAGGGCAGAGGCTAGGTGCACCATTTCTACCCCTCACCAATGAAGGGTGCTGGGATGGCTTGAGAAACATCTTGCCATGTGCTCTGTACTTCTCTAGCCTACCAACCATTCTGTCCATAAGGAGAAGTCGGGTTTACTGTTTCCTCTTTCACAACATCAAACTTGCCTGTCATTTTTACTTCTTCACCCTATTTTTAAATCCCTTATTTCCTTTGCCCTCTTGTTGACTCTAATTCTTCAGGCAGTTTGTGTTAAAAATTAGATATGCTGCCAGCTCGACCTAATTCATCCTCTGTTATCCACTGGTGTCTGCTAATGGGACACAATGGTGAAAACCCATCTGTGTGCCACATAAGTATTCATGTTCATAAGGAGGCATTTGAAAGCATGGGGTAATTTGACCCAAAGGGCAAAAAGTGGCTTCCTTTTTTTAGCTACATATGAAAAAATAGATTGGGTCAAAACAATTTCTTGGAAAATGACTCCAATTTCTATGTAGCTCAATTTCATTAAAACTTCCTATTTCAGCTGACAGATTTTTTTCTACCAGGCAACACCCAACTACTTATGGTCTGGTTGTAAAGAAAGCATGAGTTAGTATACTAACTTAATAAAAGATCCTCACAAAGTCCTTTAGATTTGTAACGAATTCGATGTCTTAGTTTAAGCATTTCAATATTCAAAAACTAGGCTACCGAGTCCCATTATATCTAGAGTGAAAGGATAATTTATCATCCAAACTAGTACACTTTAAGAGTGAAAGTATTTACAATCATATCATTTAAAAAACACTTCTTTATCAACTGACAGATTGTTTTCTAGACTGGTAGACCCATAAAATTATTTTTATTTTCACAAATAGTTGCAAGTAAAAACAAAATATATCTATGCATTAAAAATAAGTTTGCTCATGCTGATTACGTGACTATTTTAAGTGATATATGCACAATAATTATTCACGGTGCATCATCGTATGTTTTAATTGGTTTCATAGTTGTATCTGACTATAATCTCACATCATACTTTTCCAAAGAACGTAGTTTTTAAAAGTCATCTTTTCATTTCTAATATTTTCATAAAATTATTTTTAATCTTTAGATTTGTACTTAATGGTTATTAAATTGACATTTTCAAATGACTCTTCACTATAGACCATAATTTTAATTTAATTTAATATACAGACACTGAGGTATGTTGAAAACTTACAATGAACTTGTGATATATGGAGAATATTCTCAAATTTATTTTTTAATGTTGAAGTCTGTACACATACCAGCCCAAATATTTCCCAAGACACTGTATTTCTTCATATGAACTTTTTCTGGCAAATACTTTCTCAAGACGAAATTTCAGATAAGCTGTCTCTATCATTATTTTGTAGGTTTAGTCAATTTGTTTGTTGTTGTTGCTTGTCTTCGAGTTGGCTCCAACTCACCGTGACCTTATGTATAATAGAACAAAATGTTGCCCGGTCCTGTGCCATCTTCATGATTGTTGGTATGTTTGAGTTTGTTGTTGCAGCTATGTGTAAATCCATCTCATTGAGGGTTTCTTTCATTTTCATTGATCCTCTACCTTACCAACCATGACGTCCTTTTTCTAGCAATTGATCTTTCCTGATAATATGTCCCAAGTAAATGAGTTGAAGGCTTACCATTATCACTTTTAAGGAACATTTTGGTTGTATTTCTTCAGTGACTAATTTGTTCATTTTTCTGGCAGTCCATGGTATACTCAATATTCTTCGCCAGCACCACGGTTCAAATACGCCAATTTTTCTGTCTTCCTTTTTCATTACCCAACTTTCGAATGCATATGAGGTAAATGAAAAGATCATGTCTTGGATCAGAAGCACATTAGTCATCAAAGTGACTTTAATGAGGTCTTCTACAGCAGATTGGCCCAGTTCAATACATTGTTTGATTTACTGACTGCTGCTTCCATGGAAGTTTAGTGTGTATCCAAGTAGAATTAAATCATTGACAACTTTAATTCCTTTTCCATTTATACTAATGTTGTTTATCAGCCCAGTTCCGATGATTTTCAGTTTCTTCTCATTGAGGTTTAATCCATATTGAAGTCTGTAGCCTTTGACCTTCATCAGTAAGAGTTTCAAATCACCTTTATTTTCTGCAAGCAAGGTTGTGGCATCTGCATATAGCAGGCTGTTAATAAAATTTTGATGCTGAAAAATCACTATTTATAGGATATATATTTATTCTATTAAAATATAGGCTCTCTATCAAAGATTTTTCTCACAAATAGAGATAATCAGAATCATAACTTAGAGTTAAAAAACTGAATCATGTACATGTTTGACCTCATAGTTTACTTTTTCAGCATATTCCTTAATTTTGTAGAGAGAAAAATTCAATGTCTTCTTTTTGGCAGCTTTTTAAAAAATTCATTTCAAATCACTAGAATTGGCAATGATATCAGATGGATCCTGGCTGAAAGCAGAGAATACCAGAAAGATGTTTACCTGCATTTTACTGACTATGCAAATGCCTTCAACTGTGTGGATAATAACAAATTATGGATAACACTGTGAAGAATGGGAATTCCACAACACTTAATTGTGCTCATGAGGAACCTGTACATAAGTCAAGAGGCAGGCATTCAAACAGAACAAGGGGATAGATACTGCATGGTTTCAAGTCAGAAAAGGTGTGTGTCAAGGTTGTATCCTTTCACCACACCTATTCAATCCGTATGCTGAACAAATAATACAAGAAGCTGGACTTTATGGAGAAGAACGGGGCATCAAGATTGGAGGAAGATTCGTTAACAACCTGTGTTATGCAGATGACACAACCTTGCTTGCTGAAAGTGAAGAGGACTTGAAGCACTTACTGATGAAGATCAAAGACCACAGCCTTCAGTACGGATTACATCTCAACATAAAGAAAACAATTATCCTCATAACTGGACCAATACGTAACATCATGACAAATGGATAAAAGATTGAAGTTGTCAAGGATTTCATTTTACTTGGATCCACAATCAACACTCATGGAAGCAGCAGTCAAGAAATCAAAAGACACATTGCATTGGACAAATCCATGGCAAAAGACCTCTTAAAGTGTTCAGAAGCAAAGACGTCACTTTGAAGACTAAGATGCCCCTGGCCCAAGGCATGGTATTTTCAACAGCCTCACATTCATGCGAAAGCTGGAAGATGAATAAAAAAAAGACCAAAGAAGAATTGACCCTTTTGAGTTGTGGTGTTGGTGAGAACATTGAAAATACCCTGAACTTCTAAAAGAAGGGAAAAATCTGTCTTGGAAGAAGAGCAGCCAGAATGCTCCTTAGGAGCAAGGATGACGAGGCTACATCTCACATACTTTGGACATGTTATCAGAAGGGATCAGTCCCTAGAGAAGGACATCATGCCTGGTAAAGTAGAGGGTCAGCGAAAAAGAGGAAGACCCTCAATGAGATGGACTGACACAGTGGCTACAACAATGGGCTTAAGCATACAAAGATTGTGAGGATGGTGTAGGACCAGGTAGTGTTTCTTCTGTTGTACATAGGGTTGCTATGAGTTGGAACCAATGCGATGGCATCTAACAACAACAGCAGCAAGATGCACTAATAACCGTACTTGGCACTCGAGTCATTGAAGAATTCGATTAAAAATTTCTAACTGATTGTGGCTAAAATGCAAAAAGAATTTACAGGATTTTTTTTTTTTTTCCTTCACAAAAGGGTTCAATAGCATTGTGGACATCTAGGTTGACTGAGAGTTTTTCAAAGGTGCAAACATTTCTAAAATCACAATGATGACAGGCAGCCAAAAAAAAAAAAAAAAGTGCATACTACCATGGTGGTGTATATTTTTATATTTAACATGACTTTGCTACAAAAATGTTACTGTTATCTCAACTCTAAACATATATTTATAAATATGGGCAGTGCAACTTCTAATTCAACTGGTGAAGCATCATTACTTATTTGGATGCAGTTTTGGAATAACGTGAGCACTATGGCCAATTCCAAGTACATTTCTGCCTCATAGATGCCTTCATTTTCCAAGAATGTTTTTATATTATCATTAAAAATTAAATAATCCTCTATGGTTGCTAACCAAAAGGTCGGCAGTTCAAATCCACCAGGTGCTCCTTGGAAAACCTATGTGGCAGCTCTACTCTGTCCTTTAGGGTGCTATGAGTTGGAATCGACTGGACAGCAATGGGTTTGGTTTTTGGTAATCCTAAAAGTTTAAACTGAATATACAATAGCATTCCCAATGTTTCCTCCTTTGCAAAGTTAATTTCTGAAAGCTTTATGTTGATTCTGTGTATTAGATTAAAAAAATCAAATCGATTCCAGGATTAACTTAAAATTTGATATTCTACATGAATCATTTGACAACATACAGATAAGGCTGATATCATTCTTCCCAAGATTCTTCCTCTGCTACTGAAGTCAACGTATTAACAGCTACTTTGTGATTTTTCATGCATGTACAATGAAAACACAGAGTGGAAAACAAGATAAATTAATGTGGAAGAATAGTCATTTGATCTAAATGAAAAGTCATGCTTCAAAGAGAGAGATGTAAACACACTTTTTCAGTGGTGTGCGTCAAATCATGTTTTCTGGCCCAGTCTTCTTAAAATAACCACTAACTGTTGAAGTAGCTAGTAAGGCTTCCTCAGCAGATTTGCACCCTAGGTTTCCATGTCTCAGTGAGATCTCCCCCACCCCTGGGGTGGATGGGAATGTGAACAAACATGTACAAGTTACATGTCAATCAACAATTATCTTGAGAAATGAACTGTGAGATTATTCACTAAACATCTACTTTCTGTATATTTTTATTATTTATATATTCCTGCCAGAAAAGTCTGTTACAAAATAAAAAATCATTATAAAAAAAAATTTTTTTAAAGCATTATCAAACACCAAAATAAACAGGTGAAGATTTACTCAATACAATGAGTGACGTAAACCATTCTAACAAACATTTTTGCATATGTCTCCACCCCATCCTTGGAATCTCTGCAGGAGGCAACTGCTATCCAGATATGAGAGGGAAGCTATGCACCTGAGGGCAGGTATCTTAATGATTAGTGGTAAATGTAGTTTCTGTTTTCTGAATGGTTTTTATAACCCTGGAGAATGTCCTTGCGTGTTCTGGAAGACATGGTAGCCTCTACACTATAAGAAGACGCTATTTACATTTATATTTCATAGTTTAGAGGGTATCATTAATATCTTCCATAACCCTTCTGTTCTGCTATGCCCAGCTTACAGTGGTGGACTGCAAACTGCTTTAACTAACCGTGTGTTCTCAGCACCAACAACTTTGGTGGGCACATCATCAGTGCTAATGTAGTACTTGCTCCATGGAGGAAGGAGTGGATGCAGAGAAAGAGTAGGGTATCAAGTTTAATATAACAGCGCAACCAAAGGATTATTTATATCAGCTAGGGAAAGAAGCAAGTGCTTAGAGTTTGAGAGAAGATTCCAGGTCTCAATAAATCTGTATAATGGCTGAAAAGCCCAGCGTAAGCTCCAAGGCTTTTGTGAAGCCTTTTCTTAAGGAAGACATCCCACACTGACTACTGGCTTTGTTTCCTTGGTTTGCATTAAATGTCTATCCATTTAATCATTCTAACAGCAATTGTTCTTTTCACTGTATGCACCATGCATTTTACCTCTTAAAATAATATACTACTGCTTTCATGGGCCTTTTGTTTTTAATAATACCCACCATATATTAAAGCACGTAATATACCAATGGATATATTACATATCCTTCTAAAAATCAAAACAGACTCAGTGTTACCTGCGTTTATAGGAAACTGGTGTCCAAACAGGTTAAGTGATTTGTCTATGTTCACATAAAAAATGGCAAAAATATTAGCAGACTCCAACGAACAAGCTGGTGCCCTTTTCCATTCCAAGAAGCCCTGTAAGTTTCTAGTCTACATTTCATATTTGTTCTTTCTGCCACTCGCTTTTTGGTCTTTATGGGTCTTTCTACTTACCCACATAATATACAATTTTGAGATACCCTGTTCAGTCATATAATTCTACCTACTGTTCCTTTCCTGGAGCCCTGGTGGTGCAGTGGTTAAGGGCTTGGCTGCGAACCAAAAGGTCGGCAGTTTGAATCCACCAGCCGCTCCTTTGACACTCTGAGGCAGTTCTACTCTGTCCTGTAGGGTTGCTATGAGTTGGAATTGGCTTGACGGCAATGGGTTTGGCTTTTGGTTTGGTTCCTTTTCAGTATTATTTTACCCAATTTTTATTAGGGCTTTTGAAAATATTTGATGAAAGACATTTCTTTCTATTTTTATTTAAGAGCTGGGGTGAACAGGAATTGTTTGCATAAATAGATCAAAAGTTAAAAACAACAGGAATAACAAATCTCTTTTAAGATGCATCAAAATCCATACGCCTATGGAGAATCACAGAGAACTCCATACAACACTGGTCTTGCCATCTACTAGCTCTGTGATGATGGCAAGTTACTTCACCTCTCTGAGTTCCAATGTCTTATATGGAAAATGGAGACCATAAGCTCTACCCTAGCTGGAGTGTTGAAAATTAAATATTACAGCTTGTATAAAGCAAGGCACTCTCTAGCTGCTTCAGGAATATAAGTTCCCTTGTCTTCCATAAAGCAGAGAGACAACAAAATGAATAACCTTTTGTCTAACTGACAGAATACTGGGGTTCATTTAAGTTTCAAAAGAAATGATCTTCCAGAACAAGTCCGCTCATGTTGCCCTGAGTTGTGGAAAGATCAGCTGGCTGTTCTGTCTGCATCACGCTGGCTTTATTTACACATTTCAGATTGAACCAGGAAATGTGGTAATAACACAGTTTAGCAAACACAACTTTATATCTGCTGTTCCTACCAAGCTGGCTAGGAAGAGTAACATTGATTCATTCACAAAGAGGATTCTTATCACATGTGCTCACATTGTTACTTAACATGAGAGGCTTCCAATTGACAGAAGGAAACATGTAGTCCAAAGAGTGATGGCCATAGGCATAATGGAATCAATGAACAAGATAATTGTGGGAAGATACACATGTTTACAGTCCTATAGTTGGAAAAGAATGGGTATCACTTCTCATTAAAAACTGAAACAAATGCAGAGCCGTACATGTAATTCACATGATTCAGGGTCTACATTACGAGCAGGCATGCATCATCATACAAAAGAAAAAATGAAAGTGGGGGAGTTTTTCGGATCCAGAATTCAAAGTGCATGAGAATCCTGTTTCATGACAGGCTTTGGAGAAAGAGTGGCCCTCACGGGGAGAAAGATAACCACAAGCTCCAAGTTCGTAACGTAAAAATATATATTAACATGTAAGGATGCATGAAAGATCACAGTTTTTTCATTATTCATTTGTTTACGAAATGTCAGCAGAATTGAGTCTTTTGGTTAAGTTTTGTAAGCAGCTGGATTAAGAACAGACAACATCCCTGTTTTTGCCATATGATAATTCTTTCTTCAAAACTACACAGTACAACCAAAAACCAACCAGGAGGTCAGTGTCTCCTTCTTCGTACTGCCTTCCTCACCTGTCTGGTGACTGGGGCATTGCAGGTGCAACAAGCTAACTAGCCTCGACCCTCTGGGAGAGAATTAACACCATCAAAATGAATTTACAACCTCGAGAATTCCTTAAATAATCAGTAGGTTACTTTAGATCTTTCCTGTATGATCTGATTAAAGAAAACAAACTAAAAAGACCTCATTTCTCTATAAATTACCTAAGCAAAATAAGAGAGATTGTCCTGAAAGTTGAGCACATCAGAAAAAATCCTTTTGCCATGCTTAAATATTAGGTAGTGTTTGTCACAGAATGTACAGTCCCCAAAGGGAATCAGTACAAAATGTCTCACTCAAGCTCCTTTCAGGGATTTCAGCCCTCTCGACCAAAGAGACAAGAAAACTAACTGTAGACTTTCAACAAGAATGTCTGGTTTCTCTTTCATCTCACTGAATATCACGAGTCTGCAAGTCGAAAACTTGAAGAATTATAAACATCAGAAATCTGAGTGACATTTAGCACACACATACACACACAAACCTCTCAGCATCTGTCATAACAAAGAAAAATAAGTCATATTTTTGATATAGGAGATTCAAAATTATTCCTCGGGAATCCTGGCTTTGAGCACGGGGAACTGTCTTTAGGACTTCTTCCTGTAAGATGTGTTGCAGGCGCACACATGCATGTACACACACACACGCACACACAAAGTCAATTCTATGGAGCATGCTATTAAAATGGGGAAAAATCCTGTACATTTTTAGGAGAGTACTTCCCTCGCCAGGAGTACTGTTGCTTTGGGAAGTGAACATAAAGGAGAGGGTTTGGATTTTGAATCAATACTATCTCTCAGTGGATTTACACTGTTCTAGCTTCCTGTCGGTTATATAAGGTGCTGACATGCTGCAACGGCAATGGTATTTACCAACACAGTTTTTGGTTTACACGAGGTATCAAATCTGATATCAAACAGGAGGCCTGAAAAATAAAAGGAATCGACAACAATACAAGGGAGCTTCTGCTAAAACACAATTGAAACGTTGGAGCTCCTCTTAATGCCTGGGAAGACTGATTAATGAACAGAATGTCTTGCCACCACAAGGTAGGCAGGGCTAAGGGTTTTCGATAACACTTGTACATAAATAAACAATGAACCCCCATTGTTGCTGATTTAGCTGTATATATTCTTTATATTTCTCCGGTGTGGGGTTGGGTTGGTAGGGGGTGGGGGTTTATCAAGGGATGCAACAGGTGACTCCCATTACCTTAAGACTTAATCCAAGCTTCTGCTACTTTTAGCAAAGCTGAGTTCACTCAAACATTTCCTCCTCACATACCCAACACAGTGTCCATGTCTTGATTAAAGTACCAATTCCACTGCACCATAAGCGTCTCACTATTTTACTATGAGGCCTTGTTTAAGTTTGTATTCTTGTACCCATAGACTCTCCAATACAAAGTAAACACTCCATAAATGTTGCCAGTAATAAACCCACCCAAACCCAATGCCAGTAATAATGTGGGAAAATACACAAAGTAATGACATGTGCCCTTCATGGTTAATAATAAATAGCATCTAAGCCAAAAGGACTAGGACTGGGTTTCAGTGTTGGTACCATCCTGGCTGAGATATTTCACTATGTTATTTAATTTTGCTTAACCCTGGTTTGCTCATTTGCAGATGGGGAAAAGAATATCAAATTTAATGATTTGTTGAAAGTACTGAATGAACTAATATAAAAGCAGACTTCAAATTGTAAACACTCTACAAATATTAATACTGTATCATTATAAATCTAATTCTTTCAGTAGTTCTTTCTCAAATGGTCTTATTTTAAAATATCAGCCTGTTAAAACCAGTAGAGTCGATTCCGATTCATGGCAACCTTGTTTCGATTATTTTTTTATCTAAATGGTGACTTTTCCCTTGAAGAAAACAAAAATGGTGTTCCCATCTGTCTACCCGCTATCTTATGTATTTAAATAATCAATGGATACATGGGACTCAGAGTGGACCACATTGAAATAGAGGGATTTCATTAGGAGAGACAAGAAATAGAGGGATTTCATTAGGAGAGACAAGATAACACCTACTAGCCTCAAAAAACAAAACAAAACAAAAAAACGGCTTGTGGAACACTGGGATAATATGTCCAGAGTACAAAGTGTGTATCAGTGTGGCATAATGATTTTAAGCAATGGGAACTCAAATACCTAGATGCAGTATTCTATTAGTACACATTAGCTAATGGAAGAATAGATGATTAATCTAATTTATAGCCTGGTATTTTTTTATGGAGTTGCTGGGTGCTGCAAACGATTACCGCATTGGGCTGCTAACTGAAAGGCTGGAGGTCCAAGTTCACTCAGAGTCACCTCGGAAAAAAAGGCCTGGCAATCCACTTCTGAAAAATTACCCACTGAAAATCCTATGGAGCACAGTTCTACTCTGACACATTCGGGGTTGCCATGAGTCTGAATCATTTTTTTTTTTTTTAATAGTCTGGTGTTATGGATTGAGTTCTGTCCCCAAAATGTGTGTCAACTTGGCTAGGCCATGATTTTCAGTATTGTGTGCCTGTCTACCGTTTTGCCATATGATGTGATTTTCCTATGTGTTATTAATCCTACCTCTATAATGTTAATGAGGCAGGATGAGAGGCAGTTATATGAACGAGGCAGGATTCAATCTACATGGTTAGGCTGTATCTTGAGTCAATCTCTTTTGAGATATAAAAGAGAGAAGTGGGCAGAGAGATGGGGATCTCCTATCACAAAAAATGAAGAACCAGGAGGGGTGCACATCCCAGGGTCCCTGCACTGAGAAGCTTCTAGACCAGGGAAAGATTGATGACAAGGACCTTCCTCCAGGGCAGACAAGAGAGAAAAAGCTGACATCCTGAATTCTGACTTCAAGCCTCCTCAAACCCCAAAAACCCAGTGCCATCGATTCGATTCCGACTCATAGCGAACCTATAGGACAGAGTAGAACTGCCCCATAGAGTTTCCAAGGAGCGCCTGGCGGATTCGAACTGCTGACCCTCTGGTTAGCATCCGTAGCACTTAACCACTACACCAACAGGTTTTCCTCAAGCCTCCTAGACTGTGAGGAAATAAATTTCTCTTTGTTAAAGCTATCCACCTGTGGTATTTCTGTTATAGCAGCACTAGATAACTAAAATACCTGGTATATCATATTTTACAATATCTGGAAGTAGCATAACAAGTATAATCTTACAGTAGAAATTGCAAAGATCTAAGAGTACTAGTGGAATCCCTGGTGGCGTAGTGGTTAAGTGCTATGGCTGCTAACCAAGAGGTCGGCAGTTCAAATCTGCCAGGCGCTCCTTGGAAACTCTATGGGGCAGTTCTACTCTGTCCTATAAGGTCGTTATGAGTCGGAATCGACTCTACGGCAGTGGGTTAAGAGTACTAGTAATACTGGTGAACCTGATCAGAAGTAGTATGTTCTGAAGAATGCTCCAAGTGGCCAGATCAACATTTCTGAGTTATTTCTCAAAACTAAAACATTTTTAAAAAAAGAGGTCTGATTTTTTTAATAGAAAATTTGAGGAATTTGTGTATCCATGAAAGGAAATGGGGAAGGCAACCCCTTCTCTTTCAAAACATGCATAAACTGATAATTAAGAATTGGCTGGAATCCACTTTACTTTTAAAGTCTTGAAAGTAAGATGGTATGCTAGACATGTTAGCAATCAAATCAATTCATCACTAAAATTCATATTAAATCAAATTAAGGGTAGTTAAATTGGATTTACCATTTACTTTTATTCCCTTGAAAATTATCCATAAATAGGCTCTCTACAATATGTGTTGTACACAGGTTATATATGCCCTGAAAACCGTGTGTGTACACAATTGTTAATCTTTCAAACATATTCTTTGGCTTTTTACTTTTTTAAAAAATACCACACTTCGCATCTTTTAAAGTAGCACTGCTTACACAGTGGTTCAGAAAAATCATGAATCAAACCGATTTGCTGTATTGTGCACATTCTTAGAGGAGCCCTAGTGGTGCAGTGATTAAGCACTCAGCTGCTAACTGAAAGGTCAGCAGTTCGAACCCACCAGCTGCTCCACTGGAGAACGATGTGGCGGTCTGCTTCCGTAAAGATTACAGCTTTGGAAACCCTATGGGACAGATCTGTCCTCTGTCCTACAAGGTCGCTATGGGTCGGAATCGCCTGAAAGGCAGTGGGTTATGGAAATTCTTAAGAAGGCACAATAAAATCATAAGTCAAACTACTCTCACTATTGGATTGTAAGAAGACTTCTTCCCAGGACAACAATCTTCCCTGGTTGAGATACTATAGGTCATCTTCTTTCTCTGGAACAAGAAAACATAGGGAATGAAACATACATACCTACCACTTCCTCTAAAGGACTACACAGATTAATTTGCACCAAGAACTCTTTCTAAACAGATATGCCGCCTGTTTTTACCTCTAAGAAGACTCTGTCTGGGTAATGATGAGTGGACTCATCAGTTTGGAGGAAGAAAATAATTTTAAACACTGAAATTGATGACTTAAAATGTACTTAAATTTTAATGAGGACATCCTAATTTGTGAACGTAGGATATATACATGTTATTATTCATTTGCATTCTTTCATTATAAAACGTCCCTCAACCAATCAAACAAAAATGTATTAAATGTGTTTCTTGTTTTCTTAAGGGAAAATACCTATATTTTTCATCCATAATTGATTTGAAATGGTGATTTTTTTTTCCCCCAAGAGCGGTCAAACAATTAAAAAACCTAAACGATGACCTTAAAAGAATAGGTTATTCAAGCCCTATTTCTGATAGCTGAGTTTAAAAAAAAGACCTAAAGCAAAACAAACAAACAGAAAACAATCCCACAACCCAGGCCTTAGTGTGCAGTTTCTTTCTGACAGCAATAAGCAGCTTTTTTTTTTTTTTTTTAATAAGATGCCCTTATTATTCCTTCTTCTTGATGTTAATAGTAAACGCCGAAATATTCTATGTAAGTGATCGTTGGGCTGGAAAAAGAAAGAAACTCGAATGCAAGTATTTATACCTTCAGCAATGAAAACAAGATATTATTGTCGCGCCTGACCTTTCCTAAGTATGGGGGTACAGCATTTTACACAATAGTTTCTTGGTTCACGCTTCAATTACTGACCTTTACTGTGTAGAAAATTAATGCAATTTTCATTGTAATCCATCCATACAAATAAGGTCCTCACGGAAGGATTCCACATATGGAATCTAATACAAATAGGAAATGTCAACTGATTGCTGTTGGCTGAACTTAGCCATTATCTGTTTGTTCTGGGGTCTCTAGCAAAGTATACTTGTAACAAGCAATTTCTTACATGGGCCATCAGGCATAAGAAAGGAGTTTTCTCTCTTCAAAGTTTAGTTTGTAGGTTTAGTTTCCTCAAAGCCTCCCCCTCAAAAAAAAAAAAAATAAACTAGTTACCTGAAAGCTCTTTGCTGTAACTAAAAGCCCACAAAAGAAAAGAAGGCAAAATTGTGAAGCCTAGCTTGGTTTCTAATACAGGTCGCTAGCACGTACTCTTAACAATGAGGAGAAGCAAGAGGCTACAGTGATGTCATTTTACAACAATCCCTGTTCCCGACAATAAAAGGATGACAGACCCCAGGCTGCATCCTGGACTGTGCATCGGAGACAGGCAGAATATGGGAATGCATTCGTCTCCTGAGGAAGTTGTGCCAAGGGGCCCAGCATGCTTTCATCTTCCACGGCTGACCATGACGGTATTTGGTGGGAAGAGGAGCTGGCAATTAAGGAGTGTCATTTTCAAGATGGATAGCTTAGGTAGAAACGAGTTTCTCTCCTCTTCTGGTTTTGAGCTAAACGGCTGTGTGTTTATAATTTGTAAACAGTTCATCTCTCATCGGCTGTGTTACGATTCCCAGAAGCCTGGTCTGTCATGTCTAACATGCACCAGAAGCCAGAAGGGCTCAGTGGGCAAGACCTTTGATACAGGACACTATGGATGGGAGTTTCCCAGTGATTGTGTGTCCAGGGCTATGACAAGCCCAACAATTGTGGAGGCCGCTATACAGGCAAAAGAAATTATGTATTGTAATATATAGATGGATGTGTACTCAAACAGTTTTAAAGTTGCTATTATTTTACTCGACCACAAAATCCTGCTTTCTTTCAAATGTCTTAGAGAAGCGAGAGTGGAAAGATACAAACAACGGCTGAAAAGTGTGCCTGTCGGTTTGTCGTACTGTGGTGGCTTGAGTGCTGCTGTGACGCTATGCCAATGGTATTTCAAATACCAGCAGGGCCACCCATGGTGGACACGTTTCAGTGGAGTCTCCAGGCTAAGCCTGACTAGGAAGACAGGCCTGGTTATCAAAATTGAGGCAATGAAAACATTATGGATCACAGTGGAAAATTGTCAAGCTCTCTCTTTAGACATGACACCAAAAGGGATCAATCGCTGGGTGAGGAAATCATGTTTGGTGAAGTGTAGAGGTCCAGTGGGGGCGAGGGAGACCCTCAGAGAGATGCATTGGTGCAACTGCCACGAGGATGGTCTCAAACATGTTGGCGATCATGAGGAAGATGAAGGATCAGGCAACACCTTGTTCTGTTTACATTAGATCGCCACGAGTCAGACTCAGGTATTTCTGTCTATGTGTCTAATACAAAGTGGATATGTGCTCAAGAAACTTTAAAGTTGCTATTATTTTACTCAGACACAAAATCCCTCTACTTCACTCACTCTTAGAGGAATAAAGATAAGGACAAGGACTGAAAAGTGTGCTTGTCTCCTCTAATAATAGAAGGATTATGACAAGCAGATGAGGCATACAGAAAAAAAAAAATACATAGAGGTCAACATTTCATTTCAGACATTCCTCCAGAAGATTTCACAGAGACACAAAGTTGAGGAAGCAAAACTATCATGGTTATACGCTGGCTATTAAAAGGCCTCATTAAAATACTCAGATAAAGCTATTACAAGAAAGAAACTGTCCTGGAGGGAACAAGGGCAGCCTAGTGCCACCCTCAGGTGTTAACATGGGGCAGGCTGACGAAACTGTTGTGTTTGCAGCCATGTTTGGATGACAGCAACAGTCCCAAGGCTCATCTCTGTAGATTTCTGTGGATCCCCCTCTTTGCTTAGTCCTCCTTTCCCAAAAAGGTTTGAAGCACAGCCCAAATGGCTCTACTTTCAGACCCCCAGGCAGCTCTTGGGGCATCTCAGAAGACTGGACCTTGAAAACCACTGGTCCCCACTTTATGGCCTGATGTTGTCACTTGCCAGCCACCAAACACCATGTTTTCATTTACTGCCTTCTTGTTGAATGCTGTCCTTTAACAGATGGGCAAAGATACATCACCACGAGGACCCCAAAAGGGCGGGTGGTATCCTCTTCCACAGAGGGCTCTATAAAGAGGCTTGGCCAAACAGAGAAACCTTCCTCACTTGTAAGCGTTGGTTTATAAAAATTGAGAATGTTGCCTAGTCTAAGTTGAAAATAATTTCATTTTTCTTGGGTGAAGCATCCTATCGAGCACTTTTGTTGTTGCTATTAGCTGCCATCGAGTCGATCATCACTCATGGCGACCCCCTGTGTGCAGGGGAGAATTGCTCCATAGGGTTTTGAAGGCTGTGACTTTTCAGGAGATCATCAGGTCTGTCTTCTGAGGTGTCTCCGGGTGTGTTCAAACCATCCACGTCTTGGGTAATAGTAAAGCACTGAAACATTTGTATATCCAGAGACTCCTATCAAGTGTATATTCAATAAGTTATATCACCTAGAAGCTACTAATATTAGTTTTTAAAGAAGAAAGTTGCATCTATGTGACCTATGTTCTGAAAAAAAGGTCGATTCTTTTTTTTTAAATATTATACTTTATTTTACTGTTTTGTCATTAATGATCCTCTTAGCATAACAAGTAAGACTCACTTTGTAATCCATCCAAGTTGCTTTGAATGGGCAAAACCATCTAGTACAGTCATTTAATCGTAAGGCTATTTGAGTCACGGAGACACTGTCTTTGAATTCATTTCTATTCTGTAGGCACTTTTATATTGGATAAAAATCCTGAAACCAAACCCACTGCCACTGAGTTGATTCTGATTCATAGGGACCCTATAGCACAGAGTAGAACTGCCCCATAAGGTTTCCAAGGCTGCAATCTTTACAGAAGCAGACTATCACAACTTTTTCCCATGGCATGGCTGGTGGGTTCGAACTGCCAACCATCTGGCTAGCAGCCTCTGAGCCACCAAGGCTCTTATATTGGATACTTACTCTTAAAATTACCCTTTTAGCCCTTTCCTTTCCGACAAGTCTCCTATAGCCTACCATCACAAACCCCCATACCCACAGGTTTTAGGGGAATGCAAGTCCATTAAGCTAGTGGCATCTCATTTGGCATTTCACTTTTTTTCATTTTATTCCAGAAGGTTTGTCTGAAAGCGTAATGACAACAAAAGCAGCAGATTTGAGAGATTCTCCCAGGAGAAGGAAAAAGGACAGATGTACACAGACATATAGCTGAAAACACTGCCAGCAACAGCTGGGGAAGTGACAGGCTCTGAAGTGGGTGACCAACCCCACGGAGTACAGACACCAACCGAAAGTAACAGCAATTTCACTTGATTTGTTTGACTTCCTAGGGAACCTTTCATCTACAAAGGGGAAAGAAGGCTAACCTTGGGTTACGTCAAATGAAAGGTCTTCTCTAGGTACGCTTCTTAGGATCTTTCAATCATCCCTTATATTTTACCCTCTTTCAACCTCATTTTTAAAAAGTCTTAAAAGGGGATGTTCCTTTAAAAAAAAATATTGTGGCAAAATATGTATATAAAATAAATTTGCCACTTTAATACATTTTTAAATACATAATTCAGTGAGGTTAATTATACTCACAATATTTTGCAACCATCATCAGTATTTATTTCCAAAAGTTTTTCATCACCCTAAATAGAAACTCAGTACTCATTAAGCAATAAATCCCTATTTCTCATTCCCATCAGCCCCTGGTCACTGCTAATCTACTTTGATTTCTCTGTGTCTGCCTACTCTAGATGGTTCCCATAACTGGCAGGATATCTTTTTTGAAATTACAATATTATCACTATGTTGGTTGTTCTCTAATACTAAAAACAACAATGACAAAGACTTAACTCAGAGGAATGCTATCTGATGGCAACACTAATTAATGTTCCTTTTATGTTCCCTCTTGAACAAACTCACCTTGTCGTCTTCATCTTCCTCCTCCTCTATGTCTGTGTTCTCCTGAAAGGGAAACCCATAATTGGTAAATAAAACACCTACCGAAATTGCCAAAAGCAAATTAAGTTCATACACAACCTTCAAGTTTTTTCCACACAATTTAAGCAGTAGTACCTTTAAAATCCATTAAAACCTCTTAAAAAATAATACTTTTAAAGTTCAGGGACACTGTGGCATGACCATAAACAATATGCATCATCTACATAAAAGTGTTAACTATAAATAAAGCTATTAGAGGAGTGCCCTTTGAAGGCACCCGGCTTTAAGAACGCATCGTCGAGTTGTGCTTTCTGTAAACAGCTTTGTTTTTACTCCGACAAATGAACCAACTGCTACGTTAGGGTGGAGAATGCCATACTCTGTGTGTGCTAGGCTCGTTGTTATAGTGACTGCTCCTTCCCTTTGGGGCCATTACTGAAACATTAGATAATAAAAAATGCATTAGTCTGAATATGATCAGTCTCAAGAATAAGTTACAGGTTTCTACATGGTGTTATTTTTTCCTTGGGCTCCAGGGGATGGCGGGGGAGGCAGGTGAGGGAAGGAGACCCAGGGCTCAGATCAGGGCATGAAGGTGTCTGGCTATCTTTCTGGTGCTGGGGTACCAGTTGTGCTACTAATAGGCTTGCTTGATTAGTTGAGAAATCCTGGCTATTGAATAGGCAACTTTTAATCATATCACTGTGACATTTAAAAGCTAACACATGCTGATACACAATGAAATGGGTTCGGTAGCTCAGAAAGAAGGTGGGGTATCAGAGAACCAGAGTCTGTTTTCAGCTCGAACACTTACTTTCTACCTAAGTGTTTAGATGGCATTGTTTTAATACTAAAAAGAACTGTCAATATCATGCTCTCGAATGGGAGTAACTCTGAAGACGTACCTAGAGAATTTTCTGCTGCACCCCATAAAAACCACTGAGCAGTCAGTTATCAAAACATTTCTCCAGGACTGGTAGAGCCTTACCTCCCAGAATTTTCAGGAGCCTCAGCTACTGGCAGTTTGTATGACACTCACTGATCATCCGAAGAACTAGCCTATTCACCAATGGCAGCAAGCATGTTTAATGAAAGAAAATGAGGTCCTTAAGTAATAACAAGACCCTTCTCTTTGGCCTAGGAATCGTGGACACCCTGACTTAAATGATTCATTCCGCTGCTCAAAATGCAAAAGCACACATTTGACCATTTAATCTAAAAAATGTTAAAGTTATCATGCCTCCAGTGAATAGACCTCAATTCACTTTGGAAAAACATCTTGATCCATAATGTGGAAAAGACTTCTGTATTCTGGCTAGCAACTGGGAAAATAATCTTAATACTCTGTGGAGTAGTCTACATTTATTTAGCTCATTTTACTTAGGAACAATGTGTTTAAAGATAAAGCCAATAAACCACACAGAAATGAATGTTTCCCCAAAGCCCCAGATGAGAAACACGCTCACCAGGGGCAAGCTCGAGGGCAGGAGAAGCCCTGTGGTCATCAACTACAGACCTCCTTCAAGACATACCATATTCTTTGGGGAAAATCATGCAATTAAACGTAAGTTCATCTTACCGTTCCATCAGTATCACATTTCGGTATTTTACATCTCTATGTTGATCTATCTACGGAACAGTGGCAGTTCAGTGGTAGAATTCTCACCTTCCATGTAGGAGACTCAGGTTCGAGTCCTGGCCAATGTACCTCACGCACAGCCACTATCTGTCCGTCATTGGAGGCTTGCGTGTTGCTATGATGCAGAACAGGTTTCAGAGGAGCATCCAGACTAAGACCAACTAAGAGGAAAGGCCTGATGATCTGCTTCTGAAATCAGCCAATGAAAACCCCATGGATCACAATGTTCCAATCTGCAACCAGTCATGGTTGACACAGGACTGGGCATTGTTTCATTCTATTGTGCATGGGGTTGCCATGAGTTGGGGGCTGACTCAAGGACAGCTTACAACAACAATATTTTGCCTATGTATAATATGGCAAATCATCAGTTATTTTATTTTAATTGAGATATACATGAATGCGATAATGTCTTGATATACAACTCTAGCAATCCTCCAATTTCTACATAATTTTTCAGGGATTACTGACAAAGGCTTTGAGAGATCAAATTTACATTATCCAGAACCCTGACGTATCAAGAAGCGTCCAATCCACGAATCACAGCAGCTAGAAGGACGATTTCCTTTCTTAAAAATATTACACAAGTCACAGGCATTCTTGAACAGTTATGAGCCACCAGGTCATTGTAAATAAAGGTTTAGATGCTTTAGAAGATTTTATTATGTGTAGATAATCTATTGTACATCTCCTTGTAGAATAAGTCACCCTTTGGAAGATAATAATCTCCTAATTTGCCTCTGGAAACCCTGGTGGTGCAGTGGTTAAGAGCTACGGCTGGTAACCAAAATGTTGGCAGTTTGAATCTACCACGCACTCCTTGGAAACACTATGTGGCAGTTCTACTCTGCCCTATAGGGTCACTATGAGTCGGAATTGCTTCTCGGAAATCCTATGGGGCAGTTCTACTCTCCCCCACGTGTCTGTCAGTTTGTCATACTGTGGGGGCTTGAGTGTTGCTGTGATGCTGGAAGGATTTCATTTTACTTGGACCCACAATCAACAGCTATGGAAGCAGCAATCAAGAAATCAAACGATGCATTGCATTGGGTAAATCTGCTGCAAAGGACCTCTCCAAAGTGTTGAAAAGCCAAGGTGTCACCTTGAAGACTAAGGTGCACCTGACCCAAGCCATAGTATTTTCAATTGCATCATATGCATGTGAAAGCTGGACAATGAATAAGGAAGACTGAAGAAGAGCTGATGCCTTTGAATTGTGGTGTTGGCGAAGAATATTGAATGTACCATGGACTGCCAAAAGAATGAACAAATCTGTCTTGGAAGAAGTACAACCAGAGCGCTCCTTAGAAGCAAGGATGGCGAGCCTGCATCTTACATACTTTGGACATGTTGTCAGGAGGGATCAGTCCCTGGAGAAGGACATCATGTTTGGCAGAGTACAGGGTCAGCGGAAAAGAGGAAGACCCTCAACGAGGTGGACTGACACAGTGGCTAAATCAATGAGCTCAAGCATAACAACGACTGTAAAGATGGCGCAGGACCAGGCAGTATTTCATTCTGTTGTGCACAGGGTCACTATGAGTCGGGACCGACTCGATGGCACCTTACAACAACAGTTCGACTCTGTCCTATAGGGTCTCTATGAGTCAGAATCGACTTGACAGCAATGGTTTTTTTTTTTTTAATTTGGGAATTTGCCTCTAGTATAAATCTTGATTTCTATTTCGAAAGGATTATTCAGAGTTAGGCTCTCACCAGTACTATGTACACACTGCAAATAGACAAAAGTTATAGTCTGTACTACAGAACTGTTCAGATAACCATTTCAGATGATATAAAAATTGTACTCTTATTTCATATTTTCTTCCCAAAATATTTCAAAATCTACTTGATCCATTTTGATTGAGAGCTCCTGGAAAAATCGAAAGATGTGAAATATTTCAGACCCAATTTGGGACCAAATATAGAGTAAAAATGAAATTCAATAAAAAATGAAAGGGATACAACACAAAGAGTGAAATGTAAATTATGGATTTTAGTTAATAATAACGTATCACGATTGGTTCACCACCCATAACAGATGTACCGCACAAAAGCAACATGTTAATAGAAGCTGTGTACACAGGAGGAGAAGGACTATATGGGAACTCTTTGTACACACTATTTTTCTGTAAACTTAAAACTGCTCTAAAAAAAGTCTACTTAAAAAAAAAGTGAAAAAGAACACACATTCCTGGTGCATATTGGTTTTTACAACTGGTCCCAGGTATAGTTTAAATTTAACATGAAAGGCTTTTTGACACGAGGATGATTCATAAATGGTGACCATCCTGATCTGGGGTGGTGCTGCTGGCAAGAGGCCAGTGGCTCATGGTGTACACAGCAAACTCAGTCAACAGGTCTTAGCTAGAGCTCATTCACTCAACAAGCCCACATCTGTAAGAACACAGACTAGGACTGGTTCAGGTGAACAGGACAGAGTGTGTGAGCTGCAGCAATTCAAGCTACCATCTATATGATGAGAGAATTAATCTAGATGATCTTTGCCACACCTTCTGTCTTGGTCATCTAGTGCTGCTGCAACAGAAATACCACAAGTGGGCGGCTTTATCAAAGATAAATTTATTCTCTCACTGTCTAGTAGGCTACAAGTCCAAATTCAGGGCATCAACTCCAGCGGAAGGCTTTCTCTCTCTGTTGGCTCTGGAGGAAGGTCCTTGTCATCAGTCTTCCCTTGGTCTGGGAGCATCTCAGCACAGGAACCCCAGGTCCAAAGGATGCGTTCTGCTCCCTGCACTGCTTTCTTGGTGGTTTGAGGTCCCCAACTCTCTGCTTGCTTCCCTTTCCTCTCTTGTGAAATGTGATATAGGCCACGCCCCAGAGAAACTCACTTTACATTGGATCAGGGATGTGACCTGGTAAGGGTGTTACAATTCCACCCTAATACTCTTTAATACAAAATTACAATCACAAAATGGAGGACAACAACAGAATACTGAGAATCATGGCCTAAAAAAGCTGATACACACATTTTTGGGGCTACATAATTAAATCCACAACACCTTCTAACAGTCTATGTTTTTTACTTTGTTGAGCAAGTTAATGGACTCTAAAAAAAAGTCATTGCCATTTGCTATGGACTGAATTGTGTCTCCCCAAAATATGTGTTGTAAATCCTAACCTTTATACCTGTGGCTGTAATCCCCTTTGGGAATGGGTTGTCTTTGTTACGTTATTGAGACAGGATGAGCGTAGGGTGTGTTTTTGGTCAATCTCTTTTGAGATATAAAAGAGGTTAAACAAGCAAGCTAGGAAGTAGAGATTAGAGGATATGCCAAGCTACATGAAGATCTCCCAGCAGCAGAAGCTCAAAGAGGCAAGGACCTTCCTCCAGAGCCAGCAGAGAGGAAGCCTTCCCCTAGAGCCAGCACCCTGAATTCGAACTTCTAGCCTCCTAAACTGTGAGAAAATAAATTTCTGTTTGTTAAAGCCATCCACTCGTGGCATTTCTGTTATAGCAGCAATAGATAATAAAACACCATTGAGATTTGATTCTGACTCACGGTAACCCATGTGGTAGATCTATAGGGTTTTCAAGGGTATGGTCTTAACAGCTGCTGGTATAATGGTTAAGAGCTCGGCTGCTAAACAAAAGGTCACAGTTCAAACTCACTCTGTCCTAAATGGTGACTCGGCAGCACATAACAACAACAGTCTTAACAGAAGCAGGATTGCCAGGCCTTTCTTCCACAGTCCTGCTGGGTGAGTTCAAACTGCCAACCTTTAGGTTAGTAGTTGAGTGCAAACTGCTTCTGCCACCTAGGGACCTTGAAGCAGCATCTGCCATCATCCCAAACACACAACATGTGACTGCACCATGTGTAAACAGACAGATATAATGAAAATATTTTAGCGGAGGGAAAAGAATGTAACTTGATATTAGAAGTCTTCATCTTGAGTCATGGTTCCAGCACTTTCATGCTCTATGACTTTGGGTAAATCACTCTGCCACTCTGAATTTTCAGTTTCATATGCATAAAATGAAGTTAGTTGGTCTTTCTTCTTTCATAGAGTGTTATCAAGAATAAATTAGATAATAAATGTAAAAGTATCTTATAAACTACAAAGGGGTTATACGTACATACAAATACACGCTTATGTGCATATATATCCAATATTCTTATGTACCCATGTACATATACATGCATACACACACATACACATACATATATACAGCTACACTGTAAATACACAAATCACATATATAGCTGGAAAATAGATTGTGATGGAAACTTGTAAAAAGTTAGATGTTAGCATTTTTTAGTCAGATAGTTCTCTAAAAAAATTTTGTCATTTGTACCTCTATAAAACCCTGTTCTTAAATGGGTGTGTACTTTAAAGACATTTATCTATTAATTGGTTCTATCAGATTCAGCTAGTACATTCTTGCCTATTCCATGAAGATAATAAAAGATAGAATTTTGAAGCTGCCTGAGTTTGTAACCCATGCCACTCATTTCCCCACCTCCCCTCCATCCTAACTATAACCAGAAACATCTCTTAAATAACCGCTATTTCAAAGATGATTTTTTTTTAAACAAGAAAATAATGACACAAAAAGGGTGACAATGATCAGTTTTTGAGTCTTAGAAAACCCAACGTAAAGGTGGTCTTTTTTAGAAAGGAAGTTATCAGGTTTCAAAGTCTTAGATTTTCAGTTTCAAAACTTAGTTTTTGGATCCAGAACGTGAAGGTTATACTACAAACCACAAACCTATGAATACCAGTTCCTGCCCACCCAGACTAGAAACAGTTCCCAAGTGGTGCGGAAAAGGGGTTAGGGGAAGGAGAGACAGAGAGGAAGCCAGACAAGTAGATGCTGGAAAAGTCTCTGTGAAGGGGCCTATGCTTCCCTCAGCACCGTAGAGAGTTAGGGAATTGCAAGAAAATCTGGGTATCTGAGATGGAGGGGCCCGCGTCCACCCACCCACTCTCTGGCTGCCCTGGGAGTGAGCAAGCCTCTGAGAATCCCTTGGGCCTCCAAAACCCAGAAAGGCAGACATGGCTTCACAGGGTGCCTAGGCAGAGAGGCCAAGGACACCTCACAGAGTGCCCAGCATGCCCCAAGGGGCCCAGGGAGCCACCAAATGTTTTTCTCAAATAATTGAGAATGTTACGCTCAGGAACCTTATGGGGAGCCAGATGGGCACATAGACATGACGACCAAGCATGGACATGATGATGGTAGCGTGGACATGTTGACCACGAACTCAAGGCCTCCCCGCCTCCTAAAAACTTAGGGTTCAGAAACATAAGACACCACGGAAGGAAGGCTCCAGAGGACCACTATAAAAGGAACATAAGAGCAGTGTGTTCCTCAGGTCTCCAACAAAATGCACTTGGGCCAGGATTGGGCTGGTGCTGTTTTTTCCTGTTGTTCACACATTTTTTTCTCTAGTAAAATGCCTGAACTGATTGGAATTTTTGCTTACCTGGCTGTCCTGGATGCTGCTGACCTTCCCTTTCACGGGGCTGATGAAATTGTAAACAAAGAGCAGCAACAATGCCAGGGGGATCATGTACAGCTCAAAATTCCAGACAGTGACCAAAAATACCTGAATGGGAGACAAAGTAGAACATGTGGGGATGGGA
The DNA here is from genome assembly GCF_024166365.1 of Elephas maximus indicus. Taxonomy (NCBI): domain Eukaryota; kingdom Metazoa; phylum Chordata; class Mammalia; order Proboscidea; family Elephantidae; genus Elephas; species Elephas maximus. The sequence continues at coordinate 84,814,025 of NC_064831.1, read as the reverse complement.
GAAATGCCGAAAATCTGCTCATTTGTCTAAGGAGATTAAACCTGGGCAGTCTCTCTAGTAGCTTTAAAAAACAGTCCCCAACAGGTTAAGACACACACACACACACACACACACACACACACACACGTATGCAGATGGAGAGAGAGAGGTTAGCACAGCTTTAGACCTGGTAGCAGAGTAGAGAAGTGAGGTATCCAGGTATGCAGTCACATTCTGGAATACATGGCTACAGGCCTCATACCTGGAAAACTAACCAAACCAAAGCTAAACCAAACCCATTGTTGTTGAGTCCATTCTGACTCACAGCAGCCTACCGGACAGAGCAGAACTGCCCCATAAGGCTTCCAAGGAGCGGCTGGTGGATCTGAACTGCTGACCTTTTGGTTAGCAGCCAAACTCTTAACCACAGTGCCACCAGGGCTCTGGAAAACTGACAACCCTATTCAACTTTCTCCTCCTGGATTTGGTGTTTCAGAATTCACGTACAGCAGTATGGAGAAATCCAAGGTCAAGAAGAGAGCGGCCACATGCCAGATTGTGCCAGCAGGTGAGAATTATTTGACCTGGACAGAGTACTTTTTTAAAATTCATTGCCAACACTTTCTCTTTAAAAAATTTAAAATCTTTAGACTCTGAAACTACATGGCCACAAGGAAATGCTCTGCTGGGGTAGTCTATATTAGACAAGGTATGCAGTCACCCGCCTGGATTTCTATAGGTTCTGAATCTGTGACCCTCTCCTGTATAAGGAAGAGAGAAAGTTTGGGTTTTCATCCGAGTGCCTGTATTACGGTGTTGATAGAGACTGCAACACAAAAAAAGACACAAGGAACACACCAATTAGTAGGAGAAATAAGAAAAGAACACATGATAATTATGTTTTCATAATTCACTCCTGCCTCAGGAGTGAAATCTTTAGCAAATTACTTTAAAACTTGAGCCTCAGTTTCTTTCTGGACTCACAGGTAGTCCAGAAGATTAAATATGGTAATTTGTAGTTGTCAGCTGTCAGCTCATACATGTGCAGAAGTCATTCTTGCAACACATCAACATAGAAGAAGCAAATTCATGCATCTTACAAATCAAATCTTTTCCAAAGCAGTTTTATCTGTAACTTAACATTTTTCCTAAAATTTAACAAATTTTCTCTTTTAGATATTATGTATTTCTTATTTTTTGATCTCCATAGCGTCATTATGACTTGGAATTGACTAGACAGCACCAGTTTTTTGTTTTTTTTTTTAATTGTAAATGGGGAGCCCTGGTGGCATTGTGGTTAAGAGCTTGGCTGCTAACCAGAAGGTTGGCAGTTCTAATTCACCAGCCACTCCTTGGAAACCCTATGGGGCACTTCTACTCTGTCCTCTAGGTTCACAGAGTCGGAATCGACTCAACAGTAACAGTTTATTGTAAATGGAGTCCCAAGGTGGCACAAAACAGTTAAGCGCTTGACTATTAGCCCAAAGGTTGCCAGTTCAAGTCCACTCAGAGATGTGTAAGAAGACAGGCCTAGCAATCTGCTTCCTAAAGGTCACCGCCTTGAAAACCCTACAGAACAGTTCTACTCTGTACACATGGGGCCACTGTGAGTTGGAATTGCCTCGAAGGCAACTAACCAACAACAAAAGGAGTCATTTCTTCCATTACATTTTTTTTCCCAATTGGCAATTGTTTGCATATAAAAGGTAATTATTTTTATAAATTAATATTTTTAATTAGCAACCTTACTGAATTTTCTTATTGTTTCATAGAGCTCATTTCATTCTTTTGGGGTTTCTAAGAATATAGTCACATACCTCCTGTTTTCTAATATTCATAATTTAGTTTTTCTTATTTAATTTCATTGCTTACGACTATCAAAACAATGTTAAATAAAGCTAGTGATATGGATATCATTGTCTAATTTCTAAGTTTAATAAAAATGCTTCTAGCATTCTATTGTTCTACCATCAAGCATGATGTTGACTCTTGGTGGTGCAGTGATTAAAAGCTATGGCTGCTAACCAAAAGGTCAGTAGTTCAAATCCACCCGGTGCTCCTTGGAAACCCCACGGGGCAGTTCTACTCTATCCTATAGGGTTGCTATGAGTTGGAATCAACTCAAGGGCATCAAAGATACAGCACATACATTTATCTCACTTATACCTCATATATATCTCATATATAGGTAATCTTATTGTCTCATACATATATATAAATAAAGATCAAGTATACATGATCTTTGTTTTATTAAATCTGTTTTTTGTTTAGAGTTGGAAACGAACATTTGACTTGAACTTCTTCCTTACGGTTGGCCAACTTTTGCAACTAAATTTGTGTATTGACCCATCCATCTCTCTCTCATCTGCATTGCCATTCCTGCCATATACCAAGTTGCCACAAGAGTTGATCTGTTGTTTCTGGACCGTCTATTCTCTTCCACTGATATATTTTCCTATATTTTATCAAAAGCACATTTTTTACACTGAGTTTAGTAATCAGATGACTGACTGGGCAGATCTCTACTACACCTTCAAAATCATCGTAGCTATTTTTTCCTTTTGCTTCTCTACATGCAATTCAGAATCAATTTGTAAAGTTTTATAAAATTCTTGGTGGGATTTTAATTGGAATTCCTTTTGTTTTATGTGTCAATTTGGACACATCAGACATCCTGATACTTGATCTTCTGAATCATAATGATTATTTCTCTATATATTCAGGACATCTTTCAAGTATTTCAAAACATTTTATTATTTTACCATAATGATTTTGTATATCTTTTATTATTATTTTTTCCTAACTAACTTAGAGTTTTACTTCTAGTATAAATAGAAATTTTTTTTAATTTATATACTTCAATTGATTACTGCTGGGTACAAGATACTGATTTTTCCATGCTGTCCACATTCTTTCAGAGCTTTCCTATTAGTTGTAGAGGACTGTAAATATATCCTCCTGGAGATTTGATGTAGAAAATCATATAAATTGTCAATCATGACAGCTTTTCCTGTTGCCTTTCAACCTATATGTTCCTTATATTTTCTCTAATGCTAAACCTGTATGCATTTTTTTTCAAGAATAGACATAGAATGTTTCAATAACTTTTAATCAGTTCAGATTATCATATGGGTGATTTCCCCTTGTCTATTAATCTGTCATGCTTCATAAACTTTTCTTTATTTTCTGTTTCACAATATATCTTTCCTAACAACTTTGACTCTTTTTTAAAAGTTTTTTTTTTTTTTTAATTTTGAACAGAGAAAACAGTACAACAATTTCACAACTAGATAAAGCTAGAGATTTTTCTAAATGTTCTATTTTTCCTTCCCCTAGCTTTACAATTCTTCTTTGGACTAGGGGTTTTAAATGTCTTCTAAATGGTTGCTGTTTCTAAATTATCCAAATAAGTAAAATTTTATTGTTCTTTTAAAATGGTAAATACAACAAAGTAAAAATGAGACTGACATTTTGAGAAAAATTAGGAAATAGCATACGTTTATTTTATCACAAAGCTTTTTAGAAAATTTAATTGGCAAAATTAAATGCACATTAAGCAATATTAGGTAGCTGCATTAGGTAAGACCTCATATGCCATAACACTCACTTCTATCAGGTATAGTTAAGAGACTCTAAGAAGTATTTATGAAATTGAGCCACAGTTAAATGAACACTCAAAGGGGACCAAAATTCTTTTAGAGTGAGACATTAGTGTCTTCAGAAATAATTTTAAAAATATCACTGAATAATTCCCAATTCTATAGTGAAAGATTAATTTCCTAGCAAACCTATCCTCCAAGATAAACAAATGTAAACCCTGGACAAAAAACAAACAAACAAACAATCAATCAAAAGCCTCTAGAATCTGAACAAAATTTATTAAATTTTCCAGGGGAGTTGAAACCTTGAAAGAAGAGATCTGCATGGGGACATCTGAGTTTTTGCACTTCTGACCCAGAATAACTGCAGTCATGGTGGTGTAGTCAGTTGGATAAGATTCCAATAGAAAAACCTGCCATCTTTTTAAGTGAAGGAAACAGGAAAAGGAGTCTGGGACAACCAGGGCCACCAGAGAATGAGGAACACCAGAAGGAGAAAACCAGCAAGGAAAAATACCTAATTCTGTTTGTGAGCTCTGCTAATGTCTCTGGTCAATGTGTGTGAGAGGATCAATGCAATCTGAACTGAGTCCTAAGTTGCCATCCACGGGAGGTGTGATGGAGTTTGCAGTTGGAGTCTAAAACATTGTAAAACAAAAACATCAACATTATTTAGAAGAACACAACAGAATTTTGAGTCTCCAAGACATAATCTAAAATCATTTGACACACGAAAATGGAATCCATTTTCAAGGAAAAAGCAATCAACAGGTGCTAGGCCTAAGGTGAACGGGATGCTGAACTTATCGAAGAAGAACTTTGAAGCGTGTATTAAAAATATGCTCAATGAGGTAAAGAAAAATAAAACCATAATGAATAATCCAGTAAAACCAGTTGCTGTTTCGTCATTTCTGACTCATGGAAACCCTATGTCCTCCATGGAGTTTTCAGCAGCTGATTTTTCTAAAGTAGATCACCAAGCCTTTCTTCTGAGGCTCCTCTGGGTGGACGCGAGCCTCTAACCTGTTGGTTAACAGCCAAGAGTACCACATGTGATTACAATGGTAGATCTGAGTAGTTGTAACATATACTTTATGGCTGCCAAAGTCTAAAATATACACTAGCTGGCCTTTACAGGAAGGAGCCCTGGGGCACAGTGGTTAAGTGCTTGGCTGCTAACTGAAAGGTTCGAAAGTTTGGTTATTCAAACCCAGTAGCCACTCCATGAAAGAAAGATGTGGCAGTCTGCTTCCTAAAGATTACAGCCCTGGAAACCCTATAAGGTAGTTCTACTCTGTTCTACAGGGACACTGTGAGTCAGAATTGACTCAACGGCAATGGGTCTGTTTTTTTGGTGGGTTTGGCCTTTACAGGAAAATTTGTCAACCCCTTACATACATAATGCCATTTAGACCTCTCAGTTTAACATAGAAGACCTTCCATGAACTGGCCCCCATTGTTGTAGTTAGTTGCTGTCAAGCCAGCTCCCACTCAATGGTGACCTTATATATAACAGAACAAAACGTTGCCCAGTCCTACGCCGTCTTCATGATGGTTGGTATGTTTGAGTCCATTGCTGTAGCTATTGTATCAAGCCATCTCATTGAGGGTTTCCTTCCTTCCTTCCTTGGTCCCTCTTGACTATATTTTGTAAACCAACACCCACCCATGTATTTGGTTAAGCAACTGGCTGCTAATCAAAAGGTTGGCAGTTCGAATCTACTAGTCGCTCCTCGGAAACCCTATGGGGCAGTTCTACTCTGTCCTATAGAGTCGGTACGAGTTGGAATTGACTCAACGGCAACTGCTTTTTTTTTTTTTATTTTAAACTGGCAACAGGCTTGGTTTTATTTTTTTATTTTTTAAGCACACTGCGCCACTTGCTGACCCTGAGATACCCAAAGGAGCCCTGGTAGTATAAAGGTTAAGTGCTTGGCTGTACACCTAAAAGCTGGCAGTTTAAAACCACCCAGTGGCTTTATGGGAGAAAGACCTGGCAATCTTTCCCATAAAGATTACAGCCAAGAAAAACCTACAGGACAGGTCTACTCTGTCATATGGGGTCGCTATCAGTCAAAATCGACTCGACAGCACCCAACAACAACAAACACACTGAACCACTTGCAGACGCCAAGACTCAAGATTTTGTGCTTCTGAACACACCCTTCCTTCATTTAGAAAGCTCTTTCCTCACCTGAGCATTTCCCGTCTCTGAAACATTCTATCCCTTTCTCCCAGGCCTGGACACAGCACACTAACCCCACCTTTCTGTCACTACTTTACTTCATCAACAATTTCATTACTCATTTTTCCTTCAGCAGTGATTTGTTAAATACCTACTACGAGCCAGCACTGATTTAGACACCAAAAAAAACAAAAAACAAAAAAACCCACTGCTGTTGAGTCAATTCTGACTCATAGTGACCCTATAAGACAGAGCAGAACTGCCCTATAAGGTTTCCAGGGAGCGCCTGGTGGATTCAAACTGCTGACATTTTGGTTAGCAGCCATAGCTCTTAACCACTAAGCCATCAGGGTTTCCGATTTAGACACAGTGTGAGCAAAACGAACAAAAATCCAGCCTTCATAGACATTGCATTGTATTTGGGGATTGGATATGAGATGTATAGAAAAAACAAGTCCACTATAAATTATATGTCAGATGGTAAAAACTGTCATAAATAAACAGGGATGAAAGGAGGGTACTACCAGGCAGTGGGCTGGGGCTGCAATTATAAATAGGGTGATCAGGGAAGACCTCGCTGAGATGGCAGCATGTCAGCAAAGATCTTGGAGGAAGTGTGGATATTTGGGTAAAGAGTGTTTCCAGGCAGGGGAAACAGCAAATACAAAGGATCTGAAGTGGGAGCACATCTGGGTGATCATGAAACAGCAAGTACTCCCTGTGTCTGAGGCATACTGAGCAAGAAGACTAGAAAGAAGTGAGGACAGTACAGGAGCCAATCCTAGAGGGCCTGGTGGATGGCTATAGGGTCTCTGGCTTTAATTCTAAGGAGGACGCTGAGCTGTTGGAGAATTCTGAACAGAGGAGTGACAAGATCTGCCCACACTTAAAAGGATCACTCTGGCTGCATAATGAAAACACAGCATCAAAAGACAAAGGGAGAAGCACAAATTTCACTTACAAAGCTATTGCAGTGATCTAGGCTAGAGTTAACAAAACCAGGGTGATGTCAACGGCATTAAAAAGAAGTGGACATGTTTTGACTCTACTTAGAAAGTGGAGCAACAGGATTTGAAGACAGTAAGGATGAAGGGGTAATAAAAAGAAAATCAAGATGAATCCCAAGGTTTTAGGCTTGAAAAGTTGGAGGAATGGATTTTTTCCATTATTAGAGATAAGAAATTCTATAGGAAGAGCAGGTTTCGGGAGGGGAGTCTAAGGGGCTATTAGATGTCCATGCAGAGACATAAAGTAAGCAGTCTGGAATTCAGGATAGAGGCTATAGCTGCTGTCATAAATTTAGGAACTATCAGCATCCAGATAGTATTTAAAGGTATCAGGCTGGGTAATCTTAGCAAAGAAGTAACTACAGAAAGAGAAATGGCCAAGTGACTCCTGGGAAAGTCCAAATTTAGAGGTTAAGAAGTTTACAAGGAATCGGAAAAGAAGACTGGGGAGCAGCCAGGGAGAAACAGATACACTAGAAAACTACGGTATCCTGGAAACCAAATAGACAAATAGTTTTTAAGAGGAGGATGTCAACACATTGTTAAGCAAGCTGAACCCTGAGAATGGGCCACTGGTGACTTGATACGGGCAGTTTCAATGGCGTGATGGGGCAAAAATCAGATAGGAGCGAGTTCAAGAGAGAATAGGGAGAAGACATGTAGGCAGTGATAACTCAAAGAGTTTGTTATAAGAAAGAGCAAAGAAATAGGATGGTTTCTGGAAGGGGATATGAAGATGATTCAGGAGAGATGGGGCAAAAAATGATGTAGGAGATAGAATTTGGAGCAATATCCTTGAGTCAGTGGTTGGGGGTGGGATTCAGTGCAAACAAAAGTGGAAGAATGGCTTTAGATAGGAACAAGGTCAGTTCATCCATAACGACAAGAGGGAAAGTAGAGGATATGGACATAGATGTTGGTAAGGGGACAGATACGGCGGGGGTGAAATGGCAGGCATAGGGCTCTTGTATTATTCAAGGTCATCATCTGAGAGTGAGGATGGCGGAGAAGGTATTGGAGTTTGAGGGCAGAAGAGAATTTATAAAATAGAAGAGGTGAAAGAAGAATGGATTCTAGAAATGTAATAAACTCTCCAAAGACACAAAACGTGTTTTTCTATAGCTGTGTTCACCTGAGGTTTTGATAATTGAGTGTAATGCAGGTAGAGAGGGCAAGGAAATTATTTTAAAGATGGACTATATAATCTCCATTTGATTACTAGTGAGGAACAGTATAAAGGAGTGGGGATAAAATTTAAACACAATGACTATATTCATTACCAGTTTCAAAGTAGTTGAAGAGAAGGTAAGTGCACTGTAAGATAACTCCAAAGGTATTATTCAAAATGCAGATTAGAGAGATGGAGATTGAGAAGAGACATGGATGAGATGGAATGAGAAGGTCTAACGTGTGTCTGATAGGTATTCAGAGGTGGGGAGGGGTGGGTAACAGGAGGCTGGGGAAGAAGCAATATATGGACCTAAAACACGGAGAATTTTCCAGACCTGCTGAAAGATGTCAGATTACAGGAAGCCTTTCAAAAAGTCCTTATCAGGATGAATAAAGAAGAATTCATGCCTACATACCTAGGGAAAAGAGAAGAGCTCAAACAGAGCTAGAGAGAAAAGATAATTCAGCTACAAAGAAAAAAAAACAATTAGAGTGATTGTATTTCTAGGAGCAAAAAGATAGTAGAATTATATACTGTATACACTCAGTCCTTCGATTTAGAATGTTGTACCTAGCAAACTGTCTTTAAAGATTAGTGAAACAGAGACATTATCAGAAAAACACAAGCCAGAAGAGCTTATAACTAAAAGACCCTCATCAAAGTATATATAAAAGATGTACTTCAAACAGAAGAAAAATTATCCCTATATAAACGCTGAGATAGGAATATATGGCAAGCAAAAATAATGGCAAATGTGTATGCCAATCTAAATAAACATTCTTACCAAAAAGCAAAGTCTAATTTGTAATGAGACAGCTCAGAACTAAAACGTCCTTGTCATCATTAGCTGCCATTCAGTCAACCACATACTCGTGGTGATTCCATGCACGATGGAACAAGACACTGCCCAGTCCTGTGCTATCCTTGTGATTGGTTGCAGGTCAGACCATTGTTATCCACTGAGTTTTCATTGGTCCATTTTTAGATATAGATCCCCATGTCTTTTTTTCCCGGACCCTCATAGTCCAGAAGCTCTGCTAAAATCTGTCTCCCATCATAGCAACACGCAAACCTCCGCTGACAGAGAGGTGGTGGCCGTACATAAGGTACATTGCCTCGGAATGAAACCCAGGCCTCCTGTATGGTAGGCGAGAATGCCATCATAGATCCACCAATGCTTCTAGAACTAAAATAGAGAACAAATTCCTATAAATTGGAAGAGAGATGTTTTGATAAAAATAATTCTAAAACATCCTTGTTTATCTGTTCCTTGAATATTTGGTAAAACTTACTGCTAAAGTTGCATTGGCTTTATGTTTTGCTTTGTGAGAAAATTTTAAACTATTGACTCAATTATTTCATAGGTTTAGGATCATTCAAGTTCTTTCTTTCTCAATCCCTTTAGATAAGTTGTTCTAGAAGTTTTATTCATTTCACATATGCTTCAATATTTTAAGCATAAAATTATTCATAATATCTGTCATGGATTGAATTATGTCCCCCTAAAAATGTGGGTGTATTAATTTGGTTAGGCCATGATTCCCAATATTCTGTAGTTGCCCTCCATTTTGTGACTGTAATTTTATGTTAAAGAGGATTAGGGTGGGATTTTAACACCCATACCAGGTCACATCCCTGATCCAATGTAAAGGGAGTTTCCCTGGGGGGTGGCCTGCACCACCTTTTATCTCTCAAGAGATAAAAGGAAAGGGAAGCTAGCAGAGAGGGGGGACCTCTTACCACCAAGAAAGCAGTGCCAGGAACAGAGCGCATCCTTTGGACCTGAGGTCCCTGCGTGGAGAAGCTCCTAGTCCGGGGAAACACTGAGGAAAAGGCCGAGAGAGAGAGAAAGCCTTGCCCTGGAGCTGACACCCTGAATTTGGACTTGTAGCCTACTTTACTGTGAAGAAATAAATTTCTCTTTGTTAAAGCCATCTGCTTGTGATATTTCTGATATAGCAGCACTAGATGGCTAGAACAATATCATCTTATATTTAATCTCCATTTCAACTAAATGATTTTCCCTTTTAATTCTTGATAGAGTTTATTCATGACTTTATTCTTTGTACACTGAAAACACTCACTCATGTAACAAAAATCAATTTTATTAGTCTTTCCAAAAAGCCAATTTTTAACTTTGCTATTCCTTTACATTTTATACTTGCATTCTACTTTATTAATTTTTGCTCTTATTTTTACTACCTACATACTTCCAATTAATTTGGCTTCATTATGCTGTTCTTCTAATATTTTGATTTTGACAACTCAATAATTTTGAGTCTGACTTCTTACTGATGTTGGCCTTGTTTTGTTCTGTTTTTGAGGAATACAACAAGTTAATTCCAACTTTTATACGGAAGAAACAAATCCAAGAACAGCCAAGGCAATCCCAAAGATGAAAAATAAGTTGGGAAGAACTACTCTAAAGCAAAATGAAGTTTGTGTGACAGTGGTGCAGGTATAGACATGAGACCAAAGGACAAGCCTACCCACATAGGGAAGCTTGATTTAGGATTACGCAGGGATTGCAGATCATTGGGAAAAGGTAGACTATTCAATAAATGGTACTGGTTCAACTGGAAACTCAGATTACAAACTTGAAACCAAAGCACAAGTGGATTAAAAAATTTAATGCAAAAGGCAAAACCATAAAAAAAAGACTGTAAGACTTCGGAGTAGGGCAGACTCCTAAACATGACACAAAACACACAAAACTTAGAGAAAACAACTGATAAATATGACATTAAATGAAAGAATTTTGTTCATCAAAAGATAACATAGATTGAAGAGATAAGCCAAAAACATGGACAAGATATTTCTATTACAAAGAATCATGATCTAGATTACATAAATACATAAATACCCTTACAAATCAATAAAAAGGTAGGAGAAAAATAAAATTAAGCAAATCCAGAACAAAGTAGGAGTCCAAAGACCGCCAAACATAGGAACCTCATTAGTAATGAAAACCAAACTCAAACCCACTGCCCTCAAGTCGAATCTGACCCGTAGCGACCCTATAGGGCAGAGCAGAACTGCCCCGTAGAGTTTCCAAGGGGCACCTGGTGGATTTGAACTGTCAACCTTTTGGTTAGCAGCCGAACTCTTAACCACTAAGCGACCAGGGTTTCCCATTAGTAATGAGGAAAATGCAAAATTAAAACCACACTGAGGTACCGTGTCACGCACCAGATTGGCAAAATTAAGAAGTCAGATACTGCCAAGTGTTTCTAAGATGCAGAGCAACAGTGACTTTCATTTAATGATGGTTGTTCAACCACCTGGGAAATGTTTGGCATTAACTAATTCAGTAGAAGGTGTCTATCAGATAACCTAGCAATTCTGCGCCTATGAATAAACCCGAGAGTAGTATGGTTTGGAATTTAGCACTCAGGAGAACACCTGGAGCACTTGTTTAAACAAGACTGCCCACCCCTAGAGTTTCTGATTCTTCAGGTTTTTAGCGGAGCCCCAGGAATTGCAATTTCTAGAAGGATCTCAAGTTATGACGCTTTTGCTGCTGGTCTAGGCACCACTTTTTGGGAACCACTGTCCTAAATTCTTGCACGTGTCCACCAGATGATATGAATTACAAAGTTTACAAGAGTATTTTATGCCAAAAAAAAAGATAAACAAACAAAAAACTTGAACCTGGAATCAACCCAAATGTTTAGCTAGAGTTGCATGGATAAATAAGACAGTTTACTCATAAAATTAAGTATTACACAGCAGTAAAGATGAACCACATGGATAAATGCTAAAAACAATATTGACTGAGTTATTTTGCAAGTCACAGAGTAAGATCTAAGAGTACTACAAGAGTCCTTTCAGAAAACCGTCAAAACAGGGAAAACTGAATGACATTGTTCAGAGCTAGATACAAAAAAAAAAAAAAAAAAGATACAAGGATGGAAAAATCAGAACGGGCAGCAAGTGAATGATGCCCAAAATTCAGTACCACGATTATTTTTGGGTGTGGAGGGAGGAAGAAGAGTCGATCACAAACAAGTATATAAAAAAATATAAGGTACTTCTAAAATAATGGGAATTTTCTATTTCTTACGCTAGATGGTAGTTACAAAGTATTAATTTTGTCCTTATCCTTTAAACTGTACATATATGAAGACACATGGTTTATAAAAAATGACTTGCTGTCCAATCCACTCTGAATTATAGTGACCCCATGTGTGTCAGAGTAGGACTGTGCTCCACAGGGTTTTCGATGGCTGACTTTTCTGAAGGAGACTGCCGGGCCTTCTTCTGAGGTGCCTCCAGGAGGGCCCCTAGCAGCCACCACCATTGGTTAACAAACTGCTATGCAGGATGAGATGCTGGTTTTGAAAATGAGGGAGACCAGGAGGGGGAGTAAAGCAGAAAACAAACCACGCCCACGCCCACGCCCACGCCCACACCCACACCCACACCCACACCCCAACCAAACTAGGATGGAAACAAAATTGTGTGGAGAACCTGAGGTACTGAGCAGCAGTTCCTGCTATGGTTTCCTCCTCTCTCCATGGAAGAAATGGAGAAAAAGCAGTGGTAAAGAGCTGAGATAGGAATCCAGGGCCTGCCTTTTTCATTTTTAATCCTACCAATGACCCCATGTATGTAGGTCTAAATTTCAAGGCATTATGTAAAGGGGAAGGCCACGGCTGTGATTTTTCCTCTGGGCTGTCTTCCTTGCCTGCATTATGGACCCTTGTAATGAATGGGGACCTTGTGACAGCCCTCATCTTATGCAGCAATCCTTGAGTCTGGTTAGATCAAAATATGCTGTTAATTACAGAATGAATATCCTCTAACCCCTCACCACCCTCCTTCCCCAAATCTACTTCTACATTGAGCTTTACAGTTGACAAAGTAATTTCACATATAGGATCAAAGCACCTTGAGGTAGAAATTCACACCTAATTTTACCAAGGTGGAAAGGGAGACTTGGAGAGATCCTGAGTTCTTTACACTGAAGGTGGCTGAGCCAGAATGGTAGCCCAGGAATGCTAACTCATGGACAAGGCCTTGCTTACTTTGTTTTTGCTTTGTGGATGCATTCTTTTAACTCCCAGGGCCCTCTCATGCAATTCTGTGGTCTACATGCCTACCTTGTAGTACAGTCCTGGGAGCTTCTCCAATGTATGGAATCTTGGCCTTATCCCAGACTTACTGAATCAGAATCTACATTTTAACAAATACGCCAGCTGATTCAATTATACATTAATATCTGAGAAACGCTGCTCTGCGTTATTCCCTAGATGCAAACTCAACATCTGGCCATCTCGGCCTTGACTTTCCCCAGCAGCCACTCCTCCTAAGTCACAACCCCTATCTACTGAGACCCCTACCCCATACCTGGGCAAAATCATTTATAGTCACAAAAGTAAAATAATAATAATTCTGTGGCCTAATAAGTTTGTAGGCACCAAACATTTTTAAATATTATTTTTGGCGAAAGTTTACAGAGCACCTGTAAAAAAACCCGTTGCCATCGAGTCAATTCCAACACATAGCGACCCTATAGGACAAACTAGAACCGCCCCATTAAGTTTCCAAGGAGCACCTAATGGATTTGAACTGCTGACCTTTTGGTTAGCAGCCATAGCTCTTAGCCACTACACCACCAGCGTTTCCTTACAGAGCACACTAAATAAAAAAAAACTCAGCCAAATCCTACTTACCATTATGTTTTCCAAACTTACCTGAGAATGGAATACAATCTTTTTTTCCTGTATCCCATGTTAACCTATGAAACACTGCTCAAGTTATGTCAGTTTCAGAAATGTTGGTCACCACCAATGGTTACAAACGCAAATGCCCACAGTGGTCAACCAGAAATGTAGTATAGAAATACAGAAAGTCCAGGTGTGAGACCACAGGGAAAGGTAGGCGCCACGGGGGAGCTCAGATTGCATTTCTTTCCCCAGGGGGTCCATTCCCCACTCATCTTTACACAATTGTTGTCATGCGAAAATTAGGTCTAACATTACCCAATCTTCTGATTTTTCAAAAGTTTATTATAGGGATCAATTATTGGTATGCACAGCCACTTAGAGGGACCCCCAGGGGTATCATGCTGAATAAAAAAATTCAAAGATTAAATATTGTATAATTGCTTTAAAAAAAATACTGTGCTTTAGGAGAAAGTTTACAGCTCAAGTTATTCTCTCATTCAAAAACTTATATACTTTGTGACTTCTGCAATTCTTGCAGTGTATCAACACTCTCCCCCTTTCTGGCCCGTGTTCCCTGTGTCCTTTTGTCCAGTTTTCCTGCCCCTTCCAGTCTTCTTGTCTTGCTTTTGGGCAGGAGTTCCCATTTCGTCTTATATATTTGACTTAACTAAGAACCATGTTTCTCACGTGAGTTACTGCTTACTGCTTGTTTTATAGACCTGTTTAAACTCTGAAAAGTGGGTTTCCAGAGTAGCTTCAGTTCTGAGTCAGCATGGCGTCCAGGGGCCTTAGTCTGGGGGGGTCCTCCAGTCTCTGTCAGACCAGGAAGTCTGGTTTTTCTTTGTGGATTTGAATTTACGTACATTTTTCTCCCATTCTGTCTGGGACTCTCTATTGTGATCCCTATCAGAGCAGCCTGTCATGACAGCTGGGTACCATCTAGTTCTGGGCTCAGGCTGGTGGAGGCTGTGGTTCATGTGGCCCCTTAGCCCTTTGGACTGATATTTTCTTTGTGTCTTTGGTCTTCTTCATTCTCCTTTGCTCTGGACAGGATGCGACCAATAGATGTATCTCAGATAACCTCTCGCAAGCCCAGGCACTACTCATCAAAGTAGGATGTAGAAGGTATTCTTTATGAACTATGTTACACCAATTGATCTAGATGTCCCCTGAGACTGTGATCCTTAGCTTTTAGCCCCAGCAACTCAGACCCTCAAAGTGTTTGCATGTGTCTAGGAAACGTCTATGACTTTGCTTTTGTCAAGTTGTGCTGACTTTCCCTATATGGTGTGTTGTCTTTCCCTTCACCAAATTTGACATGTGTCTACTATCTAGTAAATGATTTGCCCTCTTCATCCCTCCACACCTTTACAACCATCAAAGAATTTTTTTTCTGTGTGTATACCTTCTCTTGAGCTTTTATAATAGTGGTCTCATATAATATTCGTGTTTTTGTGATTGCCATATTTCACTCAGCATAATGCCCTCCAGATTCATCCACATTGTGAGATGTTCCCTGGATTCATCATTATTCTTCATCGTTACATGGTATTCCAATATGTGTATGTACCGTAATTTGTTTATCCATTCATCTGTTGATGAGCATTTAGGTATTTTCCAACTTTTTGCTATTGAGAATAGTGCTGCAGTGAACATGGGTATGCATATGTCTATTTGTCTCATAGCTCTTATTTCTTGAGGATTATTCCTAGGAGTGGGATTGCTGGATCATATGGTATTTCTATTTCTAGCTTTTTAAAGAGGTGCTATATCATTTTCCATTATGAGTCAGAATCAACTCAACGGCAGTGGGTTTATATCATTTTCCATAGGGGTTCAACCATTTTACATTCCCACCAGCGGCGCATAAGCGCTCCCATCTCCCCAAAACCTCTCCAACACTTATTATTTTCTGTTTTTATGGTTAGTGCCAGTATTGTCAGGGTGAGATGGTATTTCATTGTAGTTTTGATTTGCATTTCTCTAATAGCTAATGGAGATGTAGTGGTTAAGTGCATTGGCTGTTAACCAAAAGGCCGGTAGTTCAAATCCACCAGGTGCTCCTTGAAAACTCTATAGGGTCGCTATGAGTCGGAATCGGCTGGATGGCAATGGTCAATGGCTAATGATCGCAAGCATTTCTTCTAGAGGTATCTGTTAGTCACCTTATTGTCTTTTTTGGTGAAGTGTCTGTTCATACCCTTTGACCACTTTTTAATGGGTTATTTGTCTTTTTGTTGTTGGGTTGTTGACGTATTTTGCAGATTTTAGAGATTAGATCCTTGTCAGATATGCCATAGCCAAAAAAATTTTCCCAATCTGTACGTTCTCTCTTTTACCCTTTTGGTAGAGTTTTTTGATGAGCATAGTGTTTAATTTTTAGGAACTCCCAGTTATCTAGTTTCTCTTCTGGTGTTTGTGCATTGTTAGTTATGGTCTGTATTTTATTTATGCTATCTGTTAGGGCCCACAGTGTTCCCCTATTTTTTCTTCCATGATCTTTATTGTTTTAGGTTTTCTATTTAGGTCTTTGATTCATTTTGAATTAGTTTTTGTGTATGGTGTGAGGTATGGATCCTATTTCATATTTTACAGATGGACGCCCAGTTATGCCAGTAACATTAGTTAAAGAGACTATCCTTTTCCCGTTTAACAGATTTTGGCCCTTTGTGAAATATCAGCTTCTCCTTCATTAATGCTTTACTTATCCAGCCTCTTCCCTTTCCTTATAAAGTTGGTGATTGGTTTTTCCATCTCATTAAAGAATGCTATTGGTTTTTGAATTGGGACTGCATTATATCTGTAGATTGCTTTTTTGTAGTACTGACATTTTCGCAATGTTGAATCCTCCTATCCATGATCATGGTATGATTCTCCATCTATGCCGATCTCTTTTGTTTTCTTGCAGTAGTGTTTTGTAGTTTTCTTTGTATAGGTCTTTTACGTCCCAGTTAGATTTATTTCTAGGTATGTTATCTTCTTGGGTGCTACTGCAATGGTATTGGTTTCCTTATTTCCTTTTTGAAGTTCTCTTTGCTGATGAAGAGAATCCAACTGATTTTTGTATGTTAATCTTGTATTCTGCCACTTTGCTGAAATCTTGTAATAGTTCCAGTAGTTTTCTTGTGGATTCTTTGGGGTTTTCTACGTATAGGATCATATCTTCTGTGACTAGGGATAGTTTTATCTCTTTCTTACCTATTTGGATGCCTTTATTTCTTTTTCCCCCCACGTGTCTGTCAGTTTGTCATACTGTGGGGGCTTGTGTCTTGCTGTGATGCTGGAAGCTATGCCACCAGTATTCAGATACCAGCAGGGTCACCCATGGAGGACAGGTTTCAGCTGAGCTTCCAGACTAAGACAGACTAGGAAGAAGAACCCAGCAGTCTACTTCTGAAAAGCATTAGCCAGTGAAAACCTTATGAATAGCAGCAGAACACTGTCTGATATAGTGCTGGAAGATGAGTCCCCCAGGTGGGAAGGCACTCAAAAGGTGACTGGGGAAGAGCTGCCTCCTCAAAGTAGAGTCGACCTTATTGACCTGGGTGGAGTAAAGCTTTCGAGACCTTCATTTGCTGATGTGGCATGACTCAAAATGAGAAGAAACTGCTGCAAACATCCATTAATAATCGGAACCTGGAATGTACGAAGTATGAATCTAGGAAAATTAGAAATCATCAAAAATGAAATGGAATGCATAAACATCGATATCCTCGGGATTAGTGAACTGAAATGGACTGGCATTGGCCATTTTGAATCAGACAATCATATAGTCTACTATGCTGGGAATGACAACTCGAAGAGGAATGGTGTTGCATTCATCATCAAAAAGAACGTTTCAAGATCTATCCTGAGGTACAACGTTGTCAGTGATAGGATAATATCCATACGCCTACAAGGAAGACCAGTTAATATGACTACTATTCAAATTTATACACCAACTGCTAAGGCCAAAGATGAAGAAACAGAAGATTTTTATCAGCTGCTGCAGTCTGAAATTGATCAAACACGCAATCAAGGTGCATTGATAATTACTGGCAATTGGAATGTGAAAGTTGGAAACAAAGAAGAAGGATCAGTAGTTGGAAAATATGGCCTTGGTGACAGAAACAATGCCGGAGATCGAATGATAGAATTTTGCAAGACCAACAACTTCTTCATTGCAAATACTTTCTTTCACCAACATAAACAGCGACTATACACATGGACCTCGCCAGATGGAACACACAGAAATCAAATTGACTATATCTGTGGAAAGAGACAATGAAAAAGCTCAATATCATCAGTCAGAACAAGGCCAGGGGCCGACTGTGGAACAGACCATCAACTGCTCATATGCAAGTTCAAGCTGAAACTGAAGAAAATCAGAGAAAGTCCACGAGAGCCAAAATATGACCTTGAGTATATCCCACCTGAATTTAGAGACCATCTCGAGAATAGATTTGATGCATTGAACACTAGTGACCGCAGACCAGACGAGTTGTGGAATGTCATCAAGGACATCATCCATGAAGAAAGATGAAAAGACAGGAAAGAAAGAAAAGACCAAGATGGATGTCAGAGGATACTCTGAAACTTGCTCTTGAGCGTCGAGCAGCTAAAGCAAAAGGAAGAATTGATGAAGTAAAAGAACTGAACCGAAGATTTCAAAGGGCCTCTTGAGAAGACAAAGCAAAGTATTATAATGACATGTGCAAAGAGCTGGAGAAGGAAAACCAAAAGGGAAGAATACACTTGGCGTTTCTTAAGCTGAAAGAACTGAAGAAAAAACTCAGGCCTCAAGTTGCAATAGTGAAGGATTCTATGGGGAAAATATTAAATGACACCGGATGCATCAAAAGAAAATGGAAGGAATACACAGTGTCATTATACTAAAAATAATTAGTTGATATTCAGCCATTTCAAGAGGTGGCATATGATCAGGAACCGATGGTACTGAAGGAAGAAGTCCAAGCTGCTCTGAAGGCATTGGCAAAAAACAAGGCTCCAGGAATTGATGGAATATCAACTGAGATGTTTCAACAAACAGATGCAACACTGGAGGTGCTCACTCGTCTATGCCAAGAAATATGGAAGACAGCTTCCTGGCCAACTGACTGGAAGGGATCCACATTTATGCCTATTCCCAAGAAAGGTGATCCAACCGAATGTGGAAATCATAGAACAATGTCATTAATATCACATGCAAGCAAAATTTTGCTGAAGATCATTCAAAAATGGCTACAGCAGTATATCGACAGGGAACTGCCAGAAATTCAGGCCGGTTTCAGAAGATGACGTGGAACCAGGGATATCATTGCTAATGTCAGATGGATCCTGGCTGAAAGCAGAGAATACCAGAAGGATGTTTACCTGTGTTTTATTGATTATGCAAAGGCATTCAACTGTGTGGATCATAACAAACTACGGATAACACTGCGAAGAATGGGAATTCCAGAACACTTAATTGTGCTCATGAGGAACCTTTACATAGATCAAGAGGCAGTTGTTCAGACAGAACATGGAGATACTGACTGGTTTAAAGTCAGGAAAGGTGTGCGTCAGAGTTGTATTCTTTCACCATACTTATTTAATCTGTATGCTGAATGAATAATATGAGAACCTGGACTATATGAAGAAGAACGGGGCATCAGGATTGGAGGAAGACTCATTAACAACCTGCGTTATGCAGATGACACAACCTTGCTTGCTGAAAGTGTAGAGGACTTGAAGCACTTACTGATGAAGATCAAAGACCACAGTCTTCAGTATGGATTACACCTCAACATAAAGAAAACAAAAATCCTCACAACTGGACCAATGAGCAACATCATGATAAACTGAGAAAAGACTGAAGTAGTCAAGGATTTCATTTTACTTGGATCCACAATCAACGCCCATGGAAGCAGCAGTCAAGAAATCAAAGGACGCATTGCATCGGGCAAATCTGCTGCAAAGGACCTCTTTAAAGTGTTGAAAGGCAAAGATGTCACCCTGAAGACTAAGGTGCGCCTGACCCAAGCCATGACAGTTTCAATCACATCATATGCATGTGAAAGCTGGACAATGAATAAGGAAGACTGAAGAAGAGCTGACACCTTTGAATTGTGGTGTTGGCGAAGAATACTGAATATATCGTGGACTGCCAAAAGAACGAACAAATCTGTCTTGGAGGAAGTGCGGCCAGAATGCTCCTTAGAGACAAGGATGGCGAGACCGCATCTTACACACTTTGGACATGTTGTTAGGAGGGATCAGTCCCTGGAGAAGGACATCATGCTTGGCAGAGTACAGGGTCAGCGGAAAAGCGGAAGACCCTCGACGAGGTGGATTGATACCGTGGCTGCAACAATTAGCTCAAACATAACAACAACTGTGAGGATGGCGCAGGATGGGGCAGTGTTTCGTTCTGTTGTGCATAGGGTCACTATGAGTTGGAGCCAACTCAACGGCACCTAACAACAACAACAACATTTCTTTTTCTTGCTTTACTGCTCTAGCTAGAACTCCTAGCCTGATACAGAATAAGAGTGGTAACAAAGGGCATCCTTGTCTGGTTCCTGATCTCAAGGTGAATGCTTTAAATCTCTCTCTGTTGAAAATGACACTGGCTGGTGGTTTTGTATTAGTGCCTTTCATTATGTTGAGGAATTTACTTCTATTTCTATTTTGCTGAGAGATTTTATCAGGAATGGATGTTGGACTTTGTCAAATGCGTTTTGTGTCGACTGACACGATCATGTTATTCTTTTCCTTTGTTTTATTTATGTGGTGGACTACATTGATTGATTTTCTAATGTTAAACTATCCTTGCATACCTGATATGGATCCCACTTGGTTATGATGTATTATTTTATTGATGTGCCATTGAACCCTACTGGCTAGAATTTTGTGGAGAATTTTTGCATCTATATTCATGAAGGATGTTTGTCTGTAGTTTTTCTTCTTTCTTCTTCTTTTTTTTTTTTGTGGTGTCTTTGCCTGGCTTTGGTATCAGAGTTATGTTGGCTTCGTAGATTGAATGCAGGGATACTCCTTCCTTTTCTATGTTCCGAAACAGCTTGAGTAGTATTGGTGTAAGCTCTTCTCTGAAAGTTTGGTAGAATTCTCCAGTGAAGCCATCTGGGTCAGGGCTTTTTGTTCTTGTTGGGATTTTTTTTTTTTTTTTTTAATTACCTCTTCAATTTCTTCTTTTGTTATGGGTCTGTTTAGTTTTTCTACCTCGGTTTGTGTTAGATTAGGTATGTAGTGCGTTTCTAGAAATATTTCCATTTCCTTTAGGTTTTCCAATTCTTTGAAGTACAATTGTTCAATGTGTTCTGTTATGATCCTTTTTATTTCAGTTGTTTCTGCTGTGATATCACACATCTGATTTCTTCTTCAAGTTATTTGCTTCTTCTCTTGTTTTTCTTTTGTCAATTTGTTGATCCTCTCGAAGAACCAACTGCTGGTCTATTGGCTTTTTCTTTTTTTTTTTCCCTGGTCTCTATTTCATTTATTTCTGCTGTAATCTTTATTATTTCTCTTCTTCTGGTGACTTTGAGCTTCTTTGGCTGCTCTATTTTTGTTTGAGTTGTAGAGTTAATGTTTTGATTCTGTTCCTTTCTTCTTTTTTGATGTGTGCATTTATTGCCATAATTGACGTGTAAGCACTGCTTTTGCCGTGTCTCAAAGGTTTGGGTAAGATGTGTTTTCATTCTCATTTGATTCTATGAATTCTTTTTATTCCATCCTTGATTTCTTCTATTATCTGGCAGTTTTTTTTTTTTCTAAATATGGTACAGTTCATAAAATTGGCATTTCATCCTCATGCAGGTGTCTACTAATTTTAGTATATGTGCTGCTGAAGACAGCCCTACCCAGTAGTTTTTAAGCAAAGTATTGTTCAGTTTCCATGTATTTTTTTCCCTTGTTATTCCTGTTATTGATTTCCATTTTTATGGCATTGAGATAAATGAAGATGATTTGTATTATTTCGATGTTTTGGATTTTGTTGAGGCCTGCTTTGTGGCCTAAAGCATGGTCCTTTCTGGAGAATGTTTCATGTTTGTTGGAAAAGAATGTATACTTTGCTGCTGTATATGTCTATGAGTTCAGGGTGGTTGGTTGTGGCATTTAGATCTTCTGAATCTTTATTGAGTTTTTTCCTAAATGTTTACTTCTTCACAGAAAGTGCTGTATTGAAGCTTCCTACTATTATTGTGGGACTATCTATTTCTCTCTTCAGTGCTGTTAGAGTTTGTTTTATGTATATGGGAGCCCTGTCATTGTACACATATATATGTACTATTGTTATATCCTTCTGGTGCACTGACCCTTAGGTGCGTCTTTTGTAGAGATCATATAGATGGATCATGATTTCTGTCCCTTCTGACACTCTCTGTCTCTTCACTGGTGCATTTAGGCCATTTACATTCAGTATAATTCTCGAAGGTACGAGCTTACAGCTATCACTTTGCTGTTGTTGTTTTTTAATGGTGTTGATAGTTTCTTCATTCTGCTCAATTTTCTATGCTGACTTCTTTTTGTTCAAGGATTTTCTTTTCATTTATTTCGTTATTGTTGATTTTGTATTTATTGAGCCTTTATGTTTCTCTTCTTTTTTATTTATTTATTTTTAACTTTTATTGAGATTCAAGTGAACGTTTACTAATCAAGTCAGACTGCCACATATAAGTTTATATACACCTTACTCCATACTCCACTTGCTCTCCCCCTAATGAGTCAGCCCTTCCAGTCTCTCCTTTCGTGACAATTTTGCCAGCTTCCAACTCTCTCTATCCTCCCATCCCTCCTCCAGACAGGAGATGCCAACACAGTCTCAAGTGTCCACCTGATACAAATAGCTCACTCTTCATCAGCATCTCTCTCCTACCCACTGTCCAGTCCCTTCCATGTCTGATGAGTTGTCTTTGGGAATGGTTCCTGTCCTGGGCCAACAGAAGGTTTGGGGACCATGACCGCCGGGGTTCCTCTAGTCTCAGTCAGACCATTAAGTATGGTCTTTTTATGAGAATTTGGGGTCTGTATCCCACTGATCTCCTGCTCCCTCAGGGGTTCTCTGTTGTGCTCCCTGTTAGGGCAGTCATTAGTTGTGGCCGGGCACCAACTAGTTCTTCTGGTCTCAGGATGATGTAAGTCTCTGGTTCATGTGGCCCTTTCTGTCTCTTGGGCTCATAGTTATCGTGTGTCCTTGGTGTTCTTCATTCTCCTTTGATCCAGGTGGGTTGAGACCAATTGATGCATCTTAGATGGCCGCTTGTTACCATTTAAGACCCCAGACGCCACATTTCAAAGTGGGATGCAGAATGTTTTCATAATAGAATTATTTTGCCAATTGACTTAGAAGTCCCCTTAAACCATGGTCCCCAAACCCCCGCCCTTGCTCCGCTGACCTTTGAAGCATTCATTTTATCCCGGAAACTTCTTTGCTTTTGGTCCAGTCCAGTTGAGCTGACCTTCCATGTATTGAGTATTGTCCTTCCCTTCACCTAAAGCAGTTCTTATCTACTAACTAATCAGTAAAAAACCCTCTCCCACCCTCCCTCCCTCCCTCCTGCCCCTCGTAACCACAAAAGTATGTGTTCTTCTCAGTTTATACTATTTCTCAAGATCTTATAATAGTGGTCTTATACAATATTTGTCCTTTTGCCTCTGACTAATTTTGCTCAACATAATGCCTTACAGGTTCCTCCATGAGTTGTCTTCAGAAATGGTGTTTCACAGATTCGTCACTGTTCTTCATCAATGCGTAGTATTCCATTGTGTGAATATACCACAATTTATTTATCCATTCATCCATTGATGGACACCTTGGCTGCTTCCAGCTTTTTGCTATTGTAAACAGAGCTGCAATAAACATGGGTGTGCATATATCTGTTTGTGTGAAGGCTCTTATTTCTCTACGGTGTATTCTGAGGAGTGGGATTTCTGGGTTATATGGTAGTTCTATTTCTATCTTTTTAAGATAACGCCAGATAGATTTCCAAAGTGGTTGCACCATTTTACATTCCCACTAGCAGTGTATAAGAGTTCCAATCTCTCCGCAGCCTCTCCAACATTTATTCTTTTGTGTTTTTTGTTAATGCCAGCCTTGTTGGAGTGAGATGGAATCTCATCGTAGTTTTAATTTGCATTTCTCTAGTGGCTAATGATCGAGAGCATTTTCTCATGTATCTGTTAGCTGCCTGAATATCTTCTTTAGTGAAGTGCGAGTTCATATCCTTTGGCCACTTCTTGATTGGGTTGTTTGTCTTTTTGTGGTTGAGTTTTGACAGAATCATATAGATTTTAGAGATCAGGCGCTGGTCGGAGATGTCATAGCTGAAAATTTTTTCCCAGTCTGTAGGTGGTCTTTTTACTCTTTTGGTGAAGTCTTTAGATGAGCATAGGTGTTTGATTTTTAGGAGCTCCCAGTTATCTGGTTTCTCTTCATCATTTTTGGTAATGTTTTGTATTCTGTTTATGCCTTGTATTAGGGCTCCTAGGGTTGTCCCAATTTTTTCTTCCATGATCTTTATCGTTTTAGTCTTTCTGTTTAGGTCTTTGATCCACTTGGGGTTAGTTTTTGTGCATGGTGTAAGGTACGGGTCCTGTTTCATTTTTTTGCAAATGGATATCCAGTTATGCCAGCACCATGTGTTAAAAAGACTATCTTTTCCCCAATTAACTGACACTGGGCCTTTGTCAAATATCAGCTGCTCATATGTGGATGGATTTATGTCTGGGTTCTCAATTCTGTTCCACTGGTCTATGTGCCTATTGTTGTACCAGTACCAGGCTGTTTTGACTACTGTAGCTATATAATAGGTTCTGAAATCAGGTAGAGTGAGGCCTCCCACTTTCTTCTTCTTTTTCAGTAATGCTTTACTTATCCGAGGCTTCTATCCCTTCCATATGAAGTTGGTGATTTGTTTTTCCATCACTTTTAAAAATGACATTGGAATTTGGATCGGAAGTGCATTGTATGTGTAGATGGCTTTTGGTAGAATAGACATTTTTACTATGTGAAGTCTTCCTATCCATGAGCAAGGTATGTTTTTCCACTTAAGTAGGTCCTTTTCAGTTTCTTGTAGTAGTACTTTGTAGTTTTCTTTGTATAGGTCTTTTACATCTTTTGGTAAGATTTATTCCGAAGTATTTTATCTTCTTGGCGGTTACTGTGATGGTATTGATTTGGTTATTTCCTCTTCGATGTTCTTTTTGTTGATGTAGAGGAATCCAAGTGATTTTTGTATGTTTATCTTATAACCTGAGACTCTGCCAAACTCTTCTATTAGTTTCAGTAGTTTTCTGGAGGATTCCTTAGGGTTTTCTGTGTACAAGATCATGTCATCTGCAAATAGAGATAATTTTACTTCCTCCTTGCCAATCCGGATGCCCTTTATTTCTTTGTCTAGCCTAATTGCTCTGGCTAGGACCACCAGCACAATGTTGAATAAGAGCGGTGATAAAGGGCATCATTGTCTCGTTCCCATTCTTAAGGGAAATGCTTTCAGGCTCTCTCCATTTAGAGTTATGTTGGCTGTTGGCTTTGTATAGATACAATTTATTATGTTGAGGAATTTTCCTTCAATTCCTATTTTGGTGACAGTTTTTGTCGTAAATGGGTGTTGGACTTTGTCAAATGCCTTTTCTGCATCAATTGATAAGATCATGTGGTTTTTGTCTTTTGTTTTATTTATATGGTGGATTACATCAATGGTTTTTCTAACATTAAACCAGCCTTGCATAAAAAAAAAAAAAAAAAAAAAAAAGCCTTGCATACCTGGTATAAATCCAACTTGGTCATGGTGGATTATTTTTTTGATAAGTTGTTGAATTCTATTGGCTAGAATTTTGTTGAGGATTTTTGCATCTATGTTCATGAGGGATATAGGTCTGTAATTTTCTTTTTTTGTGATGTCTTTACCTGGTTTTGGTGTCAGGGATATGGTGGTTTCATAGAATTAGTTAGGTAGTATTCCGTCATTTTCTATGCTTTGAAATACCTTTAGTAGTAGTGGTGTTAACTCTTCTCTGAAAGTTTGGTAGAACTGCAGGAAAGCCATCCAGGCCAGGGCTTTTTTTTGTTGAGAGTTTTTTGATTACCGTTTCAATCTCTTTTTTTGTTATGGGTCTATTTAGTTGTTCTACTTCTGATTGTGTTAGTTTAGGTAGGTAGTGTTTTTCCTGGAATTCATCCATTTCTTCTAGGTTTGCAAATTTGTTAGAGTACAATTTTTTATAATAATCTGATATGATTCTTTTAATTTCAGTTGGGTCTGTTGTGATGTGGCCCATCTCGTTTCTTATTCAGGTTATTTGTTTCCTTTCCTGTATTTCTTTAGTCAGTCTGGCCAACAGTTTATCAATTTTGTTAATTTTTTCTAGGAACCAGCTTTTGGCTTTGTTAATTCTTTCAATTGTTTTCCTGTTCTCTAGTTCATTTAGTTCAGCTCTAATTTTTATTATTTGTTTTCTTCTGGTGCCTCTTGGATTCTTTTGTTGCTCACTTTCTATTTGTTCAAGTTGTAGGGACAGTTCTCTGATTTTGGCTCTTTTCTTCTTTTTGTATGTGTGCATTTATTGATACAAATTGGCCACTGAGCACTGCTTTTGCTGTGTCCCAGAGGTTTTGATAGGAAGTATTTTCATTCTCGTTGTATTCTATGAACTTCCTTATTCCCTCCTTAATGTCTTCTTTCAGGAGGGTATTGTTCAGTTTCCAAGTATTTGATTTCTTTTCCCTAATTTTTCTGTTACTGATTTCCACTTTTATGGCCTTGTGGTCTGAGAAGATGCTTTGTAATATTGCGATGTTTTGGATTCTGCAAAGGTTAGTTTTATGACCTAATATGTGGTCTATTCTAGAGAATGTTCCATGTGCGCTAGAAAAAAAAGTATACTTTGCAGCAGTTGGGTGGAGAGTTCTGTATAAGTCAATGAGGTCAAGTTGGTTGATTGTTGTAATTAGGTCTTCCGTGTCTCTATTGAGCTTCTTACTGGATGTCCTGTCCTTCTCTGAAAGTGGTGTGTTGAAGTCTCCTACTATAATTGTGGAGGTGTCTATCTCACTTTTCAATTCTGTTAAAATTTGATTTATATATCTTGCAGCCCTGTCATCGGGTGCATAAATATTTAATATGGTTATATCTTCCTGGTCAATTGTCCCTTTAATCATTATGTAGTGTCCTTCTTTATCCTTTGTGGTGGATTTAACTTTAAAGTCTATTTTGTCAGAAATTAATATTGCTACTCCTGCTCTTTTTTGCTTATTCTTTGCTTGATATATATTTTTCCATCCTTTGAGTTTTAGTTTGTTTGTGTCTCTAAGTCTAAGGTGTGTCTCTTGTAGGCAGCATATAGACAGATCGTGTTTCTTTATCGAGTCTGAGACTCTCTGTCTCTTTATTGGTGCATTTAGTCCATTTATATTCAGCGTAATTATAGATAAGTATGTGTTTAGTGATGTCATTTTGATGCCTTTTTGTGTGTGTTGTTGACAATTTCATTTTTACACTTACTTTTTTGTGCTGAAACGTTTTTCTTTATAAATTGTGTGTTCCTCATTTTCATAGTATTTGACTTTCTGTTTGCTGAGTCGTTACGTTTTTCTTGGTTTTTATTTTGAGTTATGGAGTTGTTATACCTCTTTGTGGTTACCTTAATATTTACCCCTATTTTTCTAAGTAAAAACCTAACTTGTATTGTCCTATATCGCCTTGTATCCCTCTCCATATGGCAGTTCTGTGCCACCTGTATTTAGTCCCTGTTTTTGATTATTGTGATCTTTTACATATTGACTTCAATGATTCCCTGTTTTGAGCATTTTTTTTTTAAATTAATCTTAATTTGTTTTTGTGATTTACCTGTTTGAGTTGATATCAGGATGTTCTGTTCTGTGACCTTGTGTTGTGCTGGTATCTGATATTATTGGTTTTCTGACCAATTTCCTTAAGTATTTCTTGTAGCTTTGCTTTGGTTTTTGCAAATTCTCTAAGCTTGTGTTTATCTGTAAATGGTTTAATTTCACATTCATATTTGAGAGAGAGTTTTGCTGGATATATGATCCTTGGCTGGCAGTTTTTCTCCTTCAGTGCTCTATATATGTCATCCCATTGCCTTCTTGACTGCATGGTTTCTGCTGAGTAGTCTGAACTTATTCTTATTGATTCTCCCTTGTAGGAGACCTTTCTTTTATCCCTGGCTGCTTTTAAAAGTTTCTCTTTATCTTTGGTTTTGGCAAATTTGATGATAATATGTCTTGGTGTTTTTCTTTTTGGATCAATCTTAAACGGGGTTCGATGAGCATCTTGGATAGATATCCTTTCGTCTTTCATGATGTCAGGGAAGTTTTCTATCAGCAGATCTTCAACTATTCTCTCTGTGTTTTCTGTTATCCCTCCCTGTTCTGGGACTCCAATCACACGCAAGTTACCTTTCTTGATAGAGTCCCACATGATTCTCAGGGTTTCTTCATTTTTTTTAATTCTTTTATCTGAGTTTTTTTCATCTATGTTGGTGTTAATTCCCTGGTCCTCCAGATTTCCCAGTCTGCATTCTAATTGCTCGAGTCTGCTCCTCTAACTTCCTATTGCGTTGTCTAATTCTGTAATTTTATTGTTAATCTTTTGGATTTCTGAATGCTGTCTCTCTACGGATTCTTGCAGCTTATTAATTTTTCCACTATGTTCTTGAATAATCTTTTTGAGTTCTTCTACTCCTTTATCAGTGTGTTCCTTGGCTTTTTCTGTAGATTGCCTTATTTCATTTCTGAGGTCATCCCTGATGTCTTAAAGCATTCTGTAAATTAGTTTTTTATATTCTGTATCTGATAATTCCAGGATTGTATCTTCATTTGGGAAAGATTTTGATTCTTTTGTTTGGGGGTTATAGAAGCAGTCATGGTCTGCTTCTTTATGTGGTTTGATATCAACTGCTGTCTCCGAGCCATCACTAAGATATTGTAGTGATTTATTCTATATTTGCTCACTGAGTCTTATCTTGCTTTGTTTTCTTTCAGTATATGTAGATGGGCTAGTAGATTGTGCTGTCTTGATTGTTGTAGCCCTTGACTTACTTATGACCTATTACCAGCTGGTTTGGGCTGTTACCAGATATATATGCCTGAGTCCATTCACTACTCTTGAGTAGAATCTGATTTTTTGTCATCAAGTGTGTGATGCACCCTGTCATCTATCCACCTTGAGAAGTAGTGGTGATAGTTGTGTGCACCAGATTCTAGTAGCAGCTGGGGTTCACACTCCAGGGGTAGGAGGATGCTGACAGGCTTCCCCCAAGTGTCAGTGAGGTAGGTGTGTCTCTATTCCTAAAGCACCTTGGTGGGTGGGCTCTGCAGATGTACCGTAGGCCCCCAGTGCAAGTACCTCTATAGATTGGTAGGTGTCACCCTCTTTAGACCCCTAAGGCAGGAGGCTAGGTGGTCTGAGGGGAGCTTCAGCCCTCAGTTCCCTGTTGTGGGTCAGTGAGGGCTCTGTTGAATACGCAGAGATATCAGACCTGGGAAACTTGTCTTTCCAGTAAATCCGCTAAAAAAAAAATGCAGTCAGATCCCTATCAGAAATGCCTTTGCATTATAATAGCCACCTTGTTCCCTGTAGGGATGAAAGCCGGAGACTGTGGATCACATATGCTTGGCTGGAGCTGGTTCTGTGTTTTCAGTCCAATTAGGGAAGGATTTTTGGTCCCTGGGTTTTTTGTGGTTCCTTCTCTCAGGCCAGAAGAATGGGTTAGGAAAAGACCAAAAAAAAAAAAAAAAGGAAAAAGAAAAACCGCGGAGCAGTTCTCCCTCTGGGTCAGGAAATTCCAATGTTAATGAAGCCGCCTGAGAAGGGGAGGGGTGGATTCAGAAAAACAGGAGAGAGTAGCACCCTGGAATATAGACCAAGTTACTTATCTTGCTTGGGATGACTGTTTTATCTGAGATTCCCGAGGGGTGCGTTGCCTGTGTGTGCTGGCTGGGTAGAGATTGCCCCCGAGGGTCAGGCCCGCGTCCCGTGCTTGGGCTGTCTCAGAAGCCGTGGTCAGTTCCTCCACCGCCAATCCAAAGCCCAGCGTCAAGGTTCCCCGGCTTGGACGCTGCACTCCGGGCTCCAGAAACAGTCGCTGCCTCCCAGTGACTTCTCCTCCCGCCAGCCGCATCGCTGCGCCTCCTGCGTAGACCGGCTGGGCCCCCCCCCAGGTCAGTTCAGGGGGCTGGGGCTGCGCGCCATGTTTGCACTGTCACAGGATGTGGTGCTCAGCTCCCCTGCACCCAGTCCAAAGCCCGGCACCAAGGTTACCTGACTGGGACGCTGGCTCCAGGCTCCGAAAACAGTTGCTGCTTCCCTGTAGTTGTTCGTGCTCGGCCTCTGTCACTCAGGTCAACTCTTTAAATCTGTGTTTGTCGGTCAGGGTTCATAGATTGTCATGTATGTGATCGATTCACTTGTTTTTGCGAGTCTTTGTTGCAAGAGGGATCCGAGGTTGCGTCTACCTAGTCAGCCATCTTGGCCCCCTCCTCTTCTTTTTTATTTTGATGGGTAGGTTTGTTAGTCTCCTTTGTGGCTATCTTGAAATTTACCTTTATTTTCCTACATTTAAACCGGTCTTTTATTTATTGATATCACCTTGACTTCCTCTCCATATGGAAGTTCTATAACTGCACCATTTATTCCCACTTTTTTTGTTTTAATCTTGTCATTGTTTGTATTGATGTCTCTGGTTCCCTGTTTTCAGTGTTTTAGCTTTGTTTTATTTTTGAAAATTCCCTATCTGTGTTGATATCTGGTTGATCTGTCCTGTGTCCTAATCTTGAATTGTTGTCTAATGTTGTTTGTTCTCTAACCCGAGGAGTCCTTTTAATATTTCTTGTAATTTTGGTCTGGTTTTTACATATTCTCTGAATTTCTGTTTATCTGGAAATGTTCTAATTTTGTATGATTTCTTTTATATAACATTCTTGAAGTGACAAAATTACAGTGATGTACAGCAGATATGTGGTTGCAGGGAGGGTGATGACAATGGGGGTAACACAATGGATACAAAAATCATGAAAATGGCACAGGACCGGACATTTCTTTCTGTTATTTGTAAGCTGCCATGAGTCAGAGCAAAGTCAATGGCAAATAACAATAATTACAATAGGAGTGGATTTCTTTGTGATGATAGAATTATTCTGTACCTTGAATAGTGATGGCTACCCTACATGTAAAAAAATTTCATAGAACTACACAATAGCAACAAAAAAGAATGCACACAAAAACTGGTAAAATATGAATCAGGTACGTACCTGAATTAGTAGAATTGTATCAACATCACTTCCTAGTTTTGACAACGTATTATGGTTATGTATTATCATTGGGAAACCCTGGTGGCATAATGGTTAAGTGCTACAGCTACTAACTAAAAAGGCTAGTGGTTCGAATCTACCAGGTGCTCCTTGGAAACTCTATGGGGCAGTTCTACCCTGATTTATAGTGTCACTGTGAGTCAGAATCGATTTGATGGCAACAAGTTTTTTTTTTTTTATACCATTGGGGGAAGCTGGTGAAGGGTAAATGGGAACTCTTTGCACTATTTTTGCAACTTCTTGGGAGTCTTAATCTTTTTCAAAATAACAAAAAAAGTTTTAAAAAATGTTCATGATGTGAACTCTTCTGATTTTAAACATGGGCAAATGATCATTTTTAAATAGTCTGTTTGCCTTTCCCCTTCCAAACCATCCCCCTTCCCCACCAATAAGAAATAGAACACAAACAACACAGTGGACCAAATGTGTGGCCCACTGTTTGCCAGATTATTCAAATTCACTTCTAATTCATGTGCTACTCCTGACATCCTTCTGCACTCCCTCTCCATTCACATCAAGGTAATTGCCCAAAGCTTCACTCTAAGCAGTCTTCTCCTGCACAAAGTCTTCCCTTGGTTGCTAATATCTACAGACCAGAATCCAAAACTCTTAGTCTGCTATTCAACAACCATCATCATATGGCTTGAACTTAGATGTACAGTTCTATGTCTCTACCCCCTCCCACATTTCCTAAATTCCAGGCATATAAATTTGTCATCCTTAAAAACTGCTTATACTTTCCTCTGCAATGCCTTAATTCAAAGTGTCCCTAGGAATGTTCTTGTCTTCTTCTTCACAGGTTCCCCTGGTTGGAAGAAGCCCTTATTTTGCCTGGGGTTTCATAAAAGGTTATAATTGGTACTTCATATAGCACATATATTTTGCCTGGTATCATAGTTATTTTTGTTTATGTCTATTTTTCTCACCAGAATTATTTCCTCTTTGACGTCCTGAATCGCAGATAATTTATCTTTGTATTTCTCATAAATTTAGGATGGTGTCTTGTATGCGGTATATACCCAAACATTTGCTGAATTGAAGCTTTCATCAAAATGAGCATTTAAATAAAATCTAAGCAGATCCTATTCGTTTTAGCACCCTACTACCCAACATTGTAGTTGGGTACTTTCACCCACAAAGCAGCTCAGAGAGTACAGACAGGCATGTATAAACTAAGCCCTAAGTTGGAATCCAAACTAAGGCTTGTAAGAGTACAGAGCTCCAGATACCCCAGAAGGGCATGGATTCTAAATGTCCTCCCCAGTATGTCCCCAGTATGGACATTTGTGTATGGAAGGATGAGTGTGGGGAAGTTCTGATTAGTTGTTTATTTCCATTCTACATTCTACATCAATTTCAAGAAATTAAAGATGGTCATCTATATGGTAGGTTTTGAATCAGCTGAAACTGCTGAATTCATTAACCAAGTCAATCATTCATTCAATAAACATGCTACTGTATACTGGATAAAAGAAAAGCAATTAATAAGATATAGTTTCTACGATCTAGTAGCTAATAGTACAACTAACACACACACACACCCGCTAAATATGAGTTTGTAGTTGTCTGTAAAACTATCAGGGTATATCATTATATATGGCCTAGTGCTAATCAGAAAATAAACACATTAACTTGGCTTAGAGTTTAATATTTAATTTTTAGGGAGTTTACTTTTATTTTCAAAAGTTCTGGGACAGTTAAATGTTCTACCATTAAGCATTTATTTAATGGACACTTACAACATATTTATATTGATTGGATCTAAAATCCTGGCTCTGCTGTCTGCTAACTGTGTGATCTTAGAAACTTGTTTTCATCTGTACAATGGGAATGATAACATCTGCCTCAAGGGTAGTTGAGAAGATTAAATGTAATGATGAAATTGAAGGGTTTGGTACCAATTAAATGCTCAATAAATGAGAGCTATCATCATCCATATTTTTAAAATGGATGAATGATTGTATCCAAAAGACAATGATAATGACCACAATGAAAATCCCTTGGCAGATAAAGTTTGATGGTCTCTACCTCACTAATTATTGCTTTTGAACAGCACTTAAGAATTCATTGGTTGAACGATAAAACAATTACTCAGTTATTAACTCTGCGTCAGGCACAATGCTAGACAGTGGCAATACCTAAATATGACTAACAGTTTAGTTGGAGAAAGGAAGTACAAGCAAAAGACATGACAGTAGTTTAAAAAAAGGCCGGGATTTCTCATTCCTTGAGATGATAACATATCCAATGTGGCTGAATCATACAATGATGGCTGGAGATGGAGTTGGAGAAGTAAACCGGAACCAGTTTATGAAAAGACCTGTATGCCATGGTAACAAATTATGGATATGATGCTAAATTAACTGGGATGTCATTTACGGATTTTTAGTCAGATAAATGATAGTATCAAATTTTTAACAAGATAATCCTATCACTAAGAAGTGCCCTTAATTATGGGGATGGAGTAAAGAGATGGGAAACTGAGAAAAGATTTAAGGAGATACTGTAATAGCAAGGAGAAAGGGCAAGATCACTTTTGGCTGGGATGCTAAGGGATGTTTTACAGAAAATACAGGATTTTGTTGGCTTTTAAAACATGGCTGGGATTGTAACGGACTGTGTGGAGTCATGTACGGAAACACCATGGCCTTCTTGTCCAGTTACACTCATCACTCACCAGGAATTATTCCTGATTCCTGGGCAACCCTCCAAGTCATTTCCTGTTCCCCTAACCCATTTGGTTGACCTCTGGAACTAGTCCATCCATCCCCTCCCTGCTGGGGTTCTCTTACCCATGGTCTACTGTGTGGACAGGCACAGAGCTTTCCCCTAGACCTCCTGCCCTCTCAGCATATGCTAGCAGCCTCAGTAATGCAGACTAGGCAAACCAAATACCAAAAACCTTCCAAATTGCTGATAGCACCTGCCTTCTGTATATTTCCAGTGAAAGTCCTCCCAGCCACTTTCAGGTTAAAATGTCCATTGCACCCAAGCTCTTCCCTCCCAAATTCATGCCTGTCACCAACTTACTTCCTAAGCAAAAAACCAGAGCCTGCTTCAGAAATTCTTATCTGTTACAAAGCAATGTGGACGGGAGATAGCAATGAAGGGTCTAATTGTGGTAAACAGAATAATGGATCCTCAAAGATGTCCACAACCTACCCTCCAAACTTGTGAATATGTTGTGTTACATGGCAGAGATGAATTAAGGTTATAGATGGAATTAAGGTTGCTAATCAGTGTATCTTAAGAGAGGGAGATTGTCCTGGGTTATCTGGGTACGTCCAAAGTAATCACAAAGGTCCTAAAAAGTGGAAGGGAGAGGCGGAAGAAACGTCACAGAAAGGCATGAGGTCATTAGCATGGTCAGATTGATACAATATGAAGATTCAACCCACTATTGCTGGACTTGAAGATAAATAAAGGGGGACACAAGTCAAGGGATGTGGGTAACTTCCAGGAGCTAGAAAAGGCAAGAATAGACATTCTCCCCTAGAGCCTCCAGAAAGGAACGCTGTCCTTCCGACACCTTGATTTGAGCCAGGTGACACACAAGTCAGGCTTCTAACCTATAGAACGCTAAGATGATAAATTTGTGTTGTTTTCAGCCATAAGTTTATGGTAATGTGATACAGCAGCAATAGAAAACCAATACAGTAGTATAATATAAAAGGGGAAAACATGCCTAAGGAAATTACGAAAGGCTATCCAAGCTGACCCAAAAACCAATTCCACAGCTTTGGAAAGGGTCCAGTGTGTATAGGAGGGAGGTCATTCTTCCTGACACAATCCCCACCTAGGAAGAGGCATGGAAAAACAGATATCAATCATGGAAGAAAGACCTGGGTAAACCTCCACTTGAATCAGGCCCAGAATTGAAACGCTCTTTTTTCCTCTGCTGGCCCTCATTTTTCTCCCCTGCCCTCTAATAAAACCTTCACGTTGTCACCTATGCTGCTAAGTCATGCTCTGGTTGCCTAATATATAGAAACTTTATTGATTTAACATTCATTAATCATCAATTTTTTGAGCTCTACATGCACTGGAATATATCATTTTTGGCAATTATTTAATGTTGTCTTTGCTTATTTCTACATGACACAGAATGACCTAGTCAGGTCATTGGTGGTAGTGGTGGTGGGGGAGTGTTGAACTAGATGACTTGTTGCTTAGTGACAAAACTCCACCAAAAATTTCTAGTTTTGCTGGGAATGACCCTAACTGGTAGTTGATTTTCAATGCCTATGCTGACAGACAGCTGGTTTATGTATTTCTCACTTTATTTTCCTCTATAACTAAGTAAAGTATGCATATAATTTTCAAAGCTGGACAATGAAAAAGAAAGACAGAAGAAGAACTGATGTATTCAAACTGTCATATTGGTAAAGAATATTGAATATACCACAGACTGTCAGAAGAACAAACAAATCAGTCCTAGAAGAAATACAACCAGGATGTTCCATAGAAGTGAGGCTGGCAAGACACTGTCTCACTTACTTTGGACACATCATCAGGAAAGACCAGTTATTAGAAAGCTGCATCATCTCTGGTAAAGTAGAGGGGTATTGGAAACGAGAGAAATCCTCAGTGAGATGGACTGACACAAAAGGCACAACAATGGACTTAAATATACCAATAATCACGCAGATGGTATTGCTCATTAATCATGTTTTGTTCTGCTTATGTAAATTCACCATGAGTTAGAGTCAATGTGACAGCAACAAACAAAAGCAACATCATTTTCAAACTATTAATTTCACAATAACACTATGTTGGTCATTTCTATGAAGAATATACCTAACCTCATTCTGCCTTTAACGGAAGTCTATACATAAAATGTCCACCTAAGACAAGAGTAGAAGAGAAATTCTTCAACATAATAAAAGACATCTATTTTTTTATAACTCTATGGGGCAGTTCTACTCTGTCTTATAGGGTTGCTAGGAGTCAGAATCGACTTGATAGCAATGGGTTTGGTTTCTGGTATTATACAAAACCAACAGCCACCATCATTCTCAATGGGGAGAGGCTGAAAACATTCCCCCTGAGAATGGGAACAAGGCAAGGATGCCCTTTATCATCACTCTTAATTTAACATTCTGTTAGAATTCTTAGCTAGAGCAATAAGGCAAGACAAAGAAATAAAGGGCATCAAATTAATAAGGAAGAAGTAAAACTACCCCTATTTTTTTTTTTTTTCTATTCACAGGTAATTTGATACAGAAGCCTAAAGACTCCACCAGAAAACTACTGGAATAGAAAGACTCAACAGAGTAGTAGGATACAACGTAAACATACAAGAATCAGTTGGATTCCTATACACCAATAAAGAGAACTACAAAAAGGAAATCAGGAAAGCAATACCATTTATAATATCCCCTAAAAAAAAAAAAAAAAAACAAAACTTAGGAATAAATCTAACCAGGGAAGTAAAAGACCTATACAAAGAAAACTACAAAACACTACTGCAAGAAACCAAGAGAGACCCACAAAATGGAAAAACATACCATGCTCATGTATAGGTAGACTAAACATTATAAAAATGTCAATTCTACCCAAAGCAATCTACAAACACAATGCAATACTGATCCAAATTCTAACAGCATTCTTTAACGAGATGGAAAAAGTAATCAAATTTATACGGAAAGAAAAGAGGCCTGAGATAGGTAAAGCATTATTGAAGATGAACAAAGTAGGAGGCCTCATACTAGCTGACCTCAGAACCTACAATACAGCAATGGTAGTCAAAGCAGCCTGGTACAGGTACAATGACAGACACATTGATCCCTGGAAAAGAATCGAGAACTCAGGTGTAAATCCGTCTACCTGTGGTCACCTGATCTTTGACAAAGGCCCAAAGTCCATTAAATGGGGGAAAAAACAGTCTTTTTAATAAACAGTACTGGCAAAACCGGATGTCCATCTGTAAAAAAACAAAATAGGACCCACACCTCACACCATACACAACAATGAATTCAAAATGGATCAAAGACCTAAATATAAAATGAAAAACTATAAAGATTATGGAAGAAAAAATACATTCAGCACTACAGCCCCTAATATACGGCATAAACAGGATACAAACCATAATTAACAATACAGAAACACCAGAAGATTAGCTAGATAACTGGGATCTTCTAAAAATTAAACACTTACGTTCATCAAAAGACTTCACCAATAAAAAGAGAATCTATAGACTAGGGGGAAAAATTGGCTATGACATATCCAACAAAGGTATAATTTCTAAAATCTACAGAAAATCCAATACTTCTACATTAAAAAGACAAAAAATTCAATTAAAAAATGAGCAAAGGATATTAACAGGCACTTCACCAAAGAAGACATTCAGTGACTAACAGACACATGAGGAAATGCTTGCAATCACTAGCCATTAGAGAAATACAAATCAAAACTACAGTGAGAAACCATCTCATCCCAACACTTCTGGCACAAAAATAACAACAAATGTTGGAGAGGTTGTGGGGAGATTGGAACCTTATGCACCACTGGTGGAAATACAAAATAGGACAACCATTTTGGAAAACAGTATGGCGCTTCTGTTAAAAAGCTAAAAATGGAAATACCATACAATCCAGCAATGCTACTTCTAGAACCGTATCCTAGAGAAGTAAGAGCTGTCACATGAATAGACACACGCACATCTATGTTCATTGCAGCTTTATTCACAATAGCAAAAAGATGGAAACAACCTAAGTGTCCATCAACAAATGAAAAGATAAACTATGGTACATGCACACAATGGAATATTACTTAACAATAAAGAACAATGATGAATCTGTGAAATACCTCACAACATGGATCCATCTGGAGGGCATCACGTTGAGTGAAATAAGTCAATCACAAAAGGACAAATACTGTATAAGACCACTATTATGAAAACGCTTACACACAGAAAGAAACAATCTTTGATGGTTACGAGGCAGGGGAAGAACGGGGAGGGAAAAACACTAACTAGATGGTAGGTAAGTGGTGCCTCTGGTGAATGGATGGTAAGGCAATACACTATACTGGGGAAGTCAGCACAACTTGACTAGGACAAAGTCACAGAAAATTCACAGACACATCCAAACTTCCTGAGGGACAGAGCTGCTGGGCCAAGAGCTGAGGAACGTGGTCTTGGGGAACATTTAGTTCAATGGGTATAACACAGTCTATAAAGAAAATGTTCTACGTCTAACTGGGGTGAGTAGCATCCAGCATTTTAAAAACCTGCAAGCGGCCATCTAAGATACATCTACTGGTCCCATCCCAGCTGGAACAAATGAGAATGAAGAAAACTAAAGATACAACGAAAAGATTAGTACAAAGGACTAATGGACCACAAGTACCACAACCTCTACCGGACTGAGCCCAGAACAATTAGATGGTGCCCGGTTACCACCACTGACTGATCTGGCAGGGATCGCAATAGAGGGTGCTGGGCAGAGCACTGAATGTAGAACATTCAAATTCAAACACACACACACACAAGACCAGGGTTGCTGGGTCTGGCAGAGACTGGAGAAACCCCAAGAGTATGGCCCCTGAACACCCTTTTAACTCAGTACTGAAGTCACTCCTGAGGGTCACGATTTAGCCAAAAATCAGGCAAGTCTACAGGGCCAACCACAACATATGTGAGGAACGTTCTTCATATATAGGAGACTAATGGGCACACCAAACCAAAAGCAAAGACGAGAAGGCAGGAAGTGACAGGAAAACTGGACAAATGAAAACAGAGAACCTGGGGTGGAGAAGGGGAGAGTGCTGACTCACTGTAGAGTTGGCAACCAATGTCACGAAACAATCTGTGTATTAACCATCTAATGAGAAACTAATTTGCTTTGGAAACTTTCACCTAAAGCAGAATAAAAAAAAGTCCATCTAATCATACTATTAAATATAACCTGAAGCTTTTTAGACTGTATTTTTCCAAACATTGAGTTCTGTCGACTATTAGTTTTCCCTTTTGAATGTACGAAAGGATTTTTTCTAAAACAGAAAAAAAACTTGCCTATGACTTAACTTATATATATATATATATATTTTTATTAAATATTTTCCCTCTTTTAAATGTAAGACGTTTATTAAAATTCTCGTCATTTTAATGTTTGTATCATGCTACTGTCCACCCTGTCCTTTACATTTCTTGATATTCTATAAATGGAAAAAAAAAAAGTCCAACAATCACCTATGATGCTATAAAAATCCCCACACCATTCATAAAAGCAGAGCAACTACTTTAAAAGTAGAAAAGCACTAAACTAAATGAAAGAAAGCAAGCATCTAATGTGCCACGACTATCGGATTTTTCCCCCAAGCCCCCAGTGCCGTCGAGTCGATTCCGACTCATAGCGACCCCACAGGACAGAGCAGAACTGCCCCATAGAGCTTCCAAGGAGCACCTGGCTGATTTGAACTGCCGACCCTTTGGTTAGCAGCCATAGCCCTTAACCACTACGCCACCAGGGTTTCCTTTTTCCCCCAGAAGAATCATAATTTCAGGTCTAGAATCAGACAATAAATTTCTTATTATGTGCTTTTGCAGAAGCTGGTAATTGAGCAGTTGCAAGTCTGATTTTGGCAAATGTATCTTTCAAAGCCATCAGCAAATTCTCTGCTCTGATTAAAAGAAGGGAAAAAGAAAAAAAAAAAAAAAACACCTTGCACATTTATTTATTCCCCATAAAGCTGGGCATCTGAAGAGGTCAAGGAAAGAAATCCATTAAATGCACCAATAAGTGTCCCCTTCATCCCAGGGGTGCCGTTGTGGGCACTCTCTGTGGTAGGAGTCCGAGGGGACTCCCGTTGTATTCCAAGTGGACAAAACATTCTCTAAAAGTGTTCTCTGACTTTGGTCACGTGAACATCAGGCCACAATTGTGACTCAAAGCTTAACGGTTACAGCTTAGTCCTTCATGTTCGCAGAAAGATTAGATCAGAACGAATACAGAAAAAACGCTCCGGGTAATAAAGCAAGTGTACCTAATTAGCATTAGTGCAGTGATGGAGTAAAGTAGTTCACTGTATTAAGTTACTTCTCTTGCCGCTTTATTTCTGGCACTAAAAGAAGGAGGGTTACAATAACTTCCCATTAAGACTGCAAAAGCTCTGAACATATTCAATGTGTTTAAAACAGACTAAGGTGCCTTCATTTTGGAATCCTCCGATAGTGACTAGTGAGCGATGCAATTGATGGCAAAGTACAGTTCCCTTAGGAATTGTATCAAGAATGTCTTGGATGGCCTCCTGTTACTCTATAGACTACCTATTTGCTTAACCGAAAAGTAAAACTGGCCTTGTATCAGAACCCCACACGCTTGCTGCTAAAAACAAAGACAGGGCCGTATTAACACACTCTTTTCCCTTAAAAATGCTCTTGGACCAAACCAAACCTGTTGCCACTGAGTCAATTCAGACTCATAGCGACCCTAAAGGACAGAGTAGAACTGCCCCATAGGGTTAAAAATGTTCTTAAGAGTCTTGAATTCATTCTGATCAGGAGTCCAAGAAGCTTTCCTAAAATGCTGAGACATCTTTATAAAGCTGGAAGAGGAAACCCCCAAAAGGGTGTTTAAGTGTGCATGTACACACACACACACACACACACACTACCCACACACACACACGCTCACACACACACTCACACTTACGCTCTTTTGCTCCACAAAATAAAATTTCACATCAAAACCCAGCAACTACAAATTTAATTTTTTGGCCTGTTAAGTTCAACATCTGTTGTATCACATAAATAAACGCGCTAAGGGGAAAAAAAAAAAAAAAAAACAACTAGGAAAACAGCAATGATTACTTTTAAACACTCTGAATTTTAACGTTTTTAATTTCAAACAAGAAATATGTTCAACGGCATGAATAGAAAATAAAGTCTGCCTCGGCTATTTCAGAGTACGGTCATTTTCAGTACAGAATGAGAATATTTTAAAAGGGCCCTTAAAAACCAAAAGGCAGATGTTCAGGTAAAACCAAAGCCAGGAGATTGTTTATTTTAATAAAGCTATTATATGTGCAGCCCCAAATTAGGAGTGGCACCAAGGCCAGGGAATGTCTAAATCATCACCACCTGTTTGCCCTGAAAAATCAATTAAAGTCACACGTTCACAGTACTCCCTTTCTAACCAATAAAACTTCTACAGCTTCATCGTGAGACCTGAGTGGCTCAGAGGGAATGTTCTTGAAACCTAAATTCTTAGTCTCACATTACTTAGCTATTGGCATTCATATAAGCCAACCACAGTAAAACCAGCCTTCAGGGGAAGTGGTAGAAATGGGGGGGAGGG
Organism: Elephas maximus indicus; assembly: GCF_024166365.1. Classification (NCBI taxonomy): domain Eukaryota; kingdom Metazoa; phylum Chordata; class Mammalia; order Proboscidea; family Elephantidae; genus Elephas; species Elephas maximus. The sequence continues at coordinate 84,772,806 of NC_064831.1, read as the reverse complement.
AGAGAAGGAAAAAAGAGAGGAAAAGTGGAGAGAAATTCCTATAGCCACCGGTCTCATACTGAGAATCATACCTCCTCTTGGTGAATTCCAATAATTTGTTCAAAGGCTCTTTTTTTTTTTTTTTCCTTTTCTCTCTCTCTCTCTTTTTTTTCCTTTTCTTTTTTCCTTCTTTAGAACAAAATTCTGTGCTGCATTTTCTGTGCAATAGGAGAGTTCCAACTTTGCAAGTTGAAAGCAAGGGCAGGAAAGCCATCCCAAGTGTTTTAGTAATTAAACGAATATGCATAATGAACCATATGCCCAAAGGGCCTGTTCTTCATGCGGGCCAGATTTTTGTTTGAATTTTTAATTTTTATATACAGATGAAACATTCAGTGTAATCTACCAACGCTGGGAGATAACATGCAAGAAGGAAAGTGAGAAGGACCGTCCACAGAGGAGCAGGAACAGCAGAGAGGAGAGACATTCTCTTCTGAAGACTGCGATTCAAATGTGTTTCTCCCCCTCCAGCAATTGTTCTTGTCATCTGCTCAGAATCTTTGGGAGACACATATAACGAACACACTGACAGCTTTATACAGTATGAGTAAAATACAGTGCCGTCAGTCGCAAAGTGTGAAAATCCCATGGGACAAACAAGGATTTCTAAAAAAAAAAAAAGAAAAAGATCCTTCTACACCTATCAGTCAGACTACCATCTTGAATTATAGGGAATCCCCCCACGTCTCTTTCAGAATTACATAAACATTATATTGCAGGCCATAGGCCACGTATATCAGCAATTTGAATTGATTCAAGAAGAATTCTTACCTTTAAATGAGGCAATCATACATACACATAGTGGGTTGAAAATGCTCAGGGTGGAAATCCAAGCTTGCTCTCCCCACTCGTTCAGCAACGCAGCATATGAATTTAGGGAGTTCATTTTGCTTTCTCAAGTATGAGAATCCCCAATATTTCCTAAACCACCATCATGGGAGAACTGGTGAAACCTTCCTTTAAGCCTTTCAGTGCCATTTAGAAAACATGCAGTTATAATCAAAGCAAAGTAGGATACACAGGATGTGATAAAATAACTGTCCCTGGATGGCACAAAGTTAATATACTTGGCTGCTAACCGAAAGGTTGGAGGTTCAAGCCCCCCAGCGGTGCCTCGGAAAAAAAGGCCTGGTGATCCACCTCTGAAAAATCAAACACTGAAAACCCTGTGGAGCACAGTTCTACTCTGACACACACGGGGTCGCCATGAGCTGGGATTGGCTAGAGGACAACTGGTTGCATAAAATAATTGTATCAGTTTCAGACATATAAGAGAAAGGAGAAGTGGTTTAAGATGTGTTTGTACAACATTTGAAGTTTACAATGACAGTATGGACAAATGTTATCAGGTCCTAAGTGCGGGTCTTGTCCATGCTTAATTCAGGGTAAACATTTCAGAAGACGGAGTGTGTGTGTATATATATATATACACACACACGTGCATATCTGCACATGCGCGTGTGTGTCCGTGGACGAGACAGCACAGAGAGAACGCAAAATTCCACCATTCTCCCTGTGTGTAACTGAAACAGCCGAAATGCAGTATGCCACACTGGAAGTTAAGGCACTGAAGGAAGATGATGAAAACTAATCTGATCAAAAGTCAAAATGAAGCTTCAGATTCTTTTCAGGGCCCCCAGCCCCTTCTGAACACAGAGGTGCCGCCGTTTTCACAATGTAAACACCAGCAATGGAAGGCAGAGCACTGAAAGAGCAAGTAATCACGGACCAGTAAATAACATCTCTCGTTGCTCTCACTGCTAATTCAGAGTCTATGCCTTTGACACTGGCTAGGTTACTTGATCTAGTGGTCTCCATGGAAAGACAGATAAACTTCAACTGCAAGGCAGAAGACAAAAATTGACACGGAGCGTCACCTTTCCTGACTGTTTAAATCCTTTAAGGAAGCGTCAGAGCAATTAGAGAGGGAGTGTAATCTTTGCAGAGTGCATTAACACTCTCCGACCTTCCAGACAATAGATCAGACCTCAGACACGTAATGCTTCCCTAAGGCTTTTTTAGCCTTTGTATTTGATCTCATAGTCACTCCGAGTGTGTTACTATAGGTATCATCCACGTAGAAGGCATTATTCATGAGTGCTCCTGTCCACTAGCTCTGAGGCTGGTTTGCAATGAAGCAAAAAAAAAAAAAAAAAAAAAAAGGGAAAATCACCACCACCCTCAGCAGTATTTCCTGTATTTTTAAGATTGGGGGTTGTGGTGGTCCAGACTCCAGGAAAAAATTCTTGCGCAATGCCCTTGTGTTTTTTTAAGCAATGAAGTCTGTTCTGTAAAAGTGAATTAGCTACATGGATATTCTTAGGTCATTTGACGATTACAGGGTCAGAGTGGAGAGACAATCCCCCAATACACGTGATTTTTTTTTTTGTCTATAAAATCAACTTCATAATAGATTCATTGAGAAAAACGCCACGTGTGATAAACAACACTGTAATATGCAAAAGAAAGCAAAGGGGGGAAATCAAATAAAATCCTTGCACTGCAAGCTTTTAAATCTTCATCTACCCTGAAGGTTACAAGGCAGGATACACTGGTCGGGCAATAACCTATTTCCTGATGAATACATCCTGTCCAACCTGCTAATCTCATGGTGGAAGCTTGGCTTTTACCATTTATTATAAACATTTTCAAGAACTGCTTACCACGATATATTTTTTAATGGATTAGATTTTGGTCAGCTGCTAACAGAGCACAGAACTGAATATTCTTTATATGAAGGCGGCAAAATAGGTTTTCAGAGGGTTTGACTTGCTTTCCACTCTTCTCTCCAATGAGTAATTGGAATAGCAATTGAAATGGAATATAAGAAGGTGAGAAGGCTTCTTTTCTTTCTTTTTTTTTTCCCCCACCACTTCTATTATAAGGAATTCTGGATCAGAGGGTATGGTATATAAGACCTTATTGGTTTTGAACTTCACCACAAGACAATGAAATGTTCAGAAGAGAAAGAAAGACAGAAATTCATGTAATTTGCTCGAGATCATTGCACTTGTCTGTGGATGACACTCGGCATCTAAAGCATTTAAACCAAAAATAATTACATGTTCTTAGAATCAGCCCAGTTCTCCCTTGAAAATGTGCGCTGCAAAGGTTTTGTTTTTTTTTTTAAGATGAGGCTACAAGAATATAGTAGCGCTAAAAATTAGCTTTATGCTAAAGCAAATCACTTTAGAGTTAGCATTTTCAAGCCCAAAGCAATTTAGAACTTTTGAACCTTAACTAGCAGGAAAGAAGACTGCTATTTATTAGACGCTTTATTTCTTTTTTTTTTTGAACTTCGGGTTGAGGATGCTTAACGTCTAAAATTAAATAGCTAAAAACTTGAAAAAATATAATCTTATGAACTACGCATTTTCACATGTTTTTTAAAAAAATTGTTTATGCTGTGTTTTTATCCCTGGGTAAAATAGCTTTCAAGGAGTTTATGATGTAGCTAAGATTAGAGCTAACCCTAAACAACTAGTCACGGGAGAAATGCTCTTTGGAAGCCACTGGATTTTAAACACACACATGCACGCACGCACACACACGCACACACACACATGCACACGTACACGCACACGCACACAGAGTGCCAAAGTAACCTCATATCCAATAGCAAAAGACTTCATAGACATTAAAATTAACCACTGGCATACACGTTGTATTTTGTCTGTGGGTTAAAAAAAGTAAAAAGAAAAGAAAAAAAAAAAAACAAGCCTAAAATGGTTATTTGCCATAAGAAATCTGCACTGATTTGGGGAAAATCTGGGTCATATTCCTTCTCCATAAAGACAAACAGGCCACAGAATAGGTGAGAAAATGATTACCGATACAGAGCAGGAGATTACACAACAGGAAAATGTGAATTTTTTTTTTTTTTTTTTTACTAACGTAATGATTTCTGCTTGTAGATGATTGTATCAAATTAAAAATAAATTACTGAAATTAAAACCCCCAAGAAGCAGCCCAGAGAAATTTACCTTGGGATTTTTGTCATTTATGAGTTTCTATCGCCACCTGCAGGACAATCTTTAAGTAAGTTTAAGCTATGGTTGGGCTATTGGCTATTTTCCCAGCTCCTTTTCCTTTCTTCTCCTCTTTTTTTTTTTTTTTAATTTCCAGAAAACCAATTATTTTCTTTTGAAAACGTGTACATTATTAAACATCTAAAAACCATCAATGCATTAACAACAAAAAAATTTTTTTTTTGTTAACGCAAAGTTACATTTGCCAAAAAGGCATAGTTGACAAGACCAGCCAGGTAATTTTTTAACATCTATTCACACATTCATTTTTATATTTTGCAGAGTATAATTATGGGGAAAATTCACATATAGAAGGATATATACAAAAACTGTGGGGTCTTCAAGGGTTTCCAAGGAAAAGAGCTTTTGCTATCGGACACTTCACAATAAGGATGCAACACTGGAGGTGCTCGCTCATCTATGCCAAGAAATTGGCAAAACAGCTACCTGGCCAACCAACTGGAAGAAATCCATATTTGTGTCCATTCCAAAGAAAGGTGATGCAAGAGAATGAAGAATTATCAAACAATATCTTTAATATCACACACAAAATTTTGCTGAAGATAATTCAAAAATGGTTGCAGCAGTAATCAACAGGGAACTGCCAAAAATTCAAGTCAGATTCAGAAGAGGATATGGAACAAGGGATATCATTGCTGATGTCAGATAGATTGTGGCTGAAAGCAGAGAATACCAGAAAGATGTTTACCTGTGTTTTACTGACTACCCAAAGGTATTCGACTTTGTGGATAATAACAAATTATGGATAACATTACCAAGGATGGGAATTCCAGAACACTTAATTGTGCTCGAAAACCCTGACGGCATACTGGTTAAGAGCTATATCTGCTAACAAAAGGTCAAGAGTTTGAATCCATCAGACACTTCTTGGAAACCCCACGGGGCAGTTCTACTCTATGAGTTGGAATCGACTCAATGGCAACAGGTTTGGTTTTGGGTAGCTGTGCTCACGCAGAACCTGTATGTAGACCAAGAGGTGGTCATTTGAACAGAACAAAGGGATACTGCGTGGTTTAAAATTAGGAAAGGTGTGGGTCAGGGTTGTATTCTTTCACCATACTTATTCAATCTGTATGCCGACCAAATAATTTGAGAAGCTAGACTATATGAAAAAAACAGGGCATCAGAATTGGAGGAAGAGTCATTAACAACCTGTGTTATGCAAATGACACAACCTTGCTTGCTGTAAGTGAAGAGGACTTGAAGCACTTACTAATGAAGATCAAAGACTACAGCTTTCAGTATGAATTACACCTCAACATAAAGAAAACAGAAATCCTCACAACTGGACCAATAAGCAATATCGTGAAAAAAGGAGAAAAGATTAAAGTTGTCAAGGATTTCATTTTATTTGGATCCACAATCAACGCCCATGGAAGCAGCAGTCAAGAAATCAAAGAATATATTGACTGGGCAAATCTGCTGCAAAAGACCTCTTTAAGTGTTGAAAAGCAAAGACATCACTTTGAGGACTAAGGTGTGCCTGACCCAAGCCATGGTATTTTCAATCACTTTGTATGCATCCAAAAGCTGGACGATGAATCAAAAAGACGGAAGAATTGATGCCTTTGAATTATGGTTTTGGCAAAGAATATTGAATATACCATGGACTGGCAGAAGAATGAAGCAAACTGTCTTCGAAGAAGTAGTGCAAGAATGCTCCTTAGAAGCCAGGATGCGGAAACTTTGTCTCACTTATTTTAGACGTGCTATCAGGAAAAAAAAAAAAAAGTTTTTTTTTTTTTTTTTTTTATCAGGAGGAACCAGTCCCTGGAGAATGACATCATGCTTAAAAAGAAAAGCATCAGGGAAAAAGAGGAAAGCCCTTAATGAGAAGGACTGACCCAGTGGCTGTAACAATGGGCTCATAGGTAACAAGGGTTGTGAAGATGGCACAGGTTCGGGCAGGGTCCCATTCTCTTGTACACAGGGAAGCTATGAGTCGGAGCCGACTCAACGGCACCTGACAACAACATCACATAAAGCTTATAACTGCATGCTCCTGGCTTATACCAGAGCAGAGGAAATGTTGCTGCCAGTAAATACACACACAGTAGTCCGTTGCTCTTTAAACGGAACCTAAATAGAACACAACAAACACTTCACCAAAAGTGTTACTGCAGTTCAACAAAGTAAGAAAAAGCTTTATAACAAGTCAAAACTTAAACACCTCCAATCCCCAAAACAAACAACAGCAACAAAAACAGGTCACCATCATGGTCATCATCATCTTCATCATCATCACTATCATCACAAAGGACTGATGAGGAAAATTAAGAGAAGGCTCAACCAAACGTGCAGGAGGTAACCCTACAGATTCACGTTCCTTCCAGGGAATATTATCCCTCTGAGCAGCAACTCCACAGACTGATACATATTTCCCAAATGTAAGACTTAAGGAAAAAATGTCCTTTAAAAAAAATAAATAAATAGAATCAGTAGATGCTGTGTAGCTGCAGTTTACACTCATGAACTAAAGCCATAATTGCAACATTGGTGGCCATAAAATCATGCATTTCCTCTGTTCTAACAAGCCATGAGGACTTGAGTCAATCCCTTTACTGAAGTCTCAATTTCTTCCCTATGGATTTATATGGAAGCCCTTTCATATCGAACACTCTATGGCTCCATCCTTTTCCAGGTTTAAATACAAGCTGTGGGGGACGTTGTTTTCGCATCAACTGAGCCAAGAAACGTATGTGTGTGTGTGTGTTTTCCCCCCTGTCAAAATGAAGCATCGTTGATAATGACTTGAAACAAAAACTTTAAGGCACTTGGGAAGAAATAGAAAAAGTCATTTTAAAAGGTCATAAAAATATGGATCCGGGTTACGAGAGAATCCCAAGGAGATTAAAACAGTCTGTGAACACTGCACAAGTACATGGCTTAGATAATTACATATTGAACTTCATTTTGATTTAAATGTCTTCATTATCTTTTTTTTTTTTTTTTTAATAAAATTCAGATCTGGAATATGACGCCAAAGAAAATCTTGGCCCATTATTCTACTAAAAAACAAACAGCTGAATTTTTGTTAAATTTGATTATTAACAGGTTATTTTTTTAATTGAATAAAGTACTAAAAAAAAAAAACAAATTAGATCTGTTATTTACAAAAGCAATGACACAACCCCAAGATAAGGAGAGAGGTATAGCAAATAAATAAAAAACACCTTCCTAAATCATAAATCAAATGGCAAAAGTACAATACACTGTAGTAAACCCTAACCAGACCACAAAGAACGTTTCTGTCCATAAACATCAGATCAGGCAGCTAAAATGATTACCAGGCTCTCTTGTAACTGTCACCTGTGGTGGGTCTAATTACAGCCTACCCCAGCAAGCACGCCCACATCACACAGCTATAAAAGGGCCTGCGCTTGCCAAGTCCGGCCAGACAATGGAGAACACACGCCACCTGATGGGGAGCCCCGAAAGATCAGCCAGAGAGACTAATAAAAATGAAGCTTAGAAACAAATGACAAAGCTTGGACCACAAAAAAAAAAAAAAGGCAATATTGAATTAGCCAGAAATAACAGGTGCTGAGCACAGTTCTTCAACAGGTCAAAACCTAAGCAGGAAGTCAGTTCTGTTTTCACACACACCAAGGCTTGCTCTATCTCTTTTATTTCTAAATAGTCTTGTCTCTTTTTGTATCACACAAAATGTTTGTACATCCAGGTGTCACATATAGACACAGACGGTGGGGGAAATAAGCACTTAGGTCTGGATGAATCAGAACTAAAATATCCCCAGATTCAGGGGCTATAGATCCAGGTTAGGGACTGGCCAGTTCCCTTCTTCCTTCTTCCAGGCCTCCCACTGCTCGCTGCCTTTTGGCCACTTTGCTGCTAATTAGCACCACCCCTGGATGACTAGGGTCAGAAAGGGGGCAGGAAAATGCATATCAGACAAGCTTATGAAGAATTTGAGAGGTTATCTGTGGATTTTAGCCACTGATGGGGCTGCAGGCTGTTAGGATCAGAGAAGTTGGAATAAAAGAAAAACAACATCAGGTAACAGATGGTTTGCACTCGTTCCCGCACTCTCCCAAGAAGCACTGTTTAGATGCCTGCTATGTACCCACCACTATCCTAAGCAGTATTGTCGTTGGGTACCATCTCATCGGTTTCAATTCATGGTGACCCTATACGACAGCGTAGAACTGACCCATTGGGTTTCCTGGGTTGTAATCTTTATAGGAGCAGATTACCGGGTCTTTTCCCCAGAGGAGCTGCTGTTGTGTTTGAACCACTGACCTTTCCTTCAGTTAGCAGCTGAGTGCTTAACCATTATGCTACCAGGGCTCCTCAGTAGAATATACACAAATAGAAAAGACAGGGCCTTTGCCATTCTGCAGCTCAAAATATACTTAAACAATCCTTCAATCATATAGCTGTCCTACACTGAATGATGCTTTAACATACGGCCTTAACCTGAAGTATTAGGTCAGCAGAGTAAAAATACTCCTTTGGTGCTGTGAAGAACTGAGTTTACTAGGTCAAGCATGCAGAGTACTGTCATAACGTTCAAGACAGAGACATACGCTTTGGCATTTGGCAGCTCTGTGCACGTTAATCAGCCTTGGGAATGGTAGACTCTCGAACAGTAACCACGGCAAATACAAAGATTTGAATTTTCACCTGTCCTTGGGCAGAGACTCAACAAGCTCTCATACAACACACCCTTTACAATGAAACCGTATTTGTATTTCCATGTATGTGTGTGTGCACGTGTGCCTGTGTGAGTGTGTATTTGTGCGTGTGTTTTAATGAGACCTTCCTCTGAGTTTGGACAGTGACATCAGATAACATTAATAATTCCCACTCATCTTTGTAGCTCATTTCTTATTTTTTAAATATTTCCAAGGTAGCTCAGCACGCTCTGGGGATGCAGTGAGTAGCGATGGAGTGTTTGGACACAGGGGCTGGATCTATAAGAAAAAAGGGCAACCGTTCCCTTATTACCTATCAGGGCTAGATAAAGACAGGCATCATATGCTGTTCCAGGATTAAAAAAATAAAGATTAAATGCTTACTAATCAAAACGGAGATACTCCAAAATACCAAGTGACTTCCCTGTATCTGGGATTCTGTCTGCAAATGCAACTCAATTAGAGAGTTAAAAATATAAACATGAAAATATGCTAAAATAGTTAGCAGTGTCCTTTTAAATCTTCAACAGCTAATCTTCTTAATGCAATTACCATAATTGTATTAAATGGCATAATTAGTTAATGCCTGAGAAGTTGTCAATAGAAGGTGCAATTATGTTGTAAAAATTATAATCACAATGTGCGATGATGAATTGTTCTTATGAAAAAAAATACTGGAAAAAAAAATTTAAATATTTTCGGAAGCCTATCATGTAGTCTAAATTTCTTTCAAATCTTCCTTTTTGATGGAGGACTAAATAAAACATTTGTAAATAAATCAAATAATAATAGGACCAACTTTTTAAGGATTTTATATTATACGCTTATAATTTTGCATGTGTGTATGTGTGCGTGGTATGTCAGTGTGTGTACACACACATATATTTTAGATGTTTAAAAAAATCCTCTTCTACATACATAATGGTTATAGCAACTGGTATTTGTTTTCAGCTTTACAGAAATGCTGTGAAACTTTGCACTCCAATACCACGAACACCCACCCAACAGGCAGGGAGGTCTGCTTTACACGTCTGATTGTGACTGATCGAATGCAGCCACACCTTATTGTGAGTCAAGTGGTGACAGAATTCAAGAAAAAGTAAATGTTTTAGAAACAGTTACCACATTATATCTCAAGTTTCAAAAGGACATTTGACCAGGGCTATTTTAAGAATCCTCTCTCGAAACGAAATCTCTATCGCATCTGCCATCTGTACCGACAGAGCAAAGGTAACCTGACTGTTCTTTGGGCTGCAGAAGAGATACAGACGTCATCCTCAAGTATTTGCACTGAGTTTTTACTAAATTGCTCTCAGGAAATGTTCAACCTGGCGTCTTTTCATTTCCCAAATGCCCTCTGCTCGTGTGTGTGTGTGTGTGTGCGTGTGTGCGTGTGTGCGTGTGTGTGTGTGCTGGAAGGGTTGGTTCTGTTGCTGCTGATGTTGCTATTAAATTTAATGTAAAATAATTTCACATTTCTCAATATGTTGGGTCTCTAAAATCTAAGAATCCGATAGATGCAATATGTGGTATCATGAAGAAAATGGAGAGGGGTATTTTTTAACCTTATGTGGGGTTGGGGTGGGGTTGATTGATGCCTTAAATTATGGCTGATATTGCAAGCCCTGTCAACTCTGAGGAACAAATTCTTCATTTTCTGACACTCAAAAAATTCAGAAAAAAGTCACAGATGTAAAAATCATAGCTTTATGAAGATACCCATTGATATATGGTAGATTTAGATTGCTTTTTAACAGAAAACATCCAAGTAAAAATTTAATAAAATAAGAAATCCATCACTGCCCCCACAGGCTTGCTTTCCTTGCTGTGATAGGTGTGTGCCTGAAAGACTGGTGGAAAAACAAAACTAGACAAATGCAATCCTATTTTAAGAAAGTGAGGGGAGCACTGATATTTAAAATAACCTTCTGATGATCCCACCTGGCAAATAAGTACCGTTTTGTCTTTAAAAATTAATGCATTCATGTTATCATTCAGCTTTAAGTCTTTTTACAAACAATACTGGGGTTTGGTAAAATGTAAGTTGGGGGGAGGTGTGGTCCAGTGGTAGAATCCTTGCCTTCCGTGAGGGAGATCCAGGTTCAATTTCCCAGCCAAGGCACCTCATGTGTAGCCACCACCCTCTCTCAGTAGATGCTTGCATGTTATTGACGCTGAACAGGTTTCAGCAGAGATGCCAGACTAAGAGAGACCAGGAAGTAAGGCCTGGTGATCTACTTCTTGAAAATCAGCCCATGAAAACCCTATGGATCACTACAGTCCAATTCCATCTTTGTACGTGGGGTAAACACGAGTCAGAGGCAGAGCTAATGGCAGCTAACAACAAGAAAATATAAGTACTCAATACAAAAGAAAAATTGGTTCTATAATACAAACATCACAATGCAAAACTGTTACCTTTTGAGAACAAATTAATCTTCATTATCATGAAATAATGTATTTGCACTGAAACAGACACTGGGAGTAAGGAATACAGTCCCCCACTGGAAATACAGGCTACTTCTCTGATAAATATTGTTTAAGACATTTTGAAGGAATGCGTTAGTGTAGATAGTGACTCTCCTCTTCCCCTGTCCCTTATAACTGAACTACTTGGAGGTCTTAAAATGTGAAAACAGTATATTCTTTCCACGGCCCCTTCATTTAGTTATTTCCAGTCTTCATTTTCTTCTCCCATTGAAAACCCTTCTATAACATTTAAGAGTTTCCCCCCAAAGTGGGGAAATCCATAAAACCAACCCAGTGCTGTTGAGTCGATTCCAACTCATAGCAACCCTATAGGACAGAGTAGAACTGCCCCACAGAGTTTCCAAGGAGTGCCTGGTGGATTTGAACTGCCGACCTCTTGGTTAGCAGCTGTAGCACTTAACCACTACACAACCAGGGTTTCTAAAGTGGGGAAGAATAACTCAAATTCCAGTCTGGGTTCAGCCAATCAGGGTTTACAAAGTGGAGAAGAATAACTCAAATTCCACTCTGGGGTTCAGCTTAGAATCAGGCACCGGAGTTTTCTAAACCACAAAGCCGGCTCCAAGGACACCATATGCACGTGACTCACTGAGCCTGGCTGTTCCCCAATCATGTTAGAGATATTCCCACCTTGCTTTCTTCCTTATTTCTGACCCCATCGCTTTTGAATAAGGTAGCTGTACTTGAGAGTTTTTCATACTCATATAATATGAGGGTTTCTCCCCCCAAAGCATCTTTGAACAGGCTTAACGCCCATACACAATATCTAAAGATTTCTCTAAAATGGCAGATATGGGTGTCCTTAGGGCCATTACTATCTTTCTAAAGAACTACAAACAGTGAATCTCAGGCCTCACTGAGAAGCAGTATAGCCAAGTGGTTAAGCAAGTGGACTCTAAAGCTAGATGGCCTGGGTTTGAATCCTGCCTGGGTCTGCCTCTTCCTGTACACCAATATTCACTGCAGCGTTCTTCACAATAAACAAAAGATGCAGCAGTCCAAGTGTCCATCAACGGATGGATGAACAGAACGTGACTTATCCATACAATGGAATAGGATTCAGCCACAGAGAGCAATGGAACCCCGACAAATGCTACAACATGGATGAACCTTGAAAACCTTACGCTGAGTAAAATAAGTCAGAAACAAAACAAGAAACATTGTACGATCCACTTACGTGAAATACCTAGAATAGGCAAATGCATAGAGACAAAACTTTATTAGTGGTTACCAAGGGCTGGTATGAGGGGGAAATGGGAGTTATTGCTTAAGGGGGATGGTTTCTCTTAGGGATGATAAAATTTTTTGAAATAGATAGGGGCGATGGTTTCACAACATGATGAATATAGTTAGTGTCACTGAATTTTACATGTAAGACGGTTGAAATGGCAAAATTGTTGTCATATCTATTTTACCACAATAAAATTAACAAAAGAACATATGAGCCCTGACACTTAACCTCTAGAGGTCTTCTTTTTCTCGTCTGTAAAAGGAGATAATGATCTGCACCTGTATCAGAGGTAGTTGTAAGAACTAAATCAATTAGTATTTCTAAAATGCTTAGGACAGTTCTGACGCCAAGACAGCCCTCAGGAAATATGAGCCATTATGATCTCCTTCGTCCCTGGGTAGCACACATGGTTTGTGCTCTACTACTAATCAAAAAGCTGGCAACTGGAACCCCACCAGCAGTGCCGTGGAAGAAAGACCGGGTGATCTGCTTCCATAAAGATTACAGTCAAGAAACGCCGTGGAGCTCAGTTCTTTACTCTGTAACACGTGGGCTCACCATGAGTTGGAATCAACTGGGTGATAATGGGATTGTTTTTGTTTTTTATGATTCCTAGAGTTCAAAGTTTGTGTGCCAACGAGCCTGTGTCTGTCCACAAAGTATCATGTATATTTACAAATCCGACGGCACTGGGTACTATTAGGAAACTCTGCAGATGAATTTACTTCTAGGTATGACATGTTAGCTCCATTTAGCCTCCAGCAATAATTTGACATCTCATATGAACTTATAATAAATGATTAAGGAAACCTTAGAAAAGGTAACCAACCCAGGAAATGCATGGGAAAGAAAAAAATGTAAAAGACACAAGTGACAGAGTTTCCATAATCAACCTAACAAAAAAATTGAGCCTTTCAGACAACACGATTTGGAATGGTTTGACTACCCTAAAATAAGCTCAAATTTAGGGTTCAAATTGAATTTCTTACAATAACAACAAATTCAGCAGCAATGGGCTGGTTTTGTTTGGTAAGACCCTGGGTGACTCAAATGGTTTGCACTAGACTACTCGCCTGAACAACAACAACAAAAAAAACCCAAACCCATTGCCATGGAGTCAATTCCGACTCACAGCAACCCTATAGGACAGAGTAAAACTGCCCTATAAAGTTTCCAAAGAGCACCTGGTGGATTCAAACTGCTGAGTTTTTGGTTAGCAGCTGTAGCTCTTAACCACTATGCCAACAGGGTTTCAACTCACCTAAGGGTTGGTGGTTTTAACCCACCAAGCAGCATCATGGAAGAAAGGCCTGGCAATCTGCTTCTGTAAAGATTACAGTCAAGAAAACTCTATGGAGTAGTTCTACTCTGTAACACACGGGGTCACCATGAATCAGAATGCCTAGTATGACAACATATATTCTCTCATGTTTGTCCAACCATTTCTGACTGGTCACTGCATGGATCCAGATCCTAAGAGGTTACTTTTCTTTGACTCCTGTATCCACACGATATGATCTATGCATAACGCGTACATGGGAATCCTTGGCACGTGTATGATCTGCCTTCATAAAGTCTTCAAATTAATAGCCAGAATATCCTAAATATGACCCAATAATGTTCTTGCTATGTATCATCTGGAGATAAGAGGACAAGAACATAACATTACTAGGCTCTTTTTTATTATCTGAGAAAACAGAGGAGGGAAAAGAAAAAAAAAAAAACCCTTTAGTTCTGCCCTTGGCTTGTGGAGTTCTGTGTCACTTCCTATTCCTGTAGGCGGAAGGGGAAGGAAGAGCCCCACCCGATTCACCTAAAATGATTCTTTTCACTCCCTACAATGAACCCTTGAATATCATGTTATCCTAATTTCTAACAGAAAGGAAAGGGCCTTTGAATGCAGTCAGGTTGTTTAATAAATCATTGGCCCAAGACCTTGCTTCAGACTGACACAAAATAGCTCTGCCCTTGTAATGCCAAGGCAAGCAGTTTGAGCGTGAGGAAAAATGTCACATTGATGAATAAAGACAAGGAGCACATTCTGTTCTCAGGAGATAACAGGAAAACACCAAGCAGTGTGTAGAGAAGGGACAAATATGGCACTTTCCATAGTGGACCGAAGCAAGGAAGATGCTAACTTGGTCTTCACAGCCTCCCTATCTCTCCCTCTGACCCAGGTCACCTGAAGATCCAACACAGAACGGAGTCTCCTGGAGTCAGGGACATAGTACTATAGCCAATGGCAGCCTCACAGGAGCCTACCCTCTGCAGCTAACATAGGCAAGACCCATGAAAGCAAAATGTTTTCCAAAAAATGCAATGGAAAAAGATGAAGGCTTGGCTACATATACCCTTATTAAAGAGATGGAGAAGAAGAAAAAAAAAGAAAAAGAGTAAACCTAATTATATTTTCTATTTACAGATATTTTATTCTAAAAATAAACTTTCTTTTGATTCTCTTGCTTCTAATAGCAAAAACAGTTTTACCTTGACCATCATGACTGAACAAATGCATCCCGTAGTAAACTCACACTCCATCAGCTTAGAGGCCTCTCTGTATCTTCTCTAGCTCTGAGATTCACCACGGCAGACCAAGTAAATGGGGTACATACATCAGAGCATGGAGCTTCAAAATAAAACGCAACGTTCAATGTGCTTATGGGAGCACTCCCCACCAGCTTCAGGGCAACCACAAGGTAGAATTTACCTGTGTATCATTCCTTATTGACTCAGGATATGTTTCCAGTGATGCCCCGTGGAAAATGTCTCCCCCCACACACAGGGGGCCTCCCACAGTCCCGTCAGCTATTGGATCCTTGTAAAATCACAGTTTGGAAAACCAGCAAGAAAAACACCCCCTTTATCTTCTATTCTGCGAGCCTTGAAGATCTAAAAGTGTGAGATGGTAGCCGGTGTGGGCGAAGCTGTCAGAGGGCTCTGCTGTGCAGCTGCCCAGTGGGGAGGACCCACTCAAGGAACAGGCAGTGAGACTTGGACCCACTGCCAGGGTCCCCTTCCCCTTTAGAGGCCCTGTATTAGACAACCTATTTCTATTCATTTGTTCTAATCTTTCCTCAGATCAGGTCAGCAGCCCATTAATCATTTCTGTCATTCCCTTACAGAATCCAGGGCAACAGATCTCCGTTTTCCTAAAACCACAGTGCCAGAAACTAAGCTGGACAAAAGAGGAAATCCTTTCCTCCTGCTAGCAGCGGCTGGCTGAGGTGCTGACTGGAAGGAGCCACCAATTGTGCTCACTTTCCTCCTTTGCCCAGAACCACACAGAACATTCTGTGGAAAGTTTTAATGAGAATTCAGTTTGAAGAGGAGCTGGGGAGGCTGAGGAGGAAACCCACACTTGAGGCACCCAGCTGAAGAGAGTGGGAGAAAGAAGTGGATAAATAAATGCCAAGACAAAGCCTGAGATGGATTAGTAATATCCTTATTCACGTACTGATTAAGGCCAAATATTTTACCAACTTCAGACAGCAGAAAGAGTATATTAAAGGTCAACGCTACAGCCACTATAGGTCCTGTACACACTGAAGCAATGACAAACTAAAATAAACTAAACCAAACAAAATGCTCTCCAATGGCAAGGAGAAAGCCTATTATGGAGCTAATATACTTGAATCCATAAACGACGTGGTGTGACCTTGAGCCCACTGATAATTTGGACTCTTTTTTTTTTTTTAAATAAGGGTAAGCCTGTGAGTTAGGAAAAAACAGTGAGGGTAACTGGCAACAGAAAACAGGAGATAGAAGAACCATGTAAATAAAAAGCAGAAATCAGACTTACGGAGGATAGCAACCTATATTCACTCTTAGACCAGTCGTACATCATATTAATCCCCACTGTGACCTCTGTACAGTACAGAAATGAATGGCATAATACAAAATGTACATGAGTAGCAGTCAGGAGACGTGGTTTCTACTCCCACGTCCAACGGTACCAACATGATCAAGCACAAGTCCCTTCCCAAACTATGGAAAAGGCCCAGGGAAGAAGAGGGAGTGTGTTATATTAAGAAGCCCTTCCATGAGTCCTGGACTCTAAGTGGTCAATTTAAGCGTTTGCAAGATTTCATGCTTCTCTGAAATTCTGAGATTTTATTATCCTCGTAACAATGGACCAATGTTACCAGAGAGAGGGTAAGAGTACATTTCACAAACATTAGTGCTTTCCATTTGTTGCGTTGACTCAGACTATAATATGTAATAATCAGTTATGCTTCAAGTGAGATGATAATAATAATTTTTTAGTATCAGAGTGTATGAATGATTTACTTAAAAACATAAATTAAGCTAATAATGTCAGTCCTATTTTCCTGATTTCTGCTAAGCCTTCTAAGGTCAAAGAAAAGATGTTAGACAACCCCAGGTTTGTCTATAGGACAATTTATTCACGTGATATGTCAACTGCCATTTATTAAAAATCGCTGGCAGTCACCACTGAAGAAAATAAATATACACAATCCAAGACCTATTACGAATGTGGTTACAATGATAACTACAAAAACATGTAAAAATATGGAGAACAGTGCCTCTCCTAAGCTTACCGAGGGATGGTATACGGTTAAGATTAGGGCAATTGAAGGAATTGTCAACGGTAAGTTTGCTCAAGTAGTTTTGGAAATAAAACTCCCACTTTATCGCCCACACTGTGATCTATTTTAGAAGGATGAATGGATACAACTTATTTTTTCAAAGTTTCCTTAGAAGTGTACACTTCAGCTACTTTGAATGTATATCGTTCTACTTCATGTTCCTAAAACAGAAGATATCTGCATTTGGATAGGGGGCTCTGTCATGGATTGAATTATGTCCCCCAACAAATGTGTGTATCAACTTGGCTAGGCCATGATTCCCAGTACTGTATGGTTGTCCTCCATTTTGTGATTGTAACTTTATGTTGAGAGGATTAGGGTGGGATTGTAACACCATACTCATTCAGGTCACCTCCCTGATCCAGGGTAAAGGGGGTTTCCCTGGGATGTGGCCTGCACCACCTTTTATCTCTCAAGAGATAAAAAGAAAGGGAAGCAAGCAGAGAGTTGGGGACCTTGTACCACCAAGAAAGCAGCACCAGGAGCTGAACGTGTCCTTTGAACACAGGGTCCCTGCACCAGAGAAGGTCCTCGACCAGGGGAAGATTGAGGACAAGGACCTTCCTCCAGAGCTGACAGAGAGAGAAAGCCTTGCCCTGGAGCTGACACCCTGAATTTGGACTTGTAACCTACTAGACTATGGAAAATAAATTTCTCCTTGTTAAAGCCATCCACTTGTGGTATTTCTATTATAGCAGCACTAGATAACTAAGACAAGCTCAGAAGCAAATAATCTGAACATGAAAAAGTATGAACATAAAAATGATTGTTACCACGAATGCTGTTGAACTTCTCAAGGTGGATTCCCACTGGAAGCAGCTTTTAAGGAACTGTGCTGAATTCCATATTGCCCTGGTGATTTTTTTCACACGGTCTATATCTCTTGATAAAATCTGATAAAGCAAAATGAAAAACAAGGAGCTAGATTTAAATACTCTATATAATCTCTTCAGATCAGTTAACCTGGTCATTTCAATTATATTTTGTTTAGCTGACAATTAGAAGAAAAAACAAATGAGTAGAAAAGTCCTGATGCTTCTGAAACTCTTTTCATAGACGAAAGAAAATCCAGGGAATTTTATAGCTCATTTGACGAAGAATAGCTGGTTTCAATAATGTTCAGCACAAAACTATAGCAGCCAGGTATTTGGTGTGTGTGAATTTGTGTGCACACACGTACATGTATGTGTGTGTGAGAGAGAGAGGCAGAGGCAGAGAGAGACTGGTGAGGAGAGGGAGAGAAAGAGAAAAAAAATTAAGAGATGGGGGGTGGGTCAATGTTGTTTAGCTTGGCAGGAAATAAAAAACCAAATCAAACCCATTGCTGTTGATTGTGACTCATGGCGACCCTATAGTGCCCCATATGGTTTCTAGTAGAATCACGCAAGTATTACAAATACAGTTCACTTTGTACAGAAAAAAAACGAGGGTAGAGAAAAATGTAGGTACAAAAGGGAATCCTTTTCTAACCCTTTGTAGATGTGTGGCATTGGGCAAATTTCTTAGCCACTCTCCTATAAGTGGGGTTAACATTAGTACTAATTATAGGCAATTGCCTGGATTAAAGGGCTTAGAAAAAGTGTCTGACACATAATACATGATTTTAAGGATTTGCATCATAAGCAAAAGATTCAACTTTAAGGAAACTTTGGAGCACAAGGAGGTGAGAGGCACCTGGGAAGGGTCCTGACGTACACAAGGATCTTACCGCAAATTCCTCGGTGCTCTCTCAGCCCAAAGCCACCCAACATGGAGGCAGAGTTTTGCAAAGGAAATGCCTTTTCTCCCAGTTGTAAGCAGATTCATTTCAATTTGTTTGTAAAGCAGCTACCCGTCTACCTCAACCCAGGTTTTAACTTTCATGTAAATAGAGTAAAAGGCAACAATAATAATGAAAAAAAAAAGACATTTACTCCGATTACCCAAAACAAATATTACACTCAGTGTTATGGTAGACGGAAACAAAACATTTGGATGCTTCTCTTCAGAAGTTGAAGTCTTTCCCAAGTGTGCCCAGAAGTTCACGGAAAACAAAACGATGATAAGGTGCCCTTCTACTTAACTGCTTTATGCAAGCCACAGCTGCTCACCCCAAAGGAAATGGTGGAAGTAATAAACGCTTTAAAAGGGGACACCCTGTTCTTTGTTACACAGCTGAAGAGAGACAATAGGTACAGAGAGAAATCCAGAATTGTGTCTGAATAGGACAGGGAGGGACTCTGAAAAGAAATGTAAAAGTCATGCTGAAAAAATGTGAACTTTCCTTTACTGGGTCCTTATCTTCACTTTTGGTTGAACTGAAGAGAGAAGCATTAGGGGCAACAGACAGGGGAAAAAAAAGGGGCGGGGGGCAACAGACAGGAGAGGCAGTTAATTCAACATAGGGTAAATGCCAGTACATACTTAGACCAGACAAAAGTGGCAGGAGTAAGATGAATGAACCTGAGGCTGGTAGTCTCTACAAAACTGCTGGGTTAATTCCGTTATTGGCTCATTGGGCAGAACATCTTGCTGAAACATCATAGGACTGAGACTAAAATGGCTGTCATTACAGGAGGGTAGGCAAAGAGTCCCTTGGTGGTATAAACAGTTAACACACTCAGCTACTAACCCAGGAGTGCCTCCAAAGAAAGGCCTAACGATCTACTTCTGCAAATCAGTCATTAAAAACCCTATGGAGCACAGCTGTACACTGACACACAAGAGGTCATCATGAGTCAAAATCAACTCAGTGGCAGGTGGTGCTGGTAGGCAGAGAGAGTAAATTCAGGAGGGCCTTTACGGAGTCTAGGGTGGCTATGAGTCAGAATCAACTCCATGACAACAGGTTAAATGTTAGGGACTCTTGTTCACAGAATACTTCAGGAGAATAATCGAGGGGTGACACCTTCTCTTTCAACCAATAGGTATTTTTAAATTTTCTCCTTCTCAAAGAGAAAAATAATAGACATCTTACTTTGATTTTAAAGTTTTTCTTACCCACCAAACCATAAAAATTCCTGATAAAATCTTGCCAGAAGCTTTTTTTTTCACCTCAAATTACTAATCTTTTATTTCCTGTTCTAAGCCAGGCTTAATTTAAATTTCAAGATATCCCGGCTGCAGGTATGTAGAGGGCCAGGGACTACCCTGTGACTGGGTATCAGTTGATCTCTGTATAAGGGTGAAGGCAGGTTTCAGTTAATCACGGTAAGGTTAGCCAGTGGTTGATCTTCTACTCAGCCCCCCTCTCTTCTTTTTATAAGCTTCATTGTAACTAGCCTACTTCCAGTCATTTGCTTTCTTTTTTTTTGGGAACCAGAATGGTTTCCCTATGTGCATACAGAATGACTACTCAGAGTAAATCTCATGTTTCAATGTCTTTCAGTTTTGATTATTTTTAACACTGCTCTTACTGATTTGAACACTTTGTTTTGGGGAGAGGAGAGGAATAGAGAGAGGGAGACACAAGCAAGTGCTTTGAGCACTGGGTGTCCCAACAAGTCGGCTTACTGTTATCGACCTACCTTTTTGGACACCTTGCGGCTGTCTTCAACGAAGCGCTTTTCTCTGGGAGCAAAAGTCCTAATACTTGCTTTGACCTACAAAGACAGTATTGTTAAAAATGGCAGCCCTTGTGTGAACTTCATTTTGCTTCTTTTTTTTTTCTTCTTAGTGACTGGGAAGAAATGTGGAAATTGCTACTCATAAAATGGAAACGATGGTATGTATTTACCAGGTTTGTGGTAAGGATTGAGGGAAACAATGTCAGAGCCTAACACAAAGTGAGTGGTCAATAAATGGCAGCCATCAAGTTCTATCCTACACTCACTTATACCACTAACTGGATTAACCTATGCTCTGCTTTCCCTCTACAGAACCTTCTAAGGACATCCATACATACTCAATACTCCCAGCTGGTAGGCCACTCTCCAGCATTCCCAGGAACCTCTGCACTTGTCAGTCATGTCCACTACAAATCAATCGTGCGTGTTCCCAAACCTGTTTATGCTACCTTTACCTGTTACTGCAATTCCATAATTAATTATTGTATAAATGTTGAAATATGAGCTAAGAATCAAAAGCGAATTGAAATCTACATTGCTCTACAAAGTCTTCTTAAGGTTAATCACTAAAAAGATACTGTTTTTGAAGCAAAGTTTTTAAGGGAAAAAAATCTAGAAGAATCATGAGCTCAGCTTGCCTATCAAGTGTCTTTAAAGCATCTCTCCCTTTAAAGAAACTGAAGCTAGAAATTATATGTTATGGGTGTGATTTATGCAAGGAATATGGTATAAAACTAAAAATAACAGATCCATGCTCAAAACAAAAGAAAAAAAAAAGGAGGGGTCTGGGACTAGATCTAAAGATTGGCAAATGAATGTACATTTATATATTTTACATTAAAATAAGATGTTTATGGGACATTTAAAATAGATCACTTTCTACTTTAACTGCCATTTTCAATGGACTTCTCTAGATTGTGTTGCATACCAGGGAGCTAACTATAATAATTAAATAATAGCTCAGAGGCTCGCAAATACCTCTGTCCAACAGCCAACTGTTGCCTTTGAAGAAGATTACAGAAAATAAACCTAAAACAATTAATTTTCCCCTTTATTGTTCATTTCTTCCTTGACATAAAGATTTATTGAGAATTAAGCAACATCGGTTGGACTAGTTTGACACAGTTATGGATGATTTTTATACAGAGCACTGTTCTCCCCTTTCTACAGCTGCAATACATCTGGAATATTTTATATTGGTTGGAGTCCTAAACACTGGTGACCTGTTAGGTAGGGGGAAATTGGGATGTATGAGACAGGTTAGACTTACTGGATTATATATGAGGTCCATCTCCAAGTAAATAACTCCTTTAAAAGCTTGTTCTAAATCTTTATTCTTCAATACATAACAATTTGTTTGTCCATCTTTAATCTGTGATAAAAAAATACAAAATATATATTAGTACAAACTTTCCATATGGTATAAACTTAACAACCAGAACTAATTTTAGCAAGGTTGGGAATGCAGAATGATCATGGATAAAGCAATATTATGCACATATTGAATTCATTAGAAGCCAGCTTTTAATCCTAGGGTGCTTTTAGAACTAATAAGGAATATTAAGGCTGAACCTGGGGCATTGATGGAAAATTATCTGTGCAAATTATTACTAAGACTACATGGGACTCTTCCTTCAAAAATCCCAGAGGTTGCATGTATGTATGAGTTAAAGCAGTGAGGGGTAGTCTACAAAACCCCTCTTCAGTGTTCCTCAATACTGTCAAGGTCATGGAGAATACGAAAAGACCAAGAAACTGTCACAGATTAGAAGAGACTCAGGAGATGTGATGACTCAATTCAATGTGGTACCTGGGTTGGATCCTGGAATAGAAAAAGGACATTAGTGGAAAAAAAAAAAAAATTAGTGGAACAACTGGCGAAATCCAGGAGTTTAGTTAATAGTAATGTACCCATTGAAACTCCGGTGGCATAGTGGTTAAGAGCTATGGCTGGTAATCAAAAGGTCGGCAGTTCAAATCCACCAGGTACTCCTTGGAAACTCTATGGGGCAGTTCTACTCTGTCCTTTAGGGTCGCTATCAGTTGGAATCGACTCAACAGTAATGGGTTTGGTTTGGTTTTTGAATGTACCAATGACAGTTTCTTAGTTTTGACAAATGTATCATGGCAATCTAAAATGTCAACATTAAAGGAAACTGGGTGAGGGACAGATGAGAATTCTCTGTATTATCTTTGAAACTTTTCTGTAAATCTAAAATGATTCCAAAATAAAAAGTTTATTAAAATATTTTGAGATAAAGGAACCAATTTTTAATAAAAACAGCCAGTTTTTCACTAGCCAGAGAACAATGCAAAATAAATAAATGTAGCTGAATTTGCAGACAAAATCCAAAATCATTCAACAGGCACAAAGTGCCAACAAACCTTCAAAATAAATAATTCCCTCTGATATCCACTCTGCCAGCATGGCCCATCAGTTCCGTACCCTAAGCAGCCTGTAGGCCCGACTGTGTAAGGCATCTGAGAAAAACACCTCGTACCATTTTCGAAACTATTTGGCTCCCATTAACAGCATTCTCTTTTCAGATCTGATAGCAGCAACGCTTTATTGTACACAGTAGTGTATATATTGATCAAACATTTGGCTTTTTAGGAAGCCTACCCGTTAACTCTAAAATGGCGGCAGCAAAATTTGAGTTTACCGAAAGCTCTGTTTGGGATTACCATGATCGAAGATTGAAAATAACATGGGAAATTTGAGGGCGTAGAATTTGAGCCATATTTTAAATGACTATTGCTGTCACTACAGGCATTTAGTACAAGTGTTCTTATAAACAGTGGTGGAAATGAGTTGAATAAGTCACAGGGGGAAACAGAGCCATTCCACATTACAAGGGAGAGGTCACTTTCCTTCCCAAAGTCACCCCACCTCTCTCAGATTGAATAGGCTCTAAACAGAAAGATGGTTTTCCTGGCCAGTGGCTGAGAGGAAGGGGGTGCCCCATAAAGACCTGGTTTCCTTCCTAAACGGTGTCCAAACAGGATTCTGAGTTTCCGCTTTTATCCACAGTCTCACTTAATAAATTGTGGGTGTTAAAGTTGAAAGAAATAAATACAAAAACAGCATGACAATTTGCCAAGCTGACTTTGGTCCAACTTAGCTTTGTTTCAACCCACAGTCACTGCACAGTTATCTTAAAATTTCCATGATTTCTTAAGGGTTAGGAAAGGTCAACATAAGAACAAAACCTATCAGTACAAAATGAAATACTTTATAGCAAAAGAAGGTTTTTTTGTTGCTGTTGTTCTTGTTGTTTCTATTTATTTATTTATTGGATTTGCTAAATGACCTTTTCCTCCCTCTCAGTACCCTCACCTGTGTCAGCAAAACACAGAATTCATGTAGGAACATTAAAGCTAGACACATAATTAAAGTGACCATGTTTAGCACTGTAACAGAAAATTATCTTAAAATATACAAATTAAAAACTGTACAATTTAGAAAAAGTTTGAAAATTACAGAAGAAAAAACTAAATCTGTGGAAATCTAATTTCCACAAACATCA
Organism: Elephas maximus indicus; assembly: GCF_024166365.1. NCBI lineage: Eukaryota > Metazoa > Chordata > Mammalia > Proboscidea > Elephantidae > Elephas > Elephas maximus. The sequence goes on along the minus strand of NC_064831.1, from coordinate 84,748,663 downwards.
CAATGCCTTTCCCCTCCCAGAAATTAAGACAGGAATTTGGTCTGGACCTTCCTAAATTTTTCTTGAGAATTTCAATTCATAAGGATTTCCTTGAGAAAAAAAGTATTTAAAATGTTTTGCCTAAGTGTCGAAGTGTATGTATTTTGTAACTTGGTTTTTTATCACCACTATGATTTGGTAATGTATCTATAGTAACATATAGATCCGCCTCGTTTCTTTAAACTGCTAGATAATCAAACTATGAGTAAACCACAATTTATTAATTATTCTGTTGATGAACATTTGGGTGATCAAATTTTTCACTGACTCTGCTGAAAGGAATATCTTTTGAAAAAGTTTAAAAGGTAAAGAAAAGGGAAAACTTTCACTAGTTTATATTTAGTATAATATGCTTGGATTATGAACAGGTCAACACATTTGGATATTTAGTGTTATAATTAAAAACTGCAATAGTCATCTATGAGAGTATTTTAAGAATATTTTCATATTCCACTGTCTTTATATAATGAAACTTCCAACACAAAAATATAAGATGAAGAGTTCTGTAACATCCCAACTTGCAAAACTCCTGTATGTCAGGATTTATAGAATAGGAAATGAAAACTAAACATATATTTTTCATGTCTAAAACTATGCTTATTATTCATACTTAGAACTCTGAAAATTATTTCTAGTAGTTTACAATTTTTAGACATCTATTAATTGTGCTTTGTTCCATCTAATAATTTTTTTTATTAAGTGGAACAAACAAAGCACAATTAAAAGGAAAAAAAAAAAAAACTCATGGAGAGAATCTATAAATACTTTGGTCCCTATGTATGAGACAGCCCCTTGAATTAAAACCTAAATTTAATTTTGAGGTCTCTGTCAGTCAAGGCAAAAAGGCACCATGTGGTTTCTAATTTCTGACACAACGAGATCTACCAGCTCATGTGAAAAGTCCTTCTGGGCTGCCATCTAGGACAGCTTTATTTCAGTCAAAAGTAAGGGTCACTGAGTACACAGACCACCTCTTTAACTTTTGTGTTGTAAGTTGGTTTTTTCTCCTCCTACCAGGTCTTGGATGGCACAAACTGTTAAGTGCTTGACTACTAGCTGAAAAGTTGGTGGTTTAAACCCACCCAGAGGTACCTCAGAAGACAGACCTGGGGATCTGCTTCTGAAAGGTCACAACCTTGAAGACCCAGTGGACCAATTCTACTCTGCACACATGGGGTGGCCATGAGTTGGAATTGATTCAACAGCAACTAACAACAAAAACAACAACCAGCCTACCCTTAGTCTTTTAATTTATGATGGCCAAATTTTCATTCATCAGTTTATTTATTTGGGCCATACTGACATCTCAGGAGGTCTCTCCCTTATGACTCCTGTTTTTCACTTGGCTTATATAGGGTTTCCCCACTATTTTAACAGTTTTGCTTATAGAATTTGTTTTAAATGTCTGACCTTTAGTTCATCTAAAAATTGTTTTTGAGTTTGGTGTAACAAACTAATGCATTTTTCTTCTAATGGGTAAGCAACCAAGTATCTAAGACTCACTTAGGCAGTTTACCCTTTCCTCAATGGCTTGTGGTTTCATATTTATTATATATTAAAATTTTCCATTTATTTAGTTTCTTTCATATCTTTCAGTACAATTTCAGAATTCCTTTACATGGATCTTGGATGTCGTAATTTTTTGTTTTATGCTAAATAGTATTTGATAAGTTTTTCAGATTTTAAAAATGTTTTCTTATTGGGTATCACCACTGATTTTTTTTTTTTAATGCTGATCTTGTCTACACTTCATCGACTTTTATTCCATTATGTCTTGTACTTTATTTACATTTATAGATAATCATAATATCTGCAAATAAGGAGTTTCCTTCTTTAAAATATTCATAAATTCTTACATTTTGCATTGGCTAGATCAGACAGAAAATGTTTAATATTTAATTGTTAATTTTTAAACATATAACAAAAACGAGTTGCAACCAAGTAAAAGTAAAAGAGCTGAACAGAAGATTTCAAAAGGCAACTTGAGAAAACAAAGTAAAGTATAATGATATGTGGAAAGACCTGGAGATAAAAAAAACCAAAAGGGAAGAACATGATTGGCATTTTTCGAGCCAAAAAACTAAAGAAATTCAAGCCTCAAGTAGCAATATTGAAGGATTCTACACAGGAAATGTTAAACAATGAAACAAGTATCAAAAGAAGATGGAAGAAATACAGAGTCACTATACCAAAAATGTTTGGTCAACATTCAACCATTTCAGGAGGCAGCATATAAGAACCAATGGTACTGAAGGAAGAGGCCCCAGCTGCACAGAAGGCATTGGTGAAAAACAAGGCTCCAGAAATTGAGAGATGTTTCAACAAACAGATGCAGCACTGGAGGTGCTCACTTTTCTATGCCATGAAATTTGGAAGACAGATACCTGACTGGAAGAGATCTATATTTGCACCCATTCCAAAGAAAGGTGATCCAACAGAATGCAGACATTATAGAACAATATCCTTAACATCACACACAAGTAAAATTTTGCTAAAGACCATTAAAAAAGTGGTTGCAGCAATACATCTACAGAGAAGTGCCAGAAATTCAAGCCAGATTCAGAAGAGGATGTGGAACAAGGGAAATCACTGCTGATGCCAGATGGATCATGGTTGAAAGCAGAGAATACCAGAAAGTCATTTACCTGTGTTTTATTGACTATGCAAAGGTATTCGACTATTTGGATCATAACAAATTATGGATAACATTCCCAAGAATGGGAATTCCAGGACACTTAATTGTGCTCATGATGAACCTGTATTTAGACCAACAGGCAGTCGTTAGAACCAGAACAAGGGGTTACTGAGTGATTTAAAGTCAAGAAAAGTGTGTATCAAGGTTGTATCCTTTTACCATACTTATTCAATCTGTATGTTCAGTAAACAACTGGAGAAGCTGGACTACGTGAAGAAAAGTGCAGCATCACAACTGGAGGAAGACTCATTAACAACCTGTGATATGAAGATGATACAACCTTGCTTGCTGAAAATGAAGAGGACTTAAAGCACTTACTGATGAAGATCAAAGACTATAGCCTTCAGTATGGTTTACACCTCAACATAAAGAAAATAAAAATCCTCACAACTGGACCAATAAGCAACATCATGATAAAGTGATAAAACATTGAATTTATCAAGGGTTTCATCTTATTTGGATCCACAATCAACAACCATGGAAGCAGGAGTCAAGAAATCAAAGGACACATTGCATTGGGCAAATCTGCTGCAAAAGACCTCTATCAAGTGTTAAAAAACAAAGATGTCACTTTCAGGACTAAGGTGTGCCTGACCCAAGGCATGGTGTTTTCAATTTCATCATACAAATGTGAAAGCTGGACAATGAATAAGGGAGACCAAAGAATTGATGCCTTTGAATTATGGTGTTGGTGAAGAATACTGAATCTACCATAGACTGCCAGAAGAATGGAAACCCTGGGGGCGTAGTGGTTAAGATCTACGGCTGCTAACCAAAAGGTTGGCCGTTCAAATCTACCACGAGCTCCTTGGAAACTCTATGGGGGCAGTTCTACTCTGTCCTGTAGGGTTGCTATAAGTCGGATTCAACTCGATGACAATGGGTTGTTTTGGGTTTGGGCCAGAAGAATAAACAAATCTGGCTTACAAAAAGTACTGCCAGAATGCACGTTAGAAGCAAGGATGGTGAGACTTTGTCTCACATACTTTGGACCTGTTATTAAGGGAGGCCAGTCCCTGGAGGACATTATGCTTGGTAAAGTAGAGGGTCAACGAAAAACAGGAAGACCTTCAACTAGATGGATTGGCACAGTAGCTGTAACAATGGGCTCAACCATAACAGTGATTGTCAGGATGGCTAGGGATGGGGCAGTGTTTCATTGTGCTGTACACAGGGTTGCCATGAGTCAGAACCGACTCGATGGCACTTAACAACAATCAAGTCAACTCAACTAATGGAGATACTACGTGTGTCAGAATAAAACTGTGTTCCATAGGGTTTTCAATGGCTGAATTTTCAGAAATAGATTGCCAGACCTTTTATATGAGGTGACTCTGGGTGGACTTGTACCTCCAAAAATTTAGTTAGCAGAATTGAAATAACCTACTCATAAAAAAATTCGGACATGTTATTTTCATATTTGGGGAAAGGAGAGGATGTATTTCTCAGATCCTTCTATAATTAATCATTTTTACTAAACTGCATTCAATATCTGATAATCCAAGTTGCCTCTAATTATACTTTTTATAATAATGTCCTTTGCTGTTTATCCATTCATTTCTCCAGAAATGGAACTGTATTACCTTTATAGTTAATTTGGGGAGGATCTATGTCTTTACACTACTTAAGTTTTCCCTGGTATGTTTTATTTATTAAAATTTTCTTTCATATTCCTCAGTAACATTTAGTAGTGTGTTTCACAGAGATTCCCTATATTTAATTTTTTCTACATTATTATTTGTCTTTTCTCAGTTTTTGGTTAGCCTTATTTACTTTGCTGATATTTTGAAATGAAAAAATGGATTTACCAAACCACCGTTTTCATATTTTCTGTTATTGCTCTCTGCTTTAATCTTTCTAATTTTCTTCATTTTATGTTTCTTTTTGTTCCTTTTGTTGAGATGCTTAATTGACTTTCAACCTTCTTTTTGTTTAATGGTAAAACCATTCAAGGTAAGAATTTCCTCTGAATAATACTTTTGGCCCCTATCCATAAGATTTTATGTATAGTGTTCTATTGTCGATTTTGAAATAGCCTATAATTGCACTTTTGGTATCCACATTAGTTACTTGGCTTTTTTTTTTTTTTTTCCCATGTGGTTTTCTATTTGGGTGAATTTTTGTTAGGAATGTCTATTTTCATAGTACATGACCATGGTACAATTTCTGCCTTTTTGGAACCCATTGAGGCATACCGGACCTACCAAAAGAAAAAAAAAATCTGTTGCTGTCAAGTCAATTCCAACTCACAGCGAACCTATAGGACAGAGTAGACCTGCCCCATAGGGTTTCCAAGGAGCAGCTGGTGGATTCGAACTGCTGACCTTTTTGTTAGCAGCCAGGCTCTTAACCACTATACCACCAGGGCTTCCCTGGACCCACGGCATGACCACTATTTGAAATTGCTAAATGGGCATTTTGACAAAATATTTTGTAATTTTGTATGCGTGTGTATATACCCACACAGACATTAGATTAAGCTCATTAATTATTCTCTAAAGTTTGAGAGCCACCACTCAGTATGCCCCAAAATTAACTGAGATCTTATTAAAAAGGAAATTCCAGAGTCTCTTCCCAGAAATTTAGTAATGATAGAATGGTGTGTTGGGATCTTCACAATTAACAAACCCTTCATGGAATTTTCAACCATTTGGGCCTTCAAGAATTATCGCATCCCAGCCCTATTTATTTTTTGCTCATGATATTTTTGGAGCTGGGTAGATAACATATACTATTTTGTAATTCTAACTCTTTAATTTTTTTCTTATACTTCAAATATTTTAATATTTATAATTTCTGTGGTAAACTATTCACATAAAGGTTTATGTCTGTTCTAATCTTATTGATAACTACATCTTTTTTTAACCTATAAAATGGCCTTCTCTGCCATGCTTCTGACATATCTTTTGTTTATATCTATATGTTATATTTTTGTCATCCATTTTCGTATTTCTGCATTTTAGGTGTTTCAAAGAGGTAATAGATTTTACTCTGACTGAATGTGAGAGGTTTTCCATTTAGAAGAGTTCTACCCATTCAGCATTTACCATTATGCATGAAAGGCTCAGTTTGATACTTGCCATCTTATTATGAGGAATTTTGGGGGCCTCACTCATCATTTCTCTTTATCCCCTAGGCTGTCTGTCCTAACCAAGTATCACTCACACCATACACTACACATAGTTCATGAAAATCCCAGTACATTAAAGGTACCCCTTCCTAGTTTCAAGAGCCAGTCGAGAAATTTGCCTCATTTTACCTTCCTTTGAAGTCTTTTGCAGACAATTTCACACATTGCATTAGGCAAATCAGCTGCAAAAGACCTCTTTAAAGTGTTGAAAAGCAAAGATGTCACCTTGAGGACGAAGGTGAGCCTGACCAAAGCCATGCTGTTTCCAATCACCTCCTACGCATGTGAAAGCTAGACAATGAATAAGGAAGACCAAAGAAGAATTGACACCTTTGAATTGTGGTGTTGGTGAAGAATATTGAATATACCACGGACTGTCAAAAGAACAAACAAATCTTTCTTGGAACAAGTACAACTAGAAAGCTCCTTAGAAGCAAAGATTGTGATACTATGTCTCACACACTTTGGACATGTTATCAGGAGGAGTCAGTCCCTGGAGAAGGACATCATGCTTGGTAGAGGGTCAGGGAGAAAGAGGAAGACCCTCAATGAGATGGACTGACACAGCGGCTGCAAGGATGGGCTCAAGCACAGCAACAGTTTTGAGGATGGCATAGAACCAGGCAGTGTTTCGTTGTGTTGTACACAGGGTCGCTATAAGGCAGAATCGACTCAATGACACCTAACAACAACAACCTTCATTTATTGATATCTAGGAAACCTTGGTGACATAGTAGTTAAGTGCTACGGCTGCTAACCAAAAAGTCAGTAGTTCGAATCCACTAGGTACTCCCTGGAAACTCTATGGGGCAGTTCTACTCTGTCCTGTAGGATCGTTATGAGTTGGAATGGACTCGATAGCACCCAACAACAACAACAACAATCTTAACAGAAGCAGATTGCCAGGTTTAGTTTGGTTGGTATTGATATTAACGGATATGTTGGACCAAGAACAGGGGCAGAGGAGAGTGGTATATATGTATAATGGACTATTACTCTGCCACAAAGAGAAATAAATTCTTGATATATGCTATAACATGGACTGAGTGAAATAAGTCAGTCACAAAAGGACAAACATTGTATGATCCCATTTATATAAAATATCTAGAACAGGCAAATGTATGGAGACTAAAGGTTATTAGTAGTTACCAGAGGTGAAAGGGAGGGGGAAGAGGGAGTCACTGCTTAGGGGGCACTGAGCTTCTGCTAAGGGTGATAGAAAAACTTGGAAATGGATAGTGGTGATGGCTATACATCATGATAAAGGTAATTAATGTCAATGAATTGTACATGTAAAAAGTGTTAAAATGGTAAATGTTTTGTTTTATATATATATGCATACACCCACCCACTGCTGTGTGTATATATATATATGCTTACCACAATTAAACTGCCGTTTTAGCACTGTATTGGGATTTCAGTCTTGTTATGAAATAATCTCTCACATGACTCATCCCTCTCTCCTTCTTTCTCCCCAGGGCTCCAAGTTCTCACACGGCACCCCTTGACCAAATTTCATGCCCTGGATAACCAAACCTTGACAATATGATATATTGTATATTTTTTAAAAATTTGGCTATGTGTCCATAAATATTAATGCAAAGTTAAACATCAGTAATTCATTTTAATGGCCAAGAGTTCAGCATTGTCCTGAAAGTCTGTAACTGTGCTTGTCCATTACAACATGCAAAGCCCAGGGCTTGGACCAGTTCTTAATTGGAAATGCAAATGAAGATTTGCACGGGCATTTATTTGGTACAAGCAATTACAGAAAATTTGTCCCATAAAACTAATTAAGTGAAACTGTTACTGGTGCAGCTAGTTATCGTGCACGTGGATTCACGGAGAACACTGGGGCTCCACGGCGATTTCGTATATAAGCCTGGGTTCCTGATGACACTTCCACTTGCACATGTTGACACAGCTTGCACAAGAGGACCTGTATTTTTTTCAAAATGCCCCTCCCCATTAAACTGCAGATGATTTCTTCTTTGAGAGTGGGGATATCAAAAAATCAGTGGTTTTCCTATTTTACAGATGAAGTCACCAAAGCTGATTATCAAAATCTTTCTGAATTGGTCCATTAGATAATTTCGGGAAGGTAACAGCATGCTTGAATAAAAAGAAATGACATAGATGAGAAGCATCTAGCCTGATTTTCAGGGTGGACTTAGGATCACTTAACTGAGGATGGCAATATTAAATAATGGAAATGGCAATATTAGAAATCATCAGATCAGAATACATTCCAATTACAACTTTCTCTTTTTTAATCATGAGTATATGGTTGTGTGTATATATGTATATATACATATATTTTAAAAATAAATTGAACCAAAATCAAATATATAAGATGGCTCATTTGTCTGAATTCTTGTAATTCCAATATATATATCTAAGTGTATGTACATGCTTAAAACAATTCATCACAACAAACAAATATATTTATTTTAGTATATGAGTTTTAAATTAATCAATAGGCACACAGCATATTCACTCTGATTAAAAAGGTATAGTTACTTCAGAAGAACAGGCTCCTTGTTTAATAGATTTAATAGATTTAAATGCATCACCATTTTGAGGGAGATTAAAAAGTTAAAGTACGTTCGGTGCTTTAAACTTAAATGTTTAAAAATAGTTTGCATTTCTCTAAAACTGTAAATTAAACTTCAGTTTATGACTTGAGTAAAGGAAATACAATCTCACAAATATTCCCGCTCTTCTCCAAGAAATACAATTTTTGTTTTCAGATGTAGAATATCTTATTAAATACTTAAATACTCTTACATATCCTTTAAATAGTGAAGCACCAGTGGATCCAGTTTTATGATTCTTTCTCCTATAAAAAACAGAAAAATAAACCCTTCTTCAAGGAGGCACACAATCTACAACCTAAGGGTTTTCTCTATCCCTCCAAGAGGAGTCTTCTTCCTTTCTAATTTGCTTCACACTTTTTATTATTTTTTAAGAGTCTTCATGGAGTTGACTCCAACTGTTTGCACTACCCAGGGACTCTTGCTTCCCACCTAACAAACTTTTCCCAGAGAAAGACACTGATATCTCCTTCCCCAGGACAAACGCCTCAGGGACTCCCATGCTAGTAGAACAAACCCCAAACTCTCTCAAATCCTTTATGATTTGCCCTCGGCCTTCCACCTCCAGTCCCTTCTCACCCTGAGGTCCAGGCACCCAACCTGTCCTTGTTCCAGGAAAGTGGGCTTTCTCTCCGCCTCTTCTCTGCTCAGGCTTAGTCTGCTACCCATCTGACAGTATCAAAATCTTACCCCTCCCTGACACATCTCAAATGCCCTAACTCCTAAAGTCTTCCTAACGTGAAATCTGACTCCCCGCCTCCCACTGTCTTATCCCTTTTGTTTGACCCTTGATATTTCAGGCCTGCATGGGCTCATTCCACTGGCATCTCTCCTCAACAAGAAATGAAACTCTTCAACTCTGTACCCCCATCCACACCTGACCACACTAGCACACTGGGTGCACAAAATGGATTCTTGATGATTGCTTTTTAAATGGCATTTACTTTATTAGGTAGTTTAACAAAGTTAGAAGTTCAGGTTCTGAGGTCAGTACCTAAGATCAACCCGTCTCTACCACTCACCAGTTATAGGATCCAGAGCAAGTTCCAGAACTTTTTGCACCCCAGTTTCTGCATTTGTAAATGGGCATAACAATAAAACATGCCTTATTAGATTGTTACAGAATAAACCATTTAACATATGCTAGTTTTTTTTTTTTTTTTTAGTTTTTAGAGGGCATAGCACAGAGCTTGCTAGAAAATGGAATGATAAGTAACTACGACCTATCATTCACTTGTTACAGTATCTATACTACAGCAGGGAAGAGTCGATGTTTGGGGGTGCATGTTTCAGGTGAACCCTAGATTGTCAGGAAGAGCCCACACAGATCCACTGGAAAATTTGATCATTTTCCCAATTTACTGGCCAAAGAATTGGAAACGAATCCAAATCGAGACAGCCACACTAAACAACGGCAGCTGAAGTATCTTAGTCAGTACACTATTCCTCAGGCCCCCAAAATCCCTAACAGGGGAATACAGCTGCGGGCCATGCCGTCTTTACAAGGTAGAGGCCTTTCTGATCCAAGAGACTTCTTTCTGGGGGTGCACGGCCCATTTATACTACAAATAAATGATATAAACCAAATCAAACACTCCCTGGCTTGAAGCCTCCCAACGGTTCCCCATCTCCCATTAAGAATAAGCCAAAGTCTTTCAAACTATTAGAATTTCACAGTTCTTCGTGGTACTCACTCGGCTCTGCCCTATCTCCAGCTGCTTTCTTGTTCCATCACCACCATCAGTTAGGGCTGAGTCGATTCCGAACCATGGTGGCCCAATACATGTCAGGGTAGAATTGTGCTCCACAGGGTTTTCAAGGGCTGATTTTCGGAAGTAGATCACCAGGACTTTTGTCCGTGGTATCTCTGGGTGGACTTGAACCTCCAACCTTTGGGTTAGCAGCGAGCATATCAACCATTTGCACCACCCTTATTGCTATTCCCTATTGGGCTCACACCATTCCATCCCCACTTGCCTCCCTGCTTTTCTGGAACTCAACAGTCAAAGTCCTCTCTCAGAGCCTTTGAACATGAAGATTTCCTATCTGGATGTATTTCCTCAAATATCCACACAGTTTTCTCTCTCACCTCCTTGTGCTTTCACTCAAATGCCCCCTATTCTGTGAGGCCCTCCCTGACATCCCATGGAAAACTGCCCCCTCTTCTCTTTCCTCCCCATATATTGTTGTTGCCTCCTTCCCTGGCTTCATTTTTCTCCACCACACTTTTCACCATGAACCGCATGTTGCATTTACTGGATTTGCATACTGTGTCCCGCAAATGTAACAGAAGCTCCAGAGAGGAGAAGGGTTCGCCATGGTCCGTGTTAAAGTGTTACCACCTAGAACAGGGCCTGGCACAAAGCAGACCCTGGATAAATGCCTGCTGAATAAATGAAAGAACAAATCATGGGGCAGCTTATTACAAACCTGAAAAAAGACAAGGTGTGGGGCTGCCTGCATTTACTCCGGGTCATCACAAATCACCCTACCTTGTATGCTGAAGGATAGGTCTTGAAAAATGTATTAATTTGGCTCAGTGGTCCCCCAATGATAGTGACTTTGCCCTACACAGAACATTTCCGATTGTCTTAAAAGTGGTGGAGAGTGGGGGGTGGTTACTACTGGCATTTAGCAGTTAAGAGGTCAAGGATTCTGCTAAACATCCTACAAAGCACAGGAGAACCCCCCACAACATAAAATTTGTCCCACAATGTCAATAGCACCAAGGTTGAGAAATCCTGATTCAGCTTGAGGTAATTTCTTAAATCTAACTCAACAGCATATAGATTATACCTCATGGAGAAGGAAGCAAGGAAGGTCCACTGTGGAAATACAGAAAGACGAAACACACAAAACATTTATACACAAAGCAGAAGGAGGTTTTAAAAAGAACCAATTAGTGTTCACCCAGTGAGGAATAAAATATGCTACTAAAGGATTTACCTATAAAAACCAAGAGGAGAAATGCGTGAGAGAGAGAAAGAGATAAAAAGGGGAGGGAGCTGAATTGCAAAGAAGAAACTTTGATTTTAGTCTCTTCAGCCTTCTCAAAAAGTGAACCGCACATTTCTGTTGTGTGGGATTCTTTCAGGAATAACTGACAACACTGTAATTAAAAAAAAAAGGGGGGGGGGCAATCCCAAATTGCCACGTCCTCTCTGAGAGCCCAAGCCCTGGCTTGGAGCATTTGGCAGGAGCTGGCTCTATGACAGAGCAGATGGTCCAGCCACTCTCTCTGAGCAGCATCAGGGGTATGAGAATTTGGGGAGAAACTAAGAGAGCGATCAAAAACAGAAAAAAAGATGTTAAGAGGTATAGCATTTCTCCCTCTGTAAACATCATGTGAGCCAGACTAATGTCATGGTTAAATTATGGACTGTTCCATCGATGAAAATGCCCTAATAGCTTGGGAAAAATATGTCTCTGGGAAGAAATATGTACAACCTCATTGGCTGATAAGGGCCATAATGACTATATGATAAATTTTATTAAGAGTTGGATGAAAAAAATGAAATTCTCTCTTCTAGAAGCATACATCTGGAACAAACATGGATGACCAAGGAATAGGCACATCTCAACCTCAGATTTCCTGCTTTTCTCCTAGGAAGGCATTACTGGGAAGTTTCTTCTCTGAATTAGAGGAGGTACTTTTTTATATTCAGCTTCTCTTAGGTTGGCTCTGGTGCGTTAGCTTACACTGGGTATTGAAACATCTTCCCTTCTCAAAGGGGGGCTCACTGATTTCTTCCACAAAGAATGTTTTCAGGCTGAGAGCAAATGTGACCACTAAAAAAGACAAATAGAACTTTTGGGGAAATGGTCTTTAGCAGTACTGAGAACGAATGTACAGTCACAAGGAATTAATCTTTAAAGAAATGTGCAGCAAGGAGGTGTAAAGACATACATGTTGTGTTTCTCATTAATAAATGGAAAATAAGTCATAAATATTTATATATATTCCTTGAAAACAAATAGAAACTTCCATATTAAGATGGAAAGACTATTAGTGAAAGGAAAGACTAGCCAAAATGTCTGGTTGGTTAAATCAATACTAGACAGACAGACAGAGAAAGTTATGTGCTTTTCTATTTGAAACTACTGAAAATACTGGATAGGGATAAGAAATAAAACAGTTACTTCTGGCAACAGCTGGGAGGATTTTTTTTTTTTTTCCCTGTAGACTGACAAAGATAAAGCAACTCTAGACCTTAGCAACTTGTCAACTGTAAAATGACTCACAAACTGTTTATTCACAAAGGTAACTTACAGACAGCAAGGGAATGGCAACTTTTCCAAGAAAATCAGGGGGTTTATCTCCATCTTCATCAAGCACTGTCACTTCCAAAACGTCATGGATATCTTTAATGGGACTGAAACAAGAAACATACTGTGTATGATACACAAAAACACACAAATGAAGTCTGGTCCATGAAGGTCTGAAAACACTGTTTCACTAATTAAGTCAGTATGTCCTGAGAGTATAAAACTACCATTTAATTAAATTCCAAAAATTAAATCAAATTGACTCTATTCCCAGACCTTCCATCATAGAAGATTTAAATATCCATATGAAAAAAAGTCAACTTTTTTACTAACATTTTCCATGTGTACATGCACTCAAGGGCAGGGCTGTTAAAGACATAGGAAAAAGAATGAGAGAGGGAGGCAGAATGAGGAAGGCATAAAGAAAGTGATTGCAAAGTAGCTCCTAAGTGAGAATGGTAGAAATAGAATTTACTTTGAATTAATGAAGTATTCCCGTTAAATTAAAAAAGTGGTCAAAATCACCAGCTGGTGAACTACTTAGAAAGCCTCATATTGTTGAAACATAAAATATTAAAAAAAAAACCCATGCATATTTGGAAACATGTTTTATATTGACCAAAAGCCAGACATCAGCTACAATGATAATGGTATCATGGTCATTGGCAGGGTGTTGGGCAAACAGGAAATTCTTGCTGTTGGCAATTTGTAAACCTGCTTAGCAGAGCAAAACCAGTTCTCACAGAGTCTTGAAACTTTCTACATGTATCATCGAACCCACTCAAAGTGAACTTTATTCTCTTATTGACAAGCAGAAAGCATTTCTTCAGTTTTGTGGTGAGAATGTACCCTGCGTCACCCAAATTCAATGCAGGGCCTTCTCTGGATGGCCGGGTGACTCACAATCTAAAGCAAACTTTTTTTTTTTTAATAGTTGCCATCGAGTTGATCTTGACTCATGGAGACCCCATGTGTGTCAGAGTAGAACTATGTTTCATAGGGTTTTTGTCATGGATTGAATTATGTCCCCCTCAAAATGTCTGTATCAACTTGTTTTGGCCATGTGTGATTGTCCTCCTTTTGTGATTGTAATTTTATGTTGAGATGATTAGGGTGGGATTGTAATACACCCTTACTCAGGTCACCTCCCTGATCTAAGGTAAAGGGAGTTTTCCTGGGGTGTGGCCTGCACCACCTTTTTTCTCTCAAGAGATAAAAGGAAAGGGAAGCAAGCAGAGAGTTGGGGACCTCATACCACCAAGAAAGAAGCACCAGGAGTACAGTGTGTCCTTTAGACACGGGGTCCCTTGGCTGAGAAGCTCCTAGACCAAGGGAAGAGGACAAGGACCTTCCTCCAGAGCCGACAGAGAGAGAAAGCCTTTCCCTGGAGCTGATTCCCTGAATTTGGACTTTTAACCTACTAGATGGGGAGAGAATAAATTTTTTGTTGTTGTTGTTAAAGCCATCTGCTTGTGGTATTTCTGTGATGGCAGCACTAGATGACTAACACAGTTTTCAATGGTGAATTTTCTGGAAATAGATTGCCAGGCCTTTTTTCCGAGGCACTCTGGGTGGATGTGCACTTCCAACGTTTTGATTAGCAGCTGAGCGGGTTAACTGTTTGTACCACTCAGGGGCTCCAAAAGTAAACAAGGAAACATAAATACATTCAGCCTCCTAAATGCCTGAATTTGAAAGAGCGGGCAGGGTATCACTGAGGAGCAGGTCACGCACATAAGCTGGAGTACCAGGCCCTTTGGGAGTCTGAGGATTCACAGATAATCTGTATTTTCCAAAAAGGCTTTGGAAGAATACAAGCCTTTGGGCATTAAAATAATGTTGTAACATATAAGCTTGCATTTAAGGCAGGTCTTCATTTGTAACTTTCCCTAACCCAGGAATGAATTAGCTTGGATATATGGGGGTCTCCGTATCCTTACAGATTAATTTAGCTGCTAAAAGAGGTTCTTTACAAAGCCCTCCTCTAACACTCCCTTGCAGTTCAGCATAGTCTCTTCTATTATTAACACTCCACTCTATAAAATGAAAGGATAAAAGGTTTTCAGAAGAAGAGAACAATAAAATTCACTCTTTGCACATAAAAATGGACAGAATGTTCCACTCTGGAGCCCAGCCTGTGCCAGACATATCAGGCATAATTGATTTCTAAGTTAAAGCCGCCCCTCAATAGTCCAGAGGCTAAAGCACTTACAATGTAAAAACTGTGTTCCACTCAGGGTTGAGGTTCTTGTAAACGGTGTGCGTTTGAAGTCGGTCATTGCCGAGCTCCAACAAGCAAAAGGGATCGCTCTTCCCTGCCAAGAGAACACAGATATTGGTCAAGGACAAACGAGCTTCCAAAGTGTCAGAGGCAGTGTGAACACAAGTTGTGGCGCTTTCACAACAATAACATGGCGCTTCCTGAAAGAGCGAAGGTGAGACTCCTCTTCCAGCAAGCCCTGTGGATGTGTGAATTTGCGAGGAGGTGGAGCCTGCAAGTGCTGGAAAGTTCGCTCACCTAATCCATTAGGACTGACGGGCCGCAACCAGAGACGCACCCTGAAAGCCAATGACCTCACACACGTTTCACAGGAGTGGATGTCAGTTTGGCATGAGAGAGTTCACTTCTGTGTTTTGTCTTGAAGATGAAGCTCATTTGTTTCCTTCTTAACTTTTCTCTAAGTCAAACTTACAGATGTATGGAAAAGCCACCTCCTATAACTAGAGCCAGGTGCTGTTGCTTTCAAATCGATTCCCACTCACAATGACCCATGTGTCAGAATAGAACTCTGCTCCATAGGACTCCCAATGGCAGATTTTTGAAAGCAGATGGCCAGGCCTTTCTTCTGAGGCACCTCTGGGTAGACTCAAACCGCCAAACTTCTGGCTAGTAACTGATCGCTTAACTATTTGCGCCACCCAGGAAGTCCTGTATCTAGCGGACTACATTATAGGCTTCCACGCAACTGTGAAAAAGTGAGAACGATTCTAAGAAGAGCCATTTAGAAACCGTGTTCCTAAATATTTGATACATTATGAGAACACACAAGTTACAGCATCGGTACTTTTAAACATGTCAAAGTATGATTTAGGAAAGTAAGATCAGAATTTTTAACAACAACAAAAAAAAGGAGCTTGTCCCTTGTCCCATCTCACCTCTTTATCTTTTTCCACTCAAAAAACCAGACTAAAACAAAACCCATTGCTATCGAGTCCATTCCAACTCATAATGACCCTATATATAGGGCAGAGTAGAACTGCCCCACAGGGTTTCCAAGGCTGTAATCTTTACTGAGTCAGATTGTCACATCTTTCACCTATGGAATGGCTGGTAGGTTCAGACAACTGACCTTTTTGTTGGCAGCTAAGCACTTAACCATCACACCACCAGGGCTCTACTCATACACTAAAAAAAAAAAAAAAAAAAAAAAACAGGCAAGAAAATCCACAACACAAAGCTGGACCAGAGATGGACCAAGTAGAATTCTCTTCCCTTGGTTGTGTCTGGCAGTGGGATCCAGACTTTAAACTGTCAGGGAAACAATGAATGGCTCTATAATGTCCATAGGACATTAACACATTGCCTGACTCCGCAGCACACAGGCACTTTGCAGAGCAGAGTGGACCAAATTAATTGGGGGCATAAGGACAGATACTCTCTGAACAAATGGCCAAAGGATCGCAGGGCAGGGCCTAATGCAGAAAGTGCTTGGGCCTCTTGACCTTCTGGCCTACCATCCAGGTCAGTGAACCTACAGCTAATCCACTTAATACCCTGGAGCTCTGAGGGGCTGACATGAGTAGGAGCCTGCATAAAGATGATGCTTTTAAGAAGAAAAGCAGATGCCTGGTTAAGGGTTAGTATTAAACAGGAGATTTCATTCACCTGACTAGTGGTCTGGACTCTTAGCTGCCTGGTCAAAGACTTTAAGGCCATGCTATTATCCCAGTTACTGGCAGACTACGATCCAGAATGGATAAAGGAATGAGTTAGGGTTGTCAACTGTGAACTGTGGCTATGGTCCCTATCTAAATTAAGAAGAACAGAAATTTATTAAAATCCTATTAAACAGGTCTCAGAATCAATGCAAAGGCTGGTGAGCCAGGCTTGAAAAGCACTAGAAACCAAAACACAACTTGGGAACACTTAGGCACAAGAACCACAGCCAGATATTCCATCCCTGGGAGTTTGGTGTGGACTCTGCTTCTCCTGACCACAGGAGTCCCACGCGCCCTGCTCCTGGACCCTGAGTCTTGCTGCCTCCAATATGAATTCTCCTCCACTCCTGCTTCTTTCCCTCACTGAATACAGATACAAAGGACTTAGAAGAAGCATCTGATTGCTCCCGCCTAGCCAAGGTCCCACACCCTAACTGCCAGAGCACAGAAAGGGAGTACTGACTTCTCAGCTTCTATGGTTGCAAGTGAGTTCTGACCCCCTTCTCCAAAACATACAGTGGGGAAAACCTGAAACATAGCTGGGGCTTCAGATGCTGGGCAGCCAACACCAATCAACAAAAAACCCTATATGGTAGACATATAGCTGTTTCTACCTTCTGGCTCTGAATGGATAAAACGTGGCACATACAAAACAATAGAACGTTATTCTGCCACAAAGAGAAGGAGCTCCTGACACATGGATGTACCTTGAAATCATTATGCTGAGTGAAGTAAGGATAAATACCGTGTGATCTCACTTATATGAAATATCTAGAGTAGGCAAGTGTATAGAGGCCAAAGTTTATCGGTGGTTACCAGGGGCGGAAGGAGCCCTGGTGGCACAGTGGTTCAAGTGACCGACTGCTAACTGAAAGGTTGGCTGTTCGAAACCACAGTGGCTCCGTGGCAGGCAGATATGGCAGTCTGCTTTCGTAGAGATTGACAGTCTCGGAAGCCTTTTGGGGTCGCTATGAGTTGGAATGGACTCCACAGCAGTGGGTTTGGTTTTGGTGGGCTGGACCAGCGGTGGGAGGGAGGGGGAGGAAAAGGGGACTTGCTGCTTCTCTTACTCACTGAGCTTTTATTAAGGTGATGGTAAAATTTGGGAACGAATAATTACAATGGTTGAACAGCATGGCAAACAAAACTAACATCACTGAATTGTATATGTGAAGACTGTCGAAAAGGCAAACAATTTGTTGCATGTATATTTACCATGATTAAAAATAAAACCTGAATCTGCAAAAGTCTTCTGGTTATTTGAAGACATCGTCATCCTGGGAATGAACATACTTCTTTAACAACCGTGAACATGAAAGAGAACACATGGCCCCAGATGAGCGCACAGGTATAGCAGCACGCTCCAAGCTGAAGCAGCTACTTAACAGTTTGTCAAACTATTAGTAGGTGTCAGCGCTGCTCCTCCCAAGACACTGACATGACATCCCATCAGCACTTGCTTGGGGGAAGCCGTCAGGCACTTTTAATGAAAGCACTGGGGATGCTCCACAGCAGGGCAGAGATGTGGCCTGGTCCTGTTGAGGCACAGGTGGGCCTGTGCTGGCTCCTGCTCTCCTGAGCAGGCACACAGTCAGCTGTCCCAGCTAATGAGGAATAGGCTTCCCTCCAGAAACTGGGAACTTCAGTGATGTGTCTCCAAGGAGCACACTGTACCAACTCTGAAGAAAAATCCGTCAAAGCTCATTAAAATGCTGCATTTATTAATATTACAATATAAACAGGCAGAGGGGAAGAGAAGCAACAAAGACGTTATAACATTTAGAGCATAATGGATATGTACTTTACGGATTCATTTCTTTCCTTTAAAAGGTTCTATGTATATATATATACATATATGTACATACACACAGACTTGTGAAAAATTTAAATGAGTATTTTTTATTTGAGATAAAAATTATCTTTCATGATAAATGAAATCTCTCATTTAAAAAAAAAATGTCCAAATGATCCCCAATGGTACTGAGAGAACAGCACCAGGCAGACCAACACATATATGTTTGGGTCTGCACTTTTTGTCTTTGATCTACATAGTTTACAGGTGAAAGGGCTAGATAATCTCCTCTTAAGTTCAGCTGCCATGTAACCTTGACAATGGTTACATGGTAACGCTGGCAATTCAGTTGCACTGTTTTAACAACTTGCACTCAATCACTTCGACTATTTTTCCACACTACTATAAAGCTCGTTCATATTCCTTGAATGACAAGGGTATTTCATTTCAATATTTTTATCTTTGTATTAGTTACAGTAGTTGAATGGAAAGTAATGAATACACATTAGAGATCGTATGATTCATCTGACAAATATTTATAAGCACCCACTCTGTTCCTAGCGCTGAATCAGGCACAGGCATATGAAGACCACCAAGCCATTCCCTTTGAGAAACTCTCATAATAATCTCCGTTATTCTGTAGATGTTACTTTTTTAGTGAAAGCTTTCTTCTTGCTCACCCCCATAGTAGACTGAGTTGCCCCCCATCTCTGATTTCTACTGCATATTATCCTTTGCTAGTTGCTGCTGAGTTGACTCCAACTCATGGGAACCCCATGTGCCTCAGAGTAGAACTATGCTCCATAGTGTTTTCAATGGCTGGTTTTTCTGAAGTAGGTCACCAAGGTTTTCTTCCCAGGCACCTCTGGGTGGATTCAAATCGCTAAGTTCTGGTTAGCAGCTGAGCATGTTAACTGTTTGTACCACCCAGTAACTTCACATTGTCCTTAATACATTAATATTTTACATTTGTAAATTTGTTACATATTTAGCCAATATGTATATTTCATTTAAGACACTCAATGAGGTACAACCAACATATGCATGTCCCTAACTCCCCTATAAAGAGTACAGTGCCATGGCCTAGAAAATAGGGCAACAGGGTGATTCCTGGCTCCCAGTGATGGGCCCTGGCTAGAGGGAGACATGCTCCTCCCATCCCTCACGTACTACTCTGTGTGAGATCATGTGTCACTCAGGTTCTCATTTAATTCTCATACCAGCTCTATGAGGTAGGGACTGGGTGCCATTTTACAGACAGGAAAACTAAAGTTCAAAGAGATTTAATCTGGTTGGGAAAGACCAGAAAGATTTCATCGTGGTGGTGAATCTTAAGCAAGGCATGGCTAGCAGAAATGGGTAAGTCCTTCTTGAGGAGATGGGGGCACAATCAGAACCTTAAATTTATTAGGAATATAGATAATATAAACATAAGTATATATGGCAGTCTGGAAATGTGAGATGAGAGTGGATAGGTGCAGAGACTGGCTGGACACCTGGAAGGCCACGGCCAGTAGTTTCCACTTGATTTGATTTCATTTTACTCATTCAGCAGTCAGGACCCACTATGATATACAGTGCAAGGTTGGAAGAAAGAATATCTAGAGGCAGATAACTCCTGAAGCTAAGTGTGAAACACTATAGCTCAGAGGTTAGGAGGTGGGAGGCCAGCAGAGCCATGCCAGACCAAATATCCTAAAACTCTGTTTTCATGCCTTATTTCCAACCATTTGTTTTTAAACTTTACTTACTATCATATATTTGAGCAAATTCTAATTGTTCATCCGGAATGTTATAGTCTCCATCAACTCACCCCACACAAGCCATCCTGACTTACCGTACCCCCCCATTCACAATCCCTTTAGCAAGGTTGGGGTGCCCTTCCTCCATCTCTGACCTCACCAGACTGGCCCATCCTACCCAACACCTAGAGACAGGGCTTATCCATGCTTCATGCTTTGTGTGTATAATGCCCTCCCCTGCAATCCTCTCCCAACACCCACTCCCTCCAAGGCTGAGTTCAAGATACAACTTCTTTTTGGAACATTCCTTTGCAACCTTAGGCCCCAGGGAGCCACCCAATTCCTAGGATAATCGGTTTGAGTATGTGCGCCTGCTCATTGGTTCAATACTTGACACAATGTGGAAAGCACTGTGCTAGGAGCTGAGAGTAAAAGGTGATCTCTCTTCTTCCTTGAGCCTAATGTTTCCTGTATGTCCAGCCTCTCCAAGGGGGTCATGGGCTTCTCTAGGATGAAGAATGGCCTCTGCGATGTCAGGTAGCCAAGGACCCACTCACTTCCCTGCAACAAATGCCCAGCGATAGGTGCTGTTGTTGTTAGGTGCCGTCGAGTCAATCCCAACTTGTGGTGACCCCACGTGACAGAGTAGAACTGCCCCATAGAGTTTTCTAAGCTGTAATCTTTACGGGGGCAGATTGCCAGGTCTTTCTCCTACAGAGCCTTTCGGTTGGCAACCAATCCCTTAAGCATTGTACCACCAGTCTCCTTAAAGAGTGGGTTACAAGCACAAGGTCCACATTCTGGTGATGTTGGGTCTGTATTAGGGCTGTGAGGACAGCTAAGGAAGAGCAGGTCTTCATTCTGTTGAAATGTTTTAACTAAATTTCTGATATTCTACTGTTCTAATACTGAATATACTGCCGTTAAGAACGAACGAATCAGTCTTAGAAAAAGTACAACTAGAATGCTCCTTAGAGCAGAGCCCTGGTAGTGCAGTGGTTAAAAGCTCAGCTGCTAACCCCAAGGTCAGCAGTTCGAATCCACCAGCTGCTCGTTGGAAACCCTATGGGGCAATTCTGCTCAGTCCTATAGGGTCCCTATGAGTTGCAAAAATGCTTACTTTGGACACATCATCAGGAAAGACCAATTGCTAGGAAAGGACATCATGTTTGGTAGAGGGTCAGTGAAAATGAGTAAAACCCTCAATGAAACAGACTGACACAAAACCGTAACAGTGGACTCAAACATACCAACGATCATGAAGATGGTGCTGGGCCGGGCGAGGGGCCTCTGATGGGAGAGGAGGTGAGTGCTTTAGCTGGGACTGGATTATGCAGGGATTTACAAGTTACACCGCAGAATTTGGGAAACTAAGTAGGGGAATAGCATTATCCAACATGACTTTATAAAAGTTTATTCTGGCGGCTGTCTGGAGCAAGGCTTTTGAGGGAGCAAGAGTGACAATAGATGTTATGCAGGTTTAGGAGATGATGGTCACTATGGAACCATAAAGGTGACAAAGGAGTGAAGTTAGAAGAAAAAACCCTTTTATTTCACCAGTTCTTGTTTTTTCTTTGTTGTCGTTGAGTTGGCTCCCATCAGACGCCCCCTTGCTCTCTGGTCTCGGCCGCACTTGTTTTCTTCCAGGCCCTTGGAAAAGCCCTGCATGTTCCTCAACCATGCATTTTCCTTATTTTAAAATGTTTTCTGTCATCTGTGCTGGGTTAGCTCCTCAAAACTGACACCTCAGACAAAACATCACTTCTTGTAGAAATACCAGACATTTGTCCACTAATCTTAGCACCCTGTTCTTGACCTCAGCAGTATAACTGCAATTAGACAGCTACTGATTGAATTAATTACTAATGTGAGGGAGGCCAAGGACCAATTTCTAAGCCCCTCCCCCACTATTTACTAGGGTCACGCACAGTGGAGATACTTGCTGAATAAATTAAGGTGTTACTTACTAAGCACTCAGAACCCTTCCACTATGATGGAAGTAATTCCTTTGCCAGTTCATGAAGGGAAAACAAATGAACTGAATGCATTCACTCTCAAGGGGCCACTAAGTTGTTTTTGTTAGCTGCTGTTGAGTTAGCCCCATATCCATGATTGGTCGTGCATCAGAGTGTTGCGATCCATAGGGTTTTCACTGGCTGATTTTTGGAAGTAGGCCACCAGGCCTTTCTCCCTAGTCCATCTTAATCTAGAAGCTCCCCCGAAGCCTGTTCATCATCATAGCAATACACCAGCCTCCACTGACAGACAAGCAGTGGCCACGCAGGAGGTGCACTGACTGGGAATCGAACCACAGTCTCCCTCAAGTAAGGTGAGAATTCTGTCACTGAATCACCACTGCCCCTGCCAGTAAGTTACAAGGTGCTAAATCTCCAATATACCCCTAAACTTTACATTGGTTAAGTCCATTTTCTTTGACAGACAGTTAAAGCAAATAGCCTGCCAAAGGCAAATTTACATAATTTTGATGTGTTTTTAAAAAAAAGTAATAGTTTGTCTTAATTTGGGCTCAGTCACCCACGAGGTTGTTATGAAAATTAAGATCATTCAATTGCTATGGGTGAGCCTTCTAGAAATTGCCATTACAGGCACCCTCTGAAAATACAGCATTCTTAAGAGGAGGGGCACTACTATGCAGACAGCTTCAAGAGTCAGACCACGAAAACAGACCAGAAAATGGGCATGTGGTTAACATTCCTGGTGAACAGTAACTACAGGACTATTCCACTTCTGACACAAATAATCCCATGTTTCAAAACAACAAAAATAAAAACTGTTATAATTTACAGAAACTATTTAAAATTTAGAATTGTAGCATTTGGCAGGAACATCCCTACTCTACAATGTGGGGTCTAAATATAGTATTTTGTTCAATAATGACTGAAAATAGCACTCTAATGTATAACAAAAAATTGATGAGACCACAAAAGGAATTTTATATTGGTAAAACAGTTAATCAGAAAATCAAAACATAAAATACAGGTACTAATAAGCTATAAGACTCTGTCTTATAGGGTCGCTATGAGTTTAGTTTTTAATCTAATTTAGTGTAATTTCAATACCATGAAGCATTTTTTTTCTTCACTTTTAGCAGGGACTGGAAATGGAAATGGAGCTCTGGTGGTGCAGTGGTTAAGCACTCAGCTGCTAACCAAAAGGTTGGCATTTCAAACCCACCAGCGGATTTGCGGGAGAGAAAGACCTGGTGATCTGCTCCCATGAAGATAACCACCTTTGGAAACCCTATGGGGCAGTTCTACTCTGCTGTATAGGGTCACTATGAGTCGGAATTAACTCAACAGCACAAAACAACAACAGACACAGAAATAATTCCAAGAGTCTTATAGTGGTAAATGTAGATTCCTAAAAGTGGTTGAAGAGCACTGATTAGCAATGCTTATATTGTCATCATTATCTAAACCTAGGGAAATTATAAACAAAATATCAAGAAGACATTAATCTGTGAAATTCCCCACATCAACCTCTTGCTGTTGTTGTTATCGCCCCTCAAGTCAGCTCTGACTCATGGCAACCCCATGGGCGCGGAGGAAAACTGCACCATAGGGTTTTCAAGGCTGTGACCTTTCAGAAACAGATTGCCAGGCCTGTCTTCCAAGGCACCTCTGAGTGGGTTTAAACTTCCAACCCTTCAATGATAGTCAAACACAACCATTTGCACCATCCCAGGAATACTTATATCAACAATCTCCCAATAAAATAAACTTAATAAAGAATGAAAATAAGCATTTATTGAGCATGTAATATGTATCAGATACATTCATTTAGATTTTAATTTCACCCTAAAAATACCCATGAGGAAGTGAAGACTTAGAGTGGACACAGGCCAGTATGTCTTAGAACCAAGGTTTACGCATGGGTCTCTGCTTCTAAACCCTTTTCTCTGTACCATACTATAATATGTAAGATTAAAATGGGAGTCAGATATCATAAAAATAAATGCTGAAAAGGGGGACTAACTGTCACCTTCAACGGATAAGTCATTGGACTTTTTTACTTATGGATTTAATTATGGCACAAATTTGGGCAAAAGGAAAGGACTCATGTACTTCTCAAATGAATGGAATGGATGAACGATTCCCCCACAGTAATGGGAGCACCGACTTGTGTGTGGAACAGATCAAGAGTTCCTCCTAATGGCATAGCCAAGGAACCAGTGCATTTGAAATAGTCCTTCTGAGTTTGACCAGGGTTCTCTTCCACTTCAATGGCACATGCTACCCCCTACATTTGGTATTCTGTAATAGAGAATGGGGTAAAGGAAGACAGAAGCCCTCTCTAGCTGATCATAAGCGACTCAAGAGTGTGCCTGATAAACAAAAAAACCAAACCCATTGTCATCAAGTCTACTTCGACCCATAGTGGCCCTATAGGACAGAGGAGAACTGCCCCACTGGGCCTCCAAGGATTGACTAGTGGGTATGAACTGTCAACCTTTTGGTTAGCAGCCAAGTTTTTAACCATTGCACCACCAGGGTAATGAATTTTTTTTTTTTTTTTTTTTAATGAATATCTGTGGAAGACAACTGAATCTCCCACCATGTTGACTCTCCTTAAGTTCAGGAAAAAAAAAAACAAAACACTTGGGGAAACTATACACAGATCCCTGGAAACAGCAGGGGGCTCTGGATTCAAATATATCTTTGTTTCCTGGATCTGAAACTATTATAGCCCCTAATATCCTTATTTGTTAAATAAGCCTATGTCATACTAATCTGCATTTCTTCTTGTCTTAAAATGTGTTCCAGTTACCACTCCTCTGACAGATATTTTGAGACTATATTAATTTAGTAGTTGTCTCATGTACTAACAGTGGAAGTACGGAAGGATCCAAAAGACTCCCCTTTTGGATCCTTCCGTACTTCCACTGTTAGTACATGAGGTGTCAAGAGGATCCAGATCCATTTGGAAATTGTTACACTTGATGGGTGGCTTTTACATGGCAAAAAACACCAAAAATTCTCAAGATGAGATAAAATTCCCCATGAAACTCCTGGAGGACAAGTATCACCAAATTGTGAGCAAAGATGGCATTTCCGGTTTTGTTCTTCCCTTGCCTCCTGATAATTCCCCAGCCTCTCATCATGAGACGAAGGTTATTAGAATGATGAGAACATGAAAAATTAAGATGGAATTGTGCAACAAAGATACAGTATATTGAGACCTATAGTGTTGTATTGTATTGCATTGTATTATATCATACCATATTATATTGTATTATACTATACTATATTGTTATTTTTTTATACTGTATTATATTACATTATATCTTCTTTCTATACTATTGGCATGACAATTTAAAGAAAAACCCCCTAGAAGGTTCTATCTCCCCTATCTTATGCCAGGAATCTTAAGGGGCAGAGGCATTGTGGTAGTGGTAACAGAATGAGAGTGGAGGAATAAAGGAGAGTGAAACCAAAGAATAAATGCTCTCACCATTGGAGGAATTCCCTTTAGGGAGAAGGGAATAACTAAGACTTATTTTTAAGAACAAAATTTATAAAAAGAAAGCCTAATTAACAGCGAAGGAAGTTGATACAAGTTGATCCTACGGAAAGACAACAAGGGTTATTAAACAGGTGTTGACTTTTGGCTAATACATTATGCAAATGGTAGCCGTGATATTTTTGGTACTGATCTGTTGGGTAAACCCCCACGTGTTACCTTTCCACAGCTTCCCCACAATCTTCTATCAATTATAACACAGCCATCCAGAACAATTCTCCATAGGGGTGAAGAGCATAGCAAGATAGTTTCCTACTCTTCACGGGTAGATCTCTCTCAATAGCTAAGATAAGCCTTGCTATTAGTACTAGAATCTGAGAACTGAAATGTGTTTTTTTTTTTTTTTGTCTACTTTATTACCTTTTTCTAGTTAATGAGATAAACTCTGCATTTTCTTTCAGTAGTATTGATTCATAAATATGATGTGCCCATGGGCAAAGTAGAAAATCTGACACCATTCTTTGACAGGGCTTCTATTGTGGATAAGGATTCTAAAGTACTAACAATTTCTCAGCCATCCAGAACAAAATGTCACTCTCTCTCATTTCATAATTAGAATGTGGGCTATTTTCTTTTTAAAACACCTAAGTTTTAAGACCAACAGCAGCTCAGTGAAGTACGTTGGCCTCATTAAATATTACACACAGCTATCTTCACCTTGAGTCTCAAAGTACAATTTATCACTTCTTTCATGAGTCAAGGCTGTGGCCTGGTTGACTCTCAGAATAATGACATCACTGGATAATCTATTACTTAAAGAGGATTTTAGTTTCTGCTAGGCTCAAGGAGTTTGCGAGGAGAAATCTTTAGAAAACATCTGACAGACTCTTCTATTAGGATAACTGCTTATGGCTATCCACATTTAATGTTAGCTGTAGAACTGAGAACATTAAAATATCTTTCACCAATTTGGGAGAGACAGGTTGTAAGGGAAGATAGATTACTTCAGATTCTTACCAAATGAAAAAAAAAAAAAGTTCTACCTCTTACATACAAACAAATATCAAAAACTCATAAAAAAATCAAGTTCTATACAAGTTTAAAATTAACAAGGAAATACTTTCAATCACACAATACTATTCTATTAAATAGCATATTTATAAAAACTGAATTCATAATTAAAAGAATATATGGATCTTTTTTTTTATATATTAAAGCCTTTACCTTTTGTAAATATCTTCATACTGGTAATACATGTAGACTTAGGTTGTTAATATCTTTGAACACATTGGAAAAGCTATACAAAATATTTAAAAAATTTTTTTTTAATATTTTGCACCTATATAAAAAATACATTTTTTATGGAAAAGGAGTAATTCACCTTAGTATACATAGTTTAACCCAATGTTCTAAAATACTAGCATAGTAACAAATGTTCAATTTTTCCAAAGTTTATTTTAATTTTTCTTTATGATTATATAAACATACATCAATAACAACTACTTATGAATATTCCTCTAGTTTTATAACAGTGGAACGGGTGACCAATATTTTCCTTTTCTAATTGTTACTCATAAGGAAATTGATGATTTAAAACTGGCAAACCACTGATGACCAGGTTTACCACATGCATTCGGTTCTCCTCTAGTACATGAAGGCCTACACCTGTAGCCTCCATATAAACAGCTTGCAAGAACTGCTTCCCCCTCATGGATCTTTGCTTGACTTTAAATTTTGTGTTCTAGTTTTTGTGGGAAAGTTTTCTGATTGGGCATTCAAGGTGGGGGACTCTCAGTGTCTTTCCCTAGTAAGCGCCCCTGCACAGGCTTGCCCATGGTGTCTCTGTGCGTTGCCCCATAGGTCCAGTTATTCTCCTCACCCTCTTGCCCGTGCTGTTCCTCCCAGTCCTAGTGTCCATCCACCTCAGGCCTCAGCAAGATTCAATAGTACTTTCTCACAGTCACAGTCTTCCTTCACCCCTCCCAATTGCACAGCCAGCGAACACCCACAGCCAATCTGTGCCACCTTAAATAATCGAGTTATAGCTTCCTCAGATTAGCTCCCTTTCTGTGTTCCCTGTTTGCGGTGTTGCCTTCACTGTGATGAACGAGTGCTCCCAATGATAACGGATAAGTTCTCCCTGCTTCTGTGCCATCCCCACTCCTTTTCTCCCCTGCTTCTAGACTCATTCTGACTCTCCAACACCTCAGCTGCTGTCCGGAGTTCTGAGATCTCATTCCATGCTTGTTTTCATTCATTGTTCAGTGTTCAGTTGCTGGGGGAAAAATGTGAACATCCACTCCCTCTGTCATCTTGCTCCACCCTCTCTTCCCAATTCTTTACTTGCAGGTGAATACTTCCCTCTCTCATGGAAACCCTGGTGACGTAGTGGTTAAGTGCTATGGCTGCTAACCAAAGGGATGGCAGTTCAAATCCACCAGATGCTCCTTGGTAACTCTATGGGGCAGTTCTACTCTGTCCTGTAGGGTCACTATGAGTCGGAATCAACTCGACCACACCGGGTATTGGTTTACTTCCCTCTCTGAGCAACTGCAATGGTATACTAATTTATAAAGTAAGGTTGATTGGAAAATATGGGGGATAGGGATACAAAAAATATATAGATTTATATTTCTTAAATGCTCCTGGTACTAGCAATGATGGGTACCTCTTCTAATCCATGGTCAAATGAGCTGGTGTCTTTTATTATATATCAAGTGAGTGGTAATAATAATGATGACAGCAACTATGCTTAAGAACCTAGTATATGACATGATCCCTAACCTCTTGGAGATATCAATTGCATCATTTCTGCCATCTCACTACAAACTGAACCCATTTCTTTTTTTACATACAAAAGTTACTTCATAACTTTTCGGATTAGGTTCATTTTGTTTCCCTAAAGCAATGCCCCTATAACAGACTGCGAGATTCACAGATGAGTCGACCAACCCATAAGGGACATAGACTGTTAAATTTGATTCTAAAAATAAAGATCAATATAGTCTAAAGACACATTTAGCTAATGACAATTCTCTTTGCATCAATTCAGGAAAGTGATCATTTTTCTCCCAATAATCCAAAGATAGTAAAATGCCACAGTATTTAGCCATAACTTACAGCATTTATTTGATTTCTAATCAAAGCTTTTTGTTACTAGAATCCTTTGACACACACGATCATTGTTCATATTCGCCACTCTAGAACTACAAAAATCCTGGATACAAAGAAAACAACAAAATGAAGACAATAACATTTCTGCCCAAATTATTCTGCCCAAAAGGAAGTTTTGCCTTAGAGTCTGGTCTTTACAAAGATTCTGATATTTCTAGTTCCTCTCCCAAGTCATTTTATTTTAATAGTCAAAGTACTCTGATGAAAGATACATCGGCCTCAAACAATCTCCATACGTACTAGTTTTGAGGGTTTTAAAAATGTTGCCTGACAAGATTAGTAAAATAAAACAAAGCAGGCAAAATAAATAAATAAATAAATTTTACATATGGATATAGTCGTAAATAAGCCCATAAAAAATTTTTAAAGCACTATAGTATGAAGTATTGCAGATCATGAATTGTACATCTATGGAAGGAATTTTTTTAAAATACTTTTGAAAGGCATAAATAACTTTTTGGAGCTTGAGACATTTCCTGAGACAACAATTATCATGGATTCAAAAAATGCTACATCTGAATTAAAAAAACAAACCCACTGCCAAAAAGCTGATTCCAACTCATAGCAACCCTAGAGGACAGAGAAGAACTCCCTCAGAGGGCTTCCGAGGCTGTGACTCTGTACAGAAGCAAACTGCTACATATTTCTCCCACAAAGTGGCTTGTGGGTTCAAACCACCAATCTTTCAATTAGCAGCTGAGCACTTAACCACTGCACCACCTGGGGTCCCTTCACATCTGAATACTTGGATGGAAATAAAATGACGTGCTCTGGAAATCTCTGGTACATAATTTTAAATGTGCTTTAGTGGTGACATGACTATAAATGTCAAAGGCACATGGGGAATGTTTGAATAAAATGTTTTCATAAATTAAAAGTAGAAAGAAAGGAATATTTGTAAATTAATATGAGACTATAAACGTGGGCTGGGATAAATATCTGCAACTGAATTATTGAATGTTAAAAATGATGATTTGAGAATTCTATCTACAACCCTGAATATATTCAGGTTGGCCAAAAAACATTTCTGGATCCCTGGGTGTTCCCTTAGGGTCAGAGTCTTTTTATATTGGGGGCTTATCGAGTAGAAATTTCTCTTGGCTCATTTACCAGATTGTGTATTCTCCACAAATTTTGTGATATGAAGCACTTAAAATTTTCTGTTCCAAAAGCTGAACTTAGTCAGTGGTTATACAAAAATAATATGGTTGGTTTTGTGTGAAAGGGACAACAACAAAAAATTGTCCACATTCTAAAAATGTAAGATACAAAAACATTCAATATGTGTCAACAGATACAATCATGCTGTATAATACTCTTTGTATTTATCAATTTACTTGGTAAAAAATGTCAGTCAACATGAGGGGGTAATTTGGCAGTGAGTGTAGAGTCACCAGTCATACACTGGAATGTCTGGGTTTCCCCATATTCACAGAGCACAACTACGTATAAAGCATGTCTGTTCTAGTCTCCATCTAAAAGTTCAAGTTAGTGAAGCACCAAGAGAAACTCAGTAAAAGGCAATGTTAACTGCAAAGTGGTCCCATGGTCTAGACTCCGGTCATTGTCAACAGAGAAGTGTCAGCCGTATCTGCTCTCATGCTCAGTTATGAATCATCTGCTCTTTGCCGTAAAGACACCAGCGCGTGCACCAGAGGCTACTGCATGGGAATAAAGGCAAGGAGTTGAGTGACTGTCTTTTGAGGTACTGTAGAAAAGCTTTATCAGAAAATCAGCATAGGAACACCAATAATCCACAAATATCTTTGACATTCAGACAGACTAGGAGGCTAACTATAGTAAAACGATTTGAACAAATAATTTTGTGAGAAAGTTTTCATTATATGAAAAAAATTGCTCAAGTTGGCATTTTTTCTACAACTCTGTTTGAAAGATCGTCATTGCTGTATACGTACATACTCCTGCTGATGAAAATGTTTTGTTTTGCCCTAAGATCGTTCCAAAGGAGAAAATGCACACAAGTAAAAAGGAACATGAATTGAAAAGTGAAAATATTCTGTACCTGAGAAGTCTGCCGCTAAGAGATCTACTGCCTTTAAAACTTTCACTTGTAAAAGCCCGATGTCTTTCATCTCTTTCAGGGAGTTCTGTAAGGACTGAAGGGGAGAAAAGGAGATCAAAAATGAAAATCACTTCCTAATATACCAATTAAAGCCATAAAGTCCTACAGGAAGTACAGTCTAGATTTATGTTCACCTTTCTCATTAAGTTCTTAGAAAAGCTCCAAAAATACATTATGCCAATTAAGAGGACAGTGAAGCATTCACAGAACCCTGATGAAGAGAAAAGTGGCCGTGAGTTAATTAACTACAGCCTCAAAATAAATTACAAGCATATACAATCTACTTAGAACACCGCCCCCTGGGCAATGTGTGTGGAACTACTTCCATTCCCTTTTTTCCCCTTCTTTCTCATAAATGAAAATTTTGAATCACCTAAAAGAGCACATTATTCTAACCCAGTGAGTACAGACTTTATAAATACCAGATGGCTAAACTTAGACCCTTCACAGATACTTCTACCCACTGGAAAGACAGTAGGATGGAAACAGAGTGAATTTTCTGCTCTATGCTTTAGCGGTTGGTTAAATAAGAGATTGACCATCTATCACCACACCGTTCTCACATTGCCTTTAAACTTTACTCTGCATGAGCCAAAGTTTTCATATATTTACTGGTAATTCTTTCTTCTAAATAATATTTCATTGTGTTTTAGGTGAACGTTGACACAACAAATTAGGTTCTCCTTTAACAATTTTTATACAAATTGGTCCATGCCATTGGTTACAATTTTTACCATGTGTCAGCATTCTCATTATTTTCGTTCTGTTTGTTCTGTTTCCATTGATCTAGTTTCCCTTCCCTTCCTTGCCTTCTCATCCTTGTTTTTGGGTAAATGTTAACCATTTGCTTTCATTATAGTTAATTTTTTTTAAGGGAGAATATTACTCACAGGTGACATTGTTTATTTTATAAGCCAATGCATTATTTAGCTGAAAAATGACCTTAAAAAATTGTTTCAGTTTCAAGTTCCAAGGCTATCTGAGGGCGATAGCCTTGGGGGTTCCTCTAGTCTCTGTCGGTCCAGTAAGTCTGGCCTTTTTTAGGAATTTGAGTTTTGTTTTACATTTTTCTCCCATTCTGTCCAGAAACTTCTATTGTGTCCCTGTCAGAACAGTCAGTAGTGGTAGCCAGGCACCATCTAGTTCCACCAGACTCAAGTTAGAAGAGGCTGTGGCTTGTGTGGGTTATTAATCCCATGGACTAGTTTCTTCTTTGAGCCTTTGACTTCCTTCATTCTCTTTTGCTCCATAGGAGACTAGTAGTTATATCTTAGATGGCTGCTTGCAAGCTTTTAAGACCCCAGAAACTACTCACCAAACTGGGATGTAGAACATTATCTTTGTAAACCAGGTTATGCCAATTGACTAAGTTGTCCCCCAAGACTAAGGTCCCAAGCCTTTTTACCCAGTAACCAGTCCCACGAGTTGTTTGGATATGCCTAGTAAGCCTTCATAACTGTGCTTCCTATGCAGTTTGTTATATACGTGAATGTACGTGCAGCACACACAAACATGTACTTACGTATTCCTACAGATACACCCACACATGCATATATATGAATTTAATCACATATGATTTCCTATATACATATATGCATCCAAGTCTACCTGTGTAACCACGCACATATTTTTTGGTTATTTTTATTATTGCTCCAAAATTGTATATGTTATAGCATTTATCGCAATTGTCCCTTTTTCTTGAGTACTTCTTAGTGTCTTTACTTACCTTGATCAAGTGTGCTGACTTCAGCCCTATGTGGGACTGTCTTTCCTATCGCCAGAAGTAACAAGTGTCTACTATCTAGAAAGCAATTCCCCCTCTCTCTCCCTCCCATCCCTGGTAACCATGAAAGTACTGAGTTTTCTGTGTGTATATCTATTCTTGACTTTTTATAAGAATGGGACCATACAATATTTGTCTTTTTGTGATTGACTTATTTCATTTAGTATAATGTCCTCCAGATTCATCCACGTTATGTTTTGCAGATTCCTCATTATTCTTTATAGTTGCGTAATATTCCATTGTATGTATGTACCAGAATTTGTTTATCCATTCATCCATCGATGGGCACTTAGGTTGTTTCCATCTTTTTGCTGATGTGAATAATGCTGCAATGCAATAATTCTTAAGCATATACAGCAGTATCAATTTAAATGTCTACACATGTGGCATCCTTAAGAAATTGTACATGAAAGATATATGCAGACATACTCTCTTTTCATGCCTCCAGAACACATCCATGGGAAGGGTTTGTGTTTGGTTTAAAACCTTCAAATAGATGGTTTCTGCCATCCTTACATAGCTGAAACCATGTGACAAAGAGGCCCCAAGGATTAATGGAAGGATAGTAATACCCTTATTTAGTAATTTCAAGACACAATATTTAAAGCTTAATAATAATTAAGGTTTGCCTAACCTAATTATGAGGATCCCTAGTGGTGTAGTGGTTAAGCACTCGGCTGCTACCGGAAAGGTCAGCAGTTCAAATCCGCCAGCTGCTCTACAGGAAAAAGATGTGGCAGTCTGCTTCTGTAAAGATTTACAGCCTTGGAAACCCAATGGGGGAGTTCTACTTTGATTCCTATGAGTAGGAATCAACTAGATGGCAATGAGGTTGCTTTGGGTTTAACCTAATTATGTACCAGTCCTAAGGGTTTTTGGAAGTTGTTTCTCTCTGCATTTTCAAGCTGGAAAAAAAAAAAAAAAAAAAAAAAACTCGAGTTTTTAAGCTAAGATGAAAGCATTTCAAATAAAATACTTCTACTGTTGTGAGGTAAACTTGACCTAAAATATGTTCTACTCTTGTAATCAAAAAACAAATCCAGGGGTCTGTAACTTTCTTGTGCTTACACTGCTCCAGTGTGGCACAGTGAGGACCCAACACTTTGCTTTCACTTGGGAATACATGGTTCTTTCCTCTAGCATGCCACACTGGCCAACTTCCTGGCTAATGCTGGAGAAACACTTGATATCTCTACTTTGATCATAGTCTCCTTCAAACCTCTTTTCAATTGTTGTTGTTGTTGTTGTGTGCTGTTGAGTTAATTTTGACTCAGCAACCCTATAGGACAGAGCAGAACTACCCCACAGGGAATCCAAAGTGCAACTGGTGGATTTGAACTGTACCCTTTGGGTTAGCAGCCTGAGCTCGACTACTACTTTTCAAATCCTGAGGCATTATTCAAAGCACCCATTGAAATCTAAGCTAATGCCAGTTATAAATACAGGATACTTCTCATGAATTTGGTAAATTTTGCAATTTATTCCTGGGAAAGTATTAATTTTCACCATGAAATACTCATTTGCTTAAAACGTCTTCAGAGAGAATATTAATGGTGAACGCTGTTGAGGCTCCTTTAGAGTGCGCCAACATTGCACGAAGAACTTGTGTTGACAATGAGACGTGTGGCTAGGTTTTGTACTCACGAAGATAAAACCCACCAAACCCACTTCCGTCGAGTCGATTCCGACTCATAGCGATCCTACATGACAGAGTAGAACTGCCCCATAGAGTTTCCAAGGAGCACCTGGCAGATTCGAACAACTGACCTCTTGGTTAGCAGCTGTAGCACTTAACCATTACGCCACCAGGGTTTCCCACGAAGGTAAAGAATGATTCAATTAATCAATACATCTGCCCAGGAGGGCTCTGGAGGCACTAACGTTTATGCTAAGAACGATATTCCCACTGAACAGGGATTCTTTACTTGATTTTCATGCCATCTTCTTACACCATGCCTTCCATGTGTGGCAATAAAATAAATGTATTGATTTTCAAAGAAGATAGGATAAACACAGAATGCAAATAAAGGCACCTAGGAAGCCAGAGTACAAAAATGAATGAAGAGGACACAGCTATTCAATTTTAAAATGCTGAGTGGACTTTGATGCACACTGCAGCTACTCAGGCAAAAATCACATGCTGCTGTTATCATCAGCATCCTTCATGTCTCTTTAGTGCTCTTCTTTACAGGGCACAAACACTTTCTCATTTGATCCCAAAAGGCTCTGGAAAGGTGTGTTTTAATGTTTCAAGCATTAGTGCTTGGTTAAAAAAAAAAAAAAAAGACACTTAAACGCGAATTTATATTAAATCCCTACTCACCTATGCAAGACATGCCCCAAAATGGTTTGCTTCCTTGAGGATTTCAATTTTCTCCAAAAGATTTCTTAAAAGCTAAAAGTTCAACATGCCTTTTCGCTTTAAAAATAGCAAAGCTAATTCCAGTCAAATTTCAGCTTCTCACTAAGACATTAGCCTCTAGGTCTGATGTCGTGTTTTATGAGACATACAATTAAACTTGGGACAAAGATCTCTTTTCAGGCAATTTTTCAGCTCATAGACTCTATTTCAACTTAAAGAGGGTAGAGAGTGGGAGGAGAGTAACCAGCAAAGGCACTCACATATCGCTGGGAAATCTGCTTTCTCTCGCTGGGGTCCGCCAAGGGGCAGACACATAGATCAGAGATGGAGACCCCCGCACAGGGCGTGAGTGTGACCAGCATAAGGAGCGCCCCCAGGCAGCTCTCCAGTGGCAACTCCAGACAGTTGGCTTGCTTGAGAGGGAGTGCCCCAATATCCACTTTACACCTAGAATATTTTCACGAATCAGAGAGAAAAGAGTGATTAACTCAAGGCCACTTCAGAACCGCCAAAGCACCTGATTTTTATTCCATCCTTCCAGAAACCTCACTCTGTCTGGCTTGGGTTTATTGCGGAGTGTCCCCACAGGGCAGTGAAGGTTGCAGGTGTCCCCCGGCTCGTAATACTCACTCCCAGCCTAACACGCTCTAAAATTAAGGAGAGGGAGGTAAAGCAAATCAAATAGAAGGCAGCACCTGGGGACAGCAAATGAAAAGAGAAGAGCGGGGTCTTTGCCAAATAAGGATGGCAAGAAAGTTGATGGGATCAAGAATCGGTGAGGAAAAAAGTTTCAAATTTGAAGCATTACTAATGAATGTTCTCTATAGCTTCTCTGGGCTGTGTCTTTTACGAGTCAGGAGAATAAAGAACCAAGTTTCCAAAAAAAGGGAAGAAAAAAAAGGCATGAGAAGTGCAAGAGGGAGAGGACTAATGGAGAAACCATTTTTCCCCCAATTAATGCCAACTGAGGAGTTTTTATTTAAAGCAACGTGTTAAGGTGTTTTCCTAATAGGCAGAGTTCCCCAGGGTTCCCCCAGGTGGGTCTCTTTAGGACAAATGGAGCATGAAGTGCTGTTGATTGATCCCATCTCTGTAGCACTGCCAGAGGAGGCTGTACCCATCTGCTATAAATTGCATGTTTTCCGCCTCTTAACAGCCAATGTTCTGGGGATGCTGAAAACCTCAAACACATTTAAATACAGAAGCGAACACCACAAAAGGGAGCCAAGGTGCTAAGCCATTTATTAGCTTTACCACTGAAAACTCTGGGTTTGCCTGGACCACACCTGCTTTATTTTTGTTCAGTGGCGAAGCAGCAGGGCTCCAGTGGAGGGGGTAGGAGCAGGCAATGGTAGTTCCTTGATGTAATGTTTTTATTCATTTATTGTTTTAAGGCTCATTTGCCCTCCATAATTACTGAATACTATGAATGGACTCAACAGCAATGGGTTTTGGGTTTTATGAATACAAAAGACTTTAGAGCAAGAATGGAAACACTTCTCACAACACAGACAAGGACGGGTACTTGTGCTAAATTCTCTGATGGACTTTGCGTGCCTGCAGATGATGACAAAGAGGTAAAGTGCCATATTACACAAAGCAATAACAACTGCCAGCCACAAGGATACGTAGGGAAACACTTCGTATTTAATAAATTTGAAAGAAAGCTTGCAAGCCCCTTCCCAGTTAAAAAGAAAAAAAAAAATACATTAAACATCTACACCAGCTGTTTCTACTGGATCAAAAGCATTTTCAAATGCTGACTTGTGCTTATAAAATCAAGAATACATGAGTAGTTATTAATTTCCTAATTGTCAAATGTCATCCCGGCAAGGGGGGCAAATAGGGATGAAAGCTTTGCTTGTCATAAATTCCTCAAGTAGTATTTATACAGGAGACAGATTACAAAAATATATCTTACGAAAGAATTCTCTATGATGTGAATGAAAACAATTTTTTCCTCTGTGGCAATGAGGAATCACTTTAAGTTAATGTTTACTGATATCTATAAAAAGAAAGGTTACTAAATACTTTTATCTAAGTAAGTATGTAAGTGGGGGGATAAATTTACTTGGAAAAAAATGTCAAGTGCTTTAACTATGCCATTTCTAGGAAATTCCTAACCAATATTGCAAGAGTCTATCTTCTTAGGGATACTTTGGTAAGCATTATTTTTCATCGTTACAGATGCTTTCATTTAACGAAGCTATTTCTTCTGGAAAGATGAACAATCTAAATTTGTTAAGAATTTTTTCCAGCGATAACTTCAATTAATCCAAATTAATAATAACCTATTTAGAGCGCATTCTTTTTAATAGCATTAATAATGGCATTATATTTTTGTCCTTTGAGTGTTTACCTTTTTTATCATGGTGGCAGTTCTGTATGTTTTTTGAACAGCTAAAGGTTATTTAGAGACAAGAACTCTAGCAGCTAACAGTGCTCAGGTAGAAAAACAATGCATAATTAGGCAATAATAAAATTCTTCTTGGATAATTCAAAGTGGACCTGACGTTAGTTCTAAAAAGTTGTCTAAAAATGCTGTGAGCAATATTAAAAAAAAAAAAAACCCGTTGCTGTTGAGTCGATTTTGACTCATAGTACAGGACAGAACAGATAAACCCCAAAGGATTTCCAAGGAGCAGCTGGTGGATTCGAACTGCCAACTTATGGGTTAGCAGCTGAGCTCTTATAAACACTGAGCCACCAGGACTCTGTGATCAATCTTAGCATATTTAAAATAAGTCTGCAAACTCTTCTGGTGACTGCTTAAAGGCACAACTTACTGGAACAGAGCAGTTTATTATTTGAAACAAAAGCTGATCACGTACCAGACAAAATGCAAAGTAAATATTGGGATTCTTCCCAGAAAATGATACATTTTCACAAACCTTTCAGTCATTTCTGCCCAGTGTGAAACTCCTGCACCTATCTTATGTTAAGAGATTTAGATAACGAGAAAAGAACCCTTGAGTGAAAAAATAGCTGTGCCTATTTTCGATATAAGGAGTCTCTGGCTGGTGCAAAGAGTTACATACTTGACCGCCAGCCAAAAGACTGGGGGTCCAAAACCCACCCAGAAGTCCAAAATCTACTCAGAAAGGTCACAACCTTGACAGCAACTTTATTTTTTAAGTTATTATTATTATTATTTTAGGTATAAAAGCCCCATAAGCAACAGGTCAAGACTTGAGGGTGACTGTCATAGAGTCTACATTCTCATTGAACCAATTAGTGAATTCACCCAAATACTCATTTTCACTTTCTGACTTGAAAGATGAAATTAAATTGCTATATCAGCATGTCAGTAAAAACTAAACCTTAGTCCTTTCACCCATGAGTTTCAACCCAGGCATGTAGGACTTCCTGCTCCACCATGTGAATTGATGTCTTAAGTCTTAAGAAATAATTTAAAGCTACCCTCTCCCTAGTTTTAACAACCAGCTCCCTTATAAAGAACGCCTTCTATAAACTTTCTACAAATGAACCACTCTCTGCATCTCTTCAACCCACCTGGGCTCCCCATTTATTCCCACATTCTGGAAGTAAGGAGAAAAGATGGGAAAAAGAAAAAATCTATTTCACAGAGGCCCCTCTCC
Organism: Elephas maximus indicus; assembly: GCF_024166365.1. Lineage (NCBI taxonomy): Eukaryota > Metazoa > Chordata > Mammalia > Proboscidea > Elephantidae > Elephas > Elephas maximus. Next base: position 84,709,984 of record NC_064831.1, on the reverse strand, counting down.
CCCAGGCCTCACATTTTACCCCACTTCAGCCCCAGACCACCATTCTCCAGTTCATCCTAAATTTTCAAAGAGAACCAGAAACTCTGGAGATTAGCTACATGTTGGAAGAATTATTAGCGTTAACCCAAAGCTAGGAGGGGCCACGGCGCTGTCAGCCAAAGCAGCAGTAGAAAATAGGTAAAAACAGACTTTTTTGTGCATGTAAAATTTCAGGCCTTTTTACCTCAGGTAACGTGTATGTAGTTTTAGTAGGAATCAATTAAACACAATGGCTTTTTTTGTGTTTTTTTTTAGGTTGAAATAAAGACAAATGGACTAAAACCTAAAATCTTTAGGATATAAGTTTACTGAAATATATTCATCAAAGAAAATTATAATTTAAAAATGTTGAAAGGGGAATCCTGGATTTTCTTCTTCCATTCCCATTACTGTGGCAGATTCTACTCTGTGAAAATACTAAATAACTCAGTTGGTATCTTAATTTTTTCTAGTTGCTACTGAAGCATCGTGAATCTGTTTCTTTTTTCCAAGGCTTACTTTCATCTGTTCAGATACCTGCTATGGGCTGGGCACCAGTTAGCCTCTGAGAATGCCTTGGAGAACAATGCAGAATGAGCCCAGGCTCCCAGGGATATCAAAATACCCCCTCCCACTCTCTCTCCTCTCATTCGTCTAAACACTACTCACTCATTGTCCAAGTCTGTAATTTTACAGACATTGTTAAACATCTTCTTTTCCCCTTCTCCTTTCTTTTCATTTGCATCTTCTAAATTTTCTCATAAATCCTACACAAATGGCAACCTTCTATAAACATTCATGAAAAGTCTGCTTATTAGAGCAGATACAATTTTCTTTAAAAATTAAGCTCAGTGTTAAGATATATAGTTTAAAAGGCTATCATAATGATTTATTTTTTTCAATTAGTATTAAAAGTAACACTAACATTAATAGATAATAGGCTTTTTCTGTGAAGGGCCAGAGAATAAATATCTTCAATTTGTGGGCCAGTCAGTCTCTGTCGTAACTAACTCAACTCTGCTGCTATAGTATCAAAGCAGTAATAGACAATGTAAACACATGAAGGAGACACTGTTCTAATAAAGCTTTATTTATACGAATGAGCTCCAGGGCCCTAATTTGACAATCCCTGATCTAGAGAAATGCTAATCACTCAGCTGTGGTGAATTACACCAAACGAAGTATTAAAAAAAAAAAAAAAAAAGCAGCAGCAGCAGAAGAAAAATCTACAAGTTTGGTTTTACAACACTAACACATTTATAAAAGTATTGGAGATATTAACGTAAGAAAAATTTTTATTGAAAATAACTTTTAACTCACCATAGCCCAAGAAATGCTGGCCAATATATCCAATAATCTGTTTGCTAATAAAAACTGTTATGGAGTTAAAATATTGCTCTTCTAGCTGATAGAAACAATGTGAGCAACACACTGTGAGCACATGTAAAAGACATGCGCTAAATGAGCAAGGCAGGTCTATTCCCTTGGCAACATGCGTGACTTCACAAGGGAAGGGGAGGGACTGTGTTCTGATGGTCATTCAGAAGGGGCTACACATGGACTCTCAGATGATCGGGAGACTCACATGCCAATGTCGGATCTTGGCGTATTCATTCAATAGGAGCTCCACTGTGATAAGACTCACAGGATGGAAATAAAAATAGTCAGGTCTGTGTTCGTGCCTAGAGAGGAGCTGTCCTTTGCTCATTTGCATGAGGTGGAATCCAATAGCTTTGTGACCTCACCCGCGGCCCTTCTCTCTAGCCTTCCCTCCTGACAAAACCCACCTTTTCCACTCCTTTTTTTTTTTTTTCAGCTGCTCAGTGGGAAGCTCTCCCTTTCCCCTAGGCCTCTGCTCCTCATGCTGTGCTGTTTTCCTGGAAAACTCTTCCTCCAGTTCCCTCGTCTGGGTCTGGCAAACTACCACTCGGGAGCCACGTCCTGCCATTTTCCACTGAATCCGCAGTGCTTTGCAGGCTGCCTGACACATGGTGTGTTCTCTACATGCTGAATAAAACGACAAAAATAGTCTGCTCTGGCTCATGGCAACCCCATGTGTGTCAGAGCAGAGCTGTGCTTCACAGGGTTTTCAGTGGTTGATTTTTCAGAAGCAGGTCACCAGGCCTGTCTTCCAAGGCACCTCTGGGTGGAATGGAACCTCCAAACTTGCCATTCGCAGCCGAGTACATTAACCATTTGCATCACCCAGAGACTTGGCATAAAAGGAGTGAACAAATAAGTGAACGTTTGTAGCATAATGAAAATATCAGGACACTTGAAGCAAAAAAATTTTTTAAACCTAAGTTATAAATTCAGTGCTTCTTATCAACCAACTAAATCTTTTCCAGTCTCCATTTAGGCACTAATACCTCTTCCAGCCTTCCAAAAGATTGCCAGCCCTTTCTTACAATCCCCTATGTAAGAAATGTTTCGAAATAAATGTATTTACTAGGTGCCTCTTGGCTTGAAAATTTCATGGTTCTACTTACCTGAAGAAAGCAGGGACTCAATTATACTTAGTTGGTGCCACAGACATATATTAAAGCCATCCTCTCTGGCCCCTAGGCAGTTCAGGCGCTGATTTAGCATTCTTTCTGACCTCCTGTTCTCTTCTTTCTCCATTAACCCCGCTGCATTTTAATGTTTTAATTCAACACATAATTCTACCATATCAGTCAGCCAAACCTGCTCAACTTTTACTTGTCATGATAGCTTTTAACCTCTTCTTCATTACCATAATTCTATGTTTTATATTGCAGACTGGTCAGCTTTTAACTTAGATGCAGGGGGCAGAGAAGAGCGGCAGAGTTTTAAAAGCTGTAAATCTCAGAGGCTAAGGAAGCGGGGAGCAGGAAGAAAACTGTGAATGTGTCAAGCCTGGCTGTAAAAGCAGATCAACGACATGGGGAGCAATTTGTCCACAGCAATCCTCCAGCCCAGACTCTCCCCTGCCTCAAAGTCACTAATAAACGGGTGGAATGTCAGAGCTACTTTATAAGGGCACCGTCCGGGAGTGAAGAAGACTAATTTGGAGGCAGGGCAGTCAAAATGGAACTGGGGATTCACATCTTAAGCTTTCCAGACAAAATTAAGTGCAGAATATACTACGGAAAGTTGAACTTTACAACCATCTTGAAATGCAAAATATACTTTAAGAAAATGATCCTTCTGATACGGCACAGGTTTTCAGTGGTAGAATTCTCGCCTTCCATGCAGAAGACCCAGGTTCAATTCCCAGTCAATGCACAATCACCACCTGTCTGTCAGTGGAGGTTTGCACGTTGCTATGATATTTCAATAGGCTTCAGCAATGCTTCTACACTAAGGTGGACTGGGAAGAAAGGCCTGTCAATCTACTTTTGAAAATCAGCCAATGAAAACCCTATGAATAACAATGGTCAACCCTACTGGCAACCAATCACAGGGATGGCGCAGGATGAGGCAGTGTTTCATTCCATTGTGTATGAGGTTGCCTTGAGTTGGGGGCCAATTGGACATCAGCTAACAGCTACAACAACACAATGGAACAATCTGTATTCATACTCTGGCCATTTGTTTAAAAGTTGAATCCGGTTAAACTTGGCTTTACCTCTTATACCACCTAGAATTTTATTATCCCGGGACCACCAGTGGACTCTAAGATCACACTTTCTGGTTTTTTGTTTTTGTGTGTGTGTGCACGTGTGTTGTTCTGCTCATGAAGAGGCAGTGGAGTTAATATGCACCATGTTTCTGGTTTTGATGGATCTATTCAATACACAGGCCCCAACCTCCTTTACAGTTATATGAGGCTCAGTGAAAATCTTTGGATGGACCTTGGCCTAAGAGGAAGTCAGGAAGCTCCACATATGTACTCAAGAGAGTCTGAGCCGGCTGGCTGCCCGGTAGGGCCATGTTTTAACCATCACCCACCAAGCAATTCAATGCCGATATGATTTCTCTTCACATATCCAACCACACTGACGCAACACTTTCTTCCACGGCTACAAAATCCCGGTATCATTCAGGCTATCTTCCACTGTTCAACCCTTCAGTCAACAGATGCCCTTCCTACCACATTCTCAAACACGTTCACATCTTGCCTCTATCAAAAAACGCAGAAAATGTCGATACAGTTTCGAAAGAAATACGGTGGCATTACTAGTTATATTTTGCTTATTTAAATTATATAAATTTGGTTGAAACTGATGTGGGAATCTAGAGTTGCTTGGCAGAAAAATCTCAAAACCAATAATAATAATAATAATACTATCTACCACTTGAGTACTCAAGAAGACCTTGGTATCAAATAGACACAACGACCCTACAAACTGGGCACTGACCCCGCTTTACAGATTGAAGGCCAGATTCCACATGTGAATTTGCCACCAAAGGCCACATGGCTAGCAACCGGTGTGGCTTCAAGCAAGCCAAGGAGGCTCAGAAGCTGATGTTCCTTCCCTCAGATCACACTGCCGCCGAGGGGGAGCTTCGCTGAAGGATGTCCTCAGAGAGGCCATGGAAGGCTTTAAATTACTACCGTCGAGGAGTTCTTCAAAAGTAGAGTATGAGACAGACCTCGGGATCCACACTAAGGGTCATTCACACCTAGAACCTACTAACACATGGTGACCTTCTCCCAACTGCTAAAAAATAAAACGACCGCACCTTAGAATTATGACAAGATAGAAAAGGAAATATTGAAAAATGTAAAAACTACTGAAGAAAGAACAGTGTGTGGACATCAGCGACACGCATGTATTAGCACAACAGTGCCTTTAAGTCTGAGAAGCAGCATATATTTTAGAGTAGGTTTTGCTCCACCTGGACATTAGCTGCAGGGTAATGCTGTGTAGCCAGCTTCCATGGGAGGACTTTGTTATCTTTTGCACCTCAGGAGAGGAAAACGGAAAAGGATACAAAAAAAAAAAAAAAAATCCTTTCGAATCCATGAAGAGGAAGGACAGAATGACCATAAGTGCAGGTATATTTCTGAATTACAAACAGGAAATAGCTAAAATAATAATGAATGCCCAAATGCCAAAACATAGAGTAAAAGGGACATCTTAAATTATTCTTTGTTCTCTGTGAGGTAACCTAGCACTGGTTTGGAGAAGCATTTCCTATTATGTAAAGGAAACGTGACAGCACAATGACACATGAAATGAAAGGCATTATTCTTTGTACCTCCTAAAAGAACGCTCTGGCCATCCATCACAGGGGGCCGAATTCCCACTGTTAGATAACGCTTTGGGGACATGGAGTTCTCTGCATTTGTGTGACTTATCATTGCTCCACAGAGCACAAAGTTTCTGGTCCTCCTCCCATCGGTGCTGGTGACACCCAGGTATGTCACAGGGGGACAAGCGTCTGAAGTACCAAGAAGTACCTGAGACATCTCAGCTACCCCATGTGGGTGGAATAGGGAGGGACAAGGTCAAACCAGTAACTAAGTGGGCAACAGCCGTGCGATGCTTGATTTCTTAGAAGAGCTGGAGTGGTCCGGTCTGGTTTGCCAGCTAAATGCACAAACCTGGCTTAGGAGATTGCTAACAAAGCAGTGACTACTACCTACTCGATAAGTACAGGCTTGGGGATGAGGAGAGTGTGGAAAGCACTGTGACCAGTCCTGTGACAAGTGCAGGACAACGCACACCCAAGGCAGTGCTTCCCAGCCAGTGGGTGTTTGGCCATGTGTAGTGGAATTTGGGTGTGCAGTTTGCGTTTGTGTGTGTGTGTGCTTACTATTTCCACACAACAATTGGAGATAGTTACTAGCATTGGGTACATGAGAGTCAAGTTTGTTAAACTTTCTGCAACGTGCCAGACAGCCCCAAGCAACACGATGCCTCAGCTGAGAAATGGCTAGAATATTCCAAGAGCACCAAACTCCCCACCCATCTGTCTCAGTGGGACAGCATGATCATGAATAGCTAATGCTCTGCATGCCAGGCACTGTGCTAAGTACTTTGCATTGTTAAAAGCACTGCACTAGGTATCGGGTGAGCTGCTTCTAATTCCACTTCTGCCTCCAAACTCTTCACTGCTAGAAAAACAAGTCACCTCCCTAAGCCTCTGCATTTCCTCATTTGCAAAATGAAAGGGTTATACTCGATGAACGGCTTTCCATCTTTCATTATCAGTACTAATACTATTTCCTCAAAAGGAATTTTGCGTGAATCCCAATGTTGAAAAAATAAATAAAAAACATTGCCGTCGAGTTAATTCCAACTCACAGGGACCCTATGTGGCACAGGCAAAATTGAGGTGCTCTGGCTGCAGGGTTCACTCTCCCCAGGGGGTGACCCCATGGCATCTCCTTCAACCCAGGTCCCAGAGAACATGGTTAGAAAAAGACTAGAGTAGCAGCTGTTGAGATCCCTCCAAGCACTTATGTTCTAAATTTAAGATGTGGGTACAAATTATATGCATATGGCATAAACAAAAGGCAGGGGCTTGGTGGAAAAAATCTGGTCTTTAAAAATAGATTGAATCCTGACTCCCACTCGCTGTTCCTCTGTCTGGGGCTAAGTCATCTATAAACCTCTTGAGTTCCATTTCCTCATCTATAAAATGAGAATAAAGCCACTAACTCTCAGGGCTGTTCTAAGGAGCAGAGATGGCATGAGCTTCCTTGGGCATCACCACAGCGCACGTGCTACTCTCGTGTTTAATTTGTTCACCACAACCCTACAAGGTAGCTATAATACTCACATTATTGTTACTTGTACTTGGGGAGTCCCTGGGTGGTACAAACAGTTAACGAGCTCTGCTGCTAAGTGAAAGTTTGGAGGTTCGAGTCCACCCAGAGGCACCTCAGGAGAAAGGCCTGGTGACCTAGTCGCGGAAAACGAGTCGTTGAAAACCGTACGGAAGACAGTTCCTCTCCGACACAGATGGGGTCTCCGTGAGGGGGAGTTGGCTCTATAGCTACTGGTTTTTTAGTTTATATGTGGGTAAGTCCCTCAATTAAAATGGGGGAATCCAAAGTTAAGAAAAGAGATTTGGTGTCAATAGATTTCATTACGGTATGCCACAAAATTCATCAAAGATCTTGAAAAGTCGCCCTCATTTGGACACCTAGCCCAATATTCCTGCTAAATTGTATGCTATCTTACTAAGCAGCCAAACTAAAATTAAAAGGATATCGATAGTTTACATAAGCACTTCCCAGAGCCTGAGATGGGACATTACCCTTCTTTAGAGGATTCCTCCTGCATAGCAATTTCTTCTGGTTTAATCAATACCAAATGATATTTAACAATAAATTTTTTTCAATTAAATTAAAAAAGAAAAAAAAAAAAAAACTTTCCCCCAGTTAGGATTGGCCATCCTACTTTCTGACGGCTCCTTGGGTGCGGATGGCAGGTTCTACTCTAAGCACAGACAGATAAAGACCTTTTCCCCAAAGCAGCCCCATGCAAAGACAAGCTGCGCACACGTTGCCCGCTGTGAAGAAAGCAGAGCAGACTCACGTGCCCAGACGCTCCTCGCGCTTTTTGCTGTCCTTTTCCCACACTTCAATGTCCAAAATGCCCATCCTGTCAGAGAAGTAGTGAAAGTCAAACTGTTCCCGCCACTGGGGATTTGCACTCTTACACAGTGTCTAGAAAACATGCAGTTATAATATTTATTTTCTTAAAACGTTAGTCATCGCTACAGCAGCTACACATTCATTTCATTTCTAAAACTCTAAGGGGGAGTCAGATGATATACCACACCCCTCATAACTTACACTTTTCTTTTTGGAAAGAAAGGGGTTTCCGAATGTTCTGGAATTTTCAAAACATCACTACTCTTTAGCTGTCCCCTAGATTCAATAATTTATCTTTCCAAGTTAGAAGGCATACTGCTACCTCACAAGAAACCATATATCAATAGACATATTACAGTGATTCTTTCCTACCAAAGATAACCCGAATTGGTCAATCAAAGGCACATAACATTTTTATTGGCATATTCATTCAATGCTGACTTAAGAACTATATAAATTAACAGTTTAGGGTCTTAATTAACATCTGCCAGATGCGTTAAATGAGAAACCCATAACATGTACACTGCCGCCTATTTTTAAACCTGAGATCACTGAATCCCATTACTACTTGGGGAGGGAGACTAGGCAATTCCATCATAGCCACACCTAAATATTAACAAGTGTGGCTTGAAACTTTCACAAGTCTTTCTGTGTTCTCTGAGAGTTATTTCAAACTGCTTATGTGTCTGGTTCATCGGCAGACTACTCATTTTTACCTCATTTCAACAGAGATTCAACTTGGGAATAAAAATGTGAACAAAAACATTGGTCATTCTGTGTCAGGCTCTAAGGTCACAGCATCAACTGTGAAATCCTACCACCACCTCTGCCCGCACGGGAAAAACACTAACAACGCAGACCTCAGGGGTAGCCAATGTCACATGGAACAATATAGGCTGTTTTTACATAGAAACTGGGGTGGAGGGAGTGGGTAAGAACCCTATTAGACCACAAATTAAATGCGGTACTCCCCAAAAGGGAACACAGCAGATATTGGACTAATTCTATACTTGACCCTAGTCCAACGGGCTAAGTGTGCTTAGCGATGAATAATTTTTCTATAAATCTTTCACCTGACCCTCGCTGGCTTGAAGAATCTTAGTGCAGAGATATGGTGGTTACTATGGTTATACTCACTATGAGGTACGGTCTGAAACTACCTGGTTAAAATAATTACCTAATACTTCCAGTGTAACTCACCCTCCATTTTTCATATTTCTTATAAACTATTTTTCACTGCGTGTTTCCATTCTCTGCCCCTTTGCGCTGGAGTAAATGAAGTCTAATATTTGATATAGCACTGAAAAACGTGCAGCCGAGAAGACCTCTTGCCTCCCGGAATCACTTTCTAACTTCTCTGCATCTGTTATATCCCCTAGTCCGCAAAGCCCCAGCTGCAAATAGCCTCTGGTCTATTTTCAAATCTTCCACTCCTTTCTTTTTCTATGTGGCTTTTGGCAAGCGATTTAACTTTCAAGTACCCCAGCTCCCTCAATCCATAAAACATAGGAAATATCCCTGTTTGACAGTTACGTAAAACTAATTAATTACCATGGTTTGGAGACTAGGGTTTTTGAAATAAAAACCCCACCAAATGACTAAGAATAAAAATTAACTGGAATTTGGATTGGCAGAAGACGACGACCAATTTTTAAAGAGAATTAAAAATGACTTTACTTTTATTCAAAATAAATCACCTTTAATACTTTATTAAAAGAAAAAATCACAGCAAAACCCAGCAGCACTAAATATCTATTTTTAATGTTAATAGTAGCAAATAAGAGAAACCAAAAGGTACATCATTTTGAAAATGCTTCTAGCTGTCTCAAATATTTTAATCCAAATATAATATACTATTTCATTTTTGTAGGATTTTGAAAACATTTAGCCATCCTTCTTCTCCTACGGTCTTTGAAACATAGTTTACTTTTTTACAAAGTTTAAGTGCACCATATGGTCAAATCCATTATTTAATAAGCTTTCTTGAACTCTGAGTTACTGGGTTAAAATAAATTATACTGAGCCATCAAAACAATACTCATATTAATTGACTGTGTGTACTTATTTATTTTGCTTTCTGGGACACTCCTAAATATAGTCAGGAAGGTTAAAAATAAGTTACTTCAATTCTCGTGAAGTTTAGAGTGGGAAAGCATTTTTTTTTTAAATTCTTTTATTCTTAAAGATATTGTTCTCCTTACAGAATTGACAGAACTTACCTTACTTTTATACCTCTGATCTCCCAGTTTTAACTGAACAAACATTTCTGTCATGCTTCCTCCTGAGACATTCTTCCCTTCCAACAAAGTTATACTTATAATCCCGTTCCACAGTTGGTTCTTTCTCAAGGACTCTGAGAGCCGAAGGTTGCGTATCAAAGAGGACTAAAGCAAAAAATAAAGATGCCATATAAACTTGCTGACAATTCTTGAGTGTGACTTTGGGGATCAGAGGAGTTCCAGCTTTCGATATTTGATTTTAAATATTACTCCCTGCCTGGTGAAAAGTGTTATTCTTCATTGGTTTTGCAGACCTGCAATCACAACTATCTGATTCCCTGCTCAAGCTGTGGGCTTATAACGAGAGAGTGAAGGATGGATACGAGCAATGCTTGCATTTGGCAGTGGCCTGTCCTCCCACTGAGATGAGCTCTTTGGTAAGAATTCTGAAACTGGGTCTTTGGCTATTTTAATAGGAGGAGAGAAAGAAAAGCCTTCTGGGGAACAGAGATAGAAGAACAAGGTATTGATCTGTCAGAAAACAAAATACCTCCAGGCACTTAGAGATGATGGCTTTGAACGGATCCCTCAAGTTTGAATCTGTCCCCACATCCCATTATTCTTTGCTTCTACTAAAATGTCCAACACCACCGTGAGATCCACAACTCCAGGTACTGCCTGCCATCAGCGGCTTTGCAGATCTGGGAGGGGAGTGTAAAAAGTGCTTCTCACTCAGCTGGAACTGGAAGGGGCTTCAGGATCTCTTAACATGGTTTGGTTTTTTGTTTTGTTTTGTTTTTCCTTTTCTAAATTATATTACTCACACACACTCACACACCTTAAACAGAATATAGAAAAAGGCAAACATCACCTATTATTAAATTATAAAGAGGATGGTTGTTGCCTCTAGTTGCCATCAAGTCGATTCTGACTCCTGGTGATCCCGTTTGCAGAGCAGAAGTGTGCTCCCCAGCGTTTTCACTACAGAGGACAGACGCTGTTTTTATTGTCCACTGTGTGAATTTGCAAACAGGTACGGAGAGGAATATAATAAATCTGTATGCACTATTCAAAACTTTGCCAATTCTGGTTTCATCTATCCCTTTGCTATTGCTGAACGTTTCAAAGCAAAATCCATATTTGATTTTACATAACAACCTGCAGGATTCCACTCAACAAAATTAACAGCATCAAATACTCAGCCCATACGTAGATTTCCCTGACAGAGTCAATAATGTCTTTTTTACAGTTAGTCAGTTTGAACAAGGCTCCCCGCTTGACCCACACGTCGCATTTAGTTGGCCAGGTTCGTTTCCATCCTCCATTCAGTCAGTAAAGTGGCACAAGCACTGACTTCTTTATTTGAAGGAGAAATAAGTGGGCTGAAGAATGTAAATGGCATTGAGGATCATAGTAAAGCCATGAATTTCTAACACTATATATTCATTCCTGTCATCCGCTCAATATATCTTCGAGATCATTTAGACACCAATTTGCTTGGACACCAGTTAGTCACAATTTATCACAACAAATGGCATGTCAGTACCATATTAATTATATTCCAGCTTACCTCATCCAGCACACATCACTTTGTCACTCTTGATAAATGTTTCAACAATGACACACCAGGTATTTTGTTGGTAATTTTATAACAACCTTAAACAATATACATTTAAGGAAATGTATACTCCCAAAGGAAACCCTGGTGGTGTAGTGGTTAAATGCTATGGCTGCTAACCAAGACGCTGGCAGTTCAAATCTGCCGGATGCTCCTTGGAAACTCTATGGGGCAGTTCTACCCTGTCCTATAGGGTTGCTATGAGTGGAAATCAACTCGACGGCAGTGGGTTTGCTTTGGGTTATAGCCCCAAGCTGCATATCTGTATTGCTTTTCCCTTGGAACACACACACACACACACACACACACAAAGGTACTGGAGGTGTTGATACTGAGCAGAGAGGGCAGGTGGGGAATGGATTAATAAAACAAAAATAAATGAACAAATAAATTAGCCTCTCTTACAGTGAACATGAACAATTCTTAATTCCTCTTTGCAGTAGGGTTTTGAATAGGATATATTCAATAATGAAGGCTTATGAAACAGTTCAAAGTAGGTGATTTTATTTTTCTTAAAAACAACACAAACCTTCAGGAAACATATGCGCACATTTATTCTACATGTATATATTTATATACATGTGTAGAGACGTAGATTATTTAAAACATTCGCTAGCTTATTAGGCACATAGGCTGAAAATGTCTATCTTTAAAAAGAAAATTAGATTTTGATTCATATCTCCTGCTGCAATTCTTTTTTTTTTTATTTTTTATATTCTTCTTCTTAAAGTTTGACTTGCAGACCAAAAAGCTAAAACATGACCTATCCCATGGCCATGCTTCAAAGTTCCGACAGATATATTCCTCCCTAAACACTGCAACTATTTCAAAATCCTTTTTATAAAAAAGGGAGTAATGTCCACAAGGGATCAAAGGGCATTCTACAGTCTGGCAACTGCCTAAGAAAAATGGCAGCGCTTCCATGAAATATGCCCTAAAATAATTTTGTGGCTTGGTATGTCCTAATTTCAAATTGGATGTTTATCTTGGAAAGGCTTCTATCTAACTTGTCCATAAAACAGCCCCACTTAGCTCTATGAGCTCTGTGAAAATGGAATCTAAAGCTGGTTATTAAGGGGGCTTAGAGATGGGTTCCATATGGCAGAACAGCATGGGAGGGCAGGCAGAGGCCTATATCAGGCGCGGCTTGGCTGGAACTCCTGATCTATCCACGGACACTCGTTGCATTACACCATGACATCTGGATTATTGCTTGTAATGTCCCTGGGAAATATCCACTTTCCATCAAAGCCTTTATCTATCTCAATCGGACTTTGAACATTTTAGTATTTAACACAGTCATGTTTGATGTAATGGGCTTGCTCTTTGCCGTCCAAGATTTTTTTCCCAACTAAAGACAGGGTGGGAGAAGAGAAATATTTATTGCACAGATAGAAAAGAACACAAGACCTTTATTCTACTTATTTCACCCTAAATATCTCTATAAAACACACTATCAAGTTATTTCCAAAATAAAATTTCATCTGCAAGGACCATATTCTGTATTGTGTGTGTTAAAGAAGTTTCTCAATCATGCTAACATTTTGCTTCCACCCTTGAGGCTTGTAATGAGGCTTAAGCACAGCAAGTCTGTGGTTGGGGCAGGGGCTGGGCCATGACGTGTGAGCTCTGATGCAGAGTTGGGCTCTCAAAATCTTTTGTGCTCTCTTCCAACACTTCCTTTCTCTCCACAATAAATCGACTCATCTGCACTCACTCAGTTAGCTGAATAGCTCAAGTGTTCATGTTGGTGCCTGAGTCTATAAGTGAAATTTGTCATCTTAATGCAACCTGGAATGTGAAAGGAGAGAAGGAAATGACCTATCAAACGGGAAGCCCACTCCACCTGAGCAGAAACAAACACCAGGAGAGAGCGCAAAGCTTCTGGGTCCTGACCCTAATTTCTCAGCAGACATAACAGGTAAAATATAGCACATGAGGGTTTTGTTATTTTTCTCCTTCTTCCCAAAGGATCGGAAACTTTGACTATCTCTATGTGGATTCATTCATATTCTCGCTTGTCTTTAGGCCCCCAGCCCACCAAATCCACACTCATTCTCCTATACAGAACAAGCAACTTTGGTCTGGAGCGCACACATATTATTAACAGTGAACACAGGCGTAGTGTTTTGCTTAGAAACACACCCACTTTCGCCAAAATGAAACAGCTTCAAAAACATCCATTCACGTCTGGGTTCTGACAATTCCATAGAGAAAGGAGGAAGGGAAGAAAGAGAGTGAGGCTGAAGATAAAGAGAGGAACTTTGTTGGTGGTGGTGGTGGTGCCGTCAAGTTGATTTTCAACTTACAGCAACCCATGTGACATAGTACAACTGCCCTATAGGGTTTTCTAGGCTATAATCTGTACAGGTGCAGACTGCCAGGTCTTTCTCCTGCAGAGTGGTTAGGTGGGTTTGAACTGCCAGCCAAATCCTTAACCATTGCGCAACCAGGGCTCCTTATAGAGGAGCTTTAGCACGCTTCAGAAAGGTGGAGAATCTTCTGAAGTTTTTATCTAGGTACAGACTCTCAAAAAAGTGAATCAACCATCGCTTCTGGGACGTAGAAAGTCAACTACAGCTTAGGGACATGGATTATTTGAGGAGTATGGCCAAGAGGCATGATGGGAAGATGCTGATATGGAGGCCAGCAGCCCTTTTCCTTGGCGTGGCTGCAAAGGGAAACCCAGGGATGATGGAGATGTCAGCTCAGCGCCTCTGATCTGTCCTGAGCCAGAAACAGTGGCAGGAAGGGCAGAAGTAAAGGAGGTGCCCGAGAGGAGGGCACGGAACCTCAGGGTCTGGGGCCATGGCCTGCAGACATCATAAGCGACGTTACATTCAGCTGTGCCACACTTCAAAAATGACCATGCTGACCCTTTAAAAAAAAAAAAAAAAAGTTGCTGTCAAGTCAATTCTGACTCATAGCGACCCTATGTGTATCAGAGTGGAACTGTATTCCATAAGGTTCTTAATGGCTGATTTCTTGAAAGTAGATGGCTGGATTTTTCTTCCAAGGCACCTCTGGGTAGACTCGAACTTTCAACCTTTCAGATAGAGGTCAAGTGTATTGACCATTTGCACCTCTCAGGGACTCCATGCTGAAGAAGACCCCATTGTAATTATCCAAAGTACTCTCTTGGGTGTAATGAAATGGGGAGGGGGTACAGAAAGTTGAAGAAAGGAATTGGTACGTATTAGTGCCAAATACTCTACAAGTACTTTCTATATTATCTCAATTACTCAAATATAAAAATATAATTGTTCCAACGTTGCCAGTACATCCCATTTTGACTCTGTTCAATTCCTTTTCCTAAGTCACATGAGAAACAAACACAATGGAAACAAACCCATGAGATGAATTCACTAATTTTTTTCAAAAAATGAATAGTAAAGCAAGATTCTAACTATGTTGACCATGGCTTTGAAAAGCTAAGGGAGAATATTCAGTCTAGAAAGGGTTTCACCGAAATAGTCAAGCTTTTTAAACATGTGGAACAACTGCTCCTTGTCAACAGCTTTTATGGTAATGGCATGAAAAGACCCACATATCCAGGGGACAGGTTCCCCAAAACCGCACTATTCAGCAGCTTCTTTATATCATCTCAAGAGTCTACAGTTATAAATTCTCCTAGAACTACACATGAATCCTTGCATTAGGACATAAAGAAAACCTTTTAAATTCCCCACATGGTACATGTACATGGAAGATGAAATTTATGTTTGTGGATGAAAATCTATCACGGTCACATGGATATGAATAATCTGTGTGTACAAAGATATTAGCTATAAAAGTTTTATATTGAATTTAGTATTTTTAAGTGATAAGGGGCTGTCATCACTCAATTACTGTCCTTAAAAATAGAAAGTATATTAGGAAAAGATAAAAAAGAGATAAAGTCTATAAATCCCAGTGGCTCTCAGGACCAGGAAAAGTCTTGCTTCTGATATATTTCTGACTATCAAAAACTAGGGCCACATGATTCAACAAGATTTTCTTTTTGCCCTGGCCTCTAGGCAGCCCAAGGTTAACTGTTGTGCTGAGATGCTGTAATATTTATTATCTGGTGTGTCTTGCTTCACTTGCCTCATCTCATTGGTCTTCACTTCTGGATTCCATCCTTCCATGTCCCCCCTTCACCTAAAATACTTCAAGAGCACCCCCATCCATGGCTGGGACTATATCAGTTACCTCTGAGTCAACTCTGACTTATGGCAACCCCACGTGTGGCAGAGTGAAACTGAGCTGCATAGGGTTTTCAGTGGCTGATTTTTTGGAATTATATCGTGAAGCCTTTTTCTCGAGGCACCTCTGGGTGGACTTGAACCTCCAGTCTTTCAGAAAGTATCTGGGTGAATTAACTGTTTGTACCACTCAGGGACTTCTGAACTGGGACTAGGGGGAAGCAAGTGAGGCATCCAGGGTAAAAAATGTAGAGAGGCACTCACTATCAGGCTCACGCATTGCAGGTTTGGCACCAGTGCGTGGGCACCGCCTTACATTCTGCAGCCTGGGCACCTCACTTGCCTCACCCCAATCCAGTCCTGCTCTCAATACCTATGAGTTAGCTGCCCCAGCTACAGGCTTACAAGATCTGCCTTTCCTTACATCTCTAGCTTTGCCTCTTGCTTTTCCCAGAACCCCACCTCATACGCTAGTCCATACCAGTAGTTCTCAAACTTGAATGTGTATCAGAGCCCTCGGAGGGCTTGTCAAGAGATTGCTGGGCCCCACTTTCCAAGTTTGGTTCAGGAGGTCTGAGGTGATGTTGATGCTGCTGGTCCAGGAGCCCCACTTTGAAAACCATTGCTTTATGTCAATTAGTTTGAAGATTCTCCCGTGTACCATATGACTTTATACTGCCATGTCTCAATGCATTTCCTCCTCCTCCTCCTGTGTGGTAAGACTCACTTCAGTCTTCTTTCTCCAAAAGCCTCACTGATGCCCACATCCAGCCCACCCCACCTGCCTACGATGCCAGCGTAAAGGTCTCACTGCATCCTCTGAATACCCTATCCCTCGACTTCCCATCTCTTCTGTGGCTCATCCGTTATGATGGCTAGCTCTAATTCATCTCTGCGTTCCAAGGGTGGTTCATACCCATCACCCTCGAGTTGAATCTGACTCATAATGACCCTATGGGACAGAGTAGAACTGCCCTACAGAGTTTCCAAGGGCGTAAATCTTTACAGAAGGAGACTGTCACATCTTTCTCTCCCATTAAATAGCTGGTGGGTTTGAACCATGACCTTTCCATTAGTACCCAAGGGCTTAACCACTGCATCATCAGGACTCTTCCAAGGATGTTACTCCTAACAAAATACCAGGTGTTCAATGAGAGGATTTTGGACAAAATTGAGTCTAATCTCTCCATGATGAGGGAAGATTTGATTAAAAATCAGAATGGCAATGACTTGGTCCTTGTAGCCTGGAGCACATATGAGCTGTGAAGATTATAATAGATTTCTGACTTTGCAATTCATCAGTCAATTCAGTTTAACAAAGAAAATAAAAAGGTAAATGGTGTTACTATGGGTGGGCATTTGAGTGCAGTTAAGAATGTGTGAAAATGAGAAAGACCAAAACAAATTAAAAACCAACAGCATTCTATTAAGTGGGAAAGACTGTTAATCTTTGTTCCAGCCATAACATTCTGTCTTTAGTTCATCAATCAGACAATACTTACTCTTTCAAAAAGGCTTTTGCATGTACTGCGTCCCGGGCCTACCCAGAAATAAGGGAGGTGAGCTAATTTTGAGAAAGAGGTACAGTGAGAACGGACATTTTTCTGAGCGGTGAGAAGTATTCATTCCATGTGAGTAGCTCCTTCTCACCTCAAAACTGTACAACTAGACAAACCAAGCATCAGAACTGCTGATTCTCACCTGTGTTCTTGTTCATCACAGAGCAGCTTACTATAGATAGATAGCTAGATGGATGGATGGGCAGGTGGGTGGTTTGGTGGAAAGAAGGGAGGGAGTGAGGGAAGGAGGAAGAAGGAGAGATAAAGATGGAAGGACTGGAGGGAAGTGGAGGGAGGGGGAAATGGAAGGAGGAAGAAAGAGAGATAAAGATAGAAGGAGGGGAGGGGGAATGAAGGAAAGAAAGAAAGGAAGAAAAGAAGGAAGAAGGGGAGGGAGGAAGGGATAAAGGAAGGAAAGAGAGATAAAGAAGAAGGGAGGGAGGGAAGGGAAATGAGGAAGGGAGGGAGGAAGGAAAGGAAGGAAGAAAGAGGGAGGGAGGGAGGAAGGAAAGAAGAAAGGAAGGAGGGAGGGAGGAGGGAAGGAAGGAAGAAAAGAATGAGGAAGGAAGCAAGGAAGGAAGCAAGGAAGGGGGAGGGAGGGAGGGAGGGAGGAAGGGAAGAAGAAAGGAAGGAGGGAGAGAGGAAGTAAGGAGGGAAGGAAGAATGAAAAGAATGAGGAAGGAAGGGAGGGAGAGAGGGAGAGAGGAAGAAATAAGGAAGGAAGGAAGGAAGGAATAAGGAAGGAAGGAAGGAAGGAAGGAAGGAAGGAAGGAAGGAAGGAAGGAAGGAAGGAAGGAAGGAAGGAAGGAAGGAAGGAAGGAAGGAAGGAAGGAAGAAAAGAATGAAGAAGGAAGGAAGGAGAGAAAGAAGGAAAGAAAAAATTCTGACTCATAGCGACCCTACAGGACAGAGGAGAACTGCTCCATAGGGTTTTCAAGGAGCGGTTGGTGGATTTGAACTGCCGACCTTTTGGTTAGCAGCCAAATTCTTAACCACTACTTCACCAGGGTCCCTAAATAGATAGCTAGAGCTCCTTTCCAAATTCTTTGATTGTCCTTTTTCAATTTAAGTTCTCCTACATCCAACAAGCCTTAGGGAAAGATACCTGCCATGGAGCTAAGTAAGTTAAAAATCATGCTTTCAAACCACCAGAGTGTTCAAGCCCTTAGTAAAAGTAGCACACCTCCAAACGTGCTGTCTACAAGGTACATAGTTCTGCAAAGAGTAAAGTAAACCCATCTTGCCACAGTACATAGAAGCAAAATTAATACTGTCAATCTGTATGACTGAGTCAAAGACTAAAGCATAGCCACAATAATCTGCCAAGGGTTCCCATATCTCACTTAGCTGGCCAGGCAGCTGGGCCACAGAGACAGCCACCACAGGAACAAGAGGGCAGAGGAGAAGTCAGAACTGACAGGAAGTATCCATCACCCCACGGTGGAGCGCATGCTCCAGAAAACACTCATAAGACCCAGTCAGCTCCCTGACAAAGGGGGCTACAGTGGGACAAGGAGTCTGAGGTCGGCACTTCAAACAGCCAACATGGAAAAGCAGCAGAAAGAAGGGGGTGCTGGTCCCTGCAATAGGACAGCTCTCATGGTTTGAGACCCACCTTGCAGTCAATTTGCCCAATCCTCTCAGTGGACTGAAAAAAAATGGCAGGGAAACCACTGGTAATCCTGCCACCTGGCTAACAGGTGCACCATCTTTTAAATCCAAAAAACAACTTCCCTAAGCCAAACTTTTCTAGCATTTCACCCTTCTGAAAGGTTGTCTGCCTACATTAAGTCCCAGATTTCAGAGAGGCAGAAAAAGAGGGACAGACAGAGCAAAAGGAAAGAAGAGAAAAAAGGAGAAAGAGAACAAGGGTATAACCTAGATTTAAGTGGAAATTTCATCATGTAACTCAACATTCTTAGAAAGTAATGCATTATAAAAAGTGTTCATAAAGCCAAAAGCAAGGGTTTAGCTCCTGTATTTTGGATCAGAACCCAATGGAAAAGAAAATTCCCTCCACATATTAAAACACAGGGACTATAATACAGAAGACTGGTTTTAAAGGTGATGGAAGTGCTGCGAAGTCACACAGAGAATACTGAGGAAACCAAAAGGTGAGTGATGGTAGGAAGCTTCTAACACCCACAGGCTACAGCAAGGCTCAGCAACCTTTTTCGGCAAAGGCCCAGATACTAGGTATTTTAGGCTTTGTGAGCCATAACCCAGTGCCATCAAGTCAATTCCGACTCATAGCAACCCTATAAGGTTTCCGCTACCACTACTCAGCTCTGCCATTGTCAGCTATAGAGAATACCTGCAAAAAGGGGTGTTCCAATAAAACTTTACAGAAACAGACCTAAGGCTGGATTTTGCCCTCAGGCCAACATTTGCTGACCCTGGGCTAAAGAAAGGAGTCTCTGGGTGGTTCAAATAGTTAAGTACTCGAAACCATTCAGAGCCACCTTGGAAGAAAGCCCTGGAGATCTATTTCTGAAAGATCATATCCACTGAACACCCTGTGGAGCACAGTTCTACTCTGAAACACATGGTGCTGTCATGAGTTGGATTGACTTGATGTCAATTGGTATATATATGCGTGTGGGTGTGTGTATGTTTTTGGCGGGGGGGGGGAGTTGGAAGGGCAAAAAGAGGAAGCCCAGCAGTCAGGGTCACCTGGAAGAAGCTAGAAGCACAGCAGGCCTGGCTAATGAATGACAAAGCATGCAGCCCATGCCTGAGGCCCCACCTGAGGCAGAGACGAAGGGCAGAAATACTCTGGTTTCTCTCTGCCTCCTGACTTCCAATGTCTTACCAATGCCTCTCACTGCACAAAGCCAAACTAGATGCCAGCAGACAGAGGTGCCTGGGCAATGTGCCCAGCAGAGGTCATCCTCTGCCCCAATAGAGATGACAGGGAGAAAAGGAGACGAGGCCAAACAGGCCAGAAATTGACACACAGGTGGAAATGTTTCCTACTGAGAAAAAAAAAGTTACACTTGCATAGGCCACGTCTCTTACCTTAGATAATTGACATATAAATGCATAAAATAATGGGTGAAAACAGGGGCTATGTTAGATTATATACCAATCATATTAGATATGTGTGTCTGCATGAGCATGCATGTATGTGTGTGTACGTGCATGTGTGTGTCCACATACCCATGCACACGTACATGTGAAGTTTCTGAGTACAATCGGTCACTTCTCAATTCCATTTCTAATCAGTTTCCCTCCCCCATTAGACTACTTCCTATAAGAGAAGACAAGAAAGTCAAAACCCATTGCTGTTGAATCGATTACAACTCATAACTACCCAACGAGAGGGAGCAGAATTGCCCTATAGGGTTTCCAGGGCTGTAATTTTTACAGAAGTAGAATGCCACATCTTTCTCCCATACAGCGCCTGGTGGGTTCGAACTGCTGACGTTTCAGTTAGCAGCCAAGTGCTTAACCACTGGACCACCAGGACTCCTTATAAGAGAAGACATTACTGGTGAATTTTCTATCTCTATAAGTGTTACATTAAAAAGAAGTAAGAAATGGAAACCAAATCCATTCCCACAGAAGGTTATGCATAGTAACCATATAAAGAGAACTGGGTATCTTATCCCAGCCCTATTAAATCAGGTCCTCAATTCTCAAGAACGCTCATCAGAATATAAACAAAGGCTCTGGGATGAAACCTAAGCCTATTTTTAAAGGCATACTCTGTGCATTTTATATTAAAATCCAGAGTTGAAAAGTAAGGAACCAGCTTAGAAACAGTTCACAAAGGCTCTGCTATTCACGAATCCTTTGGACGATGCACATTATAAACTTACAGGGTTAAGAAGGAATTATCAAAATAAAGTTATATTATCATAAGAATAAAATTGAGGTGAAAAAGTCAATGATATTTTACAGGTAGTATAAGTACTTGGGACTGGTAAAATTTTGAATACTTACAGCTAAATAATCTTTACATCAAGCTTCTGTTAAATAATTTGTCAAAAATATAGAAATCCCCAAAAGAGGAGCTTATATTTTAATTATACCAAAAGTTGGGTTGCCCAGGGTATTTTGCTGACTTTTATAGCATTTTAATCACAGGATGTACAGATCTCCCATGTCATCATGCTCAAAAGTCAAATTACAAGTTATCTCACTTTTCTCTACAAAACTGCAAACTCCAAGAAGCAAAAAGTCAATATGAAACTCTTCAACCATATGTAAATTGCATCTCCCAAATAAGACCATGAGTACTTTTCAACGAGCTTCATTCATCTAAGGTTTTACTAAACATATGTCCTTGGTCTGGGCGTATATTAAGTCCTTGAATGCAGTATACTGAAGTCAAAGTTCTAGGAACTACCATGATTAGGGGAAAAAAAAGACAAGCTCAGTGCTAAGACAAACTCTGCTATATATATATATATATATATATATATATATATATGTATCATCATACTACTCCCCAGTATCCTCTGTTCTCTTCATATTTTTGATATCTTTATCCAGGCCGTCAACATTTTTTCTATTCCTCTTCATTCCTTTAGCCATTCTTCCATAACCTCTCTTGTCCTCCCTAGACTCCAATATTCCCCAAGCTCACAATTTTTCTTTCTAGCCTTTATGTTCTTCCACAAACTGCCAGTCCTGTTCCACAGCCCAAAGCCCCCTAACTAAAGATGGTTATTGATGTACAGTACCAGGGTTTTAGTGCGGCGGAAGAATCAATAAATGAGAAAATACTGCTTTGTCAGGTTTCACCAAAGCATTCTGGGAAACTTTACTGCTTTGGATGGTTACAGAAGCTCTTAATACAGAAGAGGGAGAGGCCAGGCTCCTTTCTGTGCGAGAAGTGATGTTCTTCTACCCTCTAGTGACTACAAGAGAATAAAGCAAAAGTTGGAGGGATTTTTGAGACATCTTCACATTATTATTTACAGTCTCTTCACTTTCTTTCAAAAAAGAACTGGTCCTGGGAACCAAGTGAACTGGTAGGATAACAAAGTGTCTCATCATAGTTGTGTTTAATGCATTCAAAATACAAAGGATATATATTTAAGAGTCAGAACTGAAGGTTCTTTAAATTTCACAAAGCAAAGTTTATCAAGTTTGACTTTCTTCCTAAGTGACTAACGCTCGTCAGTTTAAAAAATTTTCTCTGCCCCTTTGCCTATCTCTCTCTCCTTCCCTCTCTCACATACACACACACCACCACCACCACCATTCAGAAACTGAGCTAGATAAACAGCCTGAAATCTTACACCAGCTAATAGGAATTGTTTTTCATTTGTTATTTCTCTTTAAAAAGTAGCAAAAACCAGGTGTCGCCAAGGTGATTGTGACTCATGGGGACCCCAAGTGCAGAACTTCTAAAATAAGGTATACACACTTTTTTGGTTTTGTTTGTTTAAAGGTAGCAACAGTATAAAAAGTCACCAGTAGTTCATGAAGAAATCTTTGAAGAAACTCACCTTAAAATGTAATAACTGGGTTTTTCAGAAGATACAAAAGACATTTGAATGTATACCACGTATTCATCTCAATCAATCTTTTACTTGTCCCCATAACACTAAAGCTAGCTTCTATCTACTGTTAAATAACTTCCTAAAGGAGTAAATCTAACTGCGCTACCCTCTAAATATTACAAGCTTAATGAAGCGTAACATTCTAACATGACCAGTACATATAAAATGTCACCCCCAAAACAAGTCTAAGTTTAAACATCTGGACTATGCCTTTATTAAATAAAATTTAAAAAGTTAAGTTGTTACCCTCTTATTTGTAACAGCAGGAAAGAATGCTGTTACATCAAAAAGTTCGGCAATATCAATCATGTTTACATGTGTGATTGCTACAAAGATGAACGTTTTACCCACTGGTCTAAAGAAAGAACAAGTCTACTTACCTTGCTGGCACTTAACCACTTCCGATTTGACCAACGCTAAGGATTGTGGTCCATTGAATGGCGAAAAATGGCAAAATAAAAGAGAAAGAAATAGAGTCGTTAACAACATAATTATATTATTATAACAGACTGTGGAGACTACACTCAAATGACTAAGGCCCAAGATGCCAGGTTACAAAGAAAGCACATTTGAGTAAAAAACAGAAGGAAAAAAAAGTTAGAAAAATCAAATTTACAAGGTTGCGTTACAACATTTTCTCACAGTATCCTTTTTTTTTTATCCCATAATGGAAAGGCAAGGACACATGAATACTGTTTGAGCCTTTGAAGTATATTTGTTTTTTAATTACATTAAAACACCATAATATTGTGTTTCCAACAAGTGCAAAGGCAGATTTCTCCTACTTGAAATATTCAGACAATATTATGAAAATATTTAAGACATTCATGGACAGTATTAGTTCATGTCAAGGTTTCTAGTTTGAGATAGAAGGAAAAAAAAATCTGCTTATTTTTACTGATTAAACATAAATATTTAAAATAATAAGAAAAATCTGAGTCATTCCTGCATAAATTAAGAAAAACAGCTAATACAGTATTGAGTAAAGGAAGAAAAAAAATTTTTTTTTCAAACAGCTAGAAACTTCAGCACTGTTCTCTTTTGAGCTCTCATTTGTCATGCTAGTGCTGCTGAATTTCCTCTACAATTAAAATTTTCTCCCAGTAAAATTCTCTCATTATTCCCATCCCCATCCAATCCTGAAAAGCTTTACCCTGGCTGGTTAACCAGATAAGTGGTTGTTAAAACTTGGATAAACTCTGGAGATTATAACTCAGTTCTAAATCTAATCAAGCAGACCACATTTACTATTGTGCTGAAGGAAAAAAAATACCTTTAGGTAAACCATCTATCCACTTTGCCTATACGTCTTCCCAATACATTAGAAACCAGAAAATAAATAGCCTTCCAAGGAAATCCACTTACATTCGAGCAACCAGCAACTAGAAACGTTGGTACAGAAATGATGCGAAAATACTCTTTATTAAAAACACGGAAATTTTGAGTTAAACGTTCAACATAGAGTCATAGGTACCACAACCTAGGTATTAAAATTGGTTCTTTTTGTACTTTTCCAACCACATAGTGACAAATATTTTCACCCAACCCGACCACCAATTATTCGTATGGGTACTCAGGGCTGCTTGAGGCCCTTTGACATAAAATATCCTTTGACTTTTATGACAATTATAAAAGATAAACCAAATAGATGAGGAAATAAATGTAAAATGACTATTAAAGTTTATTACAATTCTATGAGCGAATATGTGTCGAGTGTCTACCTCGTGCCAAGCACCATATCTGATTACCTCAATCTGCACAACCCTGTGAAGCAGATACTGTAGTTTCATTTCATATATGAGGAAACTGTGGCTGAGACACGCTAAGTAACTCTGCATTTGACTGGGTTGCTTACGTTCTGGAAGCTACAAAGTAGAGCTGGGACTCAAACCCAGGCAGTGTTTTAACAGAGTCCACAGTTCTAACCACAATACAAATAGCAGGTTTATCTGGCTTCCATTGGCCAGTGCTTTTCCTACTAACTACACCAGGCTTCATCTATTTAAATCCCTGGACATGGGGGTAAATTCAGATATTTCATACCTATTAAGATTTCCATCTACTTGATTGATTCTAAAGTATAGAACCCATACCTCAAGGATAATGGATAGAAAAATGGGCACAAAACTGAGGCTTGAAATTGAAATCTCTCCATCATACTTTAAATCAAAATGGAAATTTACAAACAAATTATTCCCTAGCAAATCAACGACTGCCCTGCAATCCTGTCTGTTAGTCACTCGTATTCAAATACCCAATATAAGAATACCTTTAAATGTTAACTTAAACTCGGAGAGAAGGGCAAACATTTTCTGATATCTACTCGACCCACGAAGGGTCCACATCTAGCCCCGGATAAAGTATTCCTTGCTCAGTTATACTTTGATGACGTAGAAACAGAAAAATAAAACTACCAACCAAAACAAATGGGAGCAGACAGGGTTTTCTCTAATACCTCCATAAAATATATACAAAATAGGAGGCGGAGCCAAGATGGCGGACTAGGCAGACGCTACCTCGGATCCCTCTTACAACAAAGACACGGAAAAACAAGTGAATCGATCACATACATAACAATCTACGAACCCTGAACAACAAACACAGATTTAGAGACGGAGAACGAACTAATACGGGGAAGCAGCGATTGTTTCCAGAGCCTGGAGCCAGCATACCAGTCAGGTACGGCACAAGCACAGAGACCTGCTCCACCCCCCTGAACTAACCCCGGGAGGGGGACTAGCCGGTTCCACGGGCGGCGTGGGACGCAGCCGTTAGGAGAAGTCCCCGGGAGGCAGTGACTGATCTTGGAGCAGAAAGAGCAGCACCCGAGCCGGGGAACCGTCCCACAGGGATTTGGACTGCACGCAGGCGGCTTCATTAACATCTGAATAGCCTGAGCCAGAGGGAGAACTCTGATAGGGATCTGACTGCAGTTTTTTTTTTAGCGGATTTTCTGGAAAAACTAGTTTCCCAGTGATGGCTCGGAGACAACAATCCATATCAAACCACTTAAAGAAGCAGACCGTGACAGCTTCTCCAACTCCCCAAACAAAAGAATCAAAATCTTTCCCAAATGAAGATACAATTTTGGAATTATCAGATACAGAATATAAAAAACTAATTTACAGAATGCTTAATGATATCACAAATGAAATTAGGATATCTGCAGAAAAAGCCAAGGAACACACTGATAAAACTGTTGAAGAACTCAAAAAGATTATTCAAGAACATACTGGAAAAATTAATAAGTTGCAAGAATCCATAGAGAGACAACATGTAGAAATCCAAAAGATTAACAATAAAATAACAGAATTAGACAACACACTAGGAAGTCAGAGGAGCAGACTCGAGCAATTAGAATGCAGACTGGGACATCTGGAGGACCAGGGAATCAACACCAACATAGCTGAAAAAAAATCAGATAAAAGAATTAAAAAAAATGAAGAAACCCTAAGAATTATGTGGGACTCTATCAAGAAGGATAACCTGCGGGTGATTGGAGTCCCAGAACAGGGAGGGGGGACAGAAAACACAGAGAAAATAGTTGAAGAACTTCTGACAGAAAACTTCCCTGACATCATGAAAGACGAAAGGATATCTATCCAAGATGCTCATCGAACCCCATTTAAGATTGATCCAAAAAGAAAAACACCAAGACATATTATCATCAAACTCACCAAAACCAAAGATAAACAGAAAATTTTAAAAGCAGCCAGGGAGAAAAGAAAGGTTTCCTTCAAGGGAGAATCAATAAGAATATGTTCTGACTACTCAGCAGAAACCATGCAGGCAAGAAGGGAATGGGACGACATATACAGAACACTGAAGGAGAAGAACTGCCAACCAAGGATCATATATCCAGCAAAACTCTCTCTGAAATATGAAGGCGAAATTAAGATATTTACAGACAAACACAAGTTTAGAGAATTTGCAAAAACCAAACCAAAGCTACAAGAAATACTAAAGGATATTGTTTGGTCAGAGAACCAATAATATCAGATATCAGCACAACACAAGGTCACAAAACAGAACGTCCTGATATCAACTCAAATAGGGAAATCACAAAAACAAACAAATTAAGATTAATTAAAAAAAAATACACATAACAGGGAATCATGGAAGTCAATAGGTAAAAGATCACAATAATCAAAAAGAGGGACTAAATACAGGAGGCATTGAACTGCCATATGGAGAGTGATACAAGGCGATATAGAACAATACAAGTTAGGTTTTTACTTAGAAAAATAGGGGTATATAATGAGGTAACCACAAAAAGGTATAACAACTCTATAACTCAAGACAAAAACCAAGAAAAACGTAACGACTCAACTAACATAAAGTCAAACACTATGAAAGTGAGGATCTCACAATTTACTAAGAAAAACGCCTCAGCACAAAAAAGTATGTGGAAAAATGAAATTGTCAACAACACACATAAAAAGGCATCAAAATGACAGCACTAAAAACTTATTTATCTATAATTACCCTGAATGTAAATGGACTAAATGCACCAATAAAGAGACAGAGAGTCACAGACTGGATAAAGAAACACGATCCATCTATATGCTGCCTACAAGAGACACACCTTAGACTTAGAGACACAAACAAACTAAAACTCAAAGGATGGAAAAAAGTATATCAAGCAAACAATAAGCAAAAAAGAAGAGGAGTAGCAATATTAATTTCTGACAAAATAGACTTTAGACTTACATCCACCACAAAGGATAAAGAAGGACACTATATAATGATAAAAGGGACAATTGATCAGGAAGCCATAACCATATTAAATATTTACGCACCCAATGACAGGGCTGCAAGATATATAAATCAAATTTTAACAGAACTGAAAAGCGAGATAGATACCTCCACAATTATAGTAGGAGACTTCAACACACCCCTTTCGGAGAAGGACAGGACATCCAGTAAGAAGCTCAACAGAGACACGGAAGATCTAATTACAACAATCAACCAACTTGACCTCATTGACTTATACAGAACTCTCCACCCAACTGCTGCAAAATATACTTTTTTTTCTAGCGCACATGGAACATTCTCTAGAATAGACCACATATTAGGTCATAAAACAAACCTTTGCAGAGTCCAAAACATCGAAATATTACAAAGCATCTTCTCAGACCACAAGGCAATAAAACTAGAGATCAATAACAGAAGAACGAGGGAAAAGAAATCAAATACTTGGAAAATGAACAATACCCTCCTGAAAAAAGACTGGGTTATAGAAGACATCAAGGAGGGAATAAGGAAATTCATAGACAGCAACGAGAATGAAAATACTTCCTATCAAAACCTCTGGGACACAGCAAAAGCAGTGCTCAGAGGTCAATTTATATCAATAAATGCACACATACAAAAAGAAGAAAGAGCCAAAATCAGAGAACTGTCCCTACAACTTGAACAAATAGAAAGTGAGCAACAAAAGAATCCATCAGGCACCAGAAGAAAACAAATAATAAAAATTAGAGCTGAACTAAATGAATTAGAGAACAGAAAAACAATTGAAAGAATTAACAAAGCCAAAAGCTGGTTCTTTGAAAAAATTAACAAAATTGATAAACCATTGGCTAGACTGACTAAAGAAATACAGGAAATGAAACAAATAACCCGAATAAGAAATGAGAAGGACCACATCACAACAGAACCAAATGAAATTAAAAGAATCATTTCAGATTATTATGAAAAATTGTACTCTAACAAATTTGAAAACCTAGAAGAAATGGATGAATTCCTTGAAAAACACTACCTACCTAAACTAACACATTCAGAAGCAGAACAACTAAATAGACCCATAACAAAAAAAGAGATTGAAACGGTAATCAAAAAACTCCCAACAAAAAAAAGTCCTGGCCCGGACGGCTTCACTGCAGAGTTCTACCAAATTTTCAGAGAAGAGTTAACACCACTACTACTAAAGGTATTCCAAAGCATAGAAAATGACGGAATACTACCCAACTCATTCTATGAAGCCACCATCTCCCTGATACCAAAACCAGGTAAAGACATTACAAAAAAAGAAAATTATAGACCTATATCCCTCATGAACATTGATGCAAAAATCCTCAACAAAATTCTAGCCAATAGAATCCAACAACACATCAAAAAAATAATTCACCCTGATCAAGTGGGATTTATACCAGGTATGCAAGGCTGGTTTAATATCAGAAAAACCATTAATGTAATCCATCACATAAATAAAACAAAAGACAAAAACCACATGATCTTATCAATTGATGCAGAAAAGGCATTTGACAAAGTCCAACACCCATTTATGATAAAAACTCTTACCAAAATAGGAATTGAAGGAAAATTCCTCAACATAATAAAGGGCATCTATGCAAAGCCAACAGCCAATATCACTCTAAATGGAGAGAACCTGAAAGCATTTCCCTTGAGAACGGGAACCAGACAAGGATGCCCTTTATCACCGCTCTTATTCAACATCGTGTTGGAAGTCTTAGCCAGGGCAATCAGGCTAGACAAAGAAATAAAAGGTATCCGGATTGGCAAGGAAGAAGTAAAGTTATCACTATTTGCAGATGACATGATTATATACACAGAAAACCCTAAGGAATCCTCCAGAAAACTACTGCAACTAATAGAAGAGTTTGGCAGAGTCTCAGGTTATAAAATAAACATACAAAAATCACTTGGATTCCTCTACATCAACAAAAAGAACACCGAAGAGGAAATAACCAAATCAATACCATTCACGGTAGCCCCCAAGAAGATAAGATACTTAGGAATAAATCTTACCAAGGATGTAAAAGACCTATACAAAGAAAACTACAAAGCTCTACTACAAGAAATTCAAAAGGACATACTTAAGTGGAAAAACATACCTTGCTCATGGATAGGAAGACTTAACATAGTAAAAATGTCTATTCTACCAAAAGCCATCTATACATTTAATGCACTTCCGATCCAAATTCCAATGTCATATTTTAAGGGGATAGAGAAACAAATCACCAATTTCATATGGAAGGGAAAAAAGCCCCGGATAAGCAAAGCACTACTGAAAAAGAAGAAGAAAGTGGGAGGCCTCACCTTACCTGACTTCAGAACCTATTATACAGCCACAGTAGTCAAAACAGCCTGGTATTGGTACAACAACAGACACATAGACCAATGGAACAGAATTGAGAACCCAGACATAGATCCATCCACGTATGAGCAGCTGATATTTGACAAAGGACCAGTGTCAATTAACTGGGGAAAAGACAGCCTTTTTAACAAATGGTGCTGGCATAACTGGATATCCATTTGCAAAAAAATGAAACAGGACCCATACCTCACACCATGCACAAAAACTAACTCCAAGTGGATCAAAGACCTAAACATAAAGACTAAAACGATAAAGATCATGGAAGAAAAAATTGGGACAACCCTAGGAGCCCTAATACAAGGTATAAACAGAATACAAAACATTACCAAAAATGATGAAGAGAAACCCGATAACTGGGAGCTCCTAAAAATCAAACACCTATGCTCATCTAAAGACTTCACCAAAAGAGTAAAAAGACCACCTACAGATTGGGAAAGAATTTTCAGCTATGACATCTCCGACCAGCGCCTGATCTCTAAAATCTACATGATTCTGTCAAAACTCAACCACAAAAAGACAAACAACCCAATCAAGAAGTGGGCAAAGGATATGAACACACATTTCTCTAAAGAAGATATTCAGGCAGCCAACAGATACATGAGAAAATGCTCTCGATCATTAGCCATTAGAGAAATGCAAATTAAAACTACGATGAGATTCCATCTCACACCAGCAAGGCTGGCATTAATCCAAAAAACACAAAATAATAAATGTTGGAGAGGCTGCGGAGAGATTGGAACTCTCATACACTGCTGGTGGGAATGTAAAATGGTACAACCACTTTGGAAATCTATCTGGCGTTATCTTAAACAGTTAGAAATAGAACTACCATACAACCCAGAAATCCCACTCCTCGGAATATACCCTAGAGATACAAGAGCCTTCATACAAACAGATATATGCACACCCATGTTTATTGCAGCTCTGTTTACAATAGCAAAAAGTTGGAAGCAACCAAGGTGTCCATCAACGGATGAATGGGTAAATAAATTGTGGTATATTCACACAATGGAATACTACGCATCGATAAAGAACAGTGACGAATCTCTGAAACATTTCATAACATGGAGGAACCTGGAAGGCATTATGCTGAGCGAAATGAGTCAGAGGCAAAAGGACAAATACTGTATAAGACCACTATTATAAGATCTTGAGAAATAGTAAACCTGAGAAGAACACATACTTTTGTGGTTACGAGGGGGGGAGGGAGGGAGGGTGGGAGAGGGTTTTTTTATTGATTAATCAGTAGATAAGAACTGCTTTAGGTGAAGGGAAAGACAACACTCAATACATGGAAGGTCAGCTCAATTGGACTGGACCAAAAGCAAAGAAGTTTCCGGGATAAAATGAATGCTTCAAAGCTCAGCGGAGCAAGCGCGGGGGTCTGGGGAACATGGTTTGCGGGGACTTCTAAGTCAATTGGCAAAATAATTCTATTATGAAATCATTCTGCATCCCACTTTGAAATGTGGCGTCTGGGGTCTTAAATGCTAACAAGCAGCCATCTAAGATGCAGCAATTGGTCTCAACCCACCTGGAGCAAAGGAAAATGAAGAACACCAAGGCCACACGACAACTAAGAGCCCAAGAGACAGAAAGGGCCACATGAACCAGAGACCTACATCATCCTGAGACCAGAAGAACTAGTTGGTGCCCGGCCACAATCGATGACTGCCCTGACAGGGAGCTCAGCAGAGGACCCCTGAGGGAGCAGGAGAGCAGTGGGATGCAGACCCCAAATTCTCATAAGAAGACCAAACTTAATGGTCTGACTGAGACTGGAGGAATCCCGGCGGTCATGCTCTCCAGACCTCCTGTTGACACAGGACAGGAACCATCCCTGAAGACAACTCATCAGACATGAAAGGGACTGGTCAGCGGGTGGGAGAGAGACGCTGATGAAGAGTGAGCTAATTATATCAGGTGTACACTTGAGATTGTGTTGGCAACTCTTGTCTGGAGGGGGGATGGGAGGATAGAGAGAGAGGGAAGCCGGCAAAATTGTCAAGAAAGGAGAGACTGAAAGGGCTGACTCAAGACGGGGAGAGTAAGTGGGAGTAGGGAGTGAGATGTATGTAAACTTATATGTGACAGACTGATTGGATTTGTAAACGTTCACTTGAAGCTTAATAAAAGTTATTATAAAAAAAAAAAAAAAAATATATACAAAATATACCATACATTTGACCTCCATCAGCCACACAACGAAGAAAGTCAGAAAACACGAGACTGAGCTTTCTCAAAGACAGGAGGAAGAGGAGTCTTAAGTAAGACAGAAATGGTGGCTACTATTTGGAGTTCAAAGAGATACCCTTTGAGATCTTTTACAAAAACAAATCTAAGGTGCTTCTAGTATTAACTGCTCTGCAACTGGAAAATAATCAGAACGAAAATGTCTTTGCTTTAAAACTCCAAATTTTGGCAACATTTAAATACCTTTTAAGTGCCAATATCGCTACTAAACAGAGTCCAGTATATAATAGAAAAACTCAAGGGGGTAGTCATGTAACTATGTAGCTATTTTCAGGGGGAAATTATCCAACTTTATAAACCCCGTTTAAATATGTAAGACATTTCTAGAGCATATCAGTTGGCAGTTGCTAAACCACGTTGTAAATGATATTGTTTACATGTATAGAATTACAGTCAGGTCAAAGAACTGGTTACCTAATGTACCTACCTATTGACAGTGAACCCACAGTCACAGATATACTGGCAACATTGTCAAAACTAAGAGGAAGCTAGAGAAAATCCCTCTTTTATTATTTTGAGAGAAAAAAATTAATATTCAACATCAATTTTAAGACATTTTTAATAGCAGGTTGATTGACAGTTTAACAGTGCTGCTTTTAAAACATTAATAGATAGAGTTTTTTTTTAAGCTATTATCAAGTAAATTGTCAAAAGTGAAGAATTCAAGTTAAATACTGCAACTATTTAGTTGACTCTCTAGCAACTGAGAGTCATTGTATATTTTTCCTAAGCACCTACAGTAAGAGAGGAGTTTTAAAGACCAGTATGAACAACTGCAAAATGACCAAATCAACAACTCACACGGGAGCTCGTGCCGATTAAAATCTGGATAAGGTTCACTTTGGACTCTAAATCTCTTCAGAGGAGCTGCTTAACTTGAATAACTCAGTTTCCTGTATTTCTAAACAAATGAGATGAGAAGTCCTACTTTTTTTTTTTAAGATAGAGAAAAATTGTAAGCAACCATATAGTCTCCGTCTTTAAGCAAACTTCTGTCAGTCTACTAGTAAACCAATCATGATTTCTATCATGAAAATAAATTAAAACTAAAAGCAAAAGCGATGTCAACATGAAGACTATTTCAGAACATTCTCACCAACCCCATTGCCTCAATTCAAGAAGTATTCGAGCCCTAATTTATAAATACATTTCAGATTTTCAAATACATTTCTAAATATTCTAAACTTTAACACATCTTATTTCTTCTTCAAGTAGGTATTTTTGTGGGCTTTTAAAATACCTTTTAAATAAGTTATAATCAAGTGTGCTTTTCATTCTTGTTTTAATTCTTGTAATTATACGGTATAATCCCAGAATTTAAAATAAGAACATGACTCGGATCTACATATTGGCTCAAAAGAGCAGAGTCTTGGTCATTTGGTAACAAAATACAATGTTTTAGACATCTTCAATAGGTAGTATATTACTTGAAATTTTCATGAAATAGATCAGAGAATGTTAAATTTTGTGTCTCCCCCAAAGTACTCTCCATAGGAAACTTGGTAGCTTCAATTAAAAATAAAAACAATGACGTAGCAATTGAAATCTGCAAACATACACTTGCTCACCTTAATAACGTACAACTAACCCAGAGTTAAATTCTGGGAGATGTTTGTCATAACTGAATAATGCCTAAGTTATCTACTACCTGTGAAAATTATAGAGAGAAGCCTTTAACACTTAGTGAAAGTGTATTTTAGATAATCTATGATAAGAAAACCATAAGCAGCACGTAAGTTTTAATTACAGCAATAGCACCCCTGTCCCTAGCCAAATTAGAGATAATTCCTTAATGGATTTTCTCTCAAGAGTTCCAAAAGAGAGATAGGTAATTTAAGCATCTACAAAATTACTTGTTTTCTCAAGGAATAATTATGAAAAAGTCAGTGCTCTGGTAGCCCGTTAATCAAAGGATAATAGCAATGAAGGGTTTAAAAAAAAAAAAGGTCAAACTTACATGTCTCTTGAAATCACCCTGTTTTACTACTAGGTTCAAATTTAAGACAATCACTCCCATGTCATCTTCTAAACTGTTTGGATCTTCCAATTTTAAAATATATTCAGTTGTTCTACAAGTAAAAACAATTAAAAATGTTAGCACCTACAGGTAGTACTATAGTTTTATAATGCACCATGAGCTTATAAAATCTCCTACCTCTGAATGTCAAAAAAGCACCAGATGCAGCAAAAATAAAACAATGGCCATCACAATAAAGGCATTTTTGGCATTGATTTATTCAACAGTTGGTTCGCTGGTACCCCTCCCTACCCCACAAACACATTTTAAATGCTTGTTTTAATTTTAAGTTAGGTTAATAAACTTGAATATTAACAAATCAATGTGTAAAATCCAACACACTTTTTAGAACACATGATGGAAGATTTAATGCCTGACTACTATATCTGGGAGCTAGGAAGCAAAAATCATAGAAAAGATATTAGAAATTGCAATACTTCCATTTTAAAGCACTGTTACATTTATTCAGTTTTTTTTTTTTTTTTTGCCATTTGATCGCAACAAACCCCATTTAACATTATTCTGTGTTCGCTCACAGATTCATTAATAAGAATTAGAAAGTAAAAATACAGTACCTGTTAAGCTCAAGATCACTGAGAGTGACAAATGCAGAGCCCATGAAATCAGAGGTGGTTAGATCTCGATCATATACCTACAAAGTCGGGGGGAGGGGAGGGCGGGTAGTAAAACACATGATTACAGTAAGCCAACCAAGTTTATCCAATTATTAGCAAATGAAATAGGACGGTAATCTTGAATTCAAACTTTTAGATTGAAAAATAATTTGCACAGTGCAGTTAAAAGGGAATCTAGCCCCTTTATAACTAGGTGGAGAGAACAAAAGTGTCCATTTTGCCTACTGAGACCAAAACAACAGCAGAAAATACATTTAAGTTGGGATCCATACGAGTTATAACGTCACGCACAATGGACCTCTTGCTGTAGTTTAAATTGTTTCTCATTAAAATTAAGTATTTTCCACGGTGAGCAGATCTGCCAATTAAATAGGAATTCGCTGGGTATTCTATAGCCATCCCATCTTGTACTCAACTCACGCAGTTTTAACCCAGATATTAGAGCAATTGATGCTTACAACTGGTAGCTT
This sequence comes from Elephas maximus indicus, assembly GCF_024166365.1. Classification (NCBI taxonomy): domain Eukaryota; kingdom Metazoa; phylum Chordata; class Mammalia; order Proboscidea; family Elephantidae; genus Elephas; species Elephas maximus. The sequence goes on along the minus strand of NC_064831.1, from coordinate 84,674,865 downwards.
AAAGCACTGTTAAGTATAAAGTTTTTCCTAATGAGAAGGATTTTAGTACTTGCCACCACAACACTCCCAGTATTAATTCTTCCACATTCGATAAGTTTAAATACAATCAATGGACATATTATTTTCCCTCCGATTTTCTGTAGAGTGCATCTCACTGATCTGACAGACACACACAATTGTGACAAATGGTATAAAGATTTCCTTCCACATTAATATTTTCACCAGTGCTTGAGGAAAAGAAAATGAATTTTGCCAAATTCTCTCTTAAATGAGCATCAAAGATTGTCAATAAATAAATATTTTTATAAAAGAGAAGGCTGGAAAGTCCATCTGTGGTTACCTTCACACGCAGCTTTTGATCAAGCCTTTGTATGGGTAATACAACTATTTCATCCCAAACTGGGTTCAAGTTCTTATATATGACTTTACTTTTGTACAGTGTCTTCCCATTCAGCTTAAATTTCACATAGGGATCACTTGTGCCTTTAAAAGAAAAAGAGAACAAGACAAGTTTTGTAAACATACGTAAAAGCTTAGGACCTCCACTAAGTAGACAGTCTTTCCACATTTCCTGTGGCCCAAAGGATTCTACTGTGCATACCCGGAACAAAGTCTCTGTGCAGAGAAGGGTGGTCCCAGCGGTGCAGAGAGAGAAAAATGAAACAATTTGAGGGAGATGACAGACTCTTCTTTGCGTTTAGTGGTGGAATATAAACGGACTCCTTGAGCTTTTTTTGTTTCATTTCACTGTGGATATATCAACACTCTGCTACCCACAAAAATTCAAGAAGAAAAATCCACAGGCATCAGCCAATGGTGTCAGAATCCTGGGGGTAAGTTCATTCCCGCCTAAGAACAGCAGGGAGCCATGAAAAAGGGAAAGAAACCATTTTCAAGAATTTGGCAAGTTGGTTGACCCAACAGAACCCTGTACTTTAAAATATAATAATAATCAATCAGTCAGTCTCTGAAACCAGGGGCTCAAAAGATGAGGCCGCGGACTAAGACGAACTGGGAGGGAGCGATTCAATTGACAGCATTGCCATTCTTCATTGACTCCCTGCACCTGCTCTAAAGCATCAACATTGTTTCCACCCAGGCCAGCTGAACTTTAGAGCAGCCAGGCCCTCAGCTGGCCCAGAGCTGACACCGTTGACCTGCCTGGCTCCTCCTGGGGAGCTTTGAAACCGGCTCCAAAAGGAATGAATAATGTCCCTCCAGCCACTATGCCCAGAGCAGAAAGGAGCCGGAGGGCTGGCCCTCCTCCTCACTTTTCAGATCAACTGAGAAAAAGCACGCTCACAGCATAACACAGAAAAACATATTTATATATGTTTTTTTGCCTGTGCACCTCTGTGCATGGGTGTGCATGTATGTGTTACACACATCATGTGTACCACCATGCTTGTGACATGTAACAGTGTCTGGGATATGCTTGTTCACTAACCCCTAGTGAAAGATGAATAAAGGAGACACAAATGACTGAGCAATCCACGAGTGAACAAACGAAACCAGGCAGATAATGCTACAAAGAAAGAAATCTAATCTAAATTTGAGCTGTTATAATATTATAGTTGTGAAACGCAGAACTATGAATAAGTGTACAAAGACCAAGTGTCTGTTTATTTCACTGATACATCTCAAGTGCCTAGGTCAGGAGCCAACATAGGCCCTCAGAACATTCATTGAACTGAATTTCTGATATTGAAGTCAGGCCAATACAGTCTAAGAATGTTATATCAAAAACTTGATTAAGCTACTTGATCACTAGCATTTACCAAATTCTTCATCCCTGTCATTAATTATCTCAATCTTTTATTTTTGAGCTCCTTTTTGTAAACGTTTCTATTTAGCTCCAGTCTTAAAAATTACTGAAAAATGAATGTGATAAACTTCTCAACTCTTTTAATTGAAAATAAAGTAACATCACTACAGAGCAAGGCCACATACATCGTTTAGGGAGCTGTGTGGGTACTCATTTTAAAATAAAGAAATCTAAATGAAATGAAAATTATATAAACACATGTGAATCCAACTCTCACATCTTAAGTTTGGCGACACAGCGATAGAAGCCCAGTACTCTTTATTCTAAACTTGAACACACACATACAGCACAATAAGGAGCCGTTACAGAGCAGGCGTAAAAGCGAACGACTTCACAGACACGCAGTGGCATCTGCACTAGCGAGCGAGACAGCCGTCCACCCCTCCCCCTCTTACACCACAAGAGAACACCTCTAGCAAGTCAGACTTTACCCATCATTCTGATATATATATATAAAAAAAGTGGGGGGAAACTCTAATAAAAAGAGGCCTTTAATTAAATGGAATTGCCACTCTGGGATCTGGCCTTCATGCTTGTCAGCGTACTCTCAAAATAAACATCTCAGAACCAGGCCTCCATGGTGTCACTTTCTCACAGGCAAGGCATACTGGGTAATCCCCAGGCATCTTGACAGCTACATAATGTTCAAACTGTTTCACGGGTGAATGGCGGCCATTGCGTGAAAGAAAATATTAATGTCTGGAATTAATAGAAGAAGGGACCAGGGTTTACAAAGCCAAACAAGGAACGAGAGTGTCAAGTTAGTGCGGCGTTAATTGTGAGGGAAAAGTGGAGAAAGGGGGTGGGAGCACACTGTGATTCTCTCTCAGAGCCTAAGTGCTTCCCTGTCAGAGAAGTTACATCTCAACTAGGCAGGATCTGAAAGAGGGCCAGCCGCTCAGGAATGCAACTCCCAGATTACACAGACGATGAACTGACACCTGAATGGGTGGACTTTAACCCTTTTCACTGGGAGCCCCAGGAACAATGAGGGCCTTTGGAATAAAGAGGTGATTTGGTGCTCCGGGAGGACAATGGAACAGGTGCCTCCATCCTGGGCCGGCCACCCTGGGGCGGCCTCCAATGGCACCATGTAAACTTGTGAGAGTCGCACAACCTCAGCCTTAGAAAATCATACTACTCAGAGTATGTAATATATCGCTACAGGCTACAACATGTACTATACACTAAGTGAAATAAATCAGTCCCCAAAGGACCAATAGTATACAGTCTCACTTATAGAAAATATCTAGAACTGGCAAATGTATAGAGACTAAAGTTTACGAGTTCGTGGTTACCAGAAGTAGGAGGGAGAAGGGAAGGCAGATTTTAGCTTAAATGGCGCTGAGTTTCCATTAAGGGTGACGGGAAAATCTGGAAATAGAACGTGGTGATGGTTGTACAACACGATGAACGTAATTACTGTCACAGAATTATAATGTAAAAACATGTTGAAACGGCAATGTTTTGTTATATACGTATATAGGCTTAACCCAGTTGCCATGGAGTTGATTCCAACTCTTGGTGGCCCCATGTGCGTCAGAGTGGAATTGTGCTCCACAGGGTTTTCAATGGCTGATTTTTCAAAAATAGAGTGCCAGGCCTTTCTTCCAAGGAGCCTCTGGGTGGACTCGAACCTCCAACTTGCAGTTAGCAGCTGAGTGCGTAACCATTTGCACCACCCAGGACTCTTGTAACACCCAGGGACTTCATATGTATATTTATCACAATAAAAAAGAGAGAGAGAGAGAGAGAAGAATCAACGGTCGTAGTATCTTGCTCCATTCTAAACACACTGTGGTTCTACATATAGGCTGAGAGAAACTAATAGCCATTCATTGGCTCCCAAAATTGTTGTACCCATTTACCCTTTTAATGATGATACACAACAGCCCTTCCTTCTGCTCATGCCCACTGACGCTGGACACGGCAACGTCTCCCTTCTCTCCGCACCTATCACACAGGCTGACGTGCCAGGACACTTGTACGGGTACTTCAGAGTGTGGCTTAGGGCTCGCCACAGTGGGGGGAGCAGAGGTCAGTCAATCACAGATCCTGCTTTCCTGCACCTGATAGGCAGCGGGTTTTCCATAACGATAACACGAGGTCCAAGACTAAGTGTTAAAACAGAACTGCACTCAGGGGTTAGGATAGTTCACTGGTGGGACAGGTAAGTTCTAGCTGCGGTATCAGTGGGGGCTGAAATAAAGAAGATGGGAGATGAAATATGGGTGGACCCAAGCATGCAAAGAAGGGTCCAGGTCACTGCAGCAAGAAGAGGGAGACCCCAAATTGCTAGGTTTGTGTGGTGCACACAAAATATTCTACTTATCTGGAAATTAAGAGAGAAAATATAATGGGAAATAAAGTTTAAAAGGCAAGTTCTAATCAGAGAACCAAGTGCCTTAAAATAACAAAATAAAAAGTTTAGTTTTTATTCTGTAAGAAATACAGGGTTTTTTTTTTTTTTTTCTTTTTTTAAAACAAAAGTAATGCATGCACAGCTCTGAAATTTATAACGTAAATTGTAAAATCTCTACTCTCTTAACCTTCTCTTTTCCCCATCCCTCTAAGGTACCTGCTATAAACAGTTCTTGGGTACTTTTACAGGAAAAGTCAATAAAAGAATTGTTTTTACCACAAATGTAATCCTGTGGTATACACTGGCCTCCACACTTTTACACTTAATGTATCTTGGAAGTCAGTTCATACCAGCAATACAGATTCACCAGGTTTTTTTTTTATCAACTCCGTAAATTTTCAGTATCAATGTATTTTAACTCTTTCTGCTAGTTGTCAAATAATGGACATGTATATTGTTTCCACTTTTAATTAGTATAAACAGTATTGTAATAAGCGTCCTTGTATGACTTTCTCAGAGTTCTTAGTGATTATATTAAAAAGGGAATTTTTAACACTGGAGCCTTTGGACAAAATGAATATGCACCTTTTTAGGTCCTGAGAGTTATTGTCAAATGTCTTTCAAAAATTTTGTCAAATTCACACTCTCATCACGAGTATTGGCAGTATTTGCTCCTTCACATGGTCGCCAACACTGGATCCTATAAGCCCTTATTTTAAATCAACAGCTGACGGAAAAAACAGTATCTCCATTCTTACTGATATTTAACATTTTTAGTAAAGCTTAATATCTGTCCAGTTTTAGTAACCTACATTTGTACTTCTTTGTCAATGAAACACTTTTTCATATCATTTTTCTGTGGGCTTGTGATTTTTCTTCTGCTCCATACGAGTATGCATGATTTCTTCATTACAGAAATTAGTCATCGGCTAGAAATCTTGTCACAATCTGTTTAGACTATGTTATTTCTTCGTGCAATAGTTATTTTCCTTTTCAGTCAAATTTACCAAATTTTTATTTATGGCTTAGTAGTTTAATGTCCTGCTTAGAAGAAACGTCTCACTATAAGATTTAAAAATTAATTCAGCCATATTTTCTCCCACTGATTTTGTACTTTTTCACTTGTTTTTACACTGAAGTCTTTGATCCATCTGGAATTATTTTAGTGTGAGGAGGGAAGGAAATGCTGGTTCACTTATGAGTAAAAAAAAAGAGTAGGAGAGTAAAATGATCAGAGCCAAGCTTCTGAAATATAAATCTGGCAGCAGCTTGTAGTTTAGTATGAACAGGGAAGAGGCTTAAGTGAGGAAGCCTGGTAGCTGAGATATTGCAGCACAGGGGAATTGAGGTGGCTAGAGAGAAAAATGCCAGCCACACCATACAAAGTGCCAGTGCAGGGTTTCACACATATGATCCTGAGAATGCTGGCCCCAGCAATGCTCTATCAACTGAGAGGGTTATCAAAACTATTGGGAAACGCTGCTTACTATTTTCTGGCTTAAAACTTCACAGTGCAGAGTAGAATAATAAACGCCGCTAAGGGATTTAATAAAGATTAAAAAAAAAAAAAAAAGCTTAAAACATTTAGACTGTATGTTTCATAAAATTATTTAGATATACGAAACATTTTATTTGGCCCGCTTAACACGCTCAGCTGCTAACCTCAAGGTTGGAGATTCAAGTCCACCCAGAGGCACCAAAAAGAAAGGCCTGGTGATCTACTGCAGTGAGATGACAGTCACTGAAAACCCTGTGGCGCGTAGTTCTACTCGGATACACATGGGGGTCACCCTGAGTCAATGTCGACTTCACAGTAACTTTTATTTTTTAATGAACATAATATTAAATCTCCACCAAATCAAGGCTCTAAAAGTTAAGATTTATGGCCAGAAATACCTAGTATGCTCCGCAGGTGTATTATAAATATGTACGGAATAAATGAATAAACTTTGAAGTAAAATGGACGCGGGTAGAATAAATTCCCAGACCTTCCTTTTATTAACTGTATAATCTTGGACAACTTATTCAACTTCCTTAGGCCTTACCGTCTTCACCTGTAAGATGAAAAAACATCATCCTCATAATACTGTCACGAGAAATGAATGAAGTATTATACTTCAAATGATAGGAGGGTCTCGCCATTTACTTTGAACATCCCATAGTAAGTGCCCAATAAATAGTTGTTACTATTTTCAGTATTATTACTTCATTCAGTTAAAAAGGAAATAGTATATAATAATGTTTTTCCAATTGCCATCAAGTTGATTCTGACTCATGGCGACCCCGTGTGTTTCAGAGCAGAACTGCACTCCATCGGGTTTTCAGTGGCTATAATCTTACAGAAGTAGGTCTCCAGACCTTTCTTGCGTGGTGCTGCTGGGTGGATTCAAATCGCCAACCTTCCAGTTAGTAGCCAAGCATAAACTTTGTCGCTCAGAGACTTTCCCATAATAATGTATGTAGCACTGATTATACATTCATCTACTCTATTTTAACTCTCCAAAATACATTTCTCATTGTACTACCCCTTCTATTGAGTTCTTTAAAGGTGTGAAATTTATATCACCTTTTCTTTTAATGGAGCCTTGGTGGTGCAGTGATTAAGAGCTTGGCTGCTAACAAAAAGGTTGGCAATTTGAAGCCACTGGCTGCTCCTAGGAAACCTTATGGGGCAGTTCTACTCTGTACTATAGGATCGCTGTGAGGCAGAATGGGCTCAACGAAAATGGGTTTGCTTTGTTTTGTTTTTTTCTTTTAATAAGTGGGATAGAAAATCCCTTTCCTTATACATTTCTCACAAGGATGCCATGTGGATTGGGGAAATTTCCATAATATAATCTGAGGTATCTTGGTAGGAAAGGGCTATATGAAAATTCAAAATTGCCAGCTATTCACGAGCACTGCCTCCTTCCTTATCTACATTCCTAAGGTTATTTACTGATGATTTCTCAGCACTTGGCAGACATCACCTGCTGAAAATCACAGGCAGTTCTCAGAGAAGACACATGAGAACTCAAGTCTCACATTAGTAGAGAGTCACTGAGAAAGGGAAATTTGAAGATTTTGTCCTCCTCGTGGCATTCCATCTATCGTCTTTAGGAGCTGGTACCACGTTGACAGCATTAAGGGAAAATGGTCAGTGTCAACAAAGGAAGTAGTAAACAGAAACAGATAACGCCACACTGCACAGTGCAATAACTATTCTGATATGCAAATAAAAGAAACGGTCAATAAAAGATCTACTTACAAATGACTTCCCTTTGCTTTTCTGATACAATAACTCATAGCCATGGTAGAAAAAAAGCAGATAGGCAAGATACGCTGAAAGAAAATTACCGCCATCTAGAAATGCTGTGAAATATGTTTGAATATGTATACTTAGAGTTTGCATGTTCACGTGTACACACGCATGCATGTGCACACACCTGCACATTTTTCAACAAAAGCGAGACATCCTTCACAGTGTTTTTCACTTGCTTTCTTCAATGAATCATTGATATCCTTCTACACCCATAAATATATACCTACAAATCAGTTTCATGACTATTTATGTCTATATACAGATTTATGAAAACATTACTAAGTAATATAATTTTAAAAACTAGCATTCCTAACATGAACTAAAAACCCTCTGTGTTGAATGCAAAATGTTATTTGTGAGCAAAGCCTATTCCTCTGCTATCAGCAAAGCTCATTTGCCAAGTTGTAACTTTAGCCATCCTGTCTCTCCAAAAGAAAGGCCCTCTGAGGCTAGAAAGGTTTCCTAATTAAATGTATCGCTCAAAGTAGTTGTTTGTTCATGAAAGGAAATCATCCCCATATTTTTACATTAAGTTCACATTTGTAATACATTGTAACTTTCACTGAGAGATCTTGAGGTTTTAGAATTCCGCCAACAAGTCTTTAGGGAACCCGAGCTTCAAGTAGGCGAACTCAGAGTGCGTCGGCAGTATTTGGAAACACATAAAAAGTATTTGGCTTTCTTCTCATCTTCTGGGGTCAGAGTAACAGGTGACTATTCTACTTAGACACATACATTCAGAATCTTCTGAATATATGCATATATTTAGAAACAATTCTTTTTGTCAGACAAAGAACTAAACCTGAGCTGCTTTCATATGGAATCCCACAGACTCAAGTTCACTGCCCTCTAGTAGTTACGCTGAGATTTCCTGATCAAGTGGTGTCCGGAAGCTGTACACTTCACCCACCTCTTTAGAAACCATAATGGACCATATGGAAATCCATTGAGAATTTGTCCTCAGGCTCATGAGAAAGAAGGGACAAGTTTTGTTTTATAGAGCAAAATCTGTATCACTTATGAAGACAGTGATAAGTTCAAGTCTAGTGGAATTCCAAGCTAGGTTTTATCCAGTATGACTGAGTGAAGAGAAATGCATATTCCCACGTAAGCAATGTCCATCTTCTTCCACAGATAGTGTCTATAGGCTTCTACGAGCCATTCTTTTGTTAGCAACTACACAAAAGTTTTCTTGCCGATGTCTCTCCAGTCTCGATGACCATTTTTTTGCCATTTGTATGTCCTGGAAGTACTATTTTAGAGCCCTGGAGGCACAGTGGTTAACAGCTATGATTGCTAGCCAGAAGGTCAGCAGTTCAAATCCACCAACCACTCCTTGGAAACCCTATGGGGCAGTTCTACTCTGTCCTATGGGGTCACTCTGGCAACAGGTTTGATAGGTTTTGGTGGGACTATTCTTGAACCTTTCTCCTGAGTATAACTGGCTTCCCTCCTCTTCAGTAAGCCACTAAGGGACCCCACCACCTGTAGGGCACTTTGGGCAAGGTCTATTCATGACCTATACCCTGGGATGTAATGATCCCAGGCAATTTACCAAAACCCAGTTTACTAAAAGAATTTCCAATGATCAATTTACCCAATGGACAATTGAAAGTAGAACCATTGACCTAAAAATTACCAGTTCTATCAAAAAATTGTTTCTTTTAACTATAAAACTTACAGTAACTTGTATGAATTGAGGTCCCTAGCTGGCATAAACAGTTGCACCTGACTACTAACCTAAAGGTTGGTGGTCTGAACCCACCCAGTGTTGCCATGGAAGAAAGGCCTGGCAATTGGCTTCCACAAAGATTACATCCATTGAAAACTCTATGGAGCAGTTCTACTCTGTAACACATGGAGTCACTGTGAGTCAGGATCAACTCAATGACAATGAGTTTGGTTTTATTTTTGGAAGGAATGAAGAATGGGGCATAAGAAAGCTATGAGAAATCAGATCCTTTGGGGACCTTCTGACTCTCCCCTGCCCTGGAGTCTCCTACACTTCCTACAGCCCCTTCCCTGGACCTCACCCTCCAGCCTCAGCCCCATCCTGTAACACACCCAGACTCAGGACTTTCCCACAGTCCCCTCCTCACCGGCCTGCCTCCCCCATTAGCTCCCCTCTTTCTGTCCTCTTTCTTCCCCTCTCTGGGATCTACAGCCTAGGCTGACATGTTTAGTCTTCTTCATTATTTTTTCTTTGGCCTGAGACAAATGAAATGTTATTTGAAAAGCTGTTTTTGTTTTGTCTTCACAGTCAACTGACATGAGCTGGAGACCTTCAAACGCTATTTAAAAATCCCCGTTTAATACCTGTAACTTTATAAATAGCTCTAACTTTATAAATACACTTTATAAATAGTTGAAAGAACAACAATGTCAATAAATGGATTAATTCAGTGATTTCAGAAAGTTGGCCAGTTGGCTGAATAGACTTTTGAACAAATTGGCTTTTCGCGAGTGATCATGAAGAAAACATGCCTGCTTCCCTATTCCTGAGCAGGTCATCACAAGCACCTGGGGTGTGAGCTGCTTGGAGACATCACACGTGGTTGTCCTTTTAACACCAAAAAGGGAGGGGCTCTGGTGGAGTTAGAAGGAAGAAAACATGACAACATAGGCAAAAGGGAGAAGAACAGCCGTGGCTCGAATGCGACAATCAAAAGGGAACAGAAAGGGCAAGGAAAAAACAAAAACCAACCAAAACAAGGAAGAAGGAAATAAGGAAGGAGCAGCCACACAGCCAGTGAATGTCAAGGTCTGTAATCTCTGTTAAAAGATAAAACCTGCCAGATCTATATAAATGTCAGTTTTCTTGTTCCAGGAATCTATATTGCCAATGTTGACACAATTAATATCCTGCCATTTTCCTTCCCATTTAAAAAATACTAAAGATGTCCCCTGTCCAAGCTATAAATTGACTAAGCATAAATCTAAGTCTAAAGAAATGGGCATCCGTTTTCATGGAGAAGAAAGAACAAGGCTGATGTTTAGCAGAAATATTAGCACTGTACGTTATATGATTAAATCCTACAACAAGTGTAAGAAACAAGCACTACCCTGATGGTGCAGTGGTTAAGAGATTGGCTGCTAACCGAAAGCTGGGAGGTTCAAACCCACCAGCTGCTCCTCAGGAGAAAGATGTGGCAGTCTGCTTCCACAAAGATTTACAGCCTTGGAAACTCCATGGGGCAGTTTTGCTGTGTCCTATAGGGTAACTACAAGTTGGAATGGACTTAACAGCAATGGGGTTTATATCATTGTTTTGAAGGAGTCCTGGTAGCCTAGTGGTTAAGTGCTTGGCTGCAAACCAAAAGGCCGGTAGTTTGAACCCACCAGATGCTCTATGGGAGAAAGATGTGGCAGTCTGCTTATGTAGAAATCACAACCTTGGAAACCCTATGAGGCAGTTCTACTCTCTCCTATAGGGTCACTATGAGTTGGAATTGACTCAAGGGCAATGGGTTTGGTTTTATATTGCTGTTTTAAGATGAGAAAAGTTGGTGAATTCACAGAGCCAGGCCTCAGACCTGGGTCCATTCCGCTATAAAGACTTTCATAACTTGAGCAATTTTAAAACATGACCCCCAAAATTCTGTGATACTTCTCTCATCAAAAAATAGGGTGTCTGTTCCCCCACCTTGAATCTGGGAGTGCTTGTGGCACTGTGCTCCTTCCAAAGCTACATCATAAAAGGTGATACAGTGGGGTATGGATTGAACTGTGTCCCCAAAAAATGCGCATTATAAATCTTAACCCCCATACCTGTGGACATAATCCCATTTGGGAATAGAGTTTTCTTTGTTATGTTAATGAGGCTGTATCAGGGAAGGCTGTCTTAAACCAATCACTTCCGAGATATAAAAGAGCAGATTAGGCACACAAAAAAACAGACACAGGAAGACGACCCACACTATCTGAAGACGATGGAGACAAACCCGTCTTTAAGCCCTGGACCGCCAAGTACGGCCGGGTAGAGACACTGAAACAGAGATTTTTCCCTGAAAGCAGACAGAGAAAGCCTTCCCCTAGATCTGGTCCCCTGAATTTGAACAGCTAGCCTTCTAACTATGAAAAGATAAATTTCTATTCATTAAACCCGCCCACTTGTGGCATTCTGTTATAGCAGCACCGAGAAGCTAAGACATACGGGTTCTTCCTTGAGTGCTGGAACACTCACGCATGGAGCCCTGAGGGTTCACGTAAGCAGGCTGACAGGTAGGAGGCGGCCATGCTGTGAGGAAGCCATGCGGCAGGCAGAGGCCTCATATGGAGCAGCTCTAGCCTTCCATTCACCCAAGCTCAGGCACCCAACACAGGAGTAAAGGAGCCTCCAAACCTTCACAGGATCAGTCTCCAACAGTAAAGTTGCAAGTCTTGTCATCTGAGAACCCAGATAGTGTGGAGCAGAGACCAGCCATCTTCACTGGGCCTTGTCCCAGAATTCATGAACATGTGGTTGTTTCAAGTCACTAAACGGTGAGGCAATTTGTTACACAAGATAGTGTCTGGGACAATACCCTTCACCATTGCCTGAAATGCTCTCTACCTCAAATTCAGCATGCTGTTGGTGTCTGAGATGGGATTGCATGGTAGAACTAACTGTACAAAGCTGTAGTTGCAATCAAAATTGGGTCACAAATAAATCACAGACACACAGGAATACACATGGGAAAAATACACACAACATGCACACACCCACAACAGAACACACCGTATCAACAGGAACAGTGAAAAGAACTGCTTGAAACACAGCATGCAACGTGTTGTTGTTGTTGTTGTGTGCCACTGAGTCAATTTTGACTCACAGTGATCCTATGTGACAGAGTAGAACTGCCCCATGGGGTTTCTTAGGCTGTAATCTTTATGGAAGCAGATCGTCAAATTTTTTCTCCCATGGAGCTGCTGGTGGGTTCAGCCTACTGACCTTTTGGTTAGCAACCAAGCACATATTATATTGGTATAGAAATGAACAACCAGCATAATAGAGAACTCCCGATCAGCCAAATGGGCAAGACGCGCTAAATTAAACTCAAGTCAGTGGTCTTACATTGGGTGTAAGGTGATACCTTACCTGCAGCAGACATGGGAAATGTCCCAGTTTTGCTCCAGGGCACTTATAGGAATTGAGATGAGACCCCAGTGAAAGAACAGGTAACTGACTCTATAGAACAATAAATAGAGCATCACGAAATTCTAATCAACCCATGAGGACACAAGTCTCAAAACACAGTCAAACCAACAAACAAGAAATCTAGAGGAAAGAGCTCAGCTGTGGGAATACAGGAAAGGCTCTTAGGACAAATGTATCCAACAAGGACCTGTATCAAGAGGCAAATGAAGTGACAGAAACAGATTTCAAATTCAGCTCCACTGACTTGCTGCAGAAACTCAGCAAGCTACCACAACTCAACAAGTGGAGGAAAACTGCTAGCTGCCTTTCCGGATGGGTGTTTGCATCTTTGGAAGATTCAGGTTTGCTCCTGAAGGACAGCCTTCCTGATACACTTGCCCAGATGAGTCTGGGTTTGTGTAGCTCCCTCACAAGCATGCCAGTGAACTTTCGCCATCTGGTGTTCAGAGGAGGCACTGCACTGAGGGCAAACCCAAAATTTCCCTGAAGAAAAATACAGCTCGTGACCTTTCACTAGAGTAAAACTGCAGTGGGCGACTGGCACCTGGACCAAAGAACAGGTCAGTAAAATCAAAGAGAAATCCAAGAAGTAGAACTTAATATGAATTGCATTTTAAAATACGATTAAAAAGTAGCATTCAGACCATTAGGGAAAACGGTATTTATTCCTAGTGAATTAGGTAGACATTGGGCAAAAAAAGAAAACTCAGTTCCCACTCCATGCTAGAAACCAAAATAAACAAGAGAGAGCAAAGAAATAGATGAAAAATGTAAGCCACAAACAAAACCAAATAAATACAGGTTCATATGTACCTCTCTCCAGAGTGGCCTTTCTAGGCAGAAAAACAAAGGGGGAAACAAAATCGTCATGAACAAAACTGAAAGGCAAACGACAAATTCGAAAAATATGTGGGAACATGTGGAGGAAACAGAAAAATGAGGAAAAGCAGTGGGTAGAACGGGTAATGTCTAAAAGAAAAGCACGTATTCCATAATCAAATGTATCAAGAGGTCTAAATTTCTTCACACAAATTGAAACAAAAATGACAATACTTTCCTTCTATATAATTAAACAAAGATATTCTACATATAGCAGAGGTAAGAATGGGAAAGTGAGCCTTATACACTAAGGTTAAAAAAAAATAAAACCAAATCCGTTGCCATCAAGTCAATTCCAACTCAAAGTGACCCTACAGGACAGTGTAGAAATGCCCCATTAAGTCTCCAAGGAGTGGCTGGTAGATTCCAACTGCCAACCTTTTAGTTAGCAGGTGTAGCACTCAACCACTACGCCACCACGGTCTCAGGCTGCAAAATAGAAAATTCTTTCTCAAGAGTGAACTACCAAATCTGCAACAAGAAATTTGAATTGCTCAGATGATGTGGCAGGAAAAAAAAAAAAAAATCCAATCCTCTTTGATAAATGAGTTTCAAAGAAATAAAAAGGGAAGTTGTATACACAGACCTAGATACAAGAATTTCACTGCCACAGGATTACTAGAAGTACAATTTTTGAACAAATCTGATGTGGGACGCTGATTAAACAAAGTGAAACTTCCCATTTTTTCTCAAAATATTTATAGAGGGGAAAGCAGGGAATCTAGCAATTTACAACTGGATCCCATTTTACTTTAGAAAGAACTTTTTTTTTTAATGAGATCAGTGCAGTATATTCAGTTCAAAATACCAATAAGCCAGGTGGTTTGCCTTCACCATGAGTTTTCCCCAAGTCAGTCACTATGGTGCTGAAGGCCACTTTCCTGATCAAGTCTAGAATGAGGAAAATAAAACCATCCATCCACAACAGGGAAACCCTGGTGGTGTCGTGGTTAAGTGCTATGGCTGCTAACCAAAGGGTCAGCAGTTCGAATCTGCCAGGCGCTCCTTGGAAACTCTGTGGGGCAGTTCTACTCTGACCTGTTGGGTTGGTATGAGTCGGAATCCATTCGACCGCAGTGGTTTGGTTTTTTAGTTTTATCCACAATAGAGCCCTTGTTCAGATAACGCACCTTTAAAAATTAGTTTCTCTTTCACCTTCACTTTCTCACAAACAGAAAAGAGGAACTGGCTCACACAGTACATTTAACCACCAGCCATAACCCAGGGAGGTAGATAAACACAGGGACGTGCGCGTGCACACACACACACACACACACACCACATACCTCAAAAAAGAGTAGAAAAGCAGAAGATATTCAAAGAGTCCAAAAATACGAAGAAGTAAAAGCAAATCCCAAACAAGAGTGACTATGACAAGAAACAGCAACGATAATGATAGCTAATACATACTGAGATCTGCTGCTAATGGTAAGGTTAGCGGTTCGAGTCCACACAGGGGCACCTCAAAGAAAAGGTCTGATGACCTATTTTGAAAAATTACCCACTGGAAACCTTAGGGAACACAGTTCCACACTGACACACATGTGTTGGAATCCACTCCATGACAACTGGTTACTCATGTCCCAGGGAACGCCTTCAATTTTTTTTTTCCTTCCTGCAACACTGCAAACGGCCACCAGAGGGCAACAACAACATAGTATTCTTTCTGTCCACAAATAGGAAACTATCACAACTGCCTTAACATCAAGGGGAAAAAAAAAACAGAATTTTAACGCAGGGACTGTTCTTTTCCAGGAGTTAATATACGGTAAAAGCTGCAAAAGTCAGAACCTGTGTAAGGTGAAAACGAGTTACAGAAGGAAAACTCAATTATTTTCCACTAAAACGAGCCATAGAAAAGTGGTAAGAATGCTCTCTGTCAAAGGCACAAAACTTGTGAGACTCAAAAAAATAAGGCAGTCCCATCGAGTTCTGGCTCGCACAGGTTTCACTGTATTACTCTAGGATCTAAGGGGGTTTAAGCTGCACCTTTTGCTCAGGACAAGTGACCTGTCCATGTCACCAAGCTGGTACTCAAAGGAGCCTTAGAGAAGAGGGCTGGCTCCTGAAATAAGCATTACCAGCTCTATGGCCCCAAAGTGCATTCTTGCTCACGTTCCTCTCCGTGGGAAACTGAGCCTGAGTTCAATCTCCTCTGTGCATCAAACAACTGGAGTTAAAACTGATTGGTCATATCAATTGACCGGTCATGTGATAGTCCTTCTGCTTTATCAATGGCAAAATGGAAAAGAGCCAAGAGCTACTAGACAATGGCTTGGATCAAGCACTTAAAACAGATACATGTCTTGTTTGGACAAAGATAACACATCCTTGTAGAACCTCCCTAAATAAATGGGAAGGAGATGGAGAATACAAAGGGGTAAAGGGAAAAAGTTAAGACAAGAAAAAAAGGGGAGCAAAAAGGGAGAACAAAGAAAGATTAGATGAAAGGGAGAGAGGACAGAAAGGGCTGGACAGGAACAAACTGAGAGACACACAGTGCCTCAGACAGAGAGCAGAAAGACAGAGGTGGCGGTGACTCTCTACGGATGACTGAAGAAGGTGGAGCTCAAGACACTGCCTGGACATTGTAAAGTATAGGACCAAGGCTCATTGTTAGAAAGAACACTCTAGCAACCAAAGTTGCCCAGCAAAAAAATGGGGCTGCTTCATTTAACACTGAGATTCCTGATACTGGATCTATTCTAGTAGAGGCCGAAGGACCACATGCCAGAGGTTCTAAGGAAAGTCTTGAGGGAACTGCCAAATGACCTGTAAGGAAAAGTCTTCAAAGCAAAGCACATTTATGGAGCTACATAGTTAAAATCTCCCAACCTTACATAATACTATTCTTATAGCCATCATTACTCATGACTATATAGGCACTTTTACGATGAAGTATCATTACTTATTCACCCACTAACTTCAGTTTTGTTTTGTTTTGTTTTTTTTAATGACCTATAGGTTTTGTCTCTGAGTGGTACAGTTTAGCACTCGACTACTAGCCAAACATTTTGGCAGTTCAAACTCACTCAGATACTCCTGGGAAGACAGGCCTGGTGATTTGCTTCCGAAAGGTCACAGCCTATGAACACAGTTTACAGTGCACGCATGGAGTCTTCAGGAGTTCAAATTGACTCAACGGCCACTAAAAGCAGCAAACAAGGTTTTCCCGTGCATATTCAGATGAAAATGTATATAACGTACAAGGGATAGATAAGCTGACAACTGAAGACACCAGGCTGCCTGAATGCAATTAAGAAATACGTCTCCTTTCCTGACACCATTACTGAACCTGTCGCTTGTTCTGAAGCCAAAGCTCCCTCCTGATTCTGTCTAAAGAACAATTAGTAACTTTGTGGTTCTGCAAACTCAACCAATAGCCCAGAAAATCTCAAAATCCTACCTTGATAAACCACTGAACAAGCCAGACCTGTGCCTGAACCAGAGAAAAAGGGGACTTAGATAAGGTGGCAGTTCCCCAGCCCCTTACACTAACAAAGTCTGTTTTCTGGCTTCTAGTTGATGGCCAGAATCAGAACAGAGAAAGGGGGCCCTGATTTCTGAGTGGCTTCTCCCCACTTGTTTCCAGATGGACCGAGTGGCTAAAAGATTCCAACCCCCAGTCACAAACCCCGTAAGTTCCTTTTCACATCTTTTCTTGAGGTTTGCTGGAACTGTATTTTCCTGAGAGGGGTACCATGAATCTTCACTTCACTGTCCAGTGAAAATAGAGAAATTTCATTTTTACCACCCAATAGCTCTAGAATTTTCTTGATTGCACAACCAGCTATCCATATATAGCCAGGCAATTGGAAACATAGGATGAATATTGCAAACTCAAAGATAATTCAAAATTTATATTCAGTACTTTGGCATGCCACATCGTTTTCTGTACTATGTTAATTGGGCTAATACCATATGAAATTGTGTTTAGAGAATATAATTAAGTCAAGTGTGAGACCAAAGATGAAGAACAAATAGGCAGTGAGGTAAACCCATTGCCATGGAGTCGATTCTGACTCCCAGCGGCCCTGTAGGATAGAGTAGAAGCGCCCCATAGCGTTTCCAAGGAGCGCCTGGTGGATCTGAACTGCCGACCTTTTGGTTAGCAGCCGAACTCTTAACGACTATGCCACCAGGTTTCTGTAAAGCCCCAGGAAAATAAAATGGTGTGTCTAATAGACAGCTAAACCTGTACCTACCGGGAGAAACCCATGTTCCTTCCCTTGTGCCAACATCCACTGGTAGATAGTGGCTGCCTAGAGCAACGTTCTCAAAGTGTAGTAGCTAAACCAGCAACATCAGTATCACCTGGGAATTCGTTAGAAAGGCAAATTCTCGTGCCTCACCCCAGACCTTCTGCACCAGAAACTCTGGACATGGGGCCCAGAAATCTGTGTTTTAATAAGCCTTGCAGGTCGTTCTGATGCTCACTCAATCCAGAGTTGATTGGTTCAAAGGACTATGTTGGAGGAAATGCTGAGGCGGGCTGGGTTCCACAGCAAACAGCACTGCACGGATACATAACGTCAGTCTCTGAGAAAGAAAGAGAGTGTGGCAACACGGGTCCCAGCAATGATGGCGCCGGCTTCAAACCGTAGCGGATGCTCAAATGCTGACTGACCTGGAATAGGCTCTTGAGCATACCCTGATCACTAACTTAATACTTCTGGTAATCAATCAGAAATCAACATAGTCACATTAGAGAAAAGCACACAACACCCGCAAAGTGTAGAAAAAGGACTTGCTAAGAGTGAACTCTTACGAGATAGTGATTAATCTTCTCAATAAATAAAAGAGATGGGGCAATCGGTACTAGTTCTAAAAGAAACTGGTGCACAAACAGTACAGTTTATGACCTAGATTCCTTATTAGCCATTTATACTTGGATTATATTAGGCTTGTACAAGACAAAGGCCTAATTCTCGTATGATGTTTTCCTTTTGATGAAATGACACATGTAGGGACAATGATTTCTGGGGTCTTCCCTTCAGCCCTCAACAGCAAGGTACGGAGTAAGTGCATATAGACCCTACTGTGTAAGTCATTTTCTGATGTGTGCAGTTACTTTATTAGGGTTACTGACAATCTACCAGGACTCTGCTGTCACTGTAACAGTTTGACGTATTAAGGGTTCAGCCAGGGAGTTGAATAAACAAGGGGGAAGGAACCAGAAAAGATGGGAGAAACTGGAAAAGGAGCAGTTGGCATGAAGAAATCCAGGGCCTGTGTACCCCTCCCCAGGTAGACACTGTCAGGAAAATCACAACAATTTAAAACAGGGCACAGACTTCTAAAGGTTTAAAAACACTTAGTTCTTAGAAAAGTTAAATACACTCTCTCTAGAGTACTTTTCTAGTCTCCAAATCAGTTGTCACTAGATGAGCTTGAGAACAAAGCACCCACTGGACAGTGTGCTGGCTCAGAGTAAGAGTCGGGATATGCATGAGAGACATCTTTATGCTGGTTTATAATCGTGTCCTGTTACACATTATTTCAGGTATGAATTTGACAAGAGAAGGGACCTACAAAAAATGAGAAAATGAAATGTTCACTACTTGAAAAACCTACCACTAAGATTGAATTGTGCCCCCTAGAAAGATCCGTTGAAGTCTGAATTCCTATACCAGTGACTGTGATGCTGTCTGGAAGTAGGCTCTTTGAAGTTGTTAACATGAGGTCATGTTGGAGTACAACCAGAAAACCAAATCTGTTGCCATCAAGTTGATTCTGACTCTAGCAGCCCTACAGAACAGAGGAGAACTGCCCCATAGGGTTTCCAAGGAGCAGCTGATGGATTTGAACTGCCATCTTCTGGTTAGCAGCCGAGCTCTCTTAACCACTGCACCAACATGGCTCCCACACTGAAGTAGGGGGGTCCTAAGCCTATATGACTGGTGTCCTTATCAAAGAAGAGAAGATACACAGACACAGAGGAACAGAAGAGGAACACCGTGATGCTACAGCTGCAAGTCAGGCAATGCCTGGAGCTACCAGAACCTCAGAGAAAAGCATGGAACAGATCCTCCCTCAGAGCCTCAGAAGAAATCAACACGACTGACACCCTGATCTCAGACTTCTAGCTTCCAGAAAGGCAAGACAAAAAACTTCTATTGTTGAAAGCCACTCACGTTGTGGTATTTTGCTATGACACTTAATGCTTTTGCTATGTACTTAATGACAAGGTTTTTATGTGTTTCTGAGATACGTGTGTATACGGGTATAATTATAAAATTGAATGCATCGATGATATACAATGAAGAAACTCTCATTTTCTACTTGGAGAAATTTAGATCAGGATGGAGGACTAAGCACATATACAAATATACCCACCTACTCTATCTGCCTCAATCCATTAAAAATAACATAAAACAATTTTCTATTAAAATGAGTAAGTTTATAACAATGCTAGACCCTAAGAAAGTGCACACTGACAGATAATAATTTATGCTTTTGATAGAAAACACTATGTATCAACATGCAGAACATGAAAATTTTCACCATTTGAAAATGCAACATGTGAGAAAAAAATGTGTTAAGAAGAAAAGAGACAGTATTTTTAACTAGGAAAAAAAAAGAGTAGGCATACTTTAGAAACCCTGGTGGCGTAGTGGTTAAATGCTATGGCTGCTAACCAAGAGGTCGGCAGTTCAAATCCACCAGGCGCTCCTTGGAAACTCTATGGGGCAGTTCTACTCTGTCCTATAGGTTCCCTATGAGTCAGAATCAACTCGACAGAAGTGGGTTTAGGAAAACTTTAATACAGCCTTGACAGATGGAAGACAGGTGAGATCAGATAGATGGAGGAACCCACAGCCCAAAACATGAGCAGTAGATGGTCAATGCAAAAGGCTGATGGGCCAGGGAGGACGGAAGGAGCAAGTAGGAGGGTATACAGTAGGTGAAGTCGGGATGCTCTAAGCTTGGAGGCTGCAGATACAGAAACAGGACAGGATCTGGGCAACGACCAGGGTGACTGGATGTCACAGCATATGCAGCCAGTGGGCTAAGGCTATTCTATCCCTTTCCTGTCAATCAATGACTGGCAAAGGCACCTGAGAGCAAGCAAAAACAGTGAGCATGGGGAGGAAGCCAGAGGGGAGGGCTTTAATGGCAGGTGATAACCACGGACCAGCAATAACCAGGAGGAATGGGGAGAAGCCAGCCTGAACTCCTGGCTCATCCTGCCCAGCTGCATGTCCCAACCCTTCCCACCGTCACTGAGGGCAGGTCACCTTC
Organism: Elephas maximus indicus; assembly: GCF_024166365.1. NCBI lineage: Eukaryota > Metazoa > Chordata > Mammalia > Proboscidea > Elephantidae > Elephas > Elephas maximus. The sequence continues at coordinate 84,654,119 of NC_064831.1, read as the reverse complement.
AGCAAAAACAGCATCCACAGGTGGTGAAACAGGGACATGCAAATGAAAAGATGAGCACACCTCTTCAGAGCATCCAACAGGCAAGGGAAGCTAAGGTCATAAGGAAGAGACAGCAAATACAACAAACTCATATCCAAGAGATAAAGCACTCTCAAGAAAAGAGATGGTGCCATCTCATTCATGAAACAAAAATAGACTATTATGAAAATGAAAAATATATGCAAAAATGAATTTGTAAAGCCAGTATATGAGTGACTTTTGATCAAGGTAATAAACAGATCAAAAAAAAAAAAAAAGACAATTGAAATGGCAACTCAATAGATGAGTTGCATGGCACAGCAGTAACAGTAGACAAGAAAATGAGCAAAAAAATGAGCAAGATCGAGCAGAGAAATTATTTCTGAAAAGAAAAACTTTTTTTTTAATGGGGAGTGTCTTAGGTATCTAGTGCTGCTATAACAGAAACATCACACGTGGATGGCTTTAACAAACAGAAATTTACTTCCTGACAATTTAGGAGGCTGGAAGTCTGAATTCAGGGAGCTGGTTCTATGGAAAGGCTTTCTCTCTCTGTAGGCTCTGGGGGAAGGTCCTTGTCTCTTTTGAGCTTCTGCTCCTGGGCAATCTTCTCATGGTTTGGCATCTCTCTTCCCCCATCCCTGCTTGTCAGCTGACTTGTTTAATCTCTCTTATATCTCAAAAGAGATTGACTCAGTGTACACTCTACACTAATCCTGTCTCATTTACATAACAAAGACAACCCACCCCTAAATCGGATTATGACTGCAGACATAGAAGCTAGGATATACAATGCATATTTTTGGAGGGCGCAATTCAATCCGTAACAGGGAGAATGAAAAAAATTAAAAAGGCTAAGAGACGGAGAAGACAGATCAAAGGATCTATAAGCCTCTTTGTTCATTTAATACATGTTCCAAAACAGGAGAGGAAGCAACAGGAGAAACTGGCCATGTCCTGAAGAAAGACATAAAACTCTTTAGAATAAAAAGGTTCCAACTACTAAAAAGAATAAACTGGAAAAGCCCATAAAGGAAAGGACAAATATATTTGCCTACAATGAAATGTAAACCTCTGAAGGACAAAGAGGCCATAAAATTACGGATAAACGTCAGACTGGGTGAAAAATATTTGCAACATATAACAAACAAATGTTAATGGTAAAAAACGTAACAAGTCACAAAAATCTAGAAGAAAAAACACAATTGAAAACTGGCCAAAAGATACAGAAAAAAATTTATAGAAGAAGAAATACAAATGAAGAGTAAATTTAAAAATCATATTCACATCATAGTAATCAAAGAAGTACAAATTAAAATATAAAGAGTCCATACTTGACCTGTGAGTATGTCAAAAACTATGAATTTCTGTTATAGCTGCACTAGGTAGCTAAGACAGAATTTGGTACGGCAAGTGGGGTGCTGCTCTAACAGATACCAAAGCAAATATTCAGTGCTGACAAGGAGAGAGAGGCCACAAAAACATGTTGTAGGAGAGGACATTTGTACATTTTGGAGGGTAATTTGCCAGTATCTCCTCAATATAAAAACATACATCTCTAGGATCCTGTGATTATCCTTCTAGGCTCTGTCCTAGCTGCTAAACTTTTCGTGAGTGCTAGGATCAGATATGTCTGACTTTATGCTTTTTATCAATTAATACCTTTAATCTCCTTAATAGCCTCTAAGGTGGGTTAATATTACTATCTTTGTTTTACAAGCGAGGAACCTAAGGCACAGAAGGGTCAAGGAACTTTTCTTAAAGAAAACAGCAATAAGTGGATAAGCCAAGATTTGAACCATGTGTTTTTTGTTTTTCCCTCTGTACACCCAGGCATACACAAAGCTGTTGCTTGCAGCATCACTTATGCTGCTTAGAAAGTAGAGGAAAAAAATTGTCATCAGTAGAGTAATAGGTAAACTAATATATGTTGTATTAGGGACAGTAAAAATATATGTTGTATTAGGGACAGTATGTAGTATTTAAAAGAAAGGAGATCATTTACATGAAAAAGACATAGTCAACCTGGACATTGTGATATGGAAAAAGCTGACTGCAGAAAAATATGGACACTATAGTATCATTTTAACTCATTATAGTGGCGTAGTGGTTAAGAGCTACAGCTGCTAACAAAAAGGTTGGCAATTCGAATCCACCCAGTGCTCCTTGGAAACTCTACGTGGCAGTTCTACTCTGTCCCATAGGGTCATGAGTCAGAATCGACTCAACAGCAACAAGTTTGGTTTTTTGGTTTATATATAGGTAAAACCCAAAATATCAAACCCATTGCCATCAAGTTGAGTCCAACTCATAGCAACCCCATAGGACAGAGTAGAACTGCCCCGTAGGGTTTCCTAGGCTGTAATCTTTGGTAATGTAACAGAACCACACTACCACATATTTCTTCCATGGAGCAGCTGGTGCAGTCTAACCACCGACCATTATGGTTAGCAACTGAATGCTTAACCATTGCACCATCAGGGCTCCTACGTATAAATAAAACCAAGCCAAACCCGTTGCCATGAAGTCGATTCTGACTCATAGCTACCCTAAAAATATAGATAAATAGACACACACAGGAGCAAGTGGAATAGGTGAACAAAACAATCACAGATAATTGATGCTATCCCTGAGGGAGTCCAGTGGGATTTCGGAGCTGGAAGGGAGAATGATCCAAAGGATATTTCCATTTTACTTGTACGTTTGATTACACTAAGGATGTGTTCATGTCTCTTTCATGGATAATTGAAGTAGAATCAAAGGAACGTTTCCTTGAGCAGTTGCTATATGCCAAGCATAGAGCTTTCATGGTTATTTTCATTCGAACACAACTTTATGTGATTATCATTTATTATTCATTTTAAAATAGGAAAGGATAGTACAATTCAGTGTATCTAAATCATTTGCTGCCTGTTCCTTGATACCTGGCGAGCCTTAGATTTGAGCTCACCCGGCTGAGATGGATAAAGTTGAGTAACGCTACCAATTCAATGGTAGAAAGAAAAGCGTCTTACAGACTACAGAGTAACAAACACAGCCCTTACCACAGCGGTCTCGGATGACGAGGTTCCGACCTTCCTTCAGGTGTATGGTGAGGAGGTAGGCAAAAGGGCTGGGGAGGTCACTCAAGCCATCGCCGGCTTCTCTGAGAGTCTGCACGGAATGAGAAGCCAGTTAAGTCACTGTGTCCTGAGCCCAAGCAAGGGAATTTCACAGACACTTAATTTAAGGGGAGAAAAAACCAGGTCACTGTTATGGATTGAACTGTGTCCTCCAAAAATATGCCTTGTACATCCTAACCTCTCTGCCTGTGGTTATAATCCCATTTGGGAATGGGTTGATTTGCTATGTTAATAAGACCGTATCAGTGTAAGGCATGTCTTAAGTCAATCTCTTCTACAATATAAAAGATATTAAGCTATGGAGCAGAGATGGTGGAAGAGAGACAACAAGCCACATGAAGATCACCCAGGAACAGAGGCTCAAAGAGACAAAGACCTTCCTCCAGAGTTGACAGAGAGAGAAAGCCTTCCTCTAGAGCCAGCACCCTGAATTTGGACTTCTAGTCTCCTAAACTGTGAGAAAATAAATTTCTGTTTGTTAAAGCTGTCCACTTGTGGTATTTCTGTTATAGCAACACTAGATGACTAAGATGGTCACTACGATGGCAAATTTTCAAGTGTCATTTCCAACTCCCACACACCTTGATAACATGGTTACACCATTTTATTAGCATCACTCACATTTCACCCTAGAAGAATTTTACCAGAATTCAGAGGCAATCATGATTATATCTTTGCAAGATGAACTTTCCATGAAGAAATAGGGAAGTGGGAGGCCAACTTCTGAAATGCTCTTAAGCTCCTTTATGTACTGCAGGGTTCTTGAGCCTTTTACTAGATGACTCAGGGTGGAGCTCTGAGGCAGGAAATAGCATGTAGAGGTGTCCGCTTTGGGGCTAGCTCCCTCAGAGTATGTGGCTACATGTCCAAGCTCCAATGTAAATGCCTCCCTATTCTTATCCCCACTACCCCACAACCCACCATGTTTTGGTAGACCTCCTCCAGATATAATAAAAACATTTCACTTCACAACCACCAGCTGGTCACCTACTGAGGCCTGCTCCTGGCTTAGGACTCCATGGACGGACACACTGTGTCTCCACCTAGTACTCCCTGTGCTTTTCCATATTTTTCTCCCATTCTCTGGCCCCACCATTGGTACCTCACTGTCTCATCTTCCCCAACTCAGGTCACTGCCCCCTCCAGGAATACATCAACTCCTACAAGCCATAATATGAAATTCAAGTCTATCTTTGCATAGTTATTAAATTAATCCAATTCAAGTTTTGAACAAGCTCAAATTTTCATCTTTCCTCAAAGAGAAAGGACAAGTAAAATAATTTATCGTTCACTTATTTGACATTCAATTAATCGATTCTGCTGCTAAGTCGCCCTTGACCGCCTTCTTTTTGAAAGTTTCCCCAACTGTGTTTCAAAGCACTTCAAAATGGCTTTGTATCCTCTACTCTTCCACTCAATTTCATAGCGGCTGTGTATTTTTAGAAGAATCTATCCCAGTCTGACAAATCAATAGACATTGAATTAATCTTCCCCAACTATCATTTGCAAGGGCTGTTTTTCTGGGTGGAGAGAGTTCAGCTTTCTTTAGAAATAAGAGGCACACACGCACAGACCCAAAGACTGGGTGGGAAATAGCATTTGTTTTTACGGAATCTCACTCACAGATTGTTCCTCAAAATGCTGGGATGTCGTGAATGCACTCTGATCACCACTTCCACATAACTTCTGTAAGTAAAAAGAAAGATAAAAAGCCTGCTTAAAAAAGCAATGGAAGATCAACTCATAAGGATTTATATTTCTGCCTACTGGGATTTCATCAGAATTCAGAGGTAATCACGAGCACATTTTTGCAAGATTAACTTTCTAAGAAGAATTAGATAAATTATACGACAATATCTGAAACACCCTTGTTGTGGTTGTTAATTGCTGTTCAGATGACTTTGAATCATGACAACCCCACGTACTACAGAATGAAACATGGCCGGATCCTGCACCAACTTCACAAATGTTGATGGGTCTGGGTTTACTGCAGCCACTGTGCTCTTTGAGTGCCTTCCTACCCAGGCATCTCATCATTTCAGCACAGTATCAGACAGAATTCTGTTGTGACCCATACGGTTTTCATTGCCTACTTTTCAGAAGTAGATCACCAGGCCTTTATTCCTAATCTGTCTTATTCTGGAACCTCCACTGGAATCTGTTCACCATGGGTGACCCTACTGGTATTTCTAATATTGGTGGCATAGCTTCCAGCATCGGAGCTACACACAAGCTGCCACAGTACAACAAACTGACAGATGGGGTGGGAAACACCCTGACTCTCATTTATTTACTGCAGGATTCTTAAGCCTTTACTATCTAACTCATGGTGGAGCTCCAAGAGAGAAAACAGCACGCTGAGGTGCAGCTTTGGGGCTAGCTCTCTGAGGATACCCTTTATCCAGTGATTGACTTTGGAAATCTGATATTTGCATATTCAATTTCAGGTCTGTGTGCTGCCTCCCTGCTTGCGTGGCAACAGGAGATGGCTCTGCCATTCCAGTCATTGATCGTAAGTGGATGGGGACAATTCCGTCCTCCCACTCAGCCGCACAGGCATCCCCAGGTTTGTCCAGGTGTTTAGCATAAGAGCAACTTTGCTCTCATTAAGGAAGTGGAGCAGCAGGGCCATCCTGCTAGGTTCCTCCCAGTGTGGCCCACCTGGCCCATGGCCTTCCAAAGGGAACCTGGTGGCTCAGGAATGCATGTCATTCAAGCAGGAAATATTTCAAAATGGGATCTGGAAGACCTTCTGTGAAATGTACCTTCACAGAATTAGCAACTGTCCAATCACCAACCAAAGGGTTTTACTCAACCAACAACATGAGAAAATGCAAATTATAAACTAATGACCTCAAAATGGGAGATGTCCATTTTAAATATGTTTCAGATATCCAGGAAGTTATTCCACAGGGCAATGAAAGGTGCATTACTCAGTAGTTAAGAAGAGACTTCTCAATTGTATCAGATTTTATATGCAGAAATGAGGGGTCCAGAAGAGCCAGGACACTTGAAGAAGGTCCCTAGGCTGAACGTGAGGAAGGCTGCTTGCCGTAGAAAGGCAGAGTAGAGGGACGTGAGCACGTTGTCTGGCACATTAGCCAGGGCTGATTTCTTAGATGAAAAAGAATGGGTTTTTCTTTCCAAAGAAGACTGGGTAACCCTGAGGTTATAGGAAAATTTGGAGACTGAAAGCCAACCTGCAGAGCTTGCTTGAATCATCAGGAACCACTGGGGGTGGAGGTAGAGACAGGGGATGCTAACATGTTCCTTCCCAACCAGAAGCAGGAATTAGAAAACCAGGCACTGGGCACAATTTAGGAGTTCCTCAGGGGTGCACATGGTAAACAGGCTTGGCTGCTCACCAAAAGTTTGAGATTCAAATCCACCCAAAGACACCTTGGAAGAAAGGCCTGGCAATCTACCTCTGGAAAATCAGTCATTGAAAACTTTATGGAGCACAGCTCTGTTTTGACACACGTGGAATTTCCACGAGTCAGAGTCAATTCAACACCAACTGGTTCTGGGGCATGTCACGGATTGAATTATGTCCCCCCAAAATGTGTGTATCAATTTGGCTGGGCCGTGATTCCCAGTGTTGTGTGGTTATCCTCCATTCTGTGATCGTACTTTTATGTTAAAGAGAATTAGGGTGGGATTGTAGCACCCTTACCCAGGTCACATCCCTGATCCAATGTAAAGGGAGTTTCCCTGGGGTGTGGCCTGCACCACCTTTTATCTTACAAGAGATAAAAGGAAAGGGAAACAAGCAGAGAGTTGGGGACCTCATACCACCAAGAAAGCAGTGCCAGGAGCAGAGCCTGTCCTTTGGACTGGGGGTCCCTGCGTGGAGAAGCTCCTAGTCTTGGGGAAGATTGATGAGAAGGCCAACAGAGAGGGAGAGCCTTTCCCTGGAGCTGACGCCCTGAATTTGGACTTCTAGCCTACTAGACTGTCAGAGATTAAATTTCTCTTTTTGTGGTATTTCTGTTATGGCAGCACCAGATAACTAAGACAGGGTACAAATGAGATATTCTGTCTAGGCAGGCCAGACAGTACACGGCCCTTCTAAGACACTCTCTTTCTCTCAAGCAGAGCTTCAGGGGCCCATAGAACCCAGCTCCAGAGAAGAAGGGCCATTTTTCAGCCCCCGAGAAGGACAGGGCAAGGTCACCACAGAAACAGGGCTTTCTGGTCAAGCAGCTCTCCATGCAGTGGCACGAGGAGAGGCTGCAACTGGACAGAAATTACTGCAAATTGGCTGGGAGCCTCACGGTCCCTCAGCTGGGAGGAAGAGCAGCTCCAGAGTTATTTGTATTTGTGGTTCTCTCATGGTCTTCTTCCCCATCACTGTACATCTGATGTCCCTTGGTTGTGAAAATATTTCATTCAATTCAGATTAATTCACACAGGAAGAAGACACTTCAACCTTTCTCAAAGAGCCTCTGTATTTCAGACACTATAATCCCAGCCACTGGAAGTACCACTACTGCCCAGTCAGAAAGAAGCCTAATTCTCTATGTGGGGGTGTGGCCTATTGGCACCAGAAAGGGGGAGGCACCAAAACCAAAAAAAAAAAAAAACCCAGTGCCGTCGAGTCAATTCCAACTCATAGTGATCTTACAGGGCAGAGTAGAACTGCCTCATAGAGTTTCCAAGGAGCGCCTGGCGGATTCGAACTGCTGACCTTTTGGTTAGCAGCTGCAGCACTTAACCACTACGCCACCAGGGTTTCTGGAGGAGGCACATTCTGGGTCAAATCACCTGCCCTTCTTTGGTTGCCAGGTCTCATAATCTCTATTATATGTAAAAGGATACCCAGGTGAACTGGATAGGATCGTCTGTAGACTACTTCATGACAACAATCTAGAATCTTATTCAATTTCCAATTTCAAAATATTTCTGCCCTGCTTTTGCATGGCTTTACACCCCACATGGTCATTGCCCAGAGGTTCAGTCAATTCTTCTGCCTGATTTACAAAGCCAACAAAATCAGGCCTGGCTGCCAAGCAGAGAGCCTACAGAAACTGCTGCTCTCTGAGGCCCTAGACCTGAAAAGCCCCCAGTTCTCGTTCCCAGTGTTATGAACTGAATCAATGCTCCATTTAACCAGTCCTGTTTGAAGACAATTCCATACAACTACCCACACTGGGATTAGAATTTCTATGTAAAGTCTGAGGTTATTAGTCAAGGGTCATGATGGTCTGTTCCCTTTGACTTGCAAGTAGAAGAGTGGACAGATAGATGCTTATACACTTCGCTCCTCAGGCCAGGTGCACCATATACATTCTCCCACATGGGCCTCAGTGTACTTGATGATGCCAATTAAATGACAAAATTATCTCACATAACCACCATCACTTACAGGCTATCAAAAACGAACACCGAGCTTTAATTCAAATGTGTGAAAAGTCTTCCACTTACAACAACATGGAAATTAAATGGGAAGAACTACATTAATTCAACATTATGGCTGGTTTTACTCACAGAAAAGTCACAGAACTTAAAGTTATGGTTCCCACAGCCACTGTAACTGTCACATGCCACATATACACATGACGGTAGGAAAGCGATCACCATAAAGAACAGCAGAAATGCTACTTATGCACAGGAGAGCCGAGTTACAGCCACTAGGGGACCCATAACTTTGAATATACCCTACACTCTTGCATAGAGTGAAAGCATAAGCCACTGAGTAGGTGTTCTGTGATTTTCACCTCCTTCCAGACCTACTAACCAATCAGTGAGTTAGCTTCTCAATAAAAACAGCACTATTAATTTTTCTCTCATCAGAAGTCCCTGATATACCACTATCATTCAAAGATTTTTTATGTTCTCAATAAACATAATAAGAACTCAGGTTTTTTTAAACTTTATTTTATAAATTAACCCACAGTAAAACTGACTTTGTGTGTGTGCATGTATGTGTGCAGTGCTGTAATTTTTAACACATGTACATCATTGATGGTTCAGTGGTAGAATTCTAGTTTTCCATGTGGGAGACCCGGGTTCAATTCCCGGCCAATCCATCTCACACACAGCCACCACCCATCTGTCAGTGGAGACGCACGTGTTGCCATGATGTTGGACAGGCGTCAGCACAACTTCTTAATTAAGATAGACTAGGAAGAAAGGCCTGGCAATCTACTTCCAAAAATCAGCCAGTGAAAACCCTATAGATCACAACGAAACATTGTTTGGTCCACAGCCAGTCACGGCACTGGTGCAGGACTAGGCAGTGTTTCTTTACCTTGTGCGTGGGCTTGTCCCAAGTCAAGCCTGCAGACAGCTAACAACAACGAAAACATACATTTGTGTAGCCATCACAACTATCACAAAACAGAGCAGTTCTATCACCCGAAAATACTCCTTCACGCTCTCCTATTCTCAGATCTTCACTCAACCACAAGTCTGTGGCAACCATCAATCTGTTTTCATCATATAGTTTTATCTTTGCCAGAATCTCACATAAATGGAATCACACAGCATGTAATCTTATGAGGCTAACATCATTCACGCAGCATAATGTCTTTGAAATTCATCCAAGCTGTCATGTGTATCAGTTGTTTGTTCCTTTTCATTGCTGAGTAGTATTCCACTGCATAGATGCAGAACAGTTTATTTACCCATTAAGCCTCTGGTCTTAATAAGTCCAAACAAATAAAGTGTTTTCAAATACATAAGTAGGAAAAGAGAAATAATTTTGAATATCATCAGTGCCGATACATTTTAATATGACAAAACTCTCTAATAATATATGCCCCGAAGTACAGCATTAAAATCTTAGTATGCAAATTTGGATGAAGTTAGCTATCTCACACAAATCTACTACTGCCTTTCAGAGAAGTATTTTATTTCTTCTCATTTTATTTATTTTGTAGTTGAGAACATACACAGCAAAACGTACACCAATTCAACAGTTTCTACATGTACAATTCAGTCACGCTGATTATATTCTTCGAGTTGCCCATTCTCATCCTCCTTTTCGGAGTTGTTTCTCCCTGATTAACATAAACTCACTGCCACTAAAGTTCCTGTCTAATCTTTTGAGTTGCTGTTGTCAACTTGATCCCATATAAAATAAAAACCCTAGTTCTTAAAAGAACATGATGCTCAAGGCAGACATTTTTTACTAGTTAAGCTAAACTATTATTTGGTTTTAAGAAGACTTCAGGGGATATTTTTTGATTTAAGGTTTAAAGCTTATCTCAGGGCAACAGTTTCAGGGTTTCATCCAGCCCCCTTACCTCCAGAAATTCTGGATTTCATGAGAATTTAAAATTCTCTTCTGCATTTTCTCCCTTTAGGATCAGAATTCCTCTATAGAATCCATGATCAAAATGTTCAGTAATGGTAGGACCTGGGCACCATCCAGTTCTTCTGGTCTCCTGGGAAAGGTGACATTTGTTCACGGAGGCAAGCAGACACACACTGCATATCCTCCTCCACACATTCCTGACTCTCCTTCTTCCACTGTTGCTCCAGGTGAATAGAGGTAAGTGTTGTGTCCTGGATGATGGATTCAAAGTTTTAAAGACCCGAGGCACTACCCAACAAATTAGGAGGTAGAACAGAAGCACTAAACATGTTATTAGGCCAATTAACTGGGATGTCACATGAAACCATGACCCTAAACCGCCAAACCAAGGAACCAAATTCTATAAGGTTTTAGGCTGTATATAAGCAGCCTCAGCAGCTCTTCTTTTTTTTTTTTTAATTTATTGTCATAGTTTTAAATACATTTATCACACTGCTTTTGCCAATTCAGCTGTTTACAGTTCTACAACTCACTGACTGCAATTATAATAATCGGCTAGCAAATTTCCAGAGCACTGCTATTTTCATCCTACCTGGCTACATTAAAATTTATGGGACGGTAATACATGTTTTGTATTCTGTGTAGATGAAGACCCTCATCTGCAAGAATACAAATGAATTTTAATTCAGCAGAATGGGGACGATGTTAAAATGGATGGATCAATTGTTTTAAAAAGCAAGCCTTGTCTAGGTGCCAGGAATTGTGAGAGTAAGACATTGAGGTGAATAAACATTTTCTTTCTGTGCACACTAAATGTGATCTTGTAAAATGTCACCTCCTTTAAGGCTCTTTATGGAGCCCTGGTGGCGCAGTGGTTAAGAGCTCAGCTGCTAACCAAAAGGTCGGCAATTCGAATCCACCAGTCACTCCTTGGAAACTGTCCTGGGGCAGTTCTACTATGTTCTGTAAGGTTGTTTTGAACCAGAACTGACTCAGCAGCGAGGGGTTTGGGTTTTTTTGGTTATAAGGTTATTTAAAGGATTTTACCATAGAGTCTTCGGTGGTGCAAACAGTCCGAGGTAACTAAAAGGCTGGGGGTTCAAGTCTATCCAGAGATGCCCTGGAAGAAGGCTTGGAGATCATCTTCTGAAATATCCACTGAACACTTTATGGAGCACAGTTCTGCTCTGACAGGCATGATGAGGTTGCTGCCAGTCAGAGTCAACTCAAGGGCAACGAGATTATCTTTTTTTTTTTTTTAGCAGAAAGTAAACACAGGAACCCAAAGCAATCACTGGCTAATTAAACATCGTAAAAAAAACCTAACATCCAGCGAAACTAAATAAGAGTAAAATGTTGGCTGAGAAGATCAATTATATCATCTTTAAAAATATTATAGTATATGAGTGTAGCAATGTAATATTAAATACATATTTATTTATTAAACCCACATCTACCAACCCAACCAAACCAAACAACCCGGTGCCATCAAGTCGATTCTGACTCATAGCAACCCCATAGGACAGAGTAGAACTGTCCCATAGAGTTTTCAACCCACATCTAGGCTATAGAAAACATGGATATTTAGGACTATAGGAGTGACAAACACAAATACTACAGGAGAAAGGAGGTCACAAAATGAATAGAGCAGGTCAGATGTCCAGACTGGCTCTTGGGCACCAGCTAGGCACTGTGATAGAATCAGAAATGATCCACATGCAATTAGAAGTCAAAATTGGAATGTCTGTTCAAAAACATTCAGGTCATCTAAGTAACTGAGTTGACACAGTCAACTTTCACACAACTTTTTGGAAGATTATTGATCATACCAGTCGCGGTATACATATTGAGTCTTCACCCACCCCAAAGGCTATTCTCTAAAAGTGATTACATATTTAGTCTTCACCCACCCCAAAGGTTGTTCTGTAAAAGTGATTATTACCCTAGGGTCAAATTCAGCTTACTGCTTGTTTTTGTAAATAAAACTTTATTGAAACACAGCTATGCATATTTATTTATAAATTATCTCAGGCTATTTGCATGCTACAATAACAGAGGTTTGGCTGGTTTTACTAGAGACCTTATGGCCCACAAAGCCAAATATATTTATTTTCTGGCCCTTTCCAGAAAACATTTGCTGACTTCTGTTATAAAGTGCTCTAAAACTCTCTTTGCAGGGTTTCCTACATTTGCTTAGCACTTTATAATTTACAAAGTATTTTCTGATGCACATTCCTGTTAGTTTCTTATAATGCGTCCACTGGCTGTCATTATCCACTGCCATTGAATCAATTCCGACTCATAGCGACCCTGGTGGCATAGTGATTAAGTATCACGGCTGCTAACCAAAAGGTCAGCAGCTCGAATACACCAGGCACTCCTTGGAAACTCTATGGGGCAGTTCTACTCTGTCCTATGGGGTCACTATGAGTCGGGATGTCACTAGTATCTCCAATTTACAAACAAAGAAGCCAGGCGTAAGAGGGTAAACTATTGTCAATGGGAAGGAATAGAGTTAGGGCTTCCTCTGAGCATCCCGGGTGCTCTACTCTTTTCACCATAACACAATTGTGCCTAGAAACAGGGATCCAAATACCTCTCCTGACACACTGAGAGGCAGCACTACACAATAGCAAGGACAAAGGTCTGAAGGCAGAGAGACCTGGATTCCAATCGCCCTTCTGCTCTGTGTCTTCGAAAAGTTTACTTAAAATTAAAGACACAGGAACACCGCTGAAAAGGGCAAAAATTTATGTACTAACCTTATGGTTTGTCGGGAGAAAAAATAATCCATTCAAAGGGCATTTATAGAACAAATACTGTGGGTAGTGGTTAAGAGCTACAGCTGCCAACCCAAAGGTCAGCAGTTTGAATCCACCAGGCACTCCCCTGAAACCCTATGGGGCAGTTCTACTTTGTCCTATAGGGTTGCTATGAGTCAGAATCGACTCGATGGCAACAGGTTTTTTTGTTTTTATTTTACTGTGGGCCAGATGGTGAGCTAGACTCTTTGTGTACAGAGTGAACCAAACAGAAATGGTTCAACAATACTTAGATATCACTTAGCAGACTCCCTTACACATAAACAATCAAAAAATCAAGTTGCCATGAGTTGGCCCTGACTCATGGAGACCCAGTGTGTCAGAGTAGAACTGCGCTCCACAGGGTTTTCAATGGCTGATTTTTTGGAAGCAGGTCACTGGGCCTTTCTTCCAAGGTACTTCTTGGTGGGCTTGAGCCTCCCACCTTTTGGTTAGCAGCAAGTATGCTCACTGTTTGTACCACTCAGGGCTGGTGCTATTTTATTCATTATTACTATTAAAACAATGGATGTGCTTGAGAAGAGAGGAGAAAAACCTTGGCAATGATGGCCAGCAACTCAAGTCACTCCCTTAGTTTTGGCCATCCCTTCCTCTCGTACACTTTTATCAGGACAAAGACAGAGGGCTGGCTCACACAGCCTCAGGACAATGCCATCTCCCCCTCCCAAGCAGGCCATCCGTCACTCTGTGCACACTTCCTGAGCAGCTCTCTTCCACAGCAGAGCTTCCATTTATCGCCATTCCAGTGCCTGTAAGTATAGCAAGCACCTGGCCCATATGCCAAGACCCCTTCTGCCCTGCATGTGAGCCTCATAGCCTGAAACAGGAGCTGAAAAGATACAAAGCCCCTTCCCCAGAGCCAACAGAGAGAAAAAGCCTTCCCCTAGAGCAGGTGCGGTTGAATTTGGACTTCTAGCCTGCTATACTGATAAACTAAATTTCTGTTCATTAAAGCCACCTGCTTGTGGTACTTCTGTTATATCAGCATTAAGAAACTGATAACCTTCTGAAACGAATTTTCTCCTGATTTGCACACAGCTTGCTGCTTCTCCTCTAGGACTTTGCCTAAATGTTATCGTCTCAAAAGGGATCTTTCCTGACAACCCTGTCAAAATGGTAACAACTCCACCCCTGCGCTGCCAAGCACCTTCTCTGCTTTACTTTTCCCCATTGCCCTTGCTGCTTTCGGAATACACCTGTAGCCTGCCAGCCTCCAGAACAGGAGCTCCAAAAGGGAATGGATGTTTGTGGGTTTTGCTCAGTACTGTACCCCTGTACCTAGAGCACCATCAGCTCCTAGTAGGTGTTTAATAGATGAGGAATGAGGGAGGGATGGAGAGATGGAAGAAGAAAAAGGAGTCCAAGGACCCTGAGACACAGACCCTGGGACATGGCTTAGCCCCTGCTTTGCTGACACAATGAGGCTGAGCTATGATTTTCGAGATAAAATAAAAATAGAACACATCACTGAAGCATAAAGGAACTGATGCATTTGTTTAATTTTGCAAGCTGTGGTTTGTTTCCTCCTCCTGTGGCTTGTTATCATGTTTCTCTGTGGTCACTAAACTGAAGCTTTGTGGTTGCAGAGAAGAGTTTCTGGAAATATCCCAGCTGGAGACTTCTCCAAAGTCACTCAGCTCACTCACAAAAGCTAGCACCAAAGCTGTTAACAAATGCAACTGCCAGTTGAAATGTCATGGAAGGACATACCCCTCTGTGGAATTACAGAAGTGACACGGGGCACAGTTCTTCCATTCATGATTATTAGTTGTTGGCCACGACAATAAGCACATCTGACCACTATAATTATCCCTGTGTTTAAACAGGTACTGCAGACATAGAAAAAATAAATGCCTTCCTTTCGTGGTCAACATTTTGTATATTCTGCTCTGAGTTCCCCCACATTACACAACTGCATTTCCAAAGTCCTGCTGTACATGCAGCTCTGTGCACTGTCTTTGGATTCGGACTTCCCTGGATTTAAATGGTGGCTCTGCCACTAGCTAGCTAGGTAACATTAGGCAAGTTATTAACCTTCCCAAGCCTCTATTTCTTTCTGAAAAAAAAAAATGATGAAAAAGAATTATAATGACATTAAAAAACACAATCATAATCATGGCAGTGAGCCTTTTTAAGTACCTGTATCTGCCAAGTGGAAACCCTGGTGGCGTTAGTGGTTAAGTGCTACAGCTACTAACCAAAAGGTCTGCAGTTCAGATCCACTAGGCACTCCTTGGAAACCCTGTGGGGCAGTCCTGCTCTGTCCTATAGGGTCGCTATGAGTCGGAATCAACTCGACAGCAATGGGTTTGGGTTTTTGGTTTTTATCTGCCAAGTACTGGGCTAAGTGTTTTCTATTTTTCTCATCTCACAGACATGGAACTAACCACTCAGGTTTACTGAGTCTTACCCATCCTCAAAAGATGTCCATTTCAAGCCTTTCTGACCAGGCTACTCTGAGCAGCCTCTCCTCTCTCACTTCAGTCATTTATCTAGCCCTAACTAGAGACTGCCTGATAGTGCCGGTCAGCATCTGGGTCTAATCCCAGTTCCATCATCAACACTGAGGACAGGAACCAATGCATTTTCTAAATATTTAACTGATTTTACAAGGGATGTGAAAGTACCTCGTAAAATAGAAATTCAGAATGCTGCTGAAGAGAATGAGAAAAAAAGAAAAGGAAAAAAAAATATACCGTTCTCCCTCTGAGTCTCCTTAACTTTACTGTTGCTGTTGGCTGGCATTGAGTCAGCCTAGACTTATGGTGACCTCATGCAAAACAGAAGGAAACACTGCCCGGTCCTGTACCATTCCTGTGATTGGTTGTGGGCTGGACCAATGTGAACCACAGGGTTTTCACTAGCTGATTTTCAGAAACAGATCACCTGGCCTTTCCACCTAATCTGTCTGAGTTTGGGCACTCCACTGAAACCTCTTCAGTATCATAGCAACACACAGCCTCCATCGACAAATCGGCGGTGGCTGCATTGGCCAGGAATCAAACCTAAGTCTCCTGCATGAAAGGTGAGGTATCTACCTCTGAACCACCAATGACCTCCTCCTTAACTTCATTGTTGTCAGGGCTGTGGAGTCAGCTCCTGGCTCATGGTGACCCATGTACAGTTTTCATTGGCTGATTTTTTGGAAGCACATCACCAAGACTTTCTTCCTAGTCTGTCTTAGTCTGAAAGCTCTGCTGAAATCTGTTCAGCATCATAGCAACATGCAAGCCTTCACTAATAGGCGGGACATTCCTAGAATTCACCCTACCTACCAAAGGACACTGCGTACCACCATCTTCCCCAACCCCATTGCCTTTCTCACGGCCCCGAGAGCACCTAGAACAGTGGGCTATGGCTTGAAAGTCAACTAGAGAAACAATGTAGATCAATACATTTCACATAAGCAAAGTGTGCAGATTGGCTGGGAAAAGAAGAAAAAGAAGACATAATTTCACTCTTCAGAAGCTTCCAATCTAATGGGAGAGGAAGACATTGAAACGACTAACTAAATACAAGGTGTTAATGGTGTTTGGCAGTAGCATAAGGTGTTTTCTAATCCCCACCCCAGCTCCAGGTCTGAGGTTCCAAGTGCAATGAACTCACCTGCTTAAAAGTAAACTCTAAGGCCACTCTTCATCAGTTAGAGCACAGACATGCACTCACCTAAAAGAGACTATCCAGTTGCCAGGCCACTATCATAGGATATCAGCCTGTTTGAATGTGGTAATATATATCTAGTGATATATATTACCCACAACAGGTTTAGGTTTTTGGTTTTCATATGCCAAGTACTGGGTTAAGTGCTTTCTATTTTTCTCACCTCACAGACATGGGACTAACCACTCAGCTTTACCCATCACCAAAAGGCATCCAGTTCAAGCCTTTCCTGACTCCGCTACTCTGAGCAGCTGCTCTTCTCTCACTTCAGTCATTTATCTAGCCCTAACTAGAGACTGCCTGATAGTGCTGCTCAGCATCTGGGTCTGAAATAATGTATCAATCAGAAAATGGGAGAGATCATGCAGGCAAGCCTAGGTGAAAGCTTGGACTTGCCCATTTGAACCCTACAAAGGAAGAAGAGAAAGCCTATTCCACAGGACTTTAAGAATCTTGGCTTCACTGGTTAAAAAAAAAAAAGATGAATGTAGCTAGCTCTAGCAAAGAAAGTGTGAGTACATCAAGTTCTCATTTGTAGCATGACCTTCATTGTGAGAGGGATGGCGAACCAGGCCCCAGTCAGCATGTAAGCCACCCAGTTCTCCCTGCAACAATTCATATTCACAACCAACCTCCTAATTGGGATATGACTTCTCATGTAGGGTGACTTTAGGGAGAAAATGTACCTAACGTACATTCCTCATGTATCTCCAGGTCCTGAGATCATCATTTCTCCCCAAAAATTAATGAAGTAGGTATTAATTTTGGATTGACTTGCAAAATAATTTGACAATAAAGAGAAAATGAGCTATTTATATCAAAGTGAATGTTGGAAGCAATATTAAAAGTTTGAATTCTCATTGCAGGTTAGTTGTGGTTGTTATTTGTTGCTTAGTTTCGTGATCCTTCAGTTATCACGAGTCAGTCGTCAGAGCCAGATGACCACTAAGCATTCAATGTAGGTCTTGGAACACCATGACCTCGTCAAGGTCTCATCCAGTGATCCCATGGCCCAGTATCAATTTGTCTTCCCTTCTCTGCCCCTCTACTGTTTCCAATCTCTCTCTCTCTCCATATTTCTACAAAACAGAGTGAGGTTATACCAAACCCATTGTTACTGAATCGATCCCAACTCATGGGGACCCGATATGCTACAGAGTGGACTTGTTTCATAGGGGTTTTCTTGGGTGACATCTTTATGGAAGCAGATCGCCAGGACTTTCATCCACTGTACCACTAGGTGGGTTCAAACCGCCAATCAGTAGGCTAGTAGTCAAGTGCAAACCACCTGCACCACCAGGGCTACCTAGGATGAGGTTGTTGTTGTCCTTGGGTGTCGCTGAGTTGATTTTCAACTCACTGCCATCCCATGTGACAGAGCAGAACTGTTCCATAGCATTGCCAGATTGCCAGGTCTTTCTCCCCCAGAGCGAATGGGTGGGTTCAAACTGCTGACCTTTTGGTTCACAGCCAAGTGCTTAACCATTGAGCCACCAGGGCTCCTTAGGATGAGGTTAGTGCTCAGAAATAGTAAAAGCAACATGCTGTGAAAGGGAAGGCAGGGATTATAGAGTCAGGAATTATAATCAGGGTTATATCTGATTATAGAGTCAGGAAAAGCTCCACAAAAAAGTAAGAATTTCAACTGGGCCATGAAGGAGGATTTCAGCAAGAGAAGAATGGAAAGGAGAAGGGAGGAGCAAATCGATATAAGATGGATAAATGAAGATTTCACAGGTCGTAAAAACTGAGAAAAGGGAAATGGTCTACAGTTATTCATGGGCTTTTCCCTTGAGAAGCTCAATGTTACCAAGAAACAATAACCTGTATTAATGAGGGAACTTGGGGGAGGCAAATTAAGTCTTTCGAGACAAATTAAGACTGGAGTTTCTATGGGATATCCAGAGCGATAGGAATCTGGGGCTCAAGAGAGTCTGGCTAATCCTCTTGTACTCTTAATGTATCCTTTATTCTAACCTACTTTCTCTCACTTTGTCTTTATGACTCGTTTGAACACGTGCCCTGACTATTATGGGCTCTATCTGTCCTACACATTCTCGTGTTCCTTCTTCCTTTTCCCTCGTCCTAACCTTCCTCCTTTGCCTCACCATTCCATTTCCAAAGACTGGGTGCCAATACTCTCTTTTCATCTTCTTTTTCCCTCATCCTAACTTTCCTCCTTTGCTTCATCATTCCATTTTCAATAACTGGGTGCCAATACTTTCCTTCCTTCACTGATGCTGGCAGGACTGGAAAATGCCTGTAGACCATGCAGCCACCACACTACCTGGGGTCCTATCCCACTGCTGCAGGCTTGGCCTGGCACCCAGTCAACACTGGGCAAAATCCAGCGAGACCCCGGTGGGTTTGCCTCAGACCACAGGTTTTTCTTCCCTTTTCTCCTCTGGAAAGCTACAAACAAAACACGTTCCACCGAGAATACTTGGCAAACATCTGCTTGTCCTTGTACAACAGTCCTTGTCACACATCAATTCCTTCTTCTTCCTCATTTCTTGTCCCATTGCATGGAAGTTACACAAAGTTATCGGCTATTCACTAGGAAGAAATAGCTGAGCCAGATCTGAAATACAGATGAACTAATTACAAAACAGACAGATGACATGATTTCAGCAGGACTTCTGTTTTCATTCAAAAAAGGCAGAGGCAGCCACTGGCCCTGTGTCCCAGTTCCCTTAGCGTCCATGTCACGCCTTCCGGCCAAGGCTCCAACAGACCTCACCAAAATGCCATCTCAAATGGAACACGCCATGGAAATGATGATGTTCACATTTTACCAATTTGCTGGGGATAAAGGCTACTTAACAAAGGAGGACCTGAGACTGCTCATAGTCCCTGGCTTTTTAGAAAACCAAAAAGACCCTCTGGTCGTGGACAAAATAATGAAGTATCTGGACCAGTGCCGAGATGGCAAAGTAGGCTTCCAGAGCTTTTTTCACTACTTGCTGGGCTCACCATCGCATGCAATGACTACTCTGTAGTGCACATGAAGCAGAAGGGAAAGAAGCAGAAGAACGCAGAATCAAAGAGTCACTCACAAGAGCTATCCCGAAGAGTTGCTTAAAGAATCTGCCCCACAGCTTCCCCCTGCATAAGGATTTCATGAGCAGACTGGGGCCCTTTAGAATATGTACAGATAAAATCCAAGTCCCATTTGACCAGTAGAGAAAGGAAAGGCAGTTAAATACCAGACAGGCTTTTGATTTTTATATTGGTTGCATCCTCTTGCCCTCAATAAACAAATTCCTTTTTTAATAGCTAAAAAAAAAAGGCAGAGATAATAAATTCAGATTTAAAATTAATATCAGACTTGGTCTGAAAAGTCTACACCTGCCTAAATCTCCCTTTTCAGTTAGCATCATAAAAAGAGATTTTATTTATAGTATAATGTTAACATTTTTGGGGAAAAAACACCACCTTTAATTGAATCATAAATGGAAGAGAACTCATAGTTAGAATATTAACAAAAACTCTGTTACCCTGAACGTACGCATTGCTATCACGGATTTCTCCATTGCACAAGCTATGTGTCAAGCACCAAGGTAGGTCCTCAGAAAACAGACAAATTAGACAGGTCTCCTCCAGCCAAGCCCAGCCTCCAAATTAACAGTCTAGGGGGGAAGGTAAGCAAGGGAATAGTCAACCTCAGTACATGTGTTGAAGTCTGGATCCTGGGATGATGGGAGAAGCTCACCTAGCACAGGAGAGAGTGGGTGGGTGGAGTGAGTGGAGAAGGCTTAGACAAAACTGAGCACCTGTCCACAAGTGATCCTAGAGGTCTGATTCAGGGCAGCCCAGTCCCTCCATCCTCTGCAGACATACAACTAAATGGATCAACAGAACCCCAATCGCAGAAGAATCAGCCTCAGTCTCTAGCTCATACTTCAACGGCAAGAAAATAGAAGCAAAAGACTATTTTTCAAGAAAGTTGTTTTGTTTTGTTGTTTTTTATGGCTGGGTTACAGAGAAATCCAATTATCTAGAAACACGTATTCTTGATGGACTGTGCTTATTTCAGGCTTTTCTGCATCTAGCCCAGGATGCAAAAGTAACAGTCACCAACCACCATCCATCCACCATCACCGAGCAGCGCCGGGCAAAGCCCACCCTGCCAGAGGGCTCCCCAGGGCTCCCTCGCAGGCAGGGTAAAGCGCCCCCCACGCTAAGCTGCACACGTGCACAATCCCAGGCTTGTTTTGCCATATTCCCTCACCTGTCCCGATCCCATTTAACCTCTGTGCCAGTCTGGATGTTGCTTCACACGTGACACACCACTGATTTCCTCCATCCACGAATGTGCCAGGACACAAGGCTTTAATGTTTTACACAGACAACTCTGACACCATATGGCCTCTTACGCTATTCTCAGTGGTTTACAATAGATCACAGCTTGAGGGCAGGGTCCCTTTCTCACCTACCTCTGTTTTGAACAGCAACCTTTACAGTTCCCGGCCTGGAGTAGGCATTCCAATATTTATACTTATTCAACAAAGACTATCAAAATGCTGAAGTGTTTTAATGTGGTGGCTGTTAGCTGCCATAGAGTCAAGTCCTACTTATGGCAACCCCAGGTGTGCAGAGTAGAATTGCGCCACAGGGTTTTCTAGGCTGTGACTTTTCAGAAGCAGACTGTCAGACCTCCCTTCCGAGGCACCTCTGGGTGGGTTTGAACTGCCAAACTTTTGGCTAGTCTCCAAGCACTGAACTGTTTGCACGACACCCCAAAATTTTATTCTCACACCCACTAAGATGGCTATGATTAAAAGAAACAGAAAACAACAGGTGCTGGTGAGGACATGGAGAAACTGGAACCCTTATCAACTGCTGGTGGCCCTGTAACCTGGTACAGTTGCGGAGGGTAACAGCCTGGCAATTCTTCAAAAAGTTAAATACAGAATTACCATGCCTGTACCCATTGCCATCGAGTCGATTTGACTCATAATGACCTGATAGGACAGAGAAGAACTGTCCCATAGGGTTTCCAAAGAGAGGCTTGTAGATTCGAGTTGCCCACCACCTCTTGGTTAGCAGCCTGAGCTCTTAACCACTGCACTACCAGGGCTCCGTATGATCCAGAAATTCCACTCCTCGGTATACAGCCAAAGGAAGGGAAAGCAGGAATGCAGATGGGAACTTGCACCTCAATGTCCACTGCAGCATTATTCAAAATAGCCAAGAGGTGGAAACAGCCTAAGAGTCTATTAACAGATGAATGGATAAACAAAATGTGGTAAATACATAGAATGGAATATTACTTAACCATAAAGAGAAATGAAGTTCTGATACATGTTACAACATGAAGGAACCTTGAAAACATCATGCTGAGCGTAATACGTCAGACATAAAAGGACAACTATTGCATGGCCCCGCTTACACTGAAAATCTAGCATGGGCAAGTGTGTACACAGCAAAGTTTATCGGTGGTTACCCGGGCAAGGTAGAAAGGAGGCAGAAACGAAGACTCATTTCTTAGGGAACACTGACAGTTAAGGGTGTTGGAAAAATCTGGAAATCGATAGTGATGATGTTTAAACAAGATGAAAATGATTAATCTTACTGAACTGTACGTGCAAAAAAAGGAAAGATGGCAAATGTTTTGTTACATATATATTTACCACACACAAAAAAAAAAAACTTGCAAAAAAAAAATTCCTTCTCATTTGAGGCTATAAATTGATCATTCGAAATCATGATGTTAGTCATTTGGTAATTGAACTTAAACTCAACCTAGATATGCAGGATTTGTCTCCTAATTATTTGGCTTTTTTATCTTATTGAAGTAATAAAGCTTTGTTAAAATCACTGAATTGATAAGAATGTTTAATTTTTAATATTTATTTTATTTTTGGTGAAAACATTTTACTTTACGTTTTTTGTGTTAGTTTTTTTTTTTTTTTTTGTGGACAGGTTGTTAGTAATAAGGAAACGGAGGCCCAGATTGACACAATTATTAACTTTTTGCAAACCCCCTTTGTGACAAAGACATTTGTTAATCATAAACTAGCTCAGAGGTTATCTAATGCAAAGAATGTAACTTTAGGTAATTTCCCTTGCTTCCTGAGAGATAACCCTCAGAATTCCCTGAATAACTGAGGTGGCATGGTGGTTAAGAGCTTGGCTGCCAACCAAAAGGTCAGCAGTTCGAATTCACCAGCTGCTCCTTGGAAACCCTATGGGGCAGTTCTGCTCTGTCCTACTGAGTCTCTATGACGGCAATGGGTTTAGTTTTGGTTATCATTTTAAAACCTCCCACTCCAAAGTACACCTGAAGATTTGTGCAAATGACAGCCTTCAGCTCCCCCAAGCCAGAGATCACCTAGTAACCGGCTACCAACTGATCTCAGTATGGGTGGGGCATGCTTCAATCAATCATGTTAAGATTAGCCAATGCTTCATTTTCTATTCTATTTCCTCTTCTTCTCTTTAAAAGCCTCCCTATTGTACCTAGCCTGCATTGAGCCACTTGCTTTTTTTTAGAAACAGAACGGTCTCCCTACATGCATATAGAGTGACTGCTCCAATAAACTCTGTATACTTTAATTTCTTTGTGCTTTGATTATTTTTAACAAAGTGAATGCAAGAGAAGTTTACCTGCAGGTAAGTCTGTATACGTGCGCACACACACACACATGACAAATAGGAAAATAACTAAACCTTCTAAGCCAAAGGGGACACATCTTTCTTAAGAATATGAATATGCCTGTTTTGTCTACAGGTACGAATGGGCAATGGTGGGAAGAGAGAGAGAGAGAACTTGGCACACACTTAAACGAACAGGCAAAAAGTTACGCTCTTGATTTCTCTGCCAGGAGATGGAAAACAAGAAAACTCATCCAATACAGCTTTTAAAGACTTAAAGTGTCCTAGAAAGGTTATTTGCAATAGTTTTAAAATATGTAGAGGTCAACCCTAAAACTATTGGGAACACTGGGTGCGATCAATACTGTATTCATTTAAATTCTTATAAATGACTTTCTCCCCATCCAAGCTAACCACACAAATAACTCCTAACCAAATTTTCCAAGGGCACTGAATGCACCAAAAAAAAAAAAAAAAAAGGAAGAAAAGAAAAAGAACAGGAAAGTTCTCAGCCCCGGACTCACCTCTGGCTCGTCTGATGCATCCTCTCCGAGGGGAGTTTTCTGGAGAAGATCAGAGACGCCGTTGCTGGACGCCCTCCTGTCGGCAGCAGGTGAGGCGCAGATGTCCTCTGAGTCCATCTCCATCACATGGGAGTGGCCAGCTTCTTCCTGGCTCCAGCCCACTTCCTCTTCAGACTGCTTCAAGGAGCTATCGCTACTCTTAGCAAAGATCCCAGTAGTCGACAGGCTATTGGGCACCGACGTATAGGATGACTGGCGTCCAGAGTAAGGCCGATCCTCCACAGCCAAGTCACCAGCTTCCAGGATGTCGGGAACAGAAAGGCTCAGGCGGCGGTCCAGGTGACGAGCTGCCTGTGTGTCTAGGGGCTTGTTTGCTTTCTTTTTCACCTTCTTCTTGCTCAGGTTGATTAACAAAGGCCTGGTCCGCTGCTTTAATGAGCCCCAGACAGATGGCTTTTCCAGGTCCATAGCTACAAGAAGACTCAGAACTTCACTTCTTGAAAGAGTGTGTATCTGTGGAACACAGCTTCATTGACTCCTATAAAAGAGAACAGAAGGGAGAGAACATGAGCTTTCTCAGTGGTGTTAGGGCACACTGAAGCAGGAAACACTACTCAAAATATTCCACACTTTCCACTAAGCGATGGCGATTGAAACGTTTGATAGGTACCTTCTATAAATAGTAAACCCCACTGCCGTGGAGTAGATTCCAACTCATAGTGATCCTATAGGACAGAGTAGAACTGCTCCATGGGGTTTTCAAGGCTGGACATCTTTATGGAAGCAGACTGCCACATCTTTCTCCAGCAAAGCACCTCTTGGGTTTGAAACACCGACCTTTCAGTTAGCAGCCTAGCACTTTAACCACTGTGCCAGCAGGGCTCTTCTATAAGTAGTAGGAAAAGTATTTTTTAAGAAACTAAATTTTTAAGATGTGCTATCAGAGTCCAAAAGCCAAAACCAAATCTGCTGCCGTCTAGTCAATTCCCGCTCATAGCGACCCCATAGGACACCGTTGAACTGCCCTATAGGGTTTCTAAGGAGCGGCTGGTGGATTCAAGCTGTCAACAATTTGGTTAGCTGCTGAGCTCTTAACCACTGTGCCACCACGGCTCCTTTATCAGAGGACTTATGCAACAGTTAAAGTAATAAATGAAACAATAAGGTGAATAGGAAAAAAAAAAAACAACTTCATAAGAAGACTACTTTTATTTCCTCTCCAGGGAAAACAGAGCTAAAGAAAATTACTAGAATGGAAACAGCAGCTTTTCACCCATGTGATCAAGGGAATGTAGCTCTACTTTTCTAAATGACAGGTCAACAAACATTTTCTGTAAAGGGACAGTTAGTAAATATTTTAGACTTTGTAAGTCAGTTGGTGTCTGTCACAACTACTCGACTCTGCTAATGCGCCACCAAAGCATAGACGATATTTGCATGAATGGGTGTGGCTGTGCGCCAATAAAACTTTATTTACAAAAACAAGCAGTGGGCCATTGTTTGCCAAACCCTCCTTTAAACATATCATCTTCCTTTCCAAAGGTAAGTATGTGCTTCGAAGGACAAACACACACCCATATCAACTAGGAACTATGATTCCTTCTAGTGTCTTTACATTTTATATTAAAACAAGGTTGACCAGAAAGAAAAAAAAAAAAAAAAACTTAAAAATAGAAGATTGGTCTTTATCCCAATGGACCAGTCCGGAAGAAATGACAAAATTTAGGTAATGAGACCCTTAACAAAAGCAAGCTCCAAAGTATCAGCCAGAGAAGTATGCTTGGAAAAAGTATCTCCCACAAGCAGTTGGCTGTGAGTGACAGGAATGCTTCACAAATAAATGGGCAATTATACAGTATGTGAAATGCTATGCAGAAAGAGGATGATTGGAGATATAACAGGTTGGACTCCTCAGGGATTAAATCAAAATCAAATTTGGAGTAATCAACTCGTATTCTATGTGTCAAGCACCTCATAATAAATCTTCCAGTAAGAAAAAAAATAGTGTGGCCAGGCCACTCTGACCTGCCCTGCACTTACTTTGCCACGGGGAGCTGTAGGGAAAAAAAGGCCAACAGACTTGGCAAAATTCATTTTGCAAAATTTAAGGGCCCCAAGCTGTTGTACCCCATCCCTCCACTTTCCAGAACAGGGTATGTAGTCAACAGGAAGAACAGTCTGGAGAGCCCATAAATCAGGGGACATGTGGCCATTAGTCTTTGGAAATTCAGGACTATGTGACTCTATAGTTCTTGCCTGATGATCTCCTGCCCTGGAGAGATCTCCCAGGATGAGCTCAGGATCTTCAGAACATAATGCAGGAATGAAAAGCTTCAATTCTGGAGAGGGACTCTCAAAGCAAATTCCTGCTTTGCTATTCTGGTTACATGTATGGCGAGGGACAAGTCACCGCTCTAACTTTTCATTTTCTCACCTCTGAGTAAGAATCTACTCAACAGCACACAACAATGACAGATGGTTTTGGAGTCCCTGGGTGGTGCAAATGGTTGACGTGTTCAATTGCTAACAGAAAGGCTAGAGGTTTGAGTCTATCTGGAGGACCCTCAAAAGAAAGGCCTGGTTATCTATTTCCCAAAAATCAGCTATTAAAAATCCTATGGAGCCCACCTCTATTCTGACACACATGGGCTCAGAACAGACTTGATGGCAACTGGTTGGGTACAGAGGGATTATATAACCCAGGCTACAGATAAAAGAAGACAATGTATAAAGCACAGTGCCCGGTACAGAGAAAACACTCCATTAAAGGAAAGCTATTCTTGGCATTATTGTTGTTGTTATAATTCTTAGCTTTGATATTTTGGGGCTAGTTACTTTAGAACTCTGAATCTCTTTATTATTTCCATTTTCCAGATGAGTTTAGCAATAATCACCTTCATAGAGTTGTTGTGAGCAGTGCTTGGTACACAGTACGGCGTTAGCTATTGTGGGCATTATGACTATTCCAAATACTTTATATAGGGCCATTTAAAAATATTTTACAATCTTTCTGCTTTAATAATATTATCCTAAGCATAAATTTATGTTTCACATTAGCAAGATACAAAGACATTATTAAATTCCTATTCCACTGTTTGACTTGAAAATATGCTAAAAAAAAAAAAAGTTTCTATATTCATTTAGAAATATTTTTAGTCAATTAGCATTTAGTGGAGGCCAGTAGAGTACCACTCTGCCAGGTTAGAATAGAGCTCTACCCAGGTGCAGGTGAAGTCTTTAAGAAATGAGAAAAGTTAAACCAACAACCATATCCCATATTTGGAGTGTTAGCAAGGATTTAAGAGACTCAGAACAGGTATTGAAGCCTTGAGGAACTTATCACCTAAGTGGGAAACAACACAACACAAAGGAACCATCCTTGTGAAAGAATTTATACAAAGTTACATACTAATTACAGCTACCCATAAAGTTTTCAACAGAAGAAACACCACTCTGATCAAGGACATTAGAGCTGAAAATTTGAGATAGGCAGAGGAAAAAAAAAATTTTAAATAATGAAAAATTTGGTTGTGATGAAAGTAGTATATATAAAAAACAAAAAAATGGAGAAGGTGGCCTGTGGCCCCTAAGCAAAAACAATGAGCCCAAGGTTTGGGAATAACGTATGACCTGCGATGTCTGGATACACAGGCACAGCACAAAAGTGGTGATAAACCCAGCGTACTTGGAAAGGTGGAGGAGAAGCAGCGCTATGATCTCAGTGGAAGCAAATGACATAAGATGCACTCACGTAATGGAGTATTATACAGATGCTGAAAAGAGTCAGGTGGACCTATATATGTGTAAATATAAGCAACAAGAACAAGAGAGGCAGACAGACATATCACAGATTTAAATTTCTGGCCCTAGTGTTATTATTAGTTGCCATCAAGTCGGCTCTGACTCATGGCGAGATTACGTATAACACAACAAAATATTGCCCAGTCCCTGGTGGCATACTGGTTAAGGGCTAAGTCTTCTAACTAAACGGTCGGCAGTTAGAATCCACCAGGCACTCCTTGGAAACTCTATGGGGCAGTTCTACTCTGTCCTGTAGGGTTGCTATGAGTCCGAATCAACTCAACGGCAATGGGTTTGGTTTTTAGTTATGCCATCTTCATGATCCTTGGTATGTTTGAGTCCATTGTTGTGGCTATTGTCAGTCCGTCTCACCGAGGGCCTCCCTCACCTTCACTGACCCTCCACTTTATCAACCATGATGCCCTCTACTAGCGATTGGTTTTTCTTGATAGTATGCCCAATGTAAGCAAGTCATAGTCTCATGACGCTTGCTTCAAAAGAACATTCTGGCAGTGTTTCTTCTAAGACTGATTTGTTTGTTCTTCTGGCAGTTCGTGGTAAATTCATTAGTCTTCACCAACACCATAGTTCAAATGCATCAGTTCTTCTGTCCTCCTTTTTCATATTCAAGTTTTCACATTTATATGAAGAGATTAAAAAGACCACGGCTTGGGTCAGGTGCACCTTAGTCCTCAAGGTGACATCTTTGCTTTTTAACACTTTAAAGAGGCCGTTTACAGTAGATTTGCCCAATGCAATGCATCTTTTAATGTCTTGACTGATGCTTCCATCCGTTCATCTTTTGATTTCTTGATTGTTGCTTCCATGGGTGTTGACTGTGGATCCAAGTAAAATGAAATGCTTGACAACTTCCGTCATTTCTCCATTTATCATGATGTTGCTTACTGGTTCAGTTGGAGATTTTTGTTTTCTTTATGTTGAGGTATAATCCATACTGAAGGCTGTGGTCTTTGAGCTTCATCAGGAAGTGCTTCAAGTCCTCTTCACTTTCAGCAAGCAAGGTTGTATTATCTGTATAAAGCAGGTTGTTAATGAGTCTTCCTCCAATCTTGTTGCCCCATTCTTCTTCATATAGTCCAGATTATTTGCTCAGCATACAGACTGAATAAGTACGGTGAAAGAATACAACACTGACACACACCTTTTCTGACTTTAAACCGCATAGTATCACCTTGTTCTGCTCAAACAACTGTCTCTTGATCTACATACAGATTCCTCATGAGCACAATTAAGTGTTCTAAAATTGCTATTCTTTGTAATGTTATCCATAATTTGTTATGATCCACACAGTCAAATGCTTTTGCATAGTTAATAAAACACAGGTAAACATCCTTCTGGTATTCTCTGCTTTCAGCCAGGACCCATCTAACATCAGCAATGATAGCCCTGGTTCTGAGTCCTCTTCTGAATCCCCCTTGAATTTCCGGCAGTTCCCTGTTGATAGACTGGTACAGCCGCTTCCGAATGATCTTCAGCTAAATCTTACTTGCATGTGATATTAATGATATTGTTCAATAATTTCCACATTCGGTTGGATCACCTTTCTTGGGAACAGGCAAAAATATGGATCTTTTCCAGTTGGTTGGTCAACTAGCTCTCTTCCAAATTTCTTGGCATAGAAAAGTGAGCACTTCTAGCACCGCATTCGTTTTTTAAAACATCTCAATTGGTATTTCATCAACTCCTGGAGCCTTGTTTTTTGCCATTCCCTTCAGTGCAGCTTGAACCTCTCCCTTCAGTACCACTGGTTCCTGATCATATGCTACCTCCTGAAATGGTTGATTGGCAACCAATTCCTTTTGGTATAGTAACTATGTATTCCTTCCATCTTCTTTTGATGCTTCCTACGTTGTTCAATGTTTTCCCCATAGAATCCTTTAGTATTGCAACTCGAGGCTTGGATTTTTTCTTCAGTTCTTTCAGCTTGAGAAATGCCAAACATGTTCTTCCCTTTTGGTTTTCTAACTCCAGGTTTTTGCACATGTAATTATAATACTTTATCTTCTGGAGCCGCCCTTTGAAATCTTCTGTTCAGCTCTTCATCATTTCTTCCTTTTGCTTCAGCTACTCGAGGTTCAAGAGCAAGTTTCAGAGTCTCTTCTGACATCTAT
Organism: Elephas maximus indicus; assembly: GCF_024166365.1. Lineage (NCBI taxonomy): Eukaryota > Metazoa > Chordata > Mammalia > Proboscidea > Elephantidae > Elephas > Elephas maximus. Next base: position 84,624,185 of record NC_064831.1, on the reverse strand, counting down.
TTTGGTCTTTTCTTTCTTTTCTGTCTTTTTGATGACCTCTTGCTTTCTTCACGTATGATGTCCATGATGTCATTCCATACTTTGTCTGGGTCTTATGTCATTAGTGTTCAATGTGTCAAATCTATTCTTAGGATGGTCTCTAAATTCAGGTGGAATATACTCAAGGTTGTACTTTGGCTCTCGTGGGTGACTTGGTCTGATTTTCTTCAGTTTCAACTTGAACTTACATATAAACAAGTATTACACTAGGTATTACATTAGGGTTTTAATTTTCATTTTTCTAATGGCCAACGATATTGAAAATCTTTTCATTCATTTATGGGCTAGCCTGATATTTAGCTTGGTAAATTGTTTATTCAAGACTTTTACCTTTTTTTTGTTTTTAATTGGGATGTTTGTTTTCTTATGGGTGAGTTATCAAAGGTCTTTACATATTTTTGATACAAGCCCTATGCTGGACACATAACTTATGAATATTTTCTCCCAGTTTGTATCGTGACTTTTCATACTCTTCATGGAGTCTTTTGCATGCAAAAGTTTTTAATTTTGATGAAGTCCAATTGATGAAGAGTTTTCTGTTATGGAATGTACCTTTGGTGTCATATCTAAGAACTCTTGGCTTAAACCCAGTTAACAAAGGTTTTTTTCTATGTTATTTTTTTTCTCTAAAAGTTTTATATTTTACATTTGGATCTATGATTTTGAGCTAACGTCTCTATAAGGTGTGGAGTTTAGATCAAGGTTCATTTTTGCATATGTATGACAAATTGTTCCAATACAATAGGTTGTAAAGACTATTTTTTCTCCATGCAATTGCTTTTACAACTACGTCAAAAAAAAAAAAAAAAACCCTGTGTCAGTCTATTCCTGGACTATTGTTTTTCGTTGATATATGTGTCTATCCCATATCTAATACTTGATTTTGATTACTGTAGCATTACACTCTTAAAATTGGGTCATGTAATTTCTCAACATTCATTCATCTTTTCCAAAATTATTTAGCTACTCTAGTCCTTCTGTACTTCTATATAAATTTTAGAGTAAGTCTGCCTACATCTACAAAAAACCCAGCTGGGGTTTTGATTGGAATTGTGTTCAATCTATAGATCAGTTTGAGAATACTGGCCTCTTTACTATGTCGAGTCTTCCTGTGTATGCCATTTATTTATGTTTTCTTTTTTCTCTCATTAACTTTTTGCTGGCTTAGAGCAAATATATCCAGTGTACATGTTTTCTTAGACTTATATTTAAGTATTCCATTTCTATTGAAGCTATTTAAATAGTATTGAATGGTATTGGTTTTTAACTTGTTTTCACTTATATATCGCTTTATGTATAGAAACACAATTGAATGTTGTATGTTGGCCTTGTATCCTCTGAACTTGCTAAACTCACTTAGTTTTAAAAGCTTTTATTAGATACCTTGAGATTTTCTAGGCACTCTGGTCGCACAGTGTTTAATAGCCGGCTGCTAACCAAAAGGTCATCAGTTCAAATCCACCAGCCACTCCTTGGAAACTCTATGGGGCAGCTCTACTTTGTCCTATATGGTTGCTATGAGTTAGAACTGAGGCAATGGTGACGGGTTTAGTTTGTTTTTTTTTTTGAGATCTTCTACATAGAAAATTATGTTTTTTTGTGAATGAGGGCATTTTTATTTATTCCTTTCCAATCGCTACACCTTTTATTTCTTTTTCTTGCTTTTTGGACTGCCTAAAACGTCAAGAATGATGTTAAACAGGATCAGTGAAAGCAAACCTCTTTATGTCTTTCCCGATCTTATAGAGAGCATTCAATCCTTCACCGTTAAGTATGATGTTAGAGGCTTATCAATTTTACTGATATTTTTTTCTTCAAAGAGCCAGTTTTTGGTTTAAATGATTTTTATTGTTCTCAAAACCATACATTACTGCTCTTACCTTTATTGCTTGTTTCCTAATGCTTGGTTTAGGCATATTTGCTCTTTTTTACTTTCTTAAGACGGTAGCTAAATCAGCGAGTGCAAACTACAACTCACAAGCCACATTCAGACTACTAAGTGCTTTTCTACATAAAGTCTTATGTACAAAAAACTTATTCACTTACTGCCTAAGGCTGCTTTTGCACCATACTGGCAGATTTCAATAATCGCAAGAGATACTATCTGGCCCACAAAGATTAAAATATTCACTATTGCTGTGCAATGAATTACTGAATATGGCCCTTGTAGCCATGGTCTTTGTGGCTCACACACAATGACTGAGTGGGACTATGCAAATAAGGTATATGGAGCCCTAACAAAGGAATTGGTCAGTTTTGCTATTCCATTAGGCTTAAAATGAGTCATCCCAGAGGCAGGAAGAGAGGATCTTATCACCACCAAAAAACAAAAGCCAGGAGTACAGCATGTCCTTTGGACCTGGGATCCCTGCACTGAGAAGCTCCCGGAACCAGGCGATGGCAAGAGGGAGAGAGAGTTGTAACACTGAAGACGGTAAGAAACGGCAGCAGAGAAATGGCAGCAGCACAGGCAGGAGATAGCACAGCAGGCTTCCTGGGCCTATAGGGTGAGAAAGCTGAGTGCCTTTGGGAAGGGGGCCTGCTGGCAGAGTAGGGTGCCTACAGGCACTTGGTGGAGCTAGGGTTGCTGACCCATGGAGCTAGAGCTGAGCACCTTCAGGTCTAGGCTTACCGGCAGAGTGGGGTGCCTCGGAGCACTTATTGGCAGAGCTAAAAGAGTTTTTCTAACACTGGCCTGTGCAGGGCAGAAGAAGAGGGCCCAGAGAGAGATGTGGTAGATCCTGGATGAGTCCAGGATTTACGAAGAGCTTTATGGGGTTATTTTTCAAGCTCCTCCTTCTCAGCTATCTCCTCTCAATACTTTGAATTCTCCGGATCTCCCCTTTTCAATTCTCCCATAAGAAACAACCCACTTTTTTGATCACACCAGAATGGTGAGAGGATAGGGAGAAACATAGAAAAGCAATGGCTATCCCTACCCGCTTGGAGCTACCACTTCACCAATCAAAAATGAACATCCCCCTAATTCATTGTTCTAACTCCTAGAGTTTCCCACTGCTAGCTGCTTTTGCTGCTATCACCTCTGTCACAAGATTGCCAGGAAGCTGGGGCATGAGAAAATGGAGATAAGGGAGAGACAAAAGACAGGGGATTCCCCCTTCTCTGAGCTTTAGGACTTCCCTCTTTCTGCTCCTTGACCCACGTCTAGAGAGCTTCTGTGGGATCTCTCTGTGTCTGCTCCCAAGTCCTCACTTCTGGATTTGGGGGTGCACTGAATTCAAGGTGAGGGATAGCAAAGGAAGAAAAGGGTAAACTGATTGCCAGGTGTGTGGTATTTCGATTTTGGTGTTCTTCCCTAACCCACCTGCTGATATGTATGCACTTTTCAAAGACCTCAACTAACTTGTTCTCGCATTCATCTGGGTCATATAGTTGTGTTCAGTGAGAAAGAAAGGTTGGTATGCTTTTACTCCATCTTACCTGGAACTGCAACTCTTTTAAGACATTTTGCAAAAGGCTTCTGACCATAATTTTCCCAAGTATACAAGTAATAAAGAGACTACAACAAATACATAAACTCAAAAATATGTGCCCAGTAAAAAAAAAAAAGTTCTTAAAGGTGTTAAAGGTCTGATTAAAGCTGATACACTTCTCTTATGTATGTTTAAAACTCAGATAACTAAGACAATTTTTGTACCCCTGTGATGTTAATGAGACAGCTCTTACCTCACACCACCAAGAAAGTAGTGCCAGGAGCAGAGCATATCCTTTGGACTTTCTCGGTGGTGTGAGGTCCCCATGTCTCTCTGCTCACTTCTCTCTTTTATATCTCAAAAGACATTGACTTAAAGTACAATCAAATCTTCTAATCTTGTAGATTGAGTCCTGCCTCACTGACATAAACTGCCTCTAATCCTGCCTCATTAACATCATAGAGGTACAATTTACAACAGATAGGAAAAATCACATCAGATGGCAAAATGGTGGACAAGGACATAATACTGGGAATCACGGCCTAGCCAAGTTGACACACATTTTGGGGGGCCACAATTCAATCCATAATAACGCTCTTAGACCACAGTCTCTGTCTGGTATGCTTGAAAATGTCCTTCCTCCAGTGAATAACGTATTCTCCAGAATAAAGAAAAAATTAAAGGAAGAATAAATCCAAGTAACAGTTACGTTTGAACAGAAGACTGATGAGATAAATCCAGCCACCTGAGTTTTAAAATATATTCAATTTTCCTCACCTCAAACGATATATAAAAACAAACATACACATATTTATTCCATTTTATACTACTGGCATAAGTGCACAGGTTCTTATCATGAATATCCAAAGGACTACAAATTAAAATGTAGCCCATACTCTAGAAAGCATCAGCCCTAGAAGGAAAATCTCAAAATATCTATGCTACCCTACTGGGTAAACTTTAGCATTCAGTTATTGAAGAAAAATAAGCATTCTGACTCTCCAAATAACTAATAAGCAAAGTCTTTACAGAAAAAGGCCCCAAGCCAAGGGGCCTAATGGAAGTTTCGTTTTTTATGATTTTAAACCAGACATCCTCCTCAGTTGGCGGCTATCTATTGACCAAATGGAAAAAGAAGAGCAAACCTTTTAAAAGCCAGCCCCCAAATTTCTGCTGGAATTGGAACCACAACCACTATCTGAATACAAATTACAGAATAACAACGGCATCATTTTTTAAAGGCTATTAAGTAAGAGCTGTTCAGCGGCACCGGCTCCAATTATGTTTCTCAAAGCTTTACTTTAGCGTAAACGGGATAAGAAGAGTTTACCTTCGTCATCTATATATCAATTCACATGACAGAGCAGTAAACAGTTGCTAGTTAGAATGTGTCATTATGCATACCAAGGCTATCTTTCTGGTTAACCATCAAGATTTTTTTTTTTTTCTCATTAGTAGAAAGGAAATTTCATATCACACCCTCTTAAAGTTAATAAAAAGAAAAATAAAACCCAAGTTCAATGAATTGAAAATCTTTTAAATATACTTGTATCATGGGGAATATAAAGATAAATAAAATAAAAAATAAACAAAAGGGTAGCCAGGTATTTAATCAAACACTAAGTGTTACTGTGAAGGTATTCTGTAGATGTGGTTAACATCTACAATCACTTGACTTTAAAGGCTATGACCCTGGATGACAGGGCCTCATCCAATCAGTTGATGACTGTAAGGGCAAAAACCGAGGTTTCCCAAAGAAGAAAACAGCCTGCCTCAAGACAACAGCATACAGGCTGGCAGCCTGCCCTATGAATACTGGAGTTTCCAGCCTCACAACAGTGTGAGCAAATTCCTTAAAATAAATAAATACATTTATTCTAAAATAAATAAATAAAATCATACAGAAGGATTATTCAGCATTCTGATAGAACTGGGATAGGAATCTATACACCTGAGTACCTTAATTCTGCCTCTAGCAAAAACAGCCTTTCCCTTTACTAAAGGAGGCTATCCTCAAATAATAATAAAAAAAAGTCTTTGATTATTTTTTTTGATATGATGAACAATTTCTCTGCTTTTAAATTTCACTCTTTTCTTCTAAAACATAGCTTCCCAGTCTGTCATTCAAAAAACTAAAAAAGTTTTTTTTTTTTTTCATTCAAGTCGCTACTAAATTTGTAGTCCAATCAGGAGAAAGAAAAAAATATATATGATTCCATACATTAGACATACTATCTAAAAACATATAATGAAGACATACCCTTCTAAAATTAAGATCAATCAAAATAAATGGATGCATTTTTTAATCCCACTACTTATGTTCTTGGAAAAGAACATACTAGAAGATTAGTTAATAGAGTTAATAGAGGATTAGTTCCCATCTCCCATGGTTACAGCTCTATTATAAGATCTAGGTTCTTAAAAATCTCACCCATAAAATAGGCCCCAGAATTGCTTACCTATCTTTCTTAATTGTTCCTAAATCATATCCCATACTTGGGAAGGACTGAGGGGCAAGAAAGGAAGTGCTAGGGTTTTTGAAACTTGCATATAACTTGTATTTCCACTTTAATTTCAAATTCTGATAAGATATCCACAGTTACTACCGTACCCTGAAGTGACCAAAATGAGAACAGTGAAAGTATAAATTAAATGATTAACAAGATGTAAGAAAGATAATGAGCCTTGACCAAGTAAATAATCCATATAACAAAAGAACAAAGAAATTAGGTTGACCTTGACCTGGTCTGAGATCTTGGACTTTGATAGTGCTTCCACCATTCTAATTGGTAAGACTGACTCACTGTGTCTAAACCATTTGTGCAAACGATATGAGTTTTGTTGAATGTCTGTTTTCCTCTCAAGAGCCTGGAATTTTTAAATATACTAGCAGAGGGTACCTATGTGACCAGACCCAATAGGACCCTGACCACCAAGTCTTTAATGAGTTTCCCTGAAAGATAACATTTTGCATGTGTTGTTACAACTTGTTGATGGAGTAATTAAGCACATCCTGCTTGACTCCACCAGGAGAGAACTCTTGAAAACTTGAGCCTGGTTTCCTCTAAACTCCCCCCTTGTACCTTTTACCTTTGTTGATTTTTCTTTGTATCCTTTCACTATAATAAACCATAGCCATGAATACGACTATACGCTGTGTCCTGTGAGTCCTCCTAGTAAATCACCAAACCTGAAGGTAGTTTCAGGGACCCCACCTCCCAAATACAGAAACAATCAAAATGTGAATGCTTTAGCATAGGGGCCAAAATGAACAGATCTGGAAGAAATGGAAATATTATAAATTATTCTGATTCATTCATCATCAAGAGAAGATGAAAGGAAACAAACTAGATGATGATGACGATGATGACGGTGGTGATGGTGTTGGGGAGAGGGAGGAGGAGGAGGAGGGGGAAGAGAAGAAAAGCAAAAGAGAAATCTCATTACAGCATCAATGTTTTCAAATACAAGCAAGAAAAAAAAAGGGCAGCTCAAAGAGGAAGAAACTGATGAGTCTGCATGGGGTTGATAAGGAAATAAGGTGAAAAAGTCAATCTAATTCATCTTATTCTATGGGCCATGTTTACCTCTGAGCACATCTGCTTTTACAGAAACATTCAAGAGGAACCAGAAATCCAACAGCCAAGGGGGAATAACTCAACATCTTAGGGAAGGTGTGCTGGCAGCAAAGGCCTAACAAACATGGCATTTACATGGACAAAAGAAAACAATTTGAAGGACTACAACAGGGTGGGAGGCTTACCCAACTAGGCATCAAGATTTACTATAAGCTTATGGTAACTAATTCCTGTGAGGTATTGGCAGATACAGATAACCAAGTACAGAACTTATATATACCCACTCCAAACTTTATATATGACAGAGATCGCATTGCAGGTCAGTGAAGCTGGGGTATAGTTCTATGCACTAAAAGGTGCTTTGAAATTGGATTATCTATATGGATGAAAAAAGGTCCCTAAGTGGCACAAACAGTTTGCCCTTTATTAGCCTAAAGATTGGTGATTTGAACCTACCCAGTGACACCACAGAAGTTAAGTCCTGGTGATCTGCTTCCCTAAAGATTACAGCCCAGAAAATTTCACTGGACAGTTCTACTCTGTAACACGTGTAGTCATCATGAGTCAGAATTAACTCAAAGGCAACAGGTTTTTTGTTGTTGTTGTTGTTTTTAATACAGATAAAAAATAAAATCTGATCCCTACCTCAAACCATAAACAAAACACTTGAACACAGATTAAACGACTGATTGTGAAAAGCAAAACTTTAAAGACTTTACAAGAAAATACATAAAAATCTATTTATGACCTTCAGGATTTTTAAGCCATATCCCCACACACAAAAGCACAATATGTAAAGAAAAATACTGATAAATTCAACAGACCAAAATTAAAAAAGCATTTATGAATTGTGACACCATATAAGTTTTTTGTTTGTTTGCTTTGTTTTGTTTTAAGCAGCTACTTACATCTCTGTTATCAAAGAATTTCAGTTTAAAATTCTGGCAGACGGGAAGCAGAGGAGAAAATGATTGGCAGGTGCTCATAATTTCTGAGAGTTTTCCAAATTCTCTGGAGCCAGTACAAGAGTATGAACACTGAATCTTGGACTTATTAAATGCAAATTTCTTCAACACACTATATTTCACTTTAATTGCACCTAGAGAAATTAAGTCAATTTAAAAAGCTAAGACTTAACTCACAACCAGGTCAAGTATCATAGACTTCCCTTCTCATTTTATGGTTCTTGTTTTATGGCCCAGATTCCTTGTTAGGATCTAATGAGATCATTATATCCATTAAAGTGCTTTGCAAACAATAAGTACTAAATAAGTGAGCTTCAACACTCTATCACCTGCCCCATCTGAGGTTTTATCTGATCTTTTCTGATTTTTCTTGCTTTAAATAGTTTCAAAACCCTTTTATATATCATACTGACATTTTTCGTATACCTCAGTCCATAATCATTTCATAATCATTTTCAGACTCCTGACCCTATTAGTTCCAAATATTCTCTGTCTAGGTTATGTATCCCCACACCCACTTCTGTTGCTACTGTTCTATACTCACCTGTCTTCAGTTAGGAGTCCTAGTGGTACAGTGGTTAAAGCACTTGGCTGCTAACCGAGAAGTCGGCGGTTCAAACCCCCCGGCTGCTCCATGGAAAAAAGGCGTGGCAGCATGTTTCTGTGAAGATTTATAGCCTTGGAAACCCTATGAGGCAGTTCTACTTTGTCCCACAGGGTTGCTATGAGTCAGAAGTAACTCGATGGCAATGGGTTTGGTTTTTTAGACTTGTTACCTTTTCTTCAAATTCTGATATATTTATGCCATACAAATATGTATTATATAACCAACACAAAAAGAACTGATGACACCTTATGAAATAAAAACTCAAATACAATTGCATTACTGTGTATACTTTATAACAAAGTTCCTACCAGAAGTAACCAATATTCTAAAATTGTATTCATTGTAACTTTGTATTTTGTTAGATAGTATTTAATATATACAGATATAATACTATTTTTGAATGATTGTAAACTTTATTATAAACTTTATGTAAGTGATATATACTTTTTCAATCAGCATTACCTTTAGGAACTTCACCCACAATGATAAATGTAGTTTTCTTAAAGTCATTTTAACAGTTGTATAATATGTCATTGTTGGAAGATGCTATAATTTATTTATCAAATTTCCTGCAGAAGGGCACTTAAGATGCTTATATTATTTTACCTCTATAAACAGAGCTTTAAAGAAGATTCTTACACTTGTCTCCTGAACCACATGTCAGTTTCTCGCAGATTTTCAATGAGGGATGGATAGCCCCACTGTATATAACTGGAAGCACATGAAGAATGTTTGCTATAAAGATGATGTGGGAGAAGAGATAGCTCACCGTACTGGGTGGCAACAAGGATACTGAAGGTACCACACAAGAGAGACCTGTCTTACCCAAATGACCAACAGAGTCTCATCCCATTGAGAAACACTGCATCGAGGAGTAGAACTGTTAGTTTCTGGGCTATATGTATCCAAATCTCAACTAGCTCAGCCCAGGCATTGACAAATTGTTCTCCAAAATGGATATATTAATTTAAATACCTAGTATCAGCCAATGGTTCCCATTGTGCTACATCCTCACCACCACTTAGTATTGCAAGGCTTTTTGATATTTGTCCATCTGAAATTGTGAAAGGGGACCTCACTGATGATTTACTTTGCATTCTGGATGAGTGGATGGGTGGATGGACAGATGGATGGGCAGGCAGGCAGGCAGACAGCTTCCATCAAGTTGACTCTAACTCGTGGTGACCTTATATACTACAATGCTTATATACAATATATAAACATTGCCTAGTCCTGCATTATCCTCATGCTTGCTGGTAGCATGTTCGAATCCATCCTTGAGGCTATTGTAACAATCTATCTCACCAAGAGTTCCCTCACCCTCATCGGTCCTCTACTTCACCAGACACAATGTCCTTCTCCAGGGACTGATCCTTCCTGATGATGTGTTCATATACAGAGAGTTGGACAATGTTCTATAATAATCCACAGGATTTTCATTGGCTAATTTTTGCAAGTAAATCACCAGGCCTTTCTTCCTCATCTGCCTTAGTCTGGAAGCTCTGCTGAAACCCCTTCATTATGAGTGATCCTGCTGGTATTTGAAATACTGGTAGCATAGCTTGCAGCATCACAAATATGCAAGTGACCACATTTCAACAAACTGACAGACAAGCGGTAAATCAATATACAGACGGAGATGTATCATTACACAATTATACATATATATCAGTATAAAAAAATTAATAAATATTTTCCCAGTCAGAGTTTCTATTTCTTCTTTGACTAGTTTTTACAAATTATCTTTTTTTTTTTTTTTTGGAAGATTTGTTCATCACATTTAAATAGTAAAGTTTATTGGAATAAAGTTGCTTATAATATCTTCTTATGTTTTTATTTCTTCATGATCTGCAGTAAAAACACCCTTTTCATTTCTCATATTGGTAATAGGCTTTATCTCTTATTTTCCTGATCAGCCTTGCAAGGAGTTTATCAGATTTATTAATCTCTCTTAGAATTTCTACTTTATCGATTTCTGCTCTTAATCTTTACTATTTCCTTCCTTCTACGCCCTTTGGGTTCGATGTGCTCTTCTTTTCTAGATTCTTTAAGATATTTTTTGACTATTTTTTCTCTTACATGCATTTAATGCCATAAATTTCCCTCTAAGAACTGTTTCAGTTGCATCCCACAGGTTTGAGAATGTAATATTTTCACCACTGAGTTAAAAAATATTTCCTAATTTCCATTTTGAATTATTCTGTGACACACAGGTTTTTCAGAAGTTTAGTTCTCAATTTCTAAAACACACGGAGACTGCCTAGTCATCATTGTGTAACTGAATTCTAGCTGCATTCCTGAGAATTAAGCCAGAAAAGAAATTCTTGCGTTTTCTCCCTTTTGAAAGCTGAGGCTTCCTTTATGGCCCAACATATTAATTCTGTGCTTGTTGAGTTCTATATATGTCAATTAGTTCAAGCTGATTAATTCTGATCTAGGGTCTTCTGGTTCTTGTCTACTCATTCTATTAGTAAAAAAAGAGGTGAGCTATTAAGAAATAGTAATGATGTCAAGTTGAGGGGATTCAATAAAGGAGACCAGAAGGAAGGAGTATCAGGACTGAGGTCAGCACAATTAGCAAGTACTAGTGCCATTTACTGAGAAGTATCAATTTTAAAGGGGGAATCCTTGGCTTTGTTGTATATTTGAGAAGTCTAGTTAAAGAACCCAAGTTGGCAGCTGGACATATGAGTGTGGAGCTATAAGAGAGGTAAGGTCTAGAAACAGACTTTGAAGGGATTGGCATCCAGATGATCAGTGGAGGCACAGTAATGGGTGTGAATGTCAAGAAGGGTATACAATGAAAAGTTGGAATGATACTTAAGGAACTCCAGCATTTAATGATCAGTTAGAGCAGAAGAACCATGAAAAAAAAAAATAAAAACCAACCAAACCCATTGCTGTCAAGTTGATTCCTAGTCATAGTGACCCTATAGGACAGGGGAGAACTGTTCCATAGGGTTTCCAAGGAGTGGCTGGTGGATTCAAACTGCTGACCTTTTGGTTAGCAGTGTAGCTCTTAACCACTGTGCACCAGGGCTCCCAACTAAAAAGACTCAATCAGAGAGTAAAAAAATGTGTGGTATCATCTTATGACAAATACAACTCAAGACAAGAAGGCAAAGGAAGGCCGTTTCATAGAGGAAGTGGTCAACAGCGTCAAGTGCTGCCTGCAGATCAGGCAATATCAATCCTGAAAGTCCCTAGAGAAATGGAGATTATTAGTAATCCTAGTGTGAGGTGTCTGAGAAAATAAGCCTTATTTGAGCAAGTCCAGAAAAGGGTGGGAAGGGAGAATTTGGAGGCAATAGGTTAGATGACTTCCAAAAAATTTTCCTTAAGAGAAGAGAGGTTTAGGTCAAGTTGAAGAGACTTGGTGGAGGGGTATACTACTCATGTTAAAGGTACGTGCTTCTCTGGCTAAAGTACTCACTCAATAATTACTTGTTAATTGAACTGCTCCCCAGTACACACACACACACACACACACACACACACACACACACACGTCCTTATGTTCCATCATCATCATCTGTCACGCACCTACGGGCACAGCCCAATAAATAATTGCATAGTCTTGACAATATACACCAAGTGCAAGAGCAGGTAATTCAGTTCTTCACATAATTGAATTTAATAGCTTCATGTTAAACCATAAGGATGTATTTCTTAATAAGTTTCTATATTAAAAAAACAATTGTCAAAAAAATTGTCAAGCTTCAAATGCCCTGTATAACATTATCATCAAATTTCAATGTTTGCCTTGTCTAGGAATTGCTTGCAGAAATAGAACATATGAAGTATCTTTGGGGCTTCACTGTTAGAGGGATAATATGAGGGGAAGATGTTAATTTCCAGTATAAAATTTTATTTTTAAGTAAACACCACATTGTAGAAGCTATTTTAGGAAATTTAATGTGACTGAAAGGCTACCCTAAACACAAACACTAAGTTAGAACAAAAGAAACCTTATACATATGCCTCTAAGCCATTTCTGGTGTTAAACAGAGCATGTTTACAAATTGTGTAAATTTTTAAGCCACTGAATCAACACAAAACTTTCAGAACCAAAAAAAAAAAAAAAATCTTTCAAAGGAATGATTGTACTTTTCAAAAGCAAGAAGCAAAATTTAAATGTAAATCCCTTTTTTTTAAATAAACATCTCACATAGTTTCACTATGCCCTGCTTCCAAAACATCAAACCTGTCCAGCTTCCTTTTATTACTCACATGACATTTCAAAGCATTTTTCCAGCCCACGCCTATATCGACAGAAGCAGGAGACATTTATTGTCTACCCATGGAACAATTACACGTCCTCAGAGCAGACAGGAAAACTCAATAATCCTAACATGCTATGAATAATTTTATTGAAAGCCTCTAGAGATTTTTAACCAGTTTCAAAACACATACTCAAAGAGAATCACATCATTATGTCCTTAAGGCAGTCTTTTATAAAAGTAAAATTATTGTGTTTTCCTCAGTTAAAAATACTGGAAGAATCACAGAGTTCCATGAGTATAGAAATCTGAGTCTTGGATGACCTGGTTTCTGCCACTCTTGCAACATTTCTCAAAATTGTTCAGATGGGGTGATTGCCATAAGGCATTGATCCCATCATATGGATTAGAATCTATTTAACTAGGGGAAATTATGACTTTATTATACACACCACTCTCTCGTTCACACACACATAACAACATATATACACAACCATGTATTACCAGTTATTTCCAGCGTCTCCTTTTTCTTTGCTATATTTTATAATAATGCATTTATTCAATAAATATCTGTGGGTATCTAAGTGCTAGGGATATTCCAGCCATTGAGGCTACATCGGTAAGCAAAATGGAGTCCCTGTTCTCATGGAGGTTATGGTCTACTTGGAAGAGACAGACGGTAAACAAATATTTAATATGTTGAGTGACAATAAGGAAAAGAACAACAGCTAAGGAGGAGAGGGCCAGGCTGCCATTTTTTCTTTTTTTTTTAATTTGATTTTACTGTGGTAAAATAATGAATAACATAAAATTTTCCATGTTTACCATTTTTCAGTGTACAGTCCACTGGCATTAATTGCTTTTGCAGGCTGCTATTTTTATATCACTCATCAAGAAAACCACCTCTACTCATTTTTATACCTCATCGAAAATCCACCTAAGATCAAGGAAGTAGAGGGCAGAAGGAAATGAAGAAACACCATATCGATACATGTAGGGGAAGAGCCTTCCATACAGAGGAAGGAACAAGTGCAGAAGGCAGAGGGGGCAGTCCACGCAGGGACAAGGAGAAGCAGCAAGTAGGCCAGCATGGTTGGAGCACAGCCAGCAAGGGGGCATAGGCAGGAGAGGAGTTCAAAGAGGGGGAGGGGACTAGATGATGCAAGCCCAAGTAGGCCACTGTGAAGACCCTGATTTTACTCTGAGTGGGCTGGGAAGCTGCTGGTGGGTTAAAAATTATGCCAGTGACTCCTTACTAGTTCCTACAATGTACCTGGTCCTGGTTCACTGCTTCATATACATCATCAGCAACCTTCAAAATAACCTTATACAATGTACATTTTTTACTCTAACTTTACAAATGATGAACATGCACCTTGCTACAGTGCTGGGAACTGAACCCAGGTCTACCTAGCTCATCTGTGCTCTACAGGGGCATTACTGGCATTTGGGGAAGAATACTTCTTTGTTGTCCTATGCATGGTACGATGACATTTATCAACCCCAGGCCCATCTCCTACATGCCAACAATGTCCCTTGTCATTGCGACTAGCAAAAACATCACATACATTTTCAAAATTCACAATAGGGTCACTGCCTCCATTACTTGGAACCACCAGCACAGTACCTGCTTACCTCCGCACTTTGCCCCACCACCCTTGTTTCATCCTGCCAGCAGAAATGGGGCATCTGGAGCGAAATTTATAAGAAAGATGTATAAGCAAAAGACATTAAAGTTGGACTCTTTTCTCCATTACCACACTCTTGATTTGGATATCCTCCCTTGTATCAAACCCTGAAACAATGATATTATTGTTAAATATCAGAGTTGGAATACAGTTGTCCAGCCCAGAGAATAACATAATACTCTCCAGGCAGAGTTGAACCCTGTGAGTCTTTGGAATAACAAAATAATTGCCTGTGGACTTGGGGATGCAATGGGCTCTGAAGAAATATTAAAAATTGAGAAGATTTTCTTCAAGGACTTAGATATATTCAAATGAGTTTGGTGAGGGAAAGACAATATGAAATAACTAGGAAAAACTCCATAGCAATGCTTAGTCATATATATATATATGTAAGCATGATACTCAATCCCACCACGTGAGAATGCTTAGACAAAAAACTCTAAAAACTAATACTGAGACATCAATAGGTCTTTAGAAGACAGACAATCATTGAAAAGATATGACTCAAGATGTCCCAAATTGTAGGGATAAGTCTATATTATTAACTAAAATATTAATCATCCTTACAACTGAATTTGAAGAGAGCTTGAAAATGAGCAGAATTTGAAACCAAGCCCAACTCTTTATAAGAAACTCATTGAAAAGACATCACTCATGATAACCAAAGTTGCAGGGATAAATCTTTATTATTGTCTGTCTGAAACATTAGTTATGTTTACAAAAGAATTTGAAGAGAGCTTGAAAATTGGCAAAATTGGAAGCCAACCGCAACCAAGGAGGTTGTTTCAGTAGGAGACATTTCAATGAGTGGTTTAGAAACAGAGTTTGATTCTAAGTGAAGGAGACACAGAAATGTTGCTACAGTAATTAAAAAGCCCTTATATTTAAAGCTTAAAAAATAATATCAATAAAACTATTCCACCAATCCACCCTCCATTCAGAACTGGAAATCTAGCAAACATGCTTCTCTTAGAGCCTTGAAAAACTACCTAAGGGGTATATTATTTAAAAAAAGATTTAAAATAAAAAAAAGAGCAACAGTTTAAAAGGCTGATTCTACTCTTTCTTATTCCCTCAGAATCAGTCAATACAAAAGTAGGTGTTACCTGAACATCGTATCAGACTGGCATAAAACCTGCACACAAGAAGTTTACAAACAGTAAGAATTCTGTAGGCCAGGGTACATCTATGTCAACTGACATAAAATAGTTCATAAAGACAACTTGCTACATCCTACTTTGGTGAAGAGCAACTGGGGTCTTTAAAAGCTTGTAAGGGGCCATCTAAGATACAACTATTGTTCTCTTTCTGTCTCAAGCAAAGGGAAGTGAAGAAAACCACAGACTCAAGAAAACAATTAGTCCAAACAACTAATGGACCACAGGAACCACAGCCCCCACCAGCCTGAGAACAGAACTAGATGGTATCCGGCTATTACTACTGACTGCTCTGATTAGGAACACAATCAAAGGTCCAGGTTAGAGTGGGGGGAAAAAATGTAAAACAAAATTCAAATTACTTAAAAAAAAAAACAGATTTACTGGTTGGAGAGAGACTGGAGGAACCCCAGAAACTATAAACCTTGGACATCCTTCTAACTTGGAACTGAAGGCATTCTCAGAGATCACCTTTCAGCCAAATAATAGACAGGCCTATAAATAAACACGTGTTAACACGTGAGTAAAGTGCTCCTTAAAACAATCACCTCCATGCTACCAAAAGGATAACATATGCCTAAAAGCAAAGATGAGAAGGCAGGAAGGGGCATGAAAACTGGACAGATGGAAATGGGGAACTCAGGGTGGTAATGGGGAGAGTGCTGGCACATTGTGGGGAGTGCAAACTATGTCATGGAACAATCTGTGTATAACTATTCCATGGGAAACTAGTTTGCGCTGTAATTCTTCCCTTAAAGCACAATAAAAAAGAAAAAAAAATTCAGTGGGGAGCAAGACAGTGTTTAATATATACTAAGGATATACAGTATTTAATGATGGTATTTAAAGAGGTTTTTAATCATATAGTCTATACAAAAGGAGCCAATGAAGGGGGAAAGCAAGGTGGGGAATTTTCCTCAAGGGATAATGAAGTAACAAGAGCAAAATTTAAAGAAAAAAAATGAAATTCAGAGCAGATTGATACCGTCATGCTCAAAACTGAACCAACTATCTTCCAGAATAGCTACAAACAAAAGAAAAACAAAAAACTGACTACAGGAAATGCTAGGAGGACAGGGAGCAACTGGAGCTCTCAGGCAGTGCTGATAAAACGCACTCCCGTAGAGTTGATTCTGACTCATAGTAACCCTATAAGACAGAGCCGAACTGTCCCATAGGGTTTGTAAGGAGTGGCTGGTGCATTCGAACTGCTGACCTTTTAGTTAGCAGCTGAACTCTTAACCACTGAAGGGCTCCGCATTGGTGACGGGAATGCAAAATAGTACAGCCAGTTTGAAAAACACTTTGACCGTTCTTTATGCAATTAAACATATACTTACCATATGACACAGCAAACTCACAGGTAATTACTCAAGGGAAATGAAAACCTAACCACACACAGATCTGTAAGGGAATGTTTCAAGATGTTTTATTTAAAATTATCAAAACCTTGAAATAATCCAATTTTCCACTAACTAGTGAATGGATTAAAAAAAAAAAAAAGTATGCTACATCCATACAATGAAACGCTACTCAGAAACTGAAAGGAATGAACCTCTGATACACAAAGCAACGTAGATAAATCTCAGTAGCATTATGCTAAGTAAGAGAAAGCTGGACAATGAATAAGGAAGACTGAAGAAGAATCGATTGCTTTGAATCACGGTGTTGGTGAAGAATATTGAATATACATACCATGGACTGCCAGAAGAACAAACAAATCTGCCTTGAAAGAAGTACAGTCCGAATGCTCATTAGAAGGGATGATGGTGAGACTTCATCTTATGTACTTTGGACATGTTATCAGAAGGGACCAGTCCCTGGAGAAGGGCATCATGCTTGGGAAAGTAGAGGGTCAGCAAAAAAGAGGAAGGCCCTCAATGAGGGGGGGAAAGAATGACTATAAAAGGAAACAAGGAAATTGGGGGCAGGGGAGTGACAGAACCCTGTGTCATAATTGTGGAGGCAATTACATGGCTGACTACTTTGACAAACTTCAGACAACTAAAATAAGGAAATCTAAAAAGGGTAAATTTTACTGTATGCAACTTATACTTCAATGAACCAAATAAAACCCTCAATGAGACGGATTGAGACAGCGGCTGCAATAATGGGCTTAAATATAACAAGGATTGGGAGGACGGTGCAGGACCCGGCAGTGTTTCGTTCTGTTGTACATGGGGTCCCTATGAGTTGGAACCAACGTGACGGCACCTAACAACAACAACAACAATCTTAAAAAATAAAATAAAACTGAAACAACTGGATTTCAATCAACTCACAAAGCAGTTCTTCAAAACAAATTGAAATGATACAATTTACTTTAGTAATCCACGGTCTTCGCCAATCCTGCCAATATGGACAAGTCCTGTGTCACAATGTCACTTATATCTTATAGTTCCCTCAAATGTCATCTGTGGTCCCTTTTGCACAGTAGCTCAAAAATGTTTTATGTTGTTCTGAATAAAACCAAACAGACTAAGTCCCTGAGCTCAGGAAGCATACATCCTAGGGGAAGAGACTGCCAAAAAACTATAATAATAAAATATTATTTTTAATAATAATATTATATAATTTATAATAATAAAATAAAACATTAGGTCCCCTCACCTAATCCATATGTCAGTCAGAAACAAGCCTTTTTGAAGGTTTAAACACAGAAGAAAATTTACTTTGATGGTTACAATGGTGGGGAGGGAAGGGGAGGGGTATTCACTAATTAGATAGTAGACAAGAATTATTTTAGGTGAAGGGAAGGGCATAATAGAGGGGAAGTCAGAACAACTGGACTAATACAAAAGCTAAGAAGTTTCCTGAATACAACCAAACACTTTGAGGGTCAGAGTAGCAGGAGCAGGGGTCTGAGGACTATGGTTTCAGGGGACATCTAGGTCAACCAGCATAACAAAGTATATTAAGAAAACATTCTGCATCCCACTTTGGTGAGTGGCGTCTGAGGTCTTAAAAACTAGTAAGTGGGTCTCAACCCACCTGGAGCAAAGGAGAATGAAGAACACCAAAGACATAAGGAAAATACAAGCACAGGAGAAAGAAAGGGCCACATAAACCAGAAACTCCACCAGCCTGAGACCAGAAGAACTAGATGGGTACCCAGCTACCACCAATGACTGTCCTGAAAGGGAACACAACAGAGAATCCCTGATGGAACAGGAGAAAAGTGGGAGGCAGAACTCAAATTCTAGTAAAAAGATCAGACTTAATGGTCTGACTGAGACTGGTGGGACCCCAGAGGAAATGGCCCTCAGACTCTCTGTTAGCTCAAAACTAAAGCCATTCCCGAAGCCAACTCTTCAGTCAAAGATTAGACTGTACTATAAAGACATAAAATCATTCTGGCAGGGAGTGTGCTTCTTAGCTCAAGTAGACACATGAGACTATGTAGGCAGCTCCTGTCTGGAGGCAAGATGAGAAGTTGAAGGGGGACAGGAGCTGCTTGAATGGACACAGGAAATAGAGGGTAGAGAGGGAAGTGTGCTGTCTCATTAGCGGGAGAACAGCCAGGAGTACATAGCAAGGTGTGTATAAGTTTTTGTATGAGAAACTGACTGGATTTGTAAATTTTCACTTAAAGCACAATTTAAAAAAAAAAGAAAGAAACAAACCTTTTTGAGCTGTTCTGAGGGAAGAAAGGAGGTTTCATAGCACAAAAAGGTGGATCACAGGCCTCACACTCTCAGGGCCATCAACCGTGCTGCATACAAGAGACTATGGTGCGTGTGTGTGTGCACACGCATGGGTGTGTGAGTGCCCACACACATAAGAGCACACATGCCTGTCTAAAGAGATTTAAAGATGTTATCTAGTTTTACTTAAAAACATTATTCAAAAACAATTGACTGAAGATACTTCTAATAATGAAGGACAGGCAAAAATATAAAAAAAGTAGCAATTATACTTGTAGCATGAGCTTTTTTTAATCAAACAATTAAGAGATAATAAATGATGATGATGACATGCTCAATCTCATTGCTCTTACTAAAAAAATGAGTATATAATTATTAATAAATTAGGTGAGAGAAAAAAGTTTTATGCTCATGGTAAGTTTTAAAACGTTTCATCAGTGCTCATTTCATCTTTATCTCATCCTTCCTTTTTTAGCATCCTTATTAAGATACACT
Organism: Elephas maximus indicus; assembly: GCF_024166365.1. Taxonomy (NCBI): domain Eukaryota; kingdom Metazoa; phylum Chordata; class Mammalia; order Proboscidea; family Elephantidae; genus Elephas; species Elephas maximus. The sequence continues at coordinate 84,604,358 of NC_064831.1, read as the reverse complement.
TTACATATCATAAAATTTATCCATTTTAAGTGTACAATTAAATAACATTTAATAAATATAATACTGAGTTGTGAAACCATCACCACAATCTATATTTAGAACCTACTTCCTTTTGAACATCTCTATTAATGGAAATTATGACGTACACATTACTTCTGAATTATCTATGTGCAATCTGAAAAAAAAAAACAAACCCATTGCCATCCAGTCAATTCTGACTCATCGTGCCTCTACAGGACAGAGTGTAACTGCCCCATAGGGTTTCCAAGGAACAGCTGGTAGATTTGAACTGCCAACCTTTTGGTTAGCAGCCATTGTGCCACCAGGGCTCCATATACACTCTACAGGTTAATAAATGCATACACATGGGGTATGTGTTTTAAAATATTTAACGATAGAGATGGATGCATGGTGCCCACAGTATTAAGACACCGGCCATAATGTCCCCCCAGTTCATGTAACCTCTTGCGCAACCCACGTTGGACTCTGGTCCTTATCTGTCTCTCTTATACCTTCACTCTGTTTCTATAATTCCCAGTGCCTTTTTCTGCACATCAAGTTCTGTATATGTGATCCATGATAAAATATAGGAGGAAGAGCAAATGCGGTTCTTTTAGAGACAAATGTTTGGCGATTGTATCAGAAGCAGGGATTCCTCAGCAGAGTTCGTGTCTCCCGGCTAGGTCTGCAGAAGAAGTCAAATGAAGTAAAGCCCAACCGGAAGATTCTAAGTCTAATCAGAGACCTGTGTACACATAAACAGATTACAAATCAGTGTAAGAGGCTTCTACATATCAAGCTGTCCACTGAGGAGCCAAGAAACAACTACTGGGTTCCAGAAATAGCTATGCACATACTGAACAACAGCTCTGACTTAATATAAAGATGGTGAGTGTCAGACCTTTCTGAACTGGTCAAACTCAGGGACAAATTGAGCTTATCTTTCTCTAACCTCATAGTTTGTTCTAACATCACCTCAGCTTTACCTGTTCACACCCGACTCCCTTTCACCCTAATTATTCCCTTCAATTTTATTTTTTGTGAGCAGATGGCATAAACATTTTTATAAAGTGTTTCAAATACTTGAGGGTAAAAGGAAAGGAAAAGAAAGTTAGGTGTGGATAACTGAGTGAATTAATAATTTACATTGGAGAACTTATTATGTGATAAGCCCTTTCTAAAATACATTTAAACAGATTCTTTTGTTAATTCCTAGCACTATGAAGGAGGCAGTGTTAGCATTCTCATTTCAAAAGATGAGAAAACAAAGCATGAAGAGGTTGTCAGCCCAAGATCACATAGACAGAAAGTGGTAGAGCCAGAATTTAAAACCAGGGCAACTGAATCCGTGGCCAGCTTTCTTTTTCTCTCTTTCTCTCTTTTTTTTTTTTTATTGTGCTTTAGAGGAAGTTTACAATTCAAGTTAGTTCCCATCATAGACTGAATTGTGTCCCCCCCCAAAATATGTGTCAACATGGTTAGGCCATGATTCCCAGTACTGTGTGGTTCTCTCCTCCATTTTGTGATTATAATTTAATGTTGAGAGGATTAGGGTGGCATTGTAACACCACCCTTACTCAGGTCACCACCTGAGTAAAGGAAGCTTCCCTGGGGTGTGGCCTGTACCACCTTTTATCTCTCAAAAAATAAAATGAAAGGGAACCAAGGAGAGAGTTGGGGACCTCATACCACCAAGAAAGCAGCACCAGGAGCAGAGCGCATCCTTTGGACATGTGGTCCCTGCGCCTGAGAAGCTCCTAAACCAGGGAAAGATTGAGGACAAGGACCTTCCTCCAGAGCCAACAGAGAGAGGAAGCCTTCCCCTGGAGCCGATGCCCTGATTTGGGACTTGTAACCTACTAGACTGTGAGAAAATTAATTTCTATTTATTAAAGCCACCCACTTGTGCTATTTTCTGTTACAACGGCACTAGATGACTAAGACAGTTTCTCATACAAAAACTTATACATACGTTGTTATGTGACCCTAGTTGCTCTCCGTGTATGTGACAACACACTCCCCCTTCCCACCCTGGATTTCCCGTGTCCATTCAACCAGCTCCTGTTTCCCTCTGCCTTCTCATCTCACCTCCGGACAGCAGCTGCCCGCATAGTCTCATATGTCTACTTGAGCTAAGAAGCACACTCCTCACCAGAATCATTTTATGTCTTATAGTCCAGACTAATCTTTGACTGAAGAGTTGGCTTCAGGAATGGTTTTAGTTTTGGGCTAACAGAGAGTCTGGGGGCCATGTCCTCTGGGGTCTCTCCAGTCTCAGTCAGACCATTAAGTCTGATCTTTTTACTAGAATTTGAGTTCTGCCTCCCACTTTTCTCCTGTTCCATCAGGAATTCTCTGTTGTGTTCCCTGTCAGGGCAGTCATTGGTGGTAGCCTGGCACCATCTAGTTCTTCCAGTCTCAGGCTGATGGGGTCTCTAGTTTATGTGGCCCTTTCTATCTCTTGGGCTTATATTTTCCTTGTGTCTTTGATGTTCTTCATTCTCCTTTGCTCCAGCTGGGTTGAGACCAACTGATGCATCTTAGGTGGCCGTTTACAGCTTTTAAGCCCCAGATGCCACTAACCAAAGTGGGATGCAGAATGTTTTCTTTTTTTTTTAATAATTTTTATTGAGCTTTAAGTGGACGTTTACAAATCAAGTCAGTCTGTCATATATAAGCTTATATACACCTTAGTCCATACTCTCACTTCCTCTCCCCCTAATGAGTTAGCCCGCTCCCTCCTTCCAGTCTCTCCTTTCGAGACAATTTTGCCAGTTTCTAACCCTCTCTACTCTCCTATCTCCCCTCCAGACAGGAGATGCCAACACAGTCTCAAGTATCAACACCTCATACAAGTAGCTCACTCTTCGTCAGCATCTCTCTCCAACCCATTGTCCAGTCCCTTCCATGTCTGATGAGTTGTCTTCAGGAATGGTTCCTGTCCTGGGCCAACAGAAGGTTTGGGGACCATGACTGCCGGGATTCTTCTAGTCTCAGTCAGACCACTAAGTCTGGTCTTTTTATGAGAATTTGGGGTCTGCATCCCACTGATCTGCTCCCTCAGGGGTTCTCTGTTGTGCTCCCTGTCAGGGCAGTCATCAGCTATGGCTGGGCACCATCTACTTCTTCTGGTCTCAGGATGATGTAAGTCTCTGGTTCATGTGGCCCTTTCTGTCTCTTGGGCTCAAAGTTATCATGTGACCTTGCTGTTCTTCATTCTCCTTTGATCCAGGTGGGTTGAGACCAATTGACGCATCTTAGATGGCCGCTTGTTAGCATTTAAGACCCCAGACGCCACATTTCAAAGTGGGATGCAAAATGTTTTCATAATAGAATTATTTTGCCAATTGACTTAGAAGTCCCCTTAAGCCATAGTCCCCAAACCCCCGCCCTTGCTCCGCTGACCTATGAAGTATTCAGTGTATCCCAGAAACTTCTTTGCTTTTGGTCCAGTCCAGTTGAGCTGACCTTCCATGTATTGAGTATTGTCCTTCCCTTCACCTAAAGTAGTTCTTATCTACTAACTAATCAGTAAATAACCCTCTCCCACCCTCCCTCCCTCCCCCCCTTGTAACTACAAAAGTATGTGTTCTTCTCAGTTTATAATATTTCTCAAGATCTTATAATAGTGGTCTTACACAATATTTGTCCTTTTGCCTCTGACTCATTTCGCTCAGCATAATGCCTTCCAGGTTCCTCCATGTTATGAAATGTTTCACAGATTCGTCACTGTTCTTTATCGATGCGTAGTATTCCATTGTGTGAATATACCACAATTTATTTAACCATTCATCCATTGATGGACACCTTGGCTGCTTCCAGCTTTTTGCTATTGTAAACAGAGCTGCAATAAACATGGGTGTGCATATATCTGTTCGTGTGAAGGTTCTTATTTCGCTAGGGTATATTCTGAGGAGTGGGATTTCTGGGTTGTATGGTAGTTCTATTTCTAACTGTTTAAGAAAACGCCAGATAGATTTCCAAAGTGGTTGTACCATTTTACATTCCCACCAGCAGTGTATAAGAGTTCCAATCTCTCCACAGCCTCGCCAACATTTATTATTTTGTGTTTTTTGGATTAATGCCAGCCTTGTTGGAGTGAGATGGAATCTCATCGTAGTTTTAATTTGCATTTCTTTAATGGCTAATGATCGAGAGCATTTTCTCATTTATCTGTTAGCTGCCTGAATATCTTCTTTAGTGAAGTATTTGTTCATATCCTTTGAACACTTCTTGATTCGGTTGTTTGTCTTTTTGTGGTTGAGTTTCAACAGAATCATATAGATTTTAGAGATCAGGCGCTGGTCGGAGATGTCATAGTTGAAAATTTTTTCCCAGTCTCTAGGTGGTCTTTTTACTCTTTTGGTGAAGTCTTTAGACGAGCATAGGTATTTAATTTTTAGGAGCTCCCAGTTATCTGGTTTCTCTTCGTCATTTTTGGTAATGTTTTGTATTCTGTTTATGCCTTGTATTGGGGCTCCTAACATTGTCCCTATTTTTTCTTCCACGATCTTTATCATTCAGGTCTTTATGTTTAGGTCTTTGATCCACTTGTAGTTTTTGTGCATGGTGTGAGGTATGGGTCCTGTTTCATTTTTTTGCAAATGGATATATAGTTATGCCAGCACCATTTGTTAAAAAGACTATCTTTTCCCCAATTAACTGACACTGGGCCTTTGTCAAATATCAGCTGCTCATATGTGGATGGATTTATATCTGGGTTCTCACTTCTGTTCCATTGGTCTATGTGCCTGTTGTTGTACCAGTACCAGGATGTATAATATGTTCTAAAATCAGGTAGAGTGAGGCCTCCCACTTTCTTCTTCTTTTTCAGTAATGCTTTACTAATCCGGAGCTTTTTTCCCTTCCATATGAAGTTGGTGACTTGTTTCTCCATCACATTAAAAAATGTCATTGGAATTTGTATCAGAAGTGCATTGTATGTATAGATGGCTTTTGGTAGAATAGACATTTTTACTATGTTATGTCTTCCTATCCATGAGCAAGGTATGTTTTTCCACTTAAGTAGGTCCTTTTTAGTTTCTTGTAGTAGTACTTTGTAGTTTTCTTTGTATAGGTCTTTTACATCTTTGGTAAGATTTATTCCTAAGTATTTTATCTTCTTGGGGGCTACTGTGAATGGTATTGATTTGGTGATTTCCTCTTCAATGTTCTTTTTCTTGACGTAGAGGAATCCAAATGATTTTTGTATGTTTATCTTATAACCTGAGACTCTGCCAAATTCTTCTATTAGTTTCAGTAGTTTTCTGGAGGATTCCTTAGGGTTTTCTGTGTATAAGATCATGTCATCTGCAAACAGAGATAATTTTACTTCCTCCTTGCCAATCTGGATGCCCTTTATCTCTTTGTCTAGCCTAATTGCTCTGGCTAGGACCTCTAGCACAATGTTCAATAAGAGCGGTGATAAAGGGCATCCTTGTCTGGTTCCCGTTCTCAAGGGAAATGCTTTCAGGCTCTCTCCATTTAGAGTGATGTTGGCTGTTGGCTTTGTATGGATGCCCTTTATTATGCTGAGGAATTTTCCTTCTATTCCTATTTTGCTGAGAGTTTTTATCATAAATGGGTGTTGGAGTTTGTCAAATGCCTTTTCTTTATCAGTTGATAAGATCATGTGGTTTTTGTCTTTTGTTTTATTTATATGGTGGATTACATTAATGGTTTTTCTAATATTAAACCAGCCTTGCATACCTGGTATAAATCCAACTTGGTCATGGTGGATTATCTTTTTGATATGTTGTCGAATTCTATTGGCTAGAATTTTCTTGAGGATTTTTGCATCTATGTTCATGAGGGATATACGTCTGTAATTTTCTTTTTTTGTGATGTCTTTACCTGGTTTTGGTGTCAGGGAGATGGTGGCTTCATAGAATGAGTTGGGTAGTATTCCGTCATTTTCTATGCTTTGAAACACCTTTAGTAGTAGTGGTGTTAACTCTTCTCCGAAAGTTTGGTAGAACTCTGCAGTAAAGCCATCCGGGCCAGGGCTTTCTTTTGTTGGGAGTTTTTTGATTACCGTTTCAATCTCTTTCTTTGTTATGGGTCTATTTAGTTGTTCTACTTCTGATTCTGTTAGGTTAGGTAGGTAGTGTGTTTCTAGGAATTCAACCATTTCTTCTAGGTTTGCAAATTTGTTACAGTACAATTTTTCGTAATAATCTGATATGATTCTTTTAATTTCAGTTGGGTCTGTTGTGATGTGGCCCATCTCGTCTCTTATTCGGGTTGTTTCCTTTCCTGTATTTCTTTAGTCTGTCTGGCCAATGGTTTATCAATTTTGTTAATTTTTTCAAAGAACCAGCTTTTGGCTTTGTTAATTCTTTCAATTGTTTTTCTGTTCTCTAATTCATTTAGTTCAGCTCTAATTTTTATTATTTGTTTTCTTCTGGTGCCTGATGGATTCTTTTGTTGCTCACTTTCTATTTGTTCAAGTTGTAGGGACAGTTCTCTGTTTTTGGCTCTTTTTTCTTTTTGTATGTGTGCATTTATCGATATAAATTGACCTCTGAGCACTGCTTTTGCTGTGTCCCAGAGGTTTTGATAGGAAGTGTCTTCATTCTCGTTGCATTCTATGAATTTCTTTATTCCCTCCTTAATGTCTTCTATAACCCAGTCTTTTTTCAGGAGGGTATTGTTCAGTTTCCATGTACTTGATTTCTTTTCCCTAATTTTTCTGTTATTGATTTCCACTTTTATGACCTTGTGGTCTGAGAAGATGCTCTGTAATATTTCAATGTTTTGGATTCTGCAAAGCTTTGTTTTATGACCTAATATGTGGTCTATTCTAGAGAATGTTCCATGTGCGCTAGAAAAAAAAGTATACTTTGCAGCAGTTGGGTGGAGTGTTCTGTACAAGTCTATGAGGTCAAGTTGGTTGACTGTAGCAATTAGGTCTTCCGTGTCTCTATTGAGCTTCTTACTGGAAGTCCTGTCCTTCTCCGAAAGTGGTGTGTTGAAGTCTCCTACTATAATTGTGGAGGTGTCTATCTCACTTTTCAGTTCTGTTAAAGTTTGTTTTATGTATCTTGCAGCCCTGTCATTGGGTGCATAAATATTTAATATGGTTATATCTTCCTGGTGAATTGTCCCTTTAATCATTATGTAGTGTCCTTCTTTATCCTTTGTGGTGGATTTAACTTTAAAGTCTATTTTGTCAGAAATTATTATTGCTACTCCTGCTCTTTTTTGCTTATTGTTTGCTTGATATGTTTTTTTCCATCCTTTGAGTTTTGGTTTGTTTGTGTCTCTAAGTCTAAGGTGTGTCTCTTGTAGGCAGCATATAGACGGATCGTGTTTCTTTATCCAGTCTGAGACTCTATGTCTCTTTTCTGGTGCATTTAGTCCATTTACATTCAGCGTAATCATAGATAAGTATGTGTTTAGTGATGTCATTTTGATGCCTTTTTGTGTGTGTTGTTGACAATTTCATTTTTCCACTTACTTTTTTGTGCTGAAACGTTTTTCTTTGTAAATTGTGTGTTACTCATTTTCATAGTATTTGACTTTCTGTTAGCTGAGTCGTTATGTTTTTCTTGGTTTTTATTTTGAGTTATGGAGTTGTTATACCTCTTTGTGGTTACCTTAATATTTATCCCTATTTTTCTAAGTAAAAACCTAACTTGTATTGTCCTATATCGCCTTGTATCCCTCTCCATATGGCAGTTCTATGCCACCTGTATTTAGTCCCTCTTTTTGATTATTGTGATCTTTTACATAGTGACTTCAATGATTCCCTGTTTTGAGTATTTTTTTCTTTTTAAAATTAATCTTAATTTGTTTTTGTGATTTCCCTATTTGAGTTGATATCAGGATGTTCTGTTCTGTGACCTTGTGTTGTGCCAGTATCTGATATTATTGGTTTTTTGACCAATTTCCTTTAGTATTTCTTGTAGCTTTGGTTTGGTTTTTGCAAATTCTCTAAGCTTGTGTTTATCTGTAAATGTTTTAATTTCGCCTTCATATTTGAGAGAGAGTTTTGCTGGATACATGATCCTTGGCTGGCAGTTTTTCTCCTTCAGTGCTCTATATATGTCATCCCATTGCCTTCTTGACTGCATGGTTTCTGCTGAGTAGCCTGAACTTATTGATTCTCCTTTGTAGGAGACCTTTCTTTTCTCCCTGGCTGCTTTTAAAAGTTTCTCTTTATCTTTGGTTTTGGCAAGTCTGATGATAATATGTCTTGGTGATTTTCTTTTTGGATCAATCTTAAATGGGGTTCGATGAGCATCTTGGATAGATATCCTTTCATCTTTCATGATGTCAGGGAAGGTTTCTACCAACAGATCTTCAACTATTCTCTCTGTATTTTCTGTCATCCCTCCCTGTTCTGGGACTCCAATCACATGCAAGTTATTCTTCTTGATAGAGTCCCACATGATTCTTAGGGTTTCTTAATTTTTTAAACTCTTTTATCTGATTTTTTTTGGTGTCAATTCCCTGGTCCTCCAGATCCCCCACCCTGCATTCCAATTGCTTGAGTCTGCTCCTCTGACTTCCTATTGTGTTGTCTAATTCTGTAATTTTATTGTTAATCTTTTGGATTTCTGAATGCTGTCTCTCTATGGATTCTTGCAGCTTATTAATTTTTCCACTATGTTCTTGAATAATCTTTTTGAGTTCTTCTACTCCTTTATCAGTGTGTTCCTTGGCTTTTTCTGTAGATTGCCTTATTTCATTTCTGAGGTCATCCCTGATGTCTTAAAGCATTCTGTAAATTAGTTTTTTATATTCTTCATCTGGCAATTCCAGGATTGTATCTTCATTTGGGAAAGATTTTCATTGTTTAGCTTGGGGAGTTGTAGAAGCAATCATGGTCTGCTTCTTTATGTGGTCTGATATCGACTGCTGTCTCCGAGCCATCTATAAGATATTGTAGTGATTTATTCTATATTTCCTCACTGAGTCTTATCTTGTTTTGTTTTCTTTCAATATATGTAGATGGGCTACTAGATTGCGCTGTCTTGATTGCTGTAGCCCTTGAATCACTTCTGTCCTATTACCAGCTGGTTTGGGCTGTTACCAGATATATAAACATAAGAGTCCATTCACTATTCTTGAGTAGAATCTGATTTTGGGTCAAGTGTGTGGTGCAGACTGTCACCTATCCACCTAGAGAAATAGTGGCGATAGTTGTGTGCACCAGATTCTAGTAGCAGCAGGGGTTCACACTCCGGGGGAGGGGGCAGGATGCTGACAGGCTTCCCCCAAGTGTCAGTGAGGTAGGTGTGTCTCTATTCCTAAAGCACTTTGGTGGGTGGGCTCTGCAGCTGTACCTTAGGCCCCCAGTGCAAGTACCTCTACAGATTGGTAGGTATCACCCTCCTTAGACCCCTAAGGCAGGAAGCTAGGTGATCTGGGGGGAGCTTCAGCTCTCAGTTCCCTGTTGTGGGTCAGTGAGGGCTCTGTTGAATTCGCAGGGATATCAGACCTGGGAAACTTGGCATTCCAGTAATCCGCTAAAACAATTACGGTCAGATCCCTATCAGAAATGCCTTTGCATTATAATAGCCACCTTGTTCCCTGTAGGGATGAAAGCCCAAGACTGTGGATCACATATGTTTGGCTGGAGCTCGTTCTGTGTTTTTAGTCCAATTAGGGAAGGATTTTTGGTCCCTGGGTTTTTTGTAGCTGCTTCTCTCAGGCCAGGAGAATGGGTTAGGAAAAGATCAAAAAAAAAAAAAGAAAGAAAAAAACCACAGTGCACTTCACTCTCTGGCTCAGGAAATTCCAATGTTAATGAAGCCGCCTGGGAAGGGGAGGGAAGGGTTCAGATAAATAGGAGAGAGTAGCACCCCGGAATATAGACAAAGTTACTTATCTTGCTTGGGATGACTGTTTTATCTGAGATTCCCGAGGGTCTCGTTGATTGTGTGAGCTGGTTGGGTAGACATTGCCCCTGAGGGCCAGGCCCACGTCCCGTGCTTGCGCTGTCTCAGAAGCCGTGGTCAGTTCCTCGGCTGCCAGTCCAAAGCCTAGCGCCAAGGTTCCCCAGCTGGGACGCTGCACTGCAGCCTCCAAAATCAGTTGCTGCCTCCTGGGACTTCTCCTGTCAGCCGCATTGCTGCGCTGCCTGCGTGCACTGGCTGGGGTTCCCCTGAGGTCACTTCAGGGGGCTAGGGCTGCATTCCGTGTTTGCGCCATTTCAGGATGTTGTGCTCAGCTCCCCTGCACCCAGTCCAAATCCTGGCGCCAAGGTTTCCTGACTGGGATGCTGGCTTCAGGCTCCGAAAGCAGTCGTTGCTTCCCCGTGGTTGTTCATTCTCAGTCTCTGTCACTCAGGTCAACTCTTTAGATCTGTGTTTGATGGTCAGGGTTCATAGATTGTCATGTATGTGATCAATTCACTTGTTTTTCTGAGTCTTTGTTGCAAGAGGGATCCGAGGTAGCTTCTACCTAGTCAGCCATCTTGGCCCCACCTCCAGAATGTTTTCTTAATATACTTTGTTATACCATTTGACCTAAATGTCCCCTGAAACCGTGGCCCCCAGGCCCCTGCCCCTGCTACCCGGTCCCTCAAAGTGTTTGGTTGCATTCAGGAAACTTCTTAGCTTGTGGTTTAGCCCAGTTGTGCTGACTTCCCCTGTATTGTGTGTTGCATGGCCAGCCTTCTTAATTACTACACTGTAACACCTCCCAGTTCATGAAGTATGAAGGGATGGAGAAGCTAACTGCTGGACATTAGGGAGTAGATAAGGGTGATTCATTTGCTCAAGTGGAGGTAGAGGCCATGACGAAGGGGAGGTGGCAAACATCTAAGGGGGCTCAAGTGTTAGTACCACCTAAGAGCACCAGGTGCAAAATCCAGGCCTTCCAGGTAAAAGGAACGTTTGGGTGTACTCTCACATCTACCAAATTCAGCTGCTATGAAATAATCGTTTTACAGTGCTCAACCCACAATTCAAAGCATAAATGGCCTCTAGATGTTTTCAGTCTCTCTCTATTGCTTTTGATAGACACTTTGTCCAGTCAGTATTGAGCCAAAAACCGAAGTACATAATGTGCCCTGAACTGCTTAATAAACATCTTAATGGACACAAAGTTAAATCTTTAAGAGTCTACTTTCTACTGTAAGAAAAAAAGCAAACGAAAAAAACTAGTTTTTTCCGTAGAGGAATTATATGCCCAATTAGTTTTGCAACTAAAATAATACAAACTTTTTATAATATGCATTGAGAAGCAATAGATACTTTAAATACATACTAAATTCAACATCAAATGCCACAGCTATGACTTTAACAAATCTTATAGTCATCGTTGAATTGCCTTCACAATCTCAGTTGAAATTAAGAGTGAGTTAATAGACCATTTATCCTGATAGATGATCCTAGGTCAATATAGTTTCAGCAGGGTCTCTGTCATCCCACCCAAAGACACAGTTCACCTTAAGTTGCTAAAAAACAGGATAGGAAACACACACACACACACACACACACACACACAGAGACATGCACACACACACACACACAAATTAAACTGTCATTTTCAAACAATTTGTCAAATGAGAGTTAGCAAACATTATACATATTAAACATATCATGAAATATTGTAATTAATAATAACTGTATAATAATATTATGAAGTTTCACTTATTGGAATTTAATAACACTATTTTGTGTGACTGCAACTGAAAGCCTTTTAAGTATAATTCACTTTTAATCATTCAAAATAAGCTAGATTACCTCAAATGAAAGGACACAGTATATTATATTGCTCGAAGAAACTGTATAATGGCAATAATTAGAGGCAAAGGAAATAAACATTGACTTATTAGTTCTCCCAAAGTTATTAGAGTTTTATCTAATTAGACTAACTTAGATACATAAGAAAGTACAATGTTTTTCAAAAGTCCTTGTAAAAATGGTGCAGGAGGGGGAAGGAGAATTAAAAAAAAAACAGTCCAAGGCTGATTGCTAAGAGATGCAGGTCAGACATACCTCCTCTCTCCAACCTTTTAACCAGTTCTGACACCAGCCACTCCTTCCACGAACTCTCTACTTCTCTGCTGGGTTTGATATTAGGTGCCCACTCTCTGCTTGCTTCCCTTTCCTTTTATCTCTTATAAGATAAAAGGTGGTACAGACCACACTCAAGGGAAACTCCCCTTACAATGGATCAAGGATGTGACCTGGGTAAGGGTGTTACTATCCCACCCTAATTCCCTTTAACATAAAATTACAATCACAAAATGGAGGACAACCACACAATACTGGGATCACGGCCTAACTAAGTAGACACATATTTTTGGGAGACACAATTCAATCCATGACAGTGATGTATTATGGGAAACACTTTATTTTTTCAGGAGTTTTAATGTATGGCATGAATTCATTACAAACTTTTGTAAATACCAGCCAAGCAGGAAACTGAACTGATTTCTTTTATTAACATGGTCTAACTAACATTGTCTGTGTCCATTAATGGTGACCCTATTTGGAATTTCAAAAGCATCAGTTCCACATACCTAGAGTTCACAAGGTCATATCTCAGAGCAAATAGGTCATGGTGTGGGGAAATAAAATAGCAACATTTACCGAGTATGTACTCTATCCCTGGGTGGTGCAAAGTTAATGCTCAGTTACTAATCAGAGGGTTGACAGTTCAAGTCCACCCAGATGTGCCAGGAAAGAAAGTCCTGGCAATCTACTGCCAAAAAATCAGCTGCTGAAAAACCCTGTGGACCATGGTTCTATTCTGAAACACATGGGGTAGCCATAAGTTAGACTCAATGGCAATTATTTTTTTGTCTTGTTTTTCACTATGTTCCAGGTACTCAGTTACACGTCACATAATTTACATAACACGCAGATAAATCCTGCAGGATGGTTCTCATGCCTACTTTACATATGAAGGAACTAATGTTGGAAAAATTAAGTGACTTGCCCCGGGTCATCAGATACATTTTGGTGTCTGGGTTGTTATTAAACCCTGTGGTTGCCAACACAGAGTCCGTGTATTTTCTACTCTGCCAGGCTATCTGACTGATCAAATGGTAAAGCAACCAATTAAACCAACATTTTGAAAATGAAATAAAATAAAGGGTTATTAATCAACACCCATGACAGCAGGAGTCAAGAAATCAAACGACATATTGCATTGGGGAAATCTACTGCAAAAGACTTCAAAAGCAAAGATGTCACTTTGAGGACCTGACCCAAGCCATGGTATTTTCAATTGCCTCCTATGCTTGTGAAAGTTGAACAATGAATAAGGAAGACTGAAGAAGAATTGATACTTCTGAATTATGGTGTTGGTGAAGAATATTGAATATAACATGGACTGCCAGAAGAATGAACAAATCTGTCTTGGAAGAAGTACAGTCAGAATGCTCATTAGAAGCAAGGGTGGCAAGACTTTGTCTCATGTACTTTGGACATGTTATCAGAAGGGACTAATCCCTGGAGAAAGACACCATGCTTGGTATAGGAGAGGGTCAGTGAAAAAGTGCAAAACCCTCAGTGGGACAGACTGACATGGCGGCTACAAGAATGGGCTCAAACATAGCAACAATTGTGAGGATGGCACAGAACCAAGCAACATTTCACTCTGTTATACGTGGGGTCCTATGAGTCAGAACCAAATCACAGCACCTAACAACAACAGCAGTGTGTGAGAGTTTATCCCAACTCCCTCTCTCCCCTACAGTCTTTCTTCAATACCACCAGGACAGTGGTTTCTCCAAAGTGGGATAAAATCACCATTAATGGCTCCTGCCCCTGCATGTAGGAAAAAGTCCTTAATGTGGCGTTTAAAACTCCATTTATTATCTGGTCACAATCTTTACCACCACCGATCTGTCAGTTTGTTGTACTGTGGTGGCTTGCATGTTGCTATAATGTTGGAAGTTACATGGCCAGTACTTCAAATACCAGCAGGGTCACCCATGGTGGACAGGTTTCAGTGGAACTTCCAGACTAAGACAGGCAAGGAAGAAAGGCCTGGTGATCAACTTATGAAAATCAGCCAATGAAAACTTTACGGATCACAAAAATAGTGTTGATATAGTGCTGGACGAGAAGATTGTACAGAACTGGGCAATGTTTCATTCTGTTGTACATAAGGTCACCAGGAGTCAGAGTCAATTGGACAGCAACTAACAATAACACAATTTGTAAACCAGCCATTCCAACTGCAAGGAGTGATGAGAGAAGATGAGAGGTGAGTAGAAAAAAAGAAGTATGGAACCGTCACTCCAGACAGCATGCCCATCTGTTAAAAAGGGCTGCACCCTATGATCAAGAGATAATGCCATAGCTCAACAGCAGGGACACTGAATGGGCTGAGTCTCAGCAGGTGTCTGCAGCCTGGGGAAGAAATGACAAAGATGGGGAAGGGCAATCTGGAATGGGATACACCACACTGAAGGAAGTCCCACTGGACTGTGAGGTGGACAGAAACTTTTGTACAGCCTTATTGTCTCCAAGGGGTAGAAAGAGCTGCTTAGTGACCACAATTCCCAGGAAGAAGAAATCAAGGTTCTGTGGATGGAGAAAACAGAGACGATGAAGGAGGAAGGAGGACTCTAGGAGGACTCAATGGCGGAGGCTGAGTCTTTTTGTGTATCCCTGCAATGAAGCAAATGACTCTGTAGATGAATAGCTGAAGTGGGGGTGGGGGGTTGAGAGAGGTAAAGAACAGGGCAGTCAGAGGTCAGAAGGCTCCTCGCCACGTGTGTGGAAGCTGGAAACGGCAATTACCTGGCAGGGAGGAGTGTATAGGTCCTTGGATGACACAAGCAGTTTGTGATGGGCTGGTAACCTAAAAGTTGGCAGTCTGATCCCATCCAGTGGCACACATAAGAAAGGCCTGGAAATCTGCTTCTGTAAAGATTAGAGCAAGGAAACCCAATGGAGCAGTTCTACTCTGTAACATGTGGGGCTGCCATGAGTCAGAATCAACTTGAAGGCAACAGGTTTTCGTTTTGTTTTTTTTATATCAGGGTTAGACTACAGCCATTACTATTGCCCCGTCCAATCATAATCAAGGTATAAATGAGAATATTGGTACAAGAGACCAAATCAAGACAGAGACGCTGTTTTCTATAGGATAGAGCTGAGTAACCCTTGGCAAATAGCCAAACACATGGCTGTCAAGTTGACTCTGACTTATAGCGGCCCTATAGGACAGAGTAGAACTGCCCCATAGAGTTTCCATGGCTGTAGTCTTTATGGATGCAGACTGCCACACCTTTCAAAATGTTATAGGACAGAGTAGAACTGCCCCATAGAGTTTCCACGGCTGTAGTCTTTATGGATGCAGACTGCCACACCTTTCAAAACGTTAGTTTAGCTGGCACCCACATAGCTGCCAGTGGGTTCAAGCCAGGGCTTTGAACAAGTTTGTTCCAATTTGAACCTCTGCTTGAAGTAGTGAAAATGCTTTTTCTTTAGTATTTTAATATTAAATAAATTTTAATATTAGGGAGAATATATTTTCTCATTTGTTTTAATACAGCTGGGAAACCCTGGTGGAGTAGTGGTTAAGTGCTACGGCTGCTAAACAAAGGGTCGCAGTTCAAATCCTCCAGGCACTCCTTGGAAACTCTATGGGGCAGTTCTACTCCATCCTATAGGGTAGCTATGAGTTGGAATCGAATCGAGGGCACTGGGTTTGATGGGTTTAATATAGCTGTATAAACTGTGATTAATCTCTAGTCCTTGGAAAATGATGCAGGCTCTGTTCCACTCTTAAACCTAACAAACACCCTAATACCTTACAACATATTTTCCCCTATTCGAAAGAGGCGATTGAGAGCTTGACATGACTAACACCGTAGTGATGCTCTAAGTAATCTCTAAACATTTTTTTAATTGCACCAGCTGCACCAGTCTCTTCCAAAGGGGTGTGGAGCTATCTCAGCTCCTGTGGCCTTGGTGTCTCTTCTTCTTTCTTTGTTCTCTTGAGAAATGGCCTTCAGCCTGCAAACCGACAAGAAGGTTTTCTTTCTTGCTCCCTATCTCAGCCACAGTGGACTTGGCAAAACAGCCCCACTAGCAGAGAGATTCTTATGAGAGTTTTTCAGCCTGTAGTAAATATACTGATTAGAGTCCCGGTGCCTGACATGTTTACCTTTAGTTTAATAAAGAGTTTTTGGAGTTGTTTTGTGATGTATAAGACCACCTCTGGACTACATGCTCAAAACATTAGGTAACCCTGATCTTTCCCGTATAAACCCTCCCAACAACCCTTTAGGGCAGACAGAATTTGGGAGAAATTTAAACCCCTCTGTCTCTTGAATACCGGTATTCAATAAAGCCTTCTTACTGCTTACCTCCTCCGGTCTCAGTATTGGCTCTGCGGCAGGCAGCTCGAACCCGCGATTCATGGTAACATGCTGAGAATCACTAGCGCAGCAGTGATTCTCAAAATTTATTATATAGAAGAATTACCTGAGGATCTTGTTAAAATGTAGACTCTCAGTATATCGAATTCAGTATAATTCAAAATGCAAATTATCAGCAAGGGTGGGACCCTCTAAAGTTTCCATTAGCAGCCAAGTGCTTAACCACTGCGCAACCAGAGCATGACCCACAAACGTGGCATCCTTTAGAAAATGGTCTTAATGGCAAAAACCTACTGAACAACATAATCCAGGCTTCAAAGAAGTAACAGTAGCTCAGGTCTACCATCCTATGTATGCAAACCTTGGGTTAGATTTGTTGTAGAATTTAGGATTTTAGAAGGATAGCATCATATATAACACACTGAATGGTGCCTGGAACAGTATTCCATAATCAAACAAATTCAAGATTCACAGTAAATGGGACAGATAGACCAAAAATAGTTTTGTAAAAGTTTAGATCAAAGTTTGTTGACAACAAGTTAAAAAAAAAAAAAAAAAACCCTGTTTTCAGAAGTGTTTGAATTTTTATATTTTGGATAAGAGAATTATGAACCAGTAGTAACAGCTGTGCAGCAGCAGAAATCGATGTGGAAAATCAACTGCCACTTCCTGACCACCACCCTGTAGGAAGCACAATGCTGCACACTTTAATGTGTTCTCTCTGAAGATGAGGAATTCAGAGTTCAATTAGCTATGCGCATTTTGAGTACCACGTAGTGGTGCACTGTTACTCAGGTCCTGCAAACCCAGGACTTGCTCTAGGTTGGGGTGGTCCTCCAGAGTATGGTAGGCATGCTCAGGGAGTTTACAGGACAGTCACCAGGTATGGGAAGAAAAAGTGCGAATCTTTGTTATGGATTGAATTGTGGTCCCTCCAAAATATGAGTCAACTTGCTAGGCCATGATTGCCAGTATTATGTGGCTGTCCACCATTTTATGATCTGATATGATTATCTTCTGTGTTGCAAATCCTAACCTCTATGATGTTAACAGGGGGAATGAGAGGCAGTTATGTTAATAAGGCAGGACTCATTCTACAAGATAAGGTTGTATCTTGAGTCAATCTCTATCGAGATATAAAAGAGAAAAGCGAACAAAGAGGAGAGGGACCTCATTACCACCAAATAAGAAGAGCCAAGAGCAGAGTGAGTCCTTCGGACCTGGAGTCCGCGACAAAAAGAGGCCTTCTCCTGGAACTGGTGCCCTGAATTTGGACTTCTTGCCACCTAAAACTGTGAGAAAATAAATTTCTCTTTGTTAAAGCCATCCACTGGTGGTATTTCTGTTACAGCAGCGCTAGATAACTAAGACAACCTTCATTTAGATTTATTTAATGTGTTTGATGATAAGGGATGTGATCAAAAGAACATGGAAAGAACATTTCTAGAGCACCTAAATATTTAAATCTTTTAATCTGCTGAAAAAGAACTCCAATTCCGAGAAAAATAATTGTGTTTTCCCCTATAGGCAATGATTATTTTTGGAATCGTCGCTCTTCTTTCAGAAGGATCAGGTAACCTACATAACGCAAACCAGACGGCTTAAATAGGCACAATGCTAGTTGGAAAAAAAAAAAATACAAGTATCATTTAAATAGGGTTTTTGGTAAACATCGCTATCACCTGTGCTAAAGAGTGTTTCTCCTGGGGAAAGGCATTAAGCCTTAATTTCAACAAATGATCTCATTTGTCTCTAGTTTACTGACATTAACAAAGTACACTACACGCTACTTCCTTTTGCTTCCTCCAGCACATTATATGTGATTTGCATTTTCAACGGTACACACAGATGCCTTTCCATGGACCCAGGTGATGAGGCAGAGGTAGGAAGAAAAATTTGCATCTCCTTTGAGAGAGGAGTCGCCCATAATTAGAGCAAAAATTCAAACTCAAAACATGGAAATAGATCCATCTGCCATAATGAGGGGTTGAACAATTTTGGTTAACTGAAGCCTTCATTTACTGGGACATCATGAAAATGCACAGGATTAACAATTCTCAGGCGATCTGAGGTACACTGAAAGGTCCATGATGTCAAAATGACAATAAATACTCTTTAATTTCGATGTTTTCAAGAACACAAAGCAATGGTCTTTGTAGTGCTCCTAGGTCATCATCATTAGTAGCCCCCACTGTAAAAAAGTGTAGCAGGTGCAAACTCTATAGGAGATAAGGTTGAATTTAGCTCAATCAATCACAAACTAGGAGTCCCTGGGGGGTGTAAACGGTTCACATACTTGCTGCTAACTGAAAGGTTGGAGGTTTGAGGTTACCCAGAGGTGCCACAGAAGAAAAGCCTGGCAATCTACTTCCCAAAAATTAGCCACTGAAGCTCTATGGGGCACAGTTCTATTCTAACAGGCATAGGGTCACCAGGAGTTGGAAGTGACTTCAGCAGCAACTGGTGATGGTGATGGTAAATGCATCAGGCATGTGGTTGTGAGTAAGAGACAAAGTTTTCACAAAACATCTGGTAAAATAAAGTCATTCCTGCTAAAAATCAGGTTGTGATGTACTAATCAAACAGATAACAAACTGAAGAGGAATGGATTGCATTCATCATCAAAAAGAAAATTTCAAGATCTATCCTGACCGTTATTCAAATTTAAGCACCAGCCACTAAGGCCAAAATCGGAGAAACTGAAGATTTTACCAACTTCTGCAGTCTGAAATTGATCAAACATGCAATCAAGACGCACTGATAATTAGTGATGATAGGAATGTAAAAGTTGGAAATACAGAAGGAGGCATGTTAATTGGAAAATATGGACTTGGTGATAGAAATGACGCTGGAGATCACATGACAGAATTTCGCAACACCAATGACTTCTTCATTGCAAATACCTTTTGTCAACAACATAAACGGTAACTATACACGTGGACATCACCAGATAGAATACACGGGAATCAAATCGGCTACATCTGCAGAAGGAGACGATGGAAAAGCTCAATATCATCAGTGAGAACAAGGGGCCGGCTGCAGAACAGACCATCAATTGGTCATATGCAAGTTCAACTTGAAGCTGAAGAAAATTAGAACAAGCCCACCAGAGCCAAAGCATGACCTTGAGTATATCCCACCTGAATTTTGAGACCATCTCAAGAATAGATTTGACACACTGAACACTAATGACCGAAGACCAGAGGAGTTGTGAGATGACACCAAGGACATCATACATGAAGAAAGCAAAAGGCCATTAGAAAGAAAGGAAAGACCAAAATGGATGTCAGAAGAGACACTGAAACTTGCTCTTCAATGTAGAATAGCTAAAGCAAAAGGAAGAAATAATGAAAAGAGCTGAACAGATTTCAAAGGGCAACTCAGAAAAACAACGTAAAGTATTATAATGAAATGTACAAAGACATGGAGTTAGAACACCAAAAGGGAAGAACACGCTCAGCATCTCTCAAGCTGAAAGAAATGAAAAAATTCAAGCCTCGACTTACAATATTGAAAGATTCTATGGGGAAATATTGAATAACACAGGAAACATCAGAAGGAGACAGAAAGAATACACAGACATTGCACCAAAAGAATTAATTGGTCAATGTTCAACCATTTCAGGAGGTAGCATATGATCTGGAATCAATGGTACTGAAGGAAAATGTCCAAGCTACTCCAAAGGCACCGGTGAAAACAAAGCCCCAGAAATTGGCAGAATACCAATTGAGATGTTTCAACAAACGGATGCTGTGCTGGAGGTGCTCACTCGTCCCTGCCAAGAAATTTGAGAGAGAGCTACTTGACCAACCAGCTGGAAGACATTCGTATTTGTGCCCATTCCAAAGAAAGGTGATCCAACAGAATGCAGAAATTATCAAGCAATATCACTAATATCACACACAAGTAAAATTTTACTGAAGATCACTCAAAAGGGGCTGCAGCAGTACCTCAAGGAAATGCCAGAAATTCCAGCCAGATTCCAAAGAGGACATCATTGCTGATGTCACATGGATCTTGGCTGAAAGCAGAGAATACCAGAAAGATGTTTGCCTTTGTCTTGTTGGCTACGCAAAGGCATTCAACTGTCTGAACCATAACAAATTATGGATAACATTGGGAGGAATGGGAATTCCAGAATACTTAATTGTGCTCATGAGGAGCCTGTACATAGATCTAGAGGCAGTCACTCAAACAGAACAAGATACTGTGTGGTTTAAAGTCAGTAAAGGTGTGTGTCAAGGTTGTAGCCTTTCACCATTACTCAATCTATATGCTAAACACATAATCCAAGAAGCTGGACTACATGAAGAAGAATAGAGCATCAGGATTGGAGGAATACTCATTAACAACCTGCATTATGCAGATAACACAGCCTTGCTTGCTAAAAGTGAAGAGGACTTGAAGCGCTTACTGATGAAGATCAAAGACCACAGCCTTCAGTATGGATTACACGTCAATATAAAGAAACAAAAATCCTCACAACTGGACCAATAAACAACATTATGATAAATGGAGAAAACAGTGAAGTTGTCAAGGATTTCATTTTCTTGGATCTATAATCAACGCCCATGGAAGCAGCAGTTGAGAAATCAAGCAACACACTGCATTGGGAAAATCTGCTGCAAGAGATCTCTTTAAAGTGTTAAAAAGCAAAGATGTCACCTTGAAGACTAAACTGTTTCTGACCCAAGCCATGGTATTTTCAATTGCCTCACAGGCATGTGAAAGCTGAACAGTGAATAAGGAAAACTGAAGAAGAATTGATGCCTCTGAATAATAGTTTTGGCAAAGAATATTGAATATACTATGGACTGCCAGAAGAAAGAACAAATCTGTCTTGGAGGAAGTACAGTCAGAATTCTTCTTAGAAGCAAGGATGGCTCGACTTTGTCTCACATACTTTGGACATGTTATTGGGAGGAACTAATCCCTGGAGAAGGGCATCATGTTTGGTAATGGTCAGCCAAAGAGAGGAAGACCCTTAATGAGATGGACAGACGCAGTGGCTACAACAATGGGCTCAAGCATAACAATTGTGAGTATGGTGCAGGATCCGGTAGTATTTCATTCTGTGGTACACAGGGCTGCTATGAGTCAGAACCAACTCAATGGCACCTAACTAACAATAGAAACAGACAGGTCCAGTGACAAAGTAAATAGAAAGCATTTCCCCCAATGTCACTTCATGCTTTTTCCAAACAACATAATGACCCCTTATGTTTAAATTATTATTTCTTTTGTACCAACAATTTTCCCAGCCCTGCTTCATTCCTGTTGCCTCCTAAACAAAGATTACTGAGATACCCAGTTGCTAAGGAAACCCTGGTGGTATAGTGGTTAAGAGCTCTGGCTGCTAACCAAAAGGTCAGCAGTTTCCACCAGGCACTCCTTGGAAACTCTATGGGGCAGTTCTACTCTGTCTGCCAGGGTTGCTAGGAGTTGGAATCGACTCGACAGCAATAGGTTTTTTTTTTTAATTTTTCCAATTACTAAACTGACCAGGCTTCACAACAGCACCCAATCCCGAGGTGATCGCTGCTTCCCCGGTCCTTCCTTAAAATCTTATAGCACAAACCTAATGCCCCCTCTGTTCCCTCTTACCAAAATTCCCCCAAATCCCCCTCATATGTTCTCCCTTGCTGCAGCCTGTTAATAAATCTAGCTTTGTTGGGTTACAGGTGTATTTCTGAAGCTCCTTATCTAAATGGAATTTATCACTATTCAGGGAAAAAAAAAAAAAGACAAGCATAAATAAATTATTACAATATTTATGTCAGATAGTGATAAGTACTGAGAAAAATAAACTGCCAAAAATAAAAAAACAGTTCATTTTTTAGCCAATTACATACAAATGAAAGAGCCCTGATGGCACAGTGGTTAAGTGCTCAGCTACTAAGCAAAAGGCTAGCAGTTCGAACCCACCAGCACGTCTGCAGGAGAAAATACCTGGCAGTCTGCTCCCATAAAAGATTACAGCCTAGAAAACCTTATGGGGCAGTTCTACTCCATCCTATAGGCTCACTATAAGTCATAATTGACTTAACGGCAGCAGGTTTTGGAAAAATAAATGGTTCTTAATACCAAAGATCTCAGTAGTACAGAAGAAAACCATCTCTCTACCAGACACAGTAACAAACCTAAAGAGATCTTATAATCCTATTTCTGTCTTTGGGTCTCCAAAATACCAAACTTGGCACTTAGAAGTCCTTTCCTAAGGATACATTTGAAATCATTTCTGTCAATAGCCCTGGCCAGACTGATCATTTCACCATGGACATTAGTGAAGTTAGGAGATCAAAATGTTACAGGCTATTTTTTAATTATGTATCGATGCTATCTAATGGATTTTGTCTTTGGAAGAAGAAAGAAGCACATGTCTGATCTTCCAATAGAAGACTCCTAATTGGTCTCATAATCCCAGCTTTGCTAAATCTTGTATTACATACGCTGACCTTTCCCAAGCATAACACATCTTTTATAGGTATACTGGATTAAAGCCATCTGACCTTCTGACCACAAAGCTTCCTTCTGACCACGAAGTTTGTGCTCATCCCTTAGGTGATACTGTCATCCCTAACTGGAGATCATCCAATCTCTCCTTTGAGCGAATCAATCATGATTCCAGAATAAGAATTTACAAACCTGAAGAGACACTGTGGATGATGTTATAATTACTGGAGTATTAGAGTGCGAAAAAGTGCAGAAAATTACAACGGCTGAGTAAAAGCAGTGGGATTCAAATACTGTAGGAAATAAATAGCAATCATAAACAGAAACAATTAAACATCCAAACGGTATAAAGAAAACATTTGCTGTCACCAAAATCCACCACCAAGGTAGTCAAAGCTTTCTAATAAGTCGCTCGCCACTTCCCCATGCTCTTTGTACGCACGTGTGCAACCTCGATGTATACAGCTTGAAATCTGAGTCACTGAAGGCGAAAGTAAACAGCGTGCTCTGGAGCAGAAAGAGCCACACTTAAAGCAGATGTTGGTTTCAACCCACTAATGAAGTACAATAACACCAGATTTTTTTGTTTTTTTTTTTTAGATGATAAGAACACTTCCTTTCCTAGTCTTTGAAGTTGAAGGGTTACACGTATATGAATGTTACAGTAGAATTAGGCCTGGGACATGAGGTGACATAGAAATACCACACTGCTTATATTATCTATGAGTTTGCAAGTGGATTCCAATGTAATGAAAGCATTTTTTTATTTCCTAAAGGAAATAGCTAAAGGAGTAAAATACACACCGTTTATTCTCCTGAGACCCTCAGAATCCTGTGTGAGGGGCAGATGACAAAACAACCCCAACATAGCATGGAGTGGTCTATGAGGAGTTAATAATGGGTTGCAAATGGAACGCGTAGGAGACACATCAACCCAATGTGGTAAGGGTGCAGACCAAGGAAACAGGAATTAGGATGGAGATGATGGGACTGACTGAGAAGCTGGATTATGTAATTTGTAAATTATATGTGTTGGGGTTTGGGGCTAAGGCAAAGAGAGACATTTAAGTTTCCAGACAGGCAGCCAAGAAATATGGTGGGATCATCAATGAACACAGGGAAACAAGAGCAAGAGCAGTTTACAGCAGGTAAAATGAATTTCATGTTGAATTTGTTCAGTTGGACCTGCTGTTGCTGCCGCTGCCACTGCCATTGAGTAGATTCTGACTCACAGCGACCCTAAAGGACACAGTAGAACTGCCCCATAGGGTTTCCAAGGAGCACCGGGTGGATTTGAACTGCCGACCTTTTAGTTAGCAGCCGTAGCTCTTAACCACTACGCCATCAGGGTTTCCATTCAGTTGGAAGGACTAATAAGTTGTCAACGTTGAGGCAGATCATATATATAGTCCAGCTGGATGTTCAGGTATGGAGTTCAGGAGTGAGGCCTGGGATAGAAATGTGGAAGATAGGAACTCTTCCCCCATCCCAAACAATTGTGGAAAGTGAAAGAAAATAGGGCTAGGAACTGAACCACAGGGATCACTGACTTAGTGACATCACAGAGAAAGAGAACTCACATTGAGAACTGAAGAAGACTGGCCACAGGGCCACAAGGAGAGCCAGAGAAGAAGGGGAACAGAGTTGAGGAAGCTGAATGAAGAAAATATTTCAAGCAGGGAGTGAGCAACAGTCTGAAATACACCTGAGAAGTCACACGAGGAAGGCGGAGGTGCACCCATTGTTTGGATGCTGGGAAGGCGGGAAGGTAAGTGTGACAACAGACACTCAAGAAGCTTTGCTGTGAAGAGGAGAGACACACCACTGTGATCCCATGCTAGTGAAGAGATGTAGACACTATAAATAGTATCATTTGATTAAGATATGTAAATAATTTTTGGAACACTGTCAAACATATGTTAAAAAAAAAAACTCACCGTTAAGTCAATTCTGACTCAGAGGGACCCTATCAGACAGAGCAGAACTGCCCCGCAGGGTTTCCAAGGAGCACCTAGTGGGTTTGAACTGCTGACCTTTTGGTTAGCAACTGAGCTCTTAACCAGTGTGCCACCAGGGCTCTGTTAAACATATATAAATAAGGGCATATAAAAGTCAAACTGAGTAGAAGTTGCACATATATAAGTATTTTTAACTAAAGTCCGGTAAGGGGTTAAGGTTTTAATTGCAGACCCCCAAAACCTCACAATTTCTTCTTTCCCGACATCATAGTTTTCATGTTTCACTTTGATGGGACGCAATCCATACCTAAAGACATTCTGGGTTGCCCTTGTACCCTGAGGTCATAGGTTACAAACTGGAGAATTAGAGATTTAAGCCATTGAGACTTTTTCACTTTCAGAGACAAGAAAACTGAAAATCAGGGGCGTGAATGGAAAAATCGTGCTTTATTTGTCTCCTCTCTGGGGCAGCTGCTCAGTGATCGGCACTTGGCAGAGGTCTAATTAACGTTTGTTAAACTGAACTAAAGATCAAATGGCCAATTAGAGATGGAAACATGGCTAGAATCCAGATCTTTTTTGACTCCCTGGCTAATTTGCTTTCAATGACAATTCAAAAGGCTGTCTGGGGTCTGCAGGGCATTTTTTAAAAAGAAGTTATAAAATTAATTTTTAAGCCAAGGAGGAATGAATATACAGATTTGTAAGGTGCAAACTTTCAAAAAGATGTGTAAGTTTATATATACCCATTGCCTTTGAGTTGTTTCCAACTCATAGCGACCCTATAGAACTGTCTCATAGGGTTTCTAGTGAGCAGCTGATGGATTCAAACCTCTGACCTTCTGGTTAGCAGCCATAATTCACTGTAGCTCTTAACCACTGTGCCACCAGGGCTCCAAAGTTTATATATATATATATATATACACACACACACATATATATACATATATTTGCTTACATAATTAAACATGTATCTAGAGCAGGGTCAAAACCTCAGGTGACAATAGTTACCAGAGAAGTAACAAGAAGATAAACAGGCTGAAGCAAGATAATATGGAGTGGTGGGGACTGAGGCAACCTTGAGAGCACATGACTCCCTGGAAGTAGAGTTCCTCCTTAGCGCGGCCAATGGTATACAGACCTGACATTACTACGTACTCTGATTTTTTAAGAAATGCTCACACACTGTCCAAATGTTTATGTGATAATTCCATGTTTTTAGAACACTGCCAAACACTACCAAACAAAAGTCATCCCAGGGCCAGTATTTTCAAACCATTTTCTAGAGCATGCTTCCTATGTAAGTATATAAATGTGAATACATTGCTTCTTATTCGGATATTTGCTAAGACTTCAGGACGAGGGCATTTTCTCTCCTGCCTCTCACTCTATAAATAATCAACACCAGCTCACATTTAGTAACACAACAGAGACAGCTTTTTCCCAGGACAGGTCATTTTTGCACTAAAATTGTTTGGCTATGCTATCGATTTTGCTCTCTCCGTGCCTTCACATTCAATTCTATGAATAAGCATAAAAATCATAACGCGTTATTTCCAGCTACTCTTGGTTGAGGTTGTTTGGTTTCTCTTAAAGGTACTATAGTTCTCTGGGTGATTTCACCTTGGAGAGCTCCTGTCATTTACTACAACTGAGATACAAAGACCCTCGCTGAGTTAACACAGGAAAATAAACAACCCTCAGTCCCCAAAATAGCATATAAACTACTTAGATAAATTTTATTTTCAAGGTAATTCCATGGTGTTAGAACTTTGGGGAGCCCAGGAATTTGCCTTAACATGCTGCTTCATATTTCAAGTATGTTAAAGAAGACCCATATAAAAATACTTGATTGGCAGGCTTTTATACTAAGTCCCAACATCCCCTCACCACATGAAATTTTAAGTAAGTCCATGACCCAGGTAAGGAATAGACTGTCTGGCACAGTTTCCACAAGGTGACAGTTAAGGAGTTAATATAGAATATAAATGTACTACAAGTCTAGTGGAGTCATCATAGAATGCATATTATTTAACTGAGGTATTCTTAGAGATACACACACATCATGAACAGAAATATGAACCACAAGTTTTCATTAATGCAGCCATTAGAAATTAAATATCTGAAGCTACGTTGCCACCTGGAAAATGATTGATGATAGAGTTTTAAGTGGAAAACACACAAATGAGAAAATTTTCCCTGAACTCTGTTTACAGCTCTATAAAGTGATGTATAAGTATGGACTAGACTGGAAGGAAATGTGGGAACTTTGGAAATGGCTGGTTTTCAAGGCAGAGAATATTGATTTTTTTTTTTAATTTCCCTTTAGTATTGACATGATACTGCTTATGTAAAGAATATGAGTGAAAATAAAAGTAATGTTTGCTGTTCTGTAATATTCTGTGTATATTGTGTATCTGTGTGTAGTTTCCCTCAACAAAAAGGAAAAGTTCACAAAAACGGTCTTGGATGACAACCAATTGATGGCAGGTGCCTGAAGAGCTATTATTGCAAAGGGTCCTGAGTCAGTAGGAAACGTGATGCCTTCGATAGAAATGTCTGCCCAGGGTTCTGGAAAAGGAGCAGTGGCTCTACGCCAGCTGTTTGCCATCTCTCTGCCTCAACACTAATATAGAAGAATAGATTGTGTGGAAAGACCAAGAGTTTCCCGTGGCTTTCCTTATGAGAATCAATTTCTAGAGGCCTTGGGCAACTCAAAACATAACACAGCTAATTAATATTGTCAAATAGCCATTTGTATAGCTTTATAACTTGGTTTCTAAAGAACACAAGGGTCTTAAAATAAATAAAGCCACTGAACGTGGTACAGGCAAATGGCAGGGAATCACCGACAGGTAACTTGTCTTTTACTATTCTAGCTCCAGTTGCCCTTGAGTCTACTAGAACTATGCCCCATGGGGTTTTCAATGGCTGATTTTTCAAAAGTAAATCACCAGGCCTTTCTTCTGAGGTGACCCTGGATAGACCTGAACCTCCAACCTTCTGGTTAGCAGTTGGTCACTTAATCATTTGTACCACCAAGGGGTTCCTGTTGTCTTATTAGGTTTCTATAATTCCCACTTATTATAATAAAGTGTTTTCGTATTTATTCTCCACACACAGAATACAGGCTTCCAGAAGGAGGATAACCTGTATATGAATCTACACAAGTGCTTAAATATCATCTCAACTGAAATTTAATATTAAATTTTTTAATGTCTGCTCTCCTGTAAACTTCTATATATTAATTCTGTATTACCATTCTTTTTTTATTTCAGAGGAGCCAGCCGGTAGCTTTCTGTACTCAGAGTTAATCAACAAGAAGTACAGAGAACCTGCTCAAACCACTGCGGCAGGGTTCACACCACGGGGCGTGCCTGCCAAGGGAGCATGATGTGGTTCTTGACTCACACACACTTGTACCTTTGCGAAGCCTTACTGGCTGCTTTTAATCGTTTTCCAGAAGTGCACAAAACAATCCAGACTTTATAAATAAGAGAAAAAGGCTAAAAACACCATCGTTGAAAAAATCCAACAAAAAGTGAAGGAAGTTCTGATACTGGCAGGTGTCTTGACACAAATGGGAAGAACCTTGACAGGTGAGAATATGGAAGCCCAGTGTATTATTGGCAGAGTGACAAGCATTATGTGAAATCATTTATGTTTGAAGCATGAAATAAAAACTATATAGCGAGCCTAATCACAGTTCTGGGCTTACCTAGCCAGCCAATGTAATTAGAAAGTAAACGCAGAAGGATTTTCCGTTAGGTGCAAAGTTCAGTGGACTTGAGTTGAGTGCAGTGAAGAAGGCTCACCAAGCCACAGTGAAGATCTTGTCCTGAGAAAGCCACCATTTCCAGAACGTTTAGTCCTACACGGCCTTAAAGTAACACCTGTACAATGCATAGCCCCAAAACCAGAAGAAAATGGTCAAGGCTTAGGGGGTTTGTTTTGGTCGGTTAGAGGCTGTTAGTCATATAATCTGCTCTCTGCAGGGATCATCAAACACCTCACTCCTTCAGGTCCCAGGTCAAGTGCCTCTTCTTCAGAGAGGACTTCTGACCCCTAATCTAAGGTAGCACCTCCATGCCCTAATCTCTTGTCACACTTGACATCTGTCATGATCCTAATGATCTTTATTTACTTGGTCTCCCCAGTCCTCTCCCACGCCCACGATAACGTCTAGTCTTTGACGGGGAGGGATTGTACCATCCTTGTCCACCTCAGCACCTACAGCACTAAGAACAATACCTGACACATAGCAGTTAGTTCTGATTGAATGAATGAATGAATGGTCATTCCTTCTACTACCATTTAGAACTAAATATTTACCAGAAATCCAAGCCTGCCAAGAGAACCAGACTATTCCATCAACCTAATATGTCTCGAAACTATTAAGCTTTTTTGAGGAAACATGTCATGTAACGTATCTATTGCTCTGTGATAAGGTATGTGAGTGATTTTATGCACCAGATACAGCGTACTTAGTCTACAATGACCATCAGTTCTGGCAGGGCATCTTTAAAGGTCCAGGAGTAACCATGGTGAGAGTGCAGCTTGTTTTATCTGCCAACATCTCCCACCTGGCTTTTCCCAATCATCTCACAATGGAATAATCCACTCCTCTTACCAGCTTTACAAAATTACGGTCAACAAGATCACGCAAGTCCTTAAACTCCACAAAGAATGCAGACAACATAACTGATCTCTGAAACTATTGACCAAGAACTGAAAGATGCATGACTGCAAAAGATGACAAGTCCAGCCCCCTTTCTCTTCTTCACATTAACATTTTGATTTCAGTAAGCTAAAATCCTTTTCAGGCCTGAGGATCCTGGAGATAGCTGGTCCCCCCCAGAAAGGCAGGGCCAGGACAGAACAACAGGTGAGGTCTCCACTAAGCATTCAGAAGAAATCCATTTACTTGCATTCAGTTCCCTCTGAACTGACCCAAAATGTCTGTGTGAAACGAGGAAAACTGCTAACAATGAATTTAAATGAATCATACATACACACACACCCCAAGTCCTTTCTTGCCTATGAGTGAAAAACATTTTTTTTTTAATGTGACTTAATGGATATTTCTTATATTCAAGCAAAGTATGGTTAATTTGAAGACTGTATTTCCAAACCTGTCAGTGATGCATTAAAGTGGCATTTGCCTGGATTTTGGAACTTTTTGTCTCAAATTATTCTAAGGGGTTACTCAATACCAAAGCCTGTAGTCAGCACATATTAGTCTTTATAAAGGATTCCATTTTAGCAGCCTATCTCAAATGGAAAGGTAAAGAATACTATTATCAGTATGAAAACAATCTACCTTTTAAAAAGGTTATATTGATCTCCCCCTCCCCCACACACACTCTGGTTCCATCAATGCCAGTATCAGTTCTATGAAGTGGACACCATCACAAAGCAGATTAACTGATAATTCCCAAGTGAACGTTCCCAGTTTTCTGTAAGCTCTCCTTCTGTGCACTTTACAAACCATTTCATAAAATATCAGCTGGGAACAGGATTGGGGTGACTAGAAACATGCAAATAAATCTTCCCATTGAGCTAAATTACTGCAAATAGGTTTCTAAATATGACGCAATTATTCAGTTACACTGAGATGGAGCAAGTAAGACACATAAAAGGTCATTAAAACTAAAATGAGTCTCCCCACCATCGATGTCGCAAAAGTCACAGGAGCAGCTGCTACAACGAATCCTTACGTGGAGTATCTTATGCACAGGCATCATGTCCTAAGTGCTTTAGGTGCACTTTCGTTTAATCCTCATAACCCTATAAGGTAGGTACTTTCAGAAGCTTCATTTCACTGATGGGTAAACTGAGGCACAGAAAGTTTCTATAACTTGCACGGTATCACACAGGTAATGTGTAGCAGAGACAAGATACAGACTTAGGCAGCCCAGCTTCAGAGTCCATGTTCTCGAACGTTACGCCACCTTGTCCCTCGGTCTCTGTCATCTAAATTCCACGTGCAATGAATGCTTTACCGTATCCATTCCTAACGCTTGATGACTGAAAAAGGTTTTTCAGCAAAGAGGGTAAAGTTTCAGAAACCTACACATTGTGAAAGCGGCAGAGGTAAACTGTGCCGATTTCTCCCGGAGAACCTCTACAAGCCTTTAACAGCCAATTCCTACCCATCCTCCAGACTCAGTCCACATTTCTCCCGTACCCTAAGCTTCAACAGAGCTGCTCTGCCTTTAATATCTATTTCCAAGAAGGTACTAACGCTACAAATCTTTTCATGAAGATGTATATATCTTGACTCTCCAATGAGATAAACCAGTTGCCATTTTTTTTTTGGAGTGGACCCATTCTCATGGTGACCCCATTCTCATGGTGACCCCATATGTGTAAAAGTAGAACTGTGCTCCACAGGGTTTTCAACAGTTGATTTTTCAGATGTAGATACCAAGGCCTTCTTTCTGAGACATCTCTGGGTGGACTCGAACCAACAATTTTTCAGTCAGTAGCTGAAAATGTTAACTGTTGGCATCACCCAGGGACTCTCCAACTAGATAAGCCCCATTGAAACACAAAAAAACCTCTTTTTTTTTTTTGGTGGGGAGGCACAACAAGAAATGAAAGCATGCAGGTCTACTAAATAGCCTTTGACCGGGCTTCACCTTCCAAAGTCTAGCCTTTTAAAGGTATCATTTCATTGATATATATTCCGGAAAAATTGTCAGATTTTCCCCAAGGATGGCCAGCCTTTTGTTAAGTTACGGTGCAATCACCAAGACAACTAAATCCAGCACTGTCGATAGGACGTGTGCATCTTCAACAGCAGCTTGCTGACCTCAAGGCTTAGCTAAAAATGCAACAGGGAAAAGCATCTTAAAAGTGAAAGTCAAAATGTAAAGTTTAAAAAAAAAAAAAAAAAGGATGGAGATTCAGGGTTCTCCAGGTAATAGGCTCAAGTTAGGTAAAATGGGCTGGATTTGATCATTTTTGTTTCCCTCTAAAACAGTTCTGAAGTTATTTTTTTGAAATATTGTAATTTGCTCACGCTTCTTCTTCTTAACCTGGTTGGAAACCAGTGTAGAACTAACCGTGTGCACTGCCTATGTGTCTGATCGCTGGGAAAAAAGCTTTCATAAAATTGTGGACGCTTATCATCCAAACCTCTGTAGGTTTACTTATGACCAAGTGGCCAGATTTGCTCATTTCCTTGAATAAGAGAAATTCATGAAGTACCTATTATACATAAGACACTCTGCTTATATTATTACTAATCTTTACAGTACCCCAAGGTTTTACAAATAAGAAAACTGAGCTTCAGAGACATATGGTACAGCTGATACTGGAAAGAGGTTTTGTATGTATTCAAATTCAGTTTTCCCTTTAACTGGGCTGTGGTGAGTTAAACCTGTTGCCCTTGAGTCAGTTCTGACTCATGGTGACCCTGTGTGTATCCATCCGAGTAGAAATGGATTTTCAATGGCTGATTTTTCAGAAGTAGATCACCAAGCCTTTCTTCCAGAGTGTCTCTAAATAAAGTCAACCCATCAAACTTTTAGCCAGCAGCTGAGTGCGTTAACTGTTTACACCACGCAGTAACTCCACGGTGAGTTAAGGGAGCCATAAAGCTGTGGCCCTCTGTGTTCCCCATTACTGGCTCCCTAAGGGTAGAAGTTTCTTAAGCGGTCCCACCCACCCTATGCCTGCCTCATCAAAGGCTGGCCTCCAGGAAGTTTTGTTGAATAAACCAAAAAATTGTAGAAACTTTTCTCTCCTTAATCATTTAAATGACTGTAATAGTCTATAGTGTTCATTCTTCTTATCTCAGAGAAGATGTAGCACTGATAAAATTTAACAATAAAGGGCAAAGATTTTTTTAGAAGTTTTAAAATGTTAAATAAATTCAAATTATTTTTAATATTCTCCTGTCCAAAGATTAGTTTTTAAAAATGATATTTTAAAGACAACAAAAAAGGTCTGTAATCTCACTCTCCAATTAACCCTGGCAATGTTTTTTTAAAGGTACCTCCTTAGAACTTGTAATTGTGCAGAGAAAGACACATGATAAAAAGTGACTCAGTCAGAATTGACCATCTCCCTAAAGAAACCACTGCTCAGTTTCTACGAGTCCCTGGGTGGTACAAGGGATTCAGCACTGGACTATTAATAAGAGGGTTGGTGGTTCGAACCCACCCACACTAGTCTCAAAAGAAAGGCCTGGGATCTGCTTCCAAAAGGTCACAGCCATTGAAAACACTATGGAACACAGTTCTACTCTGAAACACACGGGGTCGCCATGAATAGGAATCAACTTGATGCCACCTGCTTTTTGTTGTTGTTGTTTGTTTTTTAGTTTCTAGTGATTATTTCCAGAAAAATGATATATTAACATACCAGAACACGGTATGAACATATATGGGTATGTCATGGCTGGTTCATACCATGTTTTATCACAGTATAAAGAATAATAACACTGACAATGCTTTGTAAGTTCTAAATAAGTCAGTCAGCTTCGAATCACTGTCACCATCAAGAAGCGGCATTTCGCCCTGAGAATATGGCCCCCAGACACGCTTATAGCTCAGTAATGAAGTCACTCCCGCGCTTCGCCCTTTAGACAAAGATTAGGTAGGCCCATAAAACAAAATGAGACAAAATGGGCACACCAGCCCAGGGGCAAGGACAGGAAGGCAGGAGGGGACAGGAAAGTTAGTAATGGGGAACCCAAGGTCGAGAAGTAGAGAGTGTTGACATGTCGTGGGGTTGGCAACCAATGCCACAAAACAATATGTGTTTTAATTATTTAATGAGAAACTTGTTTGCTCTGTAACCTTTCATCTAAAGTACAATAAAAAAAATTAAATAAAGAGGAAAATCAACAGAATGGAGAGAGAAGAAGCAGTCAGGGAAAGGAAGCAACAGGAAGCAAGGTGTCCAAGGAGTAAATTCTGCAGAAGCCATAGAGAATAAAGACATTGGACTTGACCATGAGAGAGATGGTAACCTTCAAAAAAGCCATGTCAGCAGATGGAAGTTAAGTGATGCTTGATTCAAATCACCCAAAGATCATTCCTTCTAATTCTGTATTTCCTTGACCTAGCTTGCTCAATGTCTAATATATAATCTTAAGTCAGACTCCCCAAATTTCATTGCTTCACTCAAGAAAGAAAAAAAAAAAAAAAAACTTGACATGAGTAATGAAACTGTGGGTTTCATGGAACTCACGATAATTTGAAAAACCACATTATTTGAGCACGTGCACAGAAAATTCACTTTCGAGACACATTTGTTGCCAGTTTTCTGCTGTGTTTCACAAAATGACCCCAGGCCATTTCCAAAAGCTGTTTATTTCTGGCTACATTTCCCGAAAAGTACTAAGAATGAGCTTGGTGAGCTGCACCTTCTCAAACAGATCTCTACCAATGGCAATTATGAGAAGGTACCTTAATTAGTGAATACTCTAAACACCCATGTCATTCTCCATCTCAGCATCAGAGGCCATATCCCTCAGTTGGTATCTGTTTTAAAACCAAGCCCAGGGGCAGGCATTCTTTAAAAAAAAAAAAAAGAAAGAAAGAAATGGCATTTCATAGACAGGTGCTGAATGGTCGGATCCATAGATAGGTTCTGAATGGTTTGATTCAGAATGTTTTTACAAACTAGAGCAACCATCAAAACTGTGCAAACAAGACATCCAGAATCAATCAGCAGATTTTCATATTAAAAAAAAAGTTATTTAACCAAAAAAACAAGTCATCATTCATAACATACCATAAAATGACTAAATTCTGAGTGGAACGAATGCAAAGAACACTGATGAGTGTTCTTCTCAAAGGTGCATGAGATTGTGCACAGGACATCAGATGGCAAGTACCCCCTCCCACTTCACACTGTCACCCATATCAGTTTAGCATCTGCCATCACGTCCTCTATATTCAGACTAAAGGAGGGTGCCTAGGAAGTATCTCAGAAGCCACCATGGAGATAAACAGAGCCTTCAGCAGAAGTAACTCCAGTCTCCAACATCAAAACAAAACTAAACCCGTTGCTGTCAAGCCGATTCCAATTCATAGCAACTCCACAGGACAGAGTAGAACTGCCCCATAGAGTTTCCAAGGAGTGCCTGGTGGATCTGAACTGCTGACCTTCTGGTTAGCAGCCATGGCTCTTAACCACTACGCCACCATGGTTTCCCAGGGTTTCCAAGACTATATCAACCAGAAAAGATTTCAGCTCCATTGTATACTGTAGATTCTTTAAAAATCTCATTTTAAAAATGGTTTCTAACGCTTAAAAATGGAGCCCTGGTGGTGCAGTTTTTAAGCGTTTGGCCGCTAATGGAAAGGTGCGTGGTCCAAACCCACCAGCCTCTCTGCAGGAGAAAGATGTGGCAGTCTGCTTCTGTAAAGATTACCACATTTTTTCGCAAATTTTCGCCCACATAAATAACGCACACACGTAACAAGTGCAAACAATGAAACTATGTAAAAAAAAAACTTCTGGCATAGTGAACTCATGCATATAACATGCATATCTCATCTCATTTCTAGAAGTGAATTTTGGCCTCATTTACTCTCATTCAATAGTCCTAAAATGTTACTTTGATCATATTTGTATAATAAAGGTATAAGCGATCATCAAGAAGTCATGGATTGAATTTGGTTATGGCCTGGTAATCATAAAATAAACTAGTGTAATAGTGCTTTTGTTTCTATGAATTTCAGTTGCAATTATATCCCCGTCACTTTTGAGTCATCAGTCGGAACCTTGAACCTACTGAAGCTTGTCCATAAATCACATGCCATCAACTGGAAGCATAAACAAAGCGAAGCCTACACTGGCATAAATGGCATCAAGTAACTGTCGACAGGAATCTCAACTCAGTCTTCACTGACATAATTATCAGAATTACCTTCCAACTCTGCTTCTAATTGAAAGAGTAAACAAAGCAAAACTGATATTTGATTGCTCTTGGTTCAACAGTTGAATTGAAAACCTTATCAAATCATCATAACGAAACCATTAATCTATGTTAGGTCTGTGTATTTCATAGTCTAATTATGTCTCACTAGCACCAATGTCCTTGATCAATGGTCATAAGTCACCTTAGTCATAAGCTTGCGATAATATAAAAAGACCCTTGCTTTTTGTACACCTCACATTTGAATTCTGCGATCTCTTTGCTAGAACCAGCCAGTTAATGATTATAATGTGCATATTTTTTCAGTTTACAAATCTAAATCTTAGAACCCTTTTAGGATCATGGCAGGGGTTAAATACAAGTCCTGCACTAACCAAAAAAAAACAAACCTGTTGCCATCGAGTTGATTCCGACTCATAGAGAGCCTATAGGACAGAGTAGAACTGCCCCATAAAGTTTCCAAGGAGTGCCAGGTGGATTTGAACTGCTAACCTTTTGGTTAGTAGCCGGAGCACTTAGCCACTACACCACCAGTGTTTCCAGTCCTACACTACTGACTTCAGACTGAAAGTGTTCCAAGGGCAGAAGAAACAAGCAACAGAATGGCAGCAAGAGAGTTCGAGGTTAGAGAGTCAACCATTCACCAATGGAGAAAGGAGCCAGAGAAAATGAATCCGCTGAAACACTCATGTCATGGGCCCAAAGCAAAATGGCCTGAGTTGGAGAACAACTTGAAAGAGTGGATTATTCCTCTAAGGCAATAAAATCAAGCTGTCTGTACTGTCGCAATTCATATCAAAGTGAAGTTTCTTGCAAATGAACGCGGAATCTCAGATTTCAAGGTGGGTTTCACCCGGATTTCTAAATTCTTGAAAAGGAATGGCCTTCCTATGAGAATGAGAAACAACGATGATAATGAGTCAATAAACTAAAACGAGCTATTTTGAGATGAAAACATAATTTCTACTGGTGACTTTTATTTGTTGATTTCAAAGACATTGATTATCAAAAACTATGTGTCAGTTTAAGATTTATGAAAGCAATAAAATATAAACATCTTGTTCTTGTAGCTTTAGGCCTAGGATCATTTCTTACTTGCTAATTTCTAGCACTTCATACATTCGTACTCTTTGGTTTCAACATGGCGTCCATTTCCATCATAAGCCTGTTCAGTTCACCACTGGTTGCACTTGGTTTAGGAAAATACCTACTTTAAATGAAGTTTCCATGAGGTCGGTTTTATCTCAGTAATATTAAATCCATTGGACAGAGAAAAAAAAATATATATATACACTGAAATTATATATATATATACTGAAAATATATATATATACTCTGAAATTAAAGTCAGTAACATGTAAAAAAAATACTGGTATAGCACATTTATGAAAATATATGGGTGGGTTGTGTGGTTTGCAAAAACATATAACGCACGGTATCTGCATAAAAAATATGGTACAGCCTTGGAAACCCTAGGGGGCAGTTCTACTCTGTCCTATTGGGTCTGTAGGATCACTATGCGTCAGAATTGACTCCACGGCAATGGGTTTGGTTGTTCTGGTTTAATGCTTAGAAATAAAGAAAGGAAGAAAAGAAAGGAGGGAAGGAAGGAGGGAGGGAGGGAGGGACAAACAAAACAGAAAAGCACCTACATCTAATTAAAAGCACCACAAGAGTTTTATTTGGGTTCGAAAATGTCAACATCTGTGTATATTTAAAAGTTTAAATCAGTTTAAAAATATAAAAACACATTCAGGTGGTTCTCACATGAACATTCAGGAATTAGGCATGGTATTTAGAGAGTGGTGACTGCTTGCTTTGTTCCACAAATCTGAGAATAAAGCATTTATGGCATCGCTTGGGTCAGATGAAGGACAGAGACTTTTCCAGAGTCTTCAGCTTCGTGTACTCACAATCGTCTGGCAGGAAACAGCTCTCAAGAGATCTATTTATCAAAAGCGTACCAAGCTGATCTCCAGAACAAGGCTCAGCAGGATTTCTGGGCTCCCTCACTGCGGCTTTTGAAGCATATGCTGCAGTGAAGGGTTTCACCTCTAGGTTCAGCCTGTGGAAGGAGGAGAATGCGTATAGCAGCTGCTTCCAAACTCAGGATGCAGAGAAATTTCTAGAATCTCAGTTGGAATGGGTCTTGGAGATCCTCTAGTCTTTTGGTTAAACGACTTAACTGGAATACAAGGCCGAGCAGAAGTGCAGTTGAAATAGCACTGACTCAAAATGGAATAATAGAGGGGAATGTAAAATCACAAGGGCAACTGGGTGACCTTGCACAAGTTACTTAGCTTCTCTGAATTTCAGTGTTCTCTTCTATAAAATGGGGATAAGAATCTTAACTAAGAGGGTTCCGGAGAAGATGGCTGTTGTTGGCTGCTGCGGTTGTGTTGGCCCCTTAGTCTGGAAGCTCTGCTGAAACCCATTCACCATCACAGCAACACACAAGTTTCACTGACAGAAGAGTGGTGGCTGCGCATGTGGTGCATTGGCTAGGAATCGAACCCAGGTCTCCCACGTGGAAGGCAAGAACTCTATCACTCAACCACCAATGGCTCCTGAGAGGATCTGAAAGACTAAAACAATATCTCCACCGAGCTGAAGCTCAGCCATGTCAGGCAGCTGACATGAAATGCCTAGTAATGGAGCCTGAGTGTTTTGTAAGCTGGGAAAAGTAAAGAGTTCTTTCATGAAAAAAAAAAAAAGTTATCAATGAAAAGGCACATGTTAACAACTGAACACAAAAACTAAGCAATGAACTAATGATTTAGGGTCTTGGGTTCACCGTAATAAAGCTAGAAATTGACGCACAGCTGGAAGTTGGAGGGGAAGCAGATAACAAAGCCAACCAACACCAATCTTTTTTTAATGACCTGGGCCACACCCCACTGGTTCAACTTTTTTTTTTCTACACATAAATATTTCATGAAGTTTGAAGACAACTGGTAATGTACCTTCTCAGTTCCACCGTATCTTCTGGTTCAAATATTAACAGAGAAGGAACTTCCTGAAAAACTTTTGTCTCATTTCTTGGTAATGTCTCTGTGCCAACTCAAATGAAATTGAAGATCATGAAAGAAATGTCAGAGCAATTCTACCTGTTTAGACAGGCCTAAAATGCCGAAGGCAACTGCTGCCACGGATGCTTACATAATTCAAAACACTAAACTATGTGAGGAGAAGAACATACTAAAAAGGAGAAAAGGAGGAAAATGGAAGTGGCTCTATGGAGTTAAAGACTTCTAGAAGAAGGCCACCCAAAACCCACTGCCATAAAAAAACATGGTTAATTACAGCGTCTGTTCCCACAACAGACTAGAAACATTCAAGTCCCTGTAGGACAAAGAGATCCACACACATTTTATGGGACAGACTTTGCCACCAGCTGACTGTGTGAGGGTAAGCAAGCCTGCAGCACCTCTGGGCCTCAGCTTATTCATCTGGAAGATAGAGTCAACAGAAGCTAGAAGAGCTGATCCCAAAGGTCATTGCATCCTATAAACCTACGGAGTTAAGAAAATTACATGTAGCTTTTACATTAAGAAAGATTCTCACAGCAATAATTTTGGTTATTTCGGCTTAAGTAGTATAATGTGTTTTTCTGTTGTAGTACCTAAATTTTCCTACTAAACTCAAAACAGGAGCACTGATGGTGAAGTGGTTAAAAACTCAGGCTGCTAACCAAAAGGTCAGCAGTTCAAATCTACCAGCTGCTCCTTGGAAACCCTACGGGGCAGTTCTACTCTATCTTGTAGGGTGGCTACGAGTTGGAATCGACTCAACGGCACCCAACGACAAACTCAAAACATGTTTCGTACCGCTAAAAAATAGTACCCCTTGCTCCCCCCAAAAAATATTGCACAATCTTTTTCCTTTAGTTTAGTTTTGTTTGTGGCATGGCCACCTCCTTTGGGTCTTGGATCTGAAGAGATTCTTTACTTCTCAGAACATGGTCAGAGTCACACCAATGAGTTTCTACTTTCTTTTTAGTTTTCCTGATTGGTTTACAGAGCTCTCCTGAATACTCTTACATATCAGCCAATTTATAATTAACACATTAGTAATTTATTACCTTAAACTTTCACTTCCTCAAATGCATCCCTCCATCAATTTCTCAAAGCAACCTCTTTGTACTTTCCAACTCTTCCTCCATGCTGATGCCCCTGCCCCAAGGGCTCTTACCCACTGCTTCTCCTAGTAAACCAAACACCAAACCTGCTGCCATAGAGCTGAGTCCAGCTCACAGCAACCCCACATGTTACAGAGCAGAGCTTCTCCACAGAGTTTCCATTGCTGTAATCTTTGTGGAAACAGATCACCAGGCCTTTCTTCCAGGTGCCACGGAGTAGGTTCAAACAGCCAACCTTTAGGTTAATATTCTAGCGCAAACCATTTGCAGTATCCAGGGACTGCTTCTCCTGGTAGTCCTTGGTTACCCTCCCTGCTAAGCTAAGCAGCACCTCCCCTGGAGGTAGTCCTTCGTGACATCCTCTTGTAGTACCTTGTACCTTATCATTAGCAAGCAATGCCCCTTATTGGAAATCACCTGTTAAATTCTCTGACGTCTACTCTAAGCTGTTAACACTGAGAGAACAGGGATCTGTTTGTTTGTTTCCCACCACTAAATCTCTAGCACAAAGCACACATAAACCGAAAAAAATCAAACCCATGCCATCTAGTCAGTTCCAACTCATAGCAACCCTATAGGATGGAGCAGAACTGCCCCACAGGGTTTCCAAGGAGTGTCTGGTGGATTTGAACTGCCGATCTTTTGGTTAGCAGCCGTAGCTCTTAACCACTACGCCACCAGGGCAGATGCTCAATTAGTAGTTTTTGGATGAAAGAATGAGTATCTGTTTATTTCAGTTATGTTGTAACACTTTTTTTAAAAAGCCTGCTACTTAACTCTGAGCACCAGAGAAAGCTCACATATTCTGGTGACATCTGTATGAGCAGCCGCTCCAAAAGAGCACTGGCCAATGTGTGTGTGACATAGAAAATAATCTGATAAATTTACAATGAACATGACATACATAAACGATAAATGAGTGTTTTTCAATCCTAGAAATAACAAATTAAGAGGATATATGGTAAAAATTCTAACTTGTGAAAATTATATGGGCTCAAATTCTGAAAAACCAGCTTTCAACAAGCCCCTTGTCACTCTACTGCTTCAGCTGGCTCTTGTTTGCTTCTTCACCTTGATGACCTCCTCCCACTGGCCAAGTTCAGGCTATCAAACACTTTAAAGGCCAAAGAAGGGGAGAATTTGTCCCCACTCTTTAGAGAATGACCTGAAGTAATCATCCTCACCTTCTAAATCAAACGAATTGGAATTTGTTCATCACCTAGCCAACCAGAAAGAGAAATGCCTGAGTTTCCTTTCTGACCTTCTTCTTGCTCTAGCCAGTCTCTTAAAAAGATCACACATAATCCTGTAACTTCAACTACCACCTAAAGACCAGCCATGCCAAATCTCTGTACTGCTGACCCTTATCCTATCCAATTGCCCACCAAAATCTCTTCCTGGGGTCAGTCAGACATTTCAAACTCACCATGTCCATGAAACTCATTATTATTCTCCTATAACAGCCTTCTCCTCCTTTAATACTGACGTGTTACTGGCGCAAATCCAGGGGCCCGAGTGGAACAATCAAACCCAAATATCCACTTATTAATTTCTCAATTCTGACACGAGTTGCCCACGTCATGCTCTTTCCTCCGACCCTAGCCACCCGGCGCTAGATCAGATCTCACAAATTAAAAGGATACCGTCTTTCAGACACGAGCCTCAAGTTTTGGAACCCACACGACAACCTAACCTTGACTGTTGGTACAGATTCAGGGGTTTCCCTCTATCCTTTCTGAATGCCAGTCGTAAGTTCAGGACTCCTGGGCTCCCTCACTTCTGACCTTTTGGCAGCCATTACTCCTTTGGGTTCAATAATTCACTGAAACAACCCACAGCACTCACAGAATGTGCTTTATTTATCATTACGGTTTTATCACAGTAAATAAGGATACAAATGGAAAGACACATAGGGTAAGGTATGCGTTTCCAAAGTAGAGCTTCCATATCTCAAGTGATGCAGCCACCCTTCCAAATGCATCCATGTATTTCACCAACCAGGAAGTCCACGCAGCTTCCATGTCCACAGCCTTTATTGGCTTCATTATATAGTCATAATTGACTGGATCAGCCTTTCCTCCCCCCAAAAAATACCGCAGAATCCACAATCTTTTTCCAGAGGACAGCTGATATCTTGGTGAACTTTCTGGTCAGGCCAGCCCCCCACCCAAGTGTGGTCTAGAGGTCTAGATAACAAAGACACTTCAATTATTAAGTTATTAGTTATTTCGCAGTAACCAAGGACAAAGGACACATTATTTAAGGTAAAGTCATTCTTCACCCCACAAGGCTCAAGGCACATGCATGATGTTCAGCCTCGATAACTCCTTCTCCCTCATTACCCACATCCGTCTGGTCCCCTCTGTAATCTCTTAGACATCTCTCAAATCCTTCCGTGCTTCTGCTTCACTACTGCTTTAAGGCAAGCCCTATAACCCCATTTTGAACTGCGACAACTCCTTCTCTGCTGACTCATTGCCAGAATTAGAGTATCTAACTCTGTTCTCCCATAGCACTGCAGAGCAAGTATTTCTCTGTTAGTCTGTAGGGATCTCATCTGTCTTGGTCACCACACTACCTTCTTCCAGTGCCTAACATAATAACACAGCACTTTACGGCACTTTGCACAAACTAGGCAGGCAATAAACAACCATATCAATGAATGAATATTTGTACGAGACAGCTGGTACTCGCAGAATTAAATTTGGCTGCCTCCCTAAACTCAAATTAACATTTGCCTAAACAAACTGCTTCTCGAGGAGAAGGAAGACAAACTAACATGGGGTTCACCCCCAAAGGCAATCCATCCATCATGCCACACACACACCTGTCGTTGTCAGTTGCCATCAAGTGGGCTCTTACTCATGGCAGCCTTGTGTACAACAAAATGAAATGTTTCCCAGTCTTATGGCATCCTGATGATGGCTGGCACGTTCAAGTTCATCATCACAGCTACTGTGCCAATCCATCTCACTGAGGGTGTCCTCACTCTCACTGGCCCTTTACTTTACCAAGCACAATGTCTCCGTCCAGCAATTAGCCTTTCCTGATGATGTATCCAGAGCAAGTGAATCAGACAACGCTGTGTTGTGGTCATAAGGTTTTGAGGGCTAAGTTTTAGAAGTAGATCACCAGGCCTTTCTTCATAGTCTCTGTTAGTCCGGAAGCTTTGCTGAAATCTGTAGACCATGGGTGACCCTACCGGTATTTGAAATACCAGTGGCATAGTTTTCAGCATCATAGCAACAAGCCACCATAGAATGACAAATGGAAACACTGACAGGTGGACGTCCACAATTCTATGCATTTCATTACCGAACAGCCCCCTAACGTCAGGCACCATGAGTAAGTGTATATATGTTATAGAACTATTTGGTAATAAAATGATAGAACTGTGGACATCCACTTGTTTTCAGAGAACACCCATGAAAGTTATTTTGGATCTGCTCCAGGACATTATGGGCAAACACACCCTCACTTCCACGTCCTTTATGGCCTAGGGAAGGCGTTGGCCTTGAAGAGGGAGGTCCCTGGGTGTATATCCACATCAAACCTCGGTGTTACTAAACAAGGCCAGACCTTCCACATTCACTGGGAATTTCCACAAAGCTCCCCACTGGAGAAATCCATACCAAACCAAAAACCAAATCCACTGCCATCAAGTCAATTCCGACTCACAGAAATCCATAACAGCACATAATAACGTGGAAAGAGGCACTCGGTGTATAATTGTCCACCATTTTGTATCTGATGTGATTTTCCTATGTGTTGTGAATCCTACCTCTATGATGTTAATCAGGTGGAATTCGAAGCAGTTACGTTAATGAGACAGGACTCAATCTACAAGGTCAGGTTGTATCTTGAGTCAATTTCTTCTGAGATATCAAAAAGAGATGCGAGCAGAGAGACAGGGGACATCATACCACCAAGAAAGTAGTGTCAGGAGCACGTGTGTCTTTTGGACCCAGGGTCCCTGTGCTGAGAAGCTCCTAGACCAGCAGAAGATTGGTGATAAGGCTCTTCCTCCAGAACTGAGAGAAAAAAGCCTTCCCCTGGAGCTTGCACCCTGAATTCAGGCTTCTAGCCTCCTAAACTGGGAGAGAATAAATCACCATTTGTCAAAGCCATCCACTTGTGGTATTTCTGTTATAGCAGCACTAGAT
The DNA here is from genome assembly GCF_024166365.1 of Elephas maximus indicus. Classification (NCBI taxonomy): domain Eukaryota; kingdom Metazoa; phylum Chordata; class Mammalia; order Proboscidea; family Elephantidae; genus Elephas; species Elephas maximus. The sequence goes on along the minus strand of NC_064831.1, from coordinate 84,560,452 downwards.
AACTAAGACATCATGTTACACAGTCGTATCATCCATTTGCCAGCCCGAAGGCATCCAGATACTCATGAAACTTTTAAAAAGTGCAATAGGAATGAATGACAATAACATTCTCCCTTTCTAATCTGAGAATTTTTCCCTAAAGGAAAAATCGCTAAGCTCAAGTGGTCAAGAAATGACTCCGAATGTTAAATGGGAGCATTCCAAGCAGTCTGGGACCTGCCTTCCAGACCTCTCACCCAATCCAAACACACCCAGCGACACTGAAGAAAACTTTCACAAGCAGGATGGGAGGGAAGGCGCTGGAACCAGACTGCCTGGGCTCAGACTCAGCTCTGAGTACCTGGCTGAACCACCCTGTAGTTGTGTGGTCTTGGACCATTTCCTTCACCTCTCTGTATCTCAGTTTCTCACATGTGAAATGGAGGTGATAATACCCCTATCTCATAGGGTTGTTTTGATGATTACATGAGTTAATATTTCTTAGCATAATACCACAATGGCAACTGACAACAAGCAGTATACTTGGCACAATCTGAGTACTCAATAAATGTTAGCTGTAATAATACAAATAATAATACTAATTAGCATTAGTATTAATCTCATTCCCCTTCCTCCATCTCCACAAGGGATTCTACACCCTACCATTTCTGTTGAATACTAAGAGCAATGGTTCTCAAACTTTCCCATGCACTAGAATCATGTGGGGAGTCCTTGCGTGGCCAGACTGTTAAGTACATGGCTACCAGTCGAAAGGTTAGCAGTTTGAATCTACCCAGAGGCACCTCGGAAGAAAGGCCTGGAGATCTACTTCTGAAAACTAAGCCATTGAAAACCCTAAGGAGCACAGTTCTGCTCTGACACACACAGGGCCACCATGAGTCGGAAAAGATTCTACGGCACGTAGCTTGTTTGTTTGTTTTTAGAATCACCTGGAGGGCTTCTTTAACACAGAAGTTGCTGTTTTCCAAATGCAGAGTTTCCGAAGCATGGTACTCAGTGCAGGGCCCGAGAAGTTGCATTTCTAACAAGTTAATCCCAGGTGGTGTGGATGTTGCGGCCTAGAAGGGCATTTTGAGAAATACTAAGATGCATCATTGACTCCATCATGTAGGAGACTGTGAGAGTCCAAACCTCCAGGACTTTCCATGTCCTTACCCACACCTAGAATGCCCTTCCTGGACTGGACTCCTTCCTCTTAGTAACTCGATCAACAATTCTAAGGTCAGGCATCAGGGACCCTAGAGGGCTCCCGTGGTGCCTCTATGCCAGTACCTACAATACCGCACCGTGATCAATGAAATCAATTCTACGAGACTAGTTGCTCTTTGGTGGCCAGGACCTTGCCTTACACAGTGCCTACGGACTGCTGTCAAGTCGATTCCAATTCACGGTGATCCAAAAGACAGAGCAGAAATGCCCCATAAGGTTTCCAAGGTTGTAATCTTTACAGGAGCAGGCTAGCACATCTTTCTCCTGCAGAGTGGCTGGTGGGTTTGAACCACTGACCTTTTGGTAAGCAGCCAAGCACTTTAACCACTGCGCCACTAGGGCTCCTTACTCAGTGCCTAGGACATAAAAATCCTCACAAATATTGACTGATAGAATGAGAGCTGGAAGAGCCAATGGCCAGAGGTGTCCATGGGGTGCCAACCAAACTGGACGTCTTGGAGACTAGCTCCGGGGCCTTGTTCTCAGAACTGCACGATGGACGTGAAGTGTCTCGAGTCCCTGATGAGCTCAGGGTTCCTTCCATGCCAGCTCTGCTCAGGCTCCTCTGATTCCAATCACAAAACCTCCTCTCGACCCGTGAAGCTAGAGGAGTTTCCACTTTAGGCCCCTCACCTGCATGGGTCCCTCACCTTCATAGGCCACTCCAAGTACTAAAAGCTGCTGGGGGATGCTGATTGTTCTCAGGGGAGCCAGGTGGCCATCAGGGAGCAGTTCTATGTAAATGTTTCAGGTAAACGGCCCAAAAAAGTCTCAGCAGAAAGACAAAAATCTCCAGCAATTTGTTGCAATTTCTTTTTCTCATTCTAAATAATATTCGCTTTCATATCTTATTTTGTATTATTTTTTTAAAGACCTTCCTCCCTCACCCCAATTTTTTACAGTTCAGGCCTCACCAAACCTGAATCTGTCTACATTCTCTGCTTGTTGGGCCTCTGGCTTTTCTGGGAATTTCGATAATTCATCATCCCACCTCCACACGAGAACATCTTAACCAAATCAAGTACACTTTTGTAAACACCTTCTAGGCTGGATTTCAATAGTTGCTAAGGAGTGGTTTTTGCCAATTCCACCATCCAAATGAAGATAGAGAAAAAAGAAAATGTATGCCAAACAGGAACCAGGCAGAATATCTTAACTGATCCTCCCAACAGAGGCAAAAAGCCCTTCTCCAACGCTTAACCGGCAACACCTCAAGGAAATTTAAATAGGAAACCCCTCGATTTTTGTGCCTAATTACCAACAATTATAAGGAAGATTTTTAACACAGCACGTGCTCACCATGCCAGGAAATATTATTTTAAATTCTAAGTGCTATTTTCAGTTTCGTTCTACACAGTATAATAAATTTAATTTGAAAATTATTTGCATTTTTGTAGTTTACAAGTACTGTCAGGTGAGTTGCTACAGGTCATTTACTCCATAGTCTAATTAGTAATTTCATCAATTTGGAATTCCTTCCCAAATAAGCGCATCGCAGTTCACTAGACTTATGGAAAAAAAATAGATATATCTTTGAAAGTAAATATTAGATATATTAACGCGTGAGCACACATTTATATACAAACACAAAGCCCTTTCCAGCTGACAACAGTGATATCTATTCGTGTTGAAGCTACAGAAAGAAATGAAGCTGAAATATGTTAAAACACATGAATGATATGAAAAGTAGCTTTTCCTTCAATGTGTGATATACCCCCCCAAAAAAGAAACCAAACCCAGCGCTATTGAGTCCATTCCGACTCATAGTGACTCTATAGGACAGAGTAGAACTGCCCCATAGAGTTTCCAAGGAGCACCTGGCAGATTCAAACTGCCAACCCTTTGGTCAGCAGCCATAGCGCTTAACCACTACACCACCAGGGTTTCCATGTGACATACAGGGAACTCATATAAAGCTTTACTAACTGGCCCCATTTGGATACAACAAGCCTTTAAAAATACATTCAGCAAGACATATAATAAATATTATCTTTTTAAAATGGCTGCTTATCTACTTTCCCAGGTAAGCCATGGCTCATACCACACCAGTACAAAGAAAACTGCACTCATTTATTTTACTCATGACTATTTTAACTCCCAGGGGTAGGACTGTTTTACGAATATAAATGAGAATTCTCATTTCCATTAAATCGGCTGAATTTACTCTACCTGTCCTCAGCACGGAAACTCTGGTGGGGTAGCGGTTAAGAGCTCTGGCTGCTAACCAAAAAGGTCAGCAGTTTGAATCCACCACCAGCTATACCTTATAGGGCAGTTCTACCTGTCCTACAGGGTTGCCATGAGTCGGAATCCACTCGATGACAACGGGTTTTTTGTTTTTTTGGTCCTCAGCACATGCCAGGCAACAAGATATACTGGGAAAATATGAGCTCTGCTCAGAAATACCCACAGTCAATTTCCAGGTCCACCACTTACCTTGTGCAAATTGCCAGATTTCTCCTTATCTCGGTTTCCTCATCTGTCCTGGTGAGGAATATCTACTTTGTAGATTTCACGTGACAATATAAGTCTATAAAATGCCTAGCTTGGTGCCTGGCACATAGTTGATTCTTAACAACTTTATCTTAAGGGTGAGTTGGACAGTCTGTATCCCTTTGAGTGACTGATTAGTCTAATGGCAGCTATTCTTCACAGATGTACAATCTCTCCACATGTAAATGTTCAATTACCAAAGAAGAGATCAAAGAGGTAGGAGACAGAGGCAAAGCACCGTGTGCCATTGGTCTCTTTCTAAACATCCACCTGTGAGGAAATGATTGTCCTCAAAATTCACCTTTTATCGACACCTGTGCTTCCAGACAGCACAGCAGCCTGCTCTCACGGAAGTTCGCAGGAGCACAACAGATATTTATTGAATTGAAATGCCCCTGACCAAAACAAAAATAAATGCTAAGGCACTCATCATCCATACACCCGTTTGAGACTCTGTGCGTCCGTAAAGCTGGGATTCTAAAGTCCCAAAGTTCACCCGCAAGCTATTCGCTACTCCAAGTGCCTCTGCAGACTCGGCTGAAACCCTCAGGTTTCGCACAGAGTTCATTCCCACCTGAGAAAAGCCAGTTTATGGAAACTCCATCGTTTTTAACGTCCATTAGCGCACCATTTGCTGAACCAGTGGACAGCACGCTGGGAAACTAACTGCGGAAGCAATCACTTCTCAAATTCACCACCAGCACCACGGTCTTTGTTTTTAATAATTGAGACTTTCTTTTTTTTTTTTAACCTACTCAATTACTATAAGGCTTTCCGATCTCACGTGGCTGAGCAAAGGTCAGCTCAAGAAACCAAGGTGGAATCTGAGGCCCACAAAGGGAGCGCAGGAGAGCCCACCCAGAGAGACCTGCGATGGCAGGGACTGCGGCTAACTCGGCGCCGCCCCGGGGAGCCCGAATGTGCGCCCTTGAAAAGCAAAGAACCCCTGGAGCAGGCTGCCCTTCCCGAGTGCTCTCTCCAGCACCCCTCGCCTGGGACTCCTGCCTCTAGTCCTCAGGACACCTTTTGGATCACAGCCAGCAGCTCCGGAGTAGTAATTCCACTGAATTCCCATCCTGGCCCTTCAGGTCCCCCCCACTCCCAAGAAGAAAGCCGGCGGCCACCTCGCAGCCCGCCCCGCGCGTGCAGCCAGGTGAGCCCGGCACGGCCCTCACCTGTCCAAGGCCGCCTCCCCGGGGCTGCGGAGCTGGGCCGACGCGCGCCCCTCACCTGCGCGAGACCTGGCGACGCCGCCGCTCGCGCGCGCAAGAAGCACTCCGGACGCAGCGGGGGCGGGGGCATCGCCGGCGGCCACCCCACTTCCTCGGCTCCTGCACGCGAGCCCCGCCTTAAAGGGGCGGAGGCGGCGCGCGTCCCCTTCCAACCGCCTCCGACTGAGGCGCGGGCGAGATCGCCGGCAGCTCTGCCTCGTGTTGCGAGAACTTGCTGCAGCTCAGTGCGGGCACTAGCTGGGCAAGTGGGAAGACGTGGCTTGTAACTCCTGCGTCTGGGCTGGCTTACAGGAGGGGCCAGGTGTGTCCAGAGACCTTGGCAGTGACTAGGGGAGTGGAGGTGAATCGCTTTGTTGTTGTTGTTGTTGTTGTTGTTCAAAGTAGGCAAAGAGGACAAATATGGCTTGCACACTTGTAATTTCTTAATAACATATCTCGACAAATACTCAGAGGGGTCACTCTTCTCCCGTTGGGCCTTCGAGGGTCAGTGGGAAGAAAGCAGCCTCTGTGTGACCCTGGGAAGAGGTGCCAGAGCCAGGCAACCTATTAAGCCTTTGGTTTGGTTTTTGGTATCTTGTGCGGGAAGGTGGGTGGAAGCCAGTCTTCTGTATACACCGAGCTGTTTACTGAGCCTTAGTTCCTGAGCTGACTTAGGTGCCCAGCTGCATTGCACTAAGTCCTCAGTGGGACTATTCTTAAAGACCCCTCGGTGCAGTGATTGGCACTAAGGTGTCAAATAAATATTCGTTCATCTCCTTCCATCTCCCTGTTTTTATTTTTTACTTATTGTTGTAAAAGTATATACAGGGACATTTGCCAGTCCTCCCTCATTTCTCCCTGCTGTAATCTTCTGATTTGCACTTCATTTGCTCTATTTCTCTGCCTGGTCAGTTTATTTCCCCATATACTGATAAACTTGCTGGCTGACTTAGGAGGAAATCTATACGCAAGATGTGATCCCTCCCTTAGGGAGATCAAGAACTCAGCCCCAAGAAACAGCAGCTTATAAATTAGACACAAGAGAATTACATCAATACTTAAATTGGGTTTGAGACAGACCACGCAGTCTATAGGTTGTTACCGGAATGGGTGGTTTGTGAGCAGGACTGGAGTTTAATTGGTGGTAATTGGTGGTTAAGAGTTCAGACTCTGTAATCAGAAAAACCTCAACTCTTAAAAAAAAAAAAAAAAACCTCACTGGCTTGGCAGCTATGCACTTGTGTGTAACTCAGCCCCTTGGCTTAACTTCTCTCAATTTCAGCTTTCCCTTTAGTAAAATGGGGTTAAAATAATAGCTATCTCTTAGGTAAAGAGAAATAGATAATTTACATAAAGTACTTGCCATAATGTCCTGGCCTATGGCAAGGACTTAATAAAGGTTAGCAAATGGTGATAGTGGTTTAGTGGTAGCGTTCTCACCTTCCATGCTGAAGACCCAGGTTCATTCCTGGCCAGTGGGCCTCATGCGCAGCCATCATCCATCCGTCAGTGGGAGCTTGTGTGTTGCTATGATGCTGAACAGGTCTCAGTGAAGCTTCCAGACTCAGACAGACGAGGAAGAAAGGCCTGGTGATCTACATCTGAAAATTAGCCAATGAAAACTCTATGAATTGCAACATTCTGTTGTGCATGGGGCCACCATGAGTCAGAAGTCCACTCCATGGCCGCTAACAGTGATAATTATAGTAACCTAGGAAATGGGAGAATGAATAAAAATTTTTAAAAACATGAGAATTTGGGATGAAATGATAGAAAACAGTGCCTCCGTCACCATGAAATCTTATTTATAATAATAACTACCATTGATAAAGCATGACAGTGCATCAGTTCCTGTGCCTGACATAGAACACATGATAATATTTAATTTTCACAAACCTGAGACCGTTGATAAAACTAAGACTCAGAGCAATGAAATAACATGTCCGGATCGTGTTGTAACAGAGTCCGAGCAACCTCAGGCCCTAATGGCTTTTTCCACTAGGCTTTGGCTGAAGGTCACCTCCCCTACCACAGAAAGCAGAGGTAACTTGGGAAAACAGAGAAAGTATAAAATGAAGAAGAGAAAGGAGCAGTAGGTGGGAGAGGTAGCAGCTATACCTTTAAAGCAGCCGCTTCATACAGCTGAATTAAAATAGCAAGTGAACCCTCACAAAAAAGCTTTTTGCCTCTAGCTCCCGGCAAAAAGAAGTTCCTGTCTGTGGTTCTAGCAGCTCAACCACAAATTGAAAAGGAGGAACAGCGTTTTTCTACCATGAAACGTTATAGAAAGTGAAACATATGAAGATACAGAAATCTAAGGTCACACTTCCCTCTTCCCACCACCGTAAAGTCCTCCGGCTTCCTTGAGTATTTTTGAAAAAATGACTGTCCAAAAGTACCTCCTGCCTCTTTCTAATAATACTTTCTGCTCAGGGAATAATATTGTTACTTTAACCAACTTTACTGTATAAGCACAGCAGCGCTTATAACAGCGTTGGACTCATATGTATAGCTGACAAATTTTTAATACATTGTTTTTATATTATGTTTATATTTACATAAAGTACTTGGTAAACAGGTTTTTACCAAGTCTTACGTTATGAGCAATGGCCTATGATGTCATAATTGTTACTTTTTTTTTTTTTTAATACAGTGTCCTCCGTTTGTAATAGGCAGGCTTCTCTCTTCAATTCATGTGAGCAACAAGATATTTGGCCTCTGAAGAAACAACCCTGTTGGTGTCAGTTTGATAATTGATGTTGAAGGTTCTCATTCTTCACATTTATATTAGAGTCCTACCGGATACAATTCCTTTTAGTTCTTAGACAATGTATGTTTGCTTGCATGGCCATCTTGTAATTTCACCTGTTCTCTTAAATTGTTCTACCACCTATCTGTCAGTTTGTCCTACTGTGGAAGCTATGCTATCAGTATTTCAAATACCAGAAGGGCCACCTATAATGGACAGGTTTCAGCAGAGCTTCGAGACTAAGACAGACTAGGAAGAAAGACCTGCTGACCTACTTCCAAATATTAGCCACTGAGAACGTTTTGGATCGCAGTAGAACGTTGCCTGACTCTCTTGTTTTGGACACATCATCAGGAAGGATCAATCACAAAAGGAGGACATCATGTTTTGTGAAGTAGGGGGTCAGGGAGTGTGTGGGAGACCCTCAGTGAAGTAGGTTGGCACAGCAGCCCCAACAATGGACTCAAACATGCCACCGACCATAACAGTGATGCAGAACCAGGCAGTGTTTCCTTCTATAGGGACGTTGTTTCACCATGAGTTAGAGTCGACGCAATAGCATTTTTCTTTCTAAAGGAACCCTGGTGACACAGTGGTTAAAGCACTCATCTGCTAACCAAAAAGTTGGCAGTTTAAACCCACCAGCTTCTCTGTGGGAGAAAGATGTGGCAATCTGCTTCCATGAAGAATACAGCCTAGGAAACACTATGGGGCAGTTCTACTTTGTCCTTTAAGGCCACTATGATTCAGAATCAAGTTGATGGCAACAAGTTTGTTATTTATCTATCTAGTATCTGTCAAATGTTTAAAGGCGAAAGTGTCTTCTGCAAGGTCTGATGAGCTGATAGTGTCTGTAATACATTCAGAAGTACTGCAGAGGACATATCTTCGCAATGTCGTTGTGCCAGTTTGAATAAGCCAGAGCCGTGTAAACAGGATGAGTTACAGTATCAGTCACCCAGAATCTCTATCTACAGAGTGAGGGGAGTCTCCTCTAAAAGAGAGAAGACCCTGTCTGTAAATGCATAGGTGCTAGAACTCCAGCTCTTCTCTGCTCATAGGGAACCACGACAGACCTCCCTTGAGTCATCTGACCACATCTGACCGTGCAGTCAATCCAGTCTGGCTCCAGATGAAGGACTCACAGCTAATCCTGTGAACACAGGTCCCTTGAATGCCCAAGAGATCTGCTAAGGTTGATAGAAGGGCCTGGCACCCAGCTACCCTCACATTTTCCTTCATTAATGCTTCTCACCTTTTCTGGCCAATAAAAGCAGAAGTAGAAAAACATTTGAAACATAAACATGTAGGCAAATTTTAGTCCATTGTCCAAGCAGCAAATGTTGAGTGTGTGTTGTAAACCGGCATATGTACTTTGTCAGGTGACATGAAGAAAACTGTATTCCTTTTATTGTTAGTGCAAATAGTCTTTGTTATTATATTTACTCAGTTAGGATTTACCCCACTGTGTAGCTGTCGATACAGTTTAGAGAAAGCATATCCTCTTTTTAGAGTGGAAGATGTGGAGAGGCCAACTTTAGTGGCTCATTCTAGATCTAGCTCAGCCACTTACTAGCTGTGTGTTTTTCCTACAGGTGGAAGGCAAAGTATTTTCTCGAACAAAGGGGTGGCCCTGCCAGGAAATCGTCTTACTTTCTAATTACTCACAAAGAAGTCTTATAAAACTTTTCTTTGAGACACAACACTAGCATGTAATCATCTTATTACTCATAATCCTATGTAGCAAGTTAAATCAAATACCCGGATGTATTTAACATGAGCTAATTAGCTGGAAATGTTCATAAGTTATAAGTTGCTCAGAGTTAGACTTTTACGGACAGTGTACTTTTTTCTGGATGATATTATTGTGGCCAAGAGGAACATTTGGTAACAGTTGCATTTAAATAAGCTAAAATTATTAGTTATGCTCTCGAGTGATGGACCTTAAGACCTTAGTTCCCCATCATCAGATGGGTAAAGCAGACTCAAATCTACTTCCTCAAGTGAAGTTAGCCTTGCCCATGCGTTCTCCCTCTGCATCAACATTTTCGTGTCTGATGATTGGAAATACATCCACTTAGATAATTGTTTAAATTTTCTAGATTAAACCAGACCAAAAGAGAGTTTCTTCTGTGCAGCACTGCTGTGGCCCCAAGTGGTATCACTTTTATTGAACATGCTCTAGCATGTTGCCACTGGTCATAGTGAGGGATGTCTTAAGAATAAACCCTGAGAGATTTTTAAAAAAAGAAAAAACAGAGAACAATGGATATTGGTGAAGATGCATAGAAAGGGGAACCCTCATCCATTGCTGGTGGGATTGTGAAATGCTACAACCACATGGAAAACAATTTGGTGTTTACTCAAAAATTAAACAGAGAACTACCATATGACCTAGCAATTCCACTCTAGGTATATTCTCAAAAGAATTGAAAGCAGGAATGCAAACAGGTACTTGAACACCAATGTTTTTTTTTTTTTAATTCACAATGGCCAAAAGGTGTTAACAGCCTAAATGTCCGTTAACAGACGAATGGATATATAAAATGTGATACAGACATACAATGGAATATTCCAAAACCAAACCCAATGCCATCAAGTCAACCTCAATTCATTGACCCTCTAGGACAGAGTAGAACTGCCCCATAGGGTTACCAAGGAGCGCCTGGTGGATTTGAACTGCTGGCCTTTTGTCCTTTTTCTTAAAATTTTTATTGTGCTTTAAGTGAAAGTTTACAAATCAAGTCGGTCTCTCATACTAAAACTTATATACACCTTGCTAAAGACATACTCTCAATTGCTCTCCCCCTAATGAGACAGCCTGCTGCCTCCCTCTGCTCTCTCTTTTCATGTCCATTTCATCAGCTTCTAATCCCCTCTACCCTCTCACCTCCCCTCCAGGGAGGAGATGCCAACACAGTCTCAAGTGTCCACCTGATCCAAGAAGCTCACTCCTCACCAGCATCCCTCTCCAACCCATTATCCAGTCCAATCCCTGTCTGAAGAGTTGGCTTCGGGAATGGTTCCTGTCCTGGGCCAACAGAAGGTCTGGGGGCCATGATCACCAGGGTCCTTCTAGTCTCAGTCAGACCATTAAGTCTGGTCCTTTTTCGAGAATTTGGATCTGCATCCCACTGCTCTCCTGCTCTCTCGGGGGTTCTCTGTTGTGTTCCCTGTCAGGGCAGTCATTGGTTGTAGCCAGGCACCATCTAGTTCTTCTGGTCTCAGGCTGATGTAGCCTCTGGTTCATGTGGCCCTTTCTGTCTCTTAGGCTCGTAATTACCTTGTGTCCTTGGTGTTCTTCATTCTCCTTTGGTCCAGGTGGGTTGAGACCAATTGATGCATCTTAGATGGCTGCTTGCTAGTGTTTAAAACCCCAGATGCCACTCTTCAAAGTGGGATGCAGAATGTTTTCTTAATAGATTTTATTATGCCAATTGACTTAGATGTCCTCTGAAACCATGGTCTCCAAACCCCCGCCCCTGCTACGCTGTCCTTCGAAGCGTTCAGTTTATTCAGGAAACTTCTTTGCTTGAACAGCTGACCTTTTGGCTAGCAGCCGAGCTCTTAACCACTCTGCCATCAGGGCTCCAATGGAATATTACTCAACCATAAAGATAAATGAAGTCCTGATACATGACACAACATGGGTGAACCTTGAAAACATTATCTGAGTGAAATGTTGGTCACAAAGGAACAGATACTGTGTAATTTCCCTTATATGAACTATCTAGGGCAGGCAAGTATATTAAGACCAAAGTTTATTAGTGGTTCCAGAGGCAGGCAGGAGAGAGGAATAAAAGAAAACTAAGTGTTTAGGGGATACTGAGCTTCTGTGAAAGGTGATAGAAAATTTGGAAATGGATAATGGTAGGATAGCTGTGAATCAAAATCGACTCGACAGCACCTAACAACAATGAAAACACTGGCTGAACAACATGATAAACACAACTAATGTCACTGAATTGTACCACATGAAGACTGTGGAAATGGCAAATAATCTGTTAAAGATATATTTACCACAATTAAAAAAAAAAGTTTCTTTTTTTTTTTTAAGAATAAGCCCTGATTAAATGGAGTGTTGAATTTACAGTTAGAATGTTGGTCAGGGACACTGTATTTACGATTTCCAATGTCTTCTTAAAGTTGGAAGTCATCCTTCAGGGACAGAAATCTCAAGCTTTCTCACAGCTGCGGGTTTGTCTGCATAACAAGGGTTTTACAAATAACTGAATGTATTTTCTTCTCTATTTTGGCTTCTAGAATGCTCAGAGGGGCCACCTCTGGCAAGTATTCAGAAATGCTTTTTGGTACACTGTACATAGGAATTAAGTTCTTCTGCCTTTATTTTCCTACGTCTGAGATGAAACTGAAGGAATTTTCCAGGCTGGAATATTAGAATATAATCAATTCTCTCTGCACGCATTCGCGCATTCACTTACACAGCTAACAAACACCAAGCTGTTACAACTGGACCCACAAACTAGGAGACCTACAAAGGCCAGGGGATGAAATAAACGCCTTGGAAACCCTATGGGGTAGTTCTACTCTGTCTTATAGGGTCGCTATGAGTTGGAATCGACTCAAGAGCAACAGGATTGGTTTGGTTTTTTAATGGGCACCTACAAGAAAATAGAGACCGCTGCCAGCTGCAGAGAGGGGCACACCTAAAGGCACCCAGATTCAATAATTGTTACCTCTGTAATACAGTTGGCCAGAAGCCACGCTGGCAGTGTGACCCTGATCGACGGTATATCAAACTCTAGGATAAACACTGTGGATACAAGGCAAGTAAAGCACAGCTTCTGCCTCCAAGGATGCAGAATTTGGGGGCGTGGCGGGGGGGAGCATGTAAATAAGCACAATAGAGCATCAGACGAAAGAGAGTCTGAGAGCAGGTAGAAGATGTATGAGAGGATTAGCAGGAACATTGACTCCAGGCAGCCCCAAGTACTGGGAGAGGGAATCAAGGCAAAAACCGAGTTCACACCGTTGGGAAGAACACACACTCGAACAGCAAGGAAGATCAGTTCAGGTAATGAAGCCAGACCCATCTAGCAATATTTCCATAATCATTTACTCAATCAGAAAATTAAAATGTAAATACATTGTTAGGTGCCATTGCGTCGGTTCAGACTTATAGGGACCCCATGTACAGCAGAACCAAACACTGCCCGGTCCTGCACCATCCTCACAATCGTTATGCTTGACCCCATTGTCACAGCCACCAGGCCAGTCCATCTCGTTGAGGGTTTTCCTCTTTTTAGCTGACCCTCTACCTTATCAAGCATGATGTGTTTCTCCAGGGACTGATCCCTCCTGATAACATGTCCAAAGGATGTGAGACATAGTCTCGCCATCCTTGCCTTTAAGGAGCATTCTAGCTGTACCTGTCTTAGAAGAGGTACAGAAAAAATACATAGGGAGAGATAGTAGTAAATGCATTTTGGGCTGAGGACATTAACACATTTTGGACTTGAAGTCTGCAGCCTATGTTTATAACTGCCTGGGACATATAATTTGTATAAACTTCAATTTACCCAGCCTCCAGCTACTGGTTGTAATGATGACCTACAAAAAAAGTGTAGAATCACTAACGAATGGATTGAAAACTAGTCATGAAGTAGGTGGGGCCTTATTAAGTGCATAACGACAATATTCTACTGTCTAGCTTGGTACACAATTACCTGCTTTACTGATTTTTCAGGCACATGTTTGTAATGACTTTTGTTGCTGCTTCCCAAGAAAACCTGGGCCCAAAATAGAGAATATAGCTGTGATACATTTGACCTCAAAGTGAACTGACTAGTTACCAGGCTTTGTTGTTAGTTGCCCTTGAGTAGGATCTGACTCATTTTGACCTTACATATAACCTTATATATAAAGCCTGGCAGGGTTTTCTAGACTATAGTCTTTACCTAGATTTTTCTGGACTATGATTGACTCGACGGCAATGGGATAATCTTTACCAGAGTAGATCGCCAGTCTTTCTTCCATGGAGCCGTTGGGTTGATTCAAACTCACTTAATAGGCGTGTCACTAGGGATCCTGTTCCATTGGAGAGGTGCAAAATATTTTCTATTTCCCAATTTGGAAACACCTAACAATAGCAATATTGAATATTCCATGGACTGCCAAAAGAACAAACAAATCTGTCTTGGAAGAAGTACAACCAGAATGCTCCTTAGAAGTAAGGATGGTGAGACTACCTCTCACATACTTTGGACATGTTATCAGGCCGGACCAGTCCTTGGAGAAGGACATCATGCTTGGTAAAATAGAGGGCCAGGGAAAAAGAGGAAGACCCTCAAGAAGATGGATTGACACAGTGGCTGCAACATTGGATTCAAGCATAGTAACAATTGTGAGGATGGAACAGGACCGGGTGGTGTTTCGTTCTGCTGTGCATTGCGTCACTATGAACCGGAACCACCTCAAAGGCACCTAACAACAACAGTGAAAAATATACGTTATGCAAAGGGCCATATTCTTTAAAAAGTAACTTTGCTGGGTTGGAACTTTGAACTTAGCCCATTTTACAATGAATGAAGAATACAGCCCTATCCAGTTAAACACAAAATATAGTTTAGATCATTGAAAGGAAAGAGTTTCTCAGCTGATTCTTTCACTGTCAGACATCTTCCTTTGTTATTTGCAACTTTTTACAATGACCCTCACTCTATTGTATTTGTTTGTTTATATATCTCTCCCTCACCAAACTTTTTACTCCCGATGGTTTCTGGTGAAACTGAACCATACTTGATGAATTTACAAACTGTGGCTTTATTTGAAGAGCTCTCATTTGAAAATCCCAGCCTTACATTCCAAACTGAATGTGCATCTTCCACACATATTCACTTGAAAAACATGCTCAGGACATAAACAAAACTAAGAAGGAAATCTAAATTCCATGTTCATGATAGAGATTAAGACATTCTCTGTCTTTGTTAAGTTTTTCAGCTGTAATGCCTCATTTCTGACAGACAGGTTTCATCCCGCAGCATGAAAACTTATCACTTCTCTTGAGAACCAAGCAAACTCCAACATCAGGTCGTTTTGCGGGAACATACTGTATTTGAGTATATTACATGGATTTCAATTTTAAGTTAAAGAATATTTCTCTGAGAGCTGGCAAAAGAGTCAGAAGGAGTAGGATCAAAGGTTGGCTTTGAAAATACTTGTGGAGACATGGTCCTGTTGGCTGCTCATGTATTCTATAGCTCTAAAGTACGCAGTTTAGCAAGGTGTGCTCTTGGCAGCCTGTGTCTCCAGCAAGCTGGAAACTTCCATGGTCATTTAAGGATAAATGTGGCAGGAGAAGAAAGGGCAGAATTAACAGCACCATGAAAAGCATGACAGGAAGCCTAAAGGGCAGAAATTAAAAATGAAAAAGCAAGTAATCAATGAACAGTGAGGGAAAGCAAGCTGGAATTTAAATTGGTGAGGAAAAAACTAACAGGAACCATCGGTGCCTGAAAATCAGGAAGTGTGAAGATAAATAAGGTAGGAGAATAAGTCAAAGGGAATGGTCTAATTATATCAGCAAGGATGATAATAGGCCCAATATAATCAAAGTTCATACTGTGTATAAGCTGTAAGGTAAGGCAGACAAGAAAATGAATTTTTCTTCTTTATAATAACACCTCCCTCAAGGTGTGGCTGTGACTTCAGCTTTTTGAATTGCAGCAACACTCTGCATAATGAAAGGATTAGTAAACTCCCATTGTATCTTATCTGACTACATTATTCTCTGAGATTATGAAAATTTATTAGCTCATCACTGTAAATTCAACTCAGGTACATGCATGTGCTCATTGTTGCTAAGAAGAGTGTAATGTTAAGAAGGTTTATTTGAAAGAATTAATGTTTTAATATGCAATATCTATCTAGACTGAGCTGTCAAGATAGAAGTCATAACTATCTCTGAGGTATTTTTCATTCATCGATGTCTTTTCTCATGTTTTCTCCGGCGGCATTGCAGCTCATGGTTTCCTATACACAGCCCTGGATTTCCCATGTCCCCCACCTCTTTACCGATCCTTCCAGTCCAGGTGACTAGACTTGTCAGCTCAGTGAGTTTAAGTTCTACAAATCTCAGATCGAATACTCTCTTCCCCAAAGAATCCCCCCACTCCTCAACCACGTGCAATCTCTCCCCCGTAGTAATATATCCTTCTTGTAGTTAGTTGCCATCACTGTCATCCCCATTTAACACACAATGAAATATTGCCCAGTACAGCACCATCTTCACCATTGCAGCATGTTTGAGTCCATTACTGTGGCCACTGTGTACTTTGAGTGCCTTCCAACTTGTCATCTTCCAGAATTAGATCAGACAATATTCTGTTCTGATCCATAGTGTTTTCATTGGCTAATACACAGAAGTAGACGATCAGGCCTTTTTCCTATTCTGTCTTAGTCTGAAAGCTTCACTGATACCAGACAACCATGTGTGACCCTGCTGGTGTTTCAAGTACCAGTCACATGACTTTCAGCATCACAGCAGCATGCAAGCCACTACAGTGTGACAAACTGACAGACAGGTGATGGAATATGTCCTTATCAAACACAAAATTCTTCAATCAAGAGCAATTGCTTTTGTCTTTGTAAAATATTTATTTTCGGTATCTAACCTGTCTTTCAAAAATCCAAAATATTCATGAATATTTCCTCCATGCCAGACATTATCTCAGAGTTTCTGTGGGGCATGAATCCAGGTGGGTGCTTCTAGCTCAGGATCTCTCATGAGGATTCAGTAGCATTTTCAGCTGGGGCTTCAGTCATCTCAAGACTCGATTAGGGCTAGAGAATCGCTTTCCCAGCTCACTCACATGGTTGCTGGCAGAGTTTGGTTCTTTACCACATGGGCCTCTCTGTAGGAGATAAGAAAGCAACAAAGAGAGAGAGAGAAAGGCCAAGATGGAAGCTACAGTCTTTTTATAACCTAATTTTGGAAATGACATACATCATTTCTGCTATAGTCAATTCATTAGATGCAAATCAGTAAGTCCATCCTACCTGCAAGGGAAGGGTATTACACAAGGGCATGAATACCAGCAGACCAGATCACTGGGGTCCAGCTAAAAAACCAAAAAACCAAACCACTTGCCATCAAGTCAATTCAAACTCACGATGAACCCATGTGTGTCAGAGTAGAACTGTGCTCCGTAAGATTTTCAATGACTGATTTTTCAGAAGTAGACCAGCAGGTCTTTCTTCTGAGATACCTCTGGTGGACCTGATCCACCAACTTTTGGTTAACAACTGACCAAGTGTTTGCACCACTCAGGGACTCCAGAGGCCAACTTACCCCACTGCCATGGAGTAGCAACCCTGTAGGACAGAGTAGAACTGTCCATTAGGGTTTCCAAGGCTATAAATCTTTAGGAAAGCAGACTGCCACATTTTTCTCCAGCAGAGCTATTGGTGGGTTCAAATTGCCAACCTTTCGGTTAGCAGCCAAGAGCTTAATCATTATGCCACCAGGAATCCCCAGGTGCCAGCTTAAAGCCTAATTAGTACATGTAAATAACACAACAGTTATATAATAAATGTCTGATGAATAAATAAATAATCTGCTTAAAGTTGTTGAGCTTCTTGAGCCTATGGGTTTATAGCTTTGATCAAATTAAAAAATTTTTCAGCCTTTAATTCTTCAATTTTTTTTTTTTTTCCTGTCCCTCCTTGTTTTCTTTCTTGGGCTTTAGTTACATATGGCTGCTAACCAAAAGGTTGGCAGTTCCAATCCACCTGCCACTCCTTGGAAACCCTATCGGGAGGTATTACTCTGTCCTATGGGGTTGCTATGGGTCAGAATCAACTCAAGGGCAATGGGTTTTCATTAGTGACATATATTAGGCTACTCAATGTTGTCCCACCCACTAGTGCTCTGTTAATTTTTTTTTTTTTCTTCAGACTTCTTTCCTCTGTACATTTCATTTTGGATAGATTCTATTTCTAAATGTTCAAGTTAATTAATAATAAAATAATAAATTAATCCTATTTAGTGTGTTTTTCGTCTCAGACATTGTGTTTTTTATTTGTAGAAGTTTGATTTAGGTCTTTCATATATTCCTTGTCTGTCTCCTTACCACCTCCATGCTTTCCTCTACGTTGTTGAACACAGAGTATATTATAATATTGTTTCTTTTCCTGGTTTACGAATTCTATCGTGTGTTCGATTTTGGAATTTTTTTATCCATTGATTCTTCTACCTTTATGGATCTTCTTTTTTTCCCAGCTTCTTGCATGTCTAGTAAAACTTAATTGCATGCCAAGGAATGTGAATTTTATGTTGTTGGGTGTTGAATTTTGGGAGACAGTATTGCTCCCTTTAAATATTTGGGGGCTTTTTTTTTTCTAAGATGCATTTGAGTTACTTGGAAATAGATTGATCCTCTTGAGGCTTACTTTTATGCTTTGTTAGGTGCATCCAGAACAGTCTATAATCTGGGGCTCTAACCCTTGAGGACCACCCCGTGTGTTAGGAAGACTTTCCTTACTAGCTTATGGGATCATGAGTCATTCCTGGCCCTGTGGAAGTTGACCGACTGTTTTACCTGCTTCTTTCTGGGGGTTCGTTTATTGGTCTCAGTAGTTTCCTCGCACATATGAGGTAACTACTTCCCAGTTAAACACTTGAGAGAAGTCCTCTGCAGATATGTGAAGCTTAAACACTCACACGCTTTCCCTCTCTATATATAGATCTTTCCTCTTCATGCTCTGCCCTGAGAATTCTGCCCACTGTGGCTTCTTGAGACCCTGAAGACTCTTCAAATTAGAGATGCCAGCGGGCTCTGCTGGTTTCCTCATCTCTGGGATGTAGCCTGAAAATTCACCAGGGCTCATCTGATTTATTTTTCTTTTTTCAAGGATCACAATACTGCACTGTTATCCAATGCCTGAAGACCATTGTTTCATATATTTTCGTTGATTTTTTTAGTTGATAAAGATGAGGGGTGTGGTAATTCCAATACATTTTATTCTACCATGCCCAGAAGTTGAAATCTAATCTCATTGGTATTTGAGTCTGTCTCAAGCATATGGTCTGTGTTGGTGGTGGTGTTGTTAAGTGCCACTGAGTTGGTTCGGACTCATAGTGACCCTGTGTACAACAAAGCAAACATTGCCCAGTCCTGTGCCATTCTCACAATCCTGGCTGTGTTTGAGACATTGTTGCAGCCACTGTGTCAAACCGTCTCATTGAGGGTTTTCCTCTTTTTTGTTGATTCTCTACTATACCAAGCATGATGTCCTTTTCCAGGGACTGGTCCCTCCTGATAACATGTCCAAAGTACGTAAGACAAAGTCTCACCATCTTCCCTTCAAAGAAACATTCTGGCCTAAACTTTTACAAGACAGATTTTCATTCTCCTGCCAGACCATGATATATTCAATATTCTTTGCCAACACCATGATTCAAAGGTATCAATTTCTTCTTCAGTCTTCCTTCCTATGCCCATGAGGTGATTGACAACACCATGGCTTGACTCAGTTGAACCTTAGTCCTCAAAATGACATCTTTGCTTTTGAATACTTCAAGGAGGTCTTTTGCAGCAGATTTGTGCAATACAATAAAAAAAAAATTATTTTTTTAATTTACATCCTTTGATTTCCTGACTGCTACTTCCATGGGCATCAATTGTGGATCTAAGTAAGATGAAATCCTTGACAACGTCAATATTTTCACTGTTATGCTGCTACTTATTGGTCCAGTTGTGAGGATTTTTGTTTTCTTTATGTTGAAGTGTAATCCGTACTGAAGGCTGTGGTCTTTGTTCTTCATCAGTAAGTGCTTCAAGTCCTCTTCACTTTCAGCAAGCAAGGTGGTGTCATCTGTATGTAGCAGGTGGTTAATGAGTTTTCCTCCAATCCTGATGCCATGTTCTTTTTCACGTAGTCCAGCTTCTAGGATTATTTGCTCAGCATACAGATTGAATAAGAATGGTGAAAGGATACAACCCTGACACACACCTTCCCTGACTTTAATCCATGCAGTATCTCCTTGTTCTGTTTGAACAACTGACTGCCTCTTGGTCTATATACAGATTCTTCATGAGCACAATTAAATGTTCTGAAATTCCCATTCTTCGATATGCTGTCCATAGTTTGTTATGATCCACAAAGTCAAATGCCTTTGCATAGTTAATAAAACCACAGGTAAACATCTTTCTGTTATTCTTCACTTTCAGCCAAGATCCATCTGACATTACCTATGATTTCCCTTGTTCCACATCCTCTTCTGAATCTGGCTTGAATTTCTGGCAGTTCCCTGTCGATGTACTATTGCAACTGCTTTTGAATGATCTTCAGCAAAATTTTACTTGCTTGTGATATTAATGATATTTTTCGATAATTTCTGCATTCGGTTGAATCTCCTTTCTTTGGAACGGGCACAAATATGAATCTCTTCGTTAGTTGGCCAGGTAGCTGTCTACGAAATTTTTGGCATGGACAAGTGAGCGCTTCCAGCATTGTATCCATTTGTTGAAACATCTCAATTGGTACTCCATCAATTCCTAGAGCATTGTTTTTCACCAATGTTTTCTCTGCAGCTTGGGCTTTTTCCGTCAGTGCCATCAGTTCTTGATCATATGCTACCTCCTGAAATGGCTAAACATCAACCAATTCTTTTTGGTACAGTGACAATGTATGTTCCTTCCATCTTCTTTTGATGCTTCCTCTATTGCTCAATATTTTGCCCGTTGAATCTTTTAGTATTGCAACTAAAGGCTTGAATTTTTTTTCTACAGTTCTTTCAGCTTGAGAAACACTGTGTGTGTTCTTCCCTTCTGTTTTTCTAACTCCAGGTCTTTGCACATTTTATTACAATACTTTATCTTCTGGAGCCGCCATTTGAAATCTTCTGTTCAGGTCTTTTACCTCATCATTTCTTCCATTCGCTTTAGCTACTGTACGTTCAAGACAAGTTTCAGGGTCTTTTCTGGCATCCGTTTTGGTCCTTTTTTTCTTTCCTGTCTTTTTAATGACCTCCTGCTTTCTTCATGTATGATGTCCTTGATGTCATCCCACAGCTCATCTAGTTTTCGGTCATTAGTGTTCAATGTCTCAAATCTGTTCCTGAGATTGTCTCTAAATTCAGGTGAGCTATACTGAAGGTTTTACTTTAGCTTTTGTAGATTTGTTTTAATTTTCCTCAGCTTCAACTTGAACTTGGATATGAGCAATTAATGGTCTGTTCTGCAGTTGACAACTGGCCTTGTCTGATTGATGATACTGAGTTTCTCTTTTGTTCCTTACCACAGATGTAGTTTATTTGATTCCTGTGTATTCCATCTGGCAAGGTCCACATGTATAGTCACAGTTTATATCATTGAAAAAAAGTATTTCCAGTGAATAGGTCATTGGTCTTGCAAAATACTATCATAGGATCTCCTGCATTGTTTCTATCACCAAGGCCATATTTTCCAACTACAGTTCCTTCTTTGTTTTCAACTTTTGCATTCCAATCACTGGTAATTATCAAGGCACCCTGATTACATGTTTTATCAACTTCAGACTGCAGAAGTTGATAAAAACCTACAATTTCTTCATCTTTGTCATTAGTGGTTGATGTGTAAATTTGAATAATAACTGTATTAATTGGTTTTCCTTTTAGGTGTATGGCTATTATCCTATAACTGACAGCATTGTATTTCAAGATAGATCTTGAAATGATTTTTTTGACAATGGACGTGATGCCATTTTTCTTCAATTTCTCATTCCCGGCATAGCGCCCAAATCAAAACAGCCAATACCAGTTCATTTCAGCTCTCTAACGTGTAGGATATCTATGGTCAAGTTTTCCATTTCATTTTTGACAACTTCTGATCTTCTTAGGCTCACATTTGGAACATTCCAAGCTCCAATTATTAACGGATGTTTGCAGCTGTTTCTTCTCATTTGGAGTCATGCCACATCAGCAAATGAAGGTTCCAAAAGCTTGGCTCCATCCACTTAAGTAAGGTTGACTTCACTTTGAGAAGGCAACACTTCCCCAGTTCTATTTTGAGTGTCTTTCAACCTGAAGGGCTCATCTTCCGACAGTATCTCAGACAGGGTTCTTCTGCAATTTTTTTCAGAAGCACATCACCAGGTCCTTCTTCCTGTGTCTTAGACTGGAAGCTCTGTTGAAACCTGTTCACCATGGATGACCCTACTGGTATTTGAAATACCCATGACATAACTTCCAGTATCGCAGCAACACACAAGCCACCCATACTCCAACAAGCTAACAGATGAGTGGTGGATATAGTATCTAGGTGATCTGTATGACATTTATTCTACATGCGTTCTTCCATGTTTTGTTTCAGTGTTTGGAATAATAGTAATAGTACTATTAATGTCATCTAATGTGGCAGTTCCCAAAGTGCAGTCTATAGGCACCTCAGGGGTTCTTGAGACTCTTTCAATGGGTCCACAAGGTCAATGACATTTTTATAATACTAATTATGTATTATTTAGTTTTTTTCACTCTGCTGGAATTTGCTTCATGTTGAAAAAAATAATGGTGGACAAAACTGCTTGTGCCTTCCGTTGATTCAAGGCAGTGGTATCAAACCAAAAAGTGATTATTGTATTCTTTACCTTCATTTACCCACATTAAAAATAAAATGCCAGTTTAACTTAAGGATATTCTTGTTAAAGGAGTAAAATTATTAAATCTTTTTTTTTTAATTGTATTTTAGATCAAGGTTTACAAAACAAACTAGTTTTCTTGTTAAACAGTTAGTACACATATTGTTTTATGACATTGGCTAACAACTCCACATTATGTCAACATTCTGCCTTCTCAACCTTGGTTTTCCTACTACAAGCTTTCCTGTCCCCGTCTTCTAGTTCTTGCTCCTGGGCTGTTGAACCCATTTAATCTCATTTTGTTTTATGGGCCTGTCTAATCTTTGGCTGAAGGGTGAACCTCGGGAGTGACTTCATGACTGAACCGAAAGGGTATCTGGGGGCCATACTCTTGGGATTTTGCCAGTCTCTGTCAGGCCAGTAAGTCTGGTCTTTTTTTGTGAGTTAGGATTTTGTTGTACATTTTTCTCCAGCTCTGTCTGGGACTTACTACTGGGATCCCTGTCAGAGCAGTCAGTGGTGGTAGCCAGGCATCATCTAATTGTACTGGACTCAGTCTGGTGGAGTCCATGGTAAACGTAGTCCATTAGTCCCTTGGACTAACCTTTCCCTTGTATCTTTAGTTTTCTTCATTCTTCCTTGCTCCCAAAGGGGTGAGACTAAGGAGTATCTTAAATGGCTACTCACAGGCTTTTAAGATTTCAGACGCTACTCACCAAAGTAGAATGTAGAACATTTTTTTAATGAACTATGTTATGCCAATTGAGCTAGATGTTTCCTAGGACTGTGGTCCCCACAGCTCTCAGCTCAGCAATTCTGTCTCTCAGGGAGTTTGGATGTGTCTACGGAGCTTCCATGACCTTGTCTTGTACAAGTTGCGCTGGCTTCCCCAGTATTGCGTGTTGTCTTACTCTTCACCAAAGTTACCACTTATTGTCTATTCAGTGTTTTTTCCATCCCCACATCTCTTGTAACCATCAAAGATTGTTTCTTTCTGTGTGTAAACCTTTTCTTGAGTTTTTAAAATAGTGATTTCATACAATATTTGTCCTTTTGTGATTGGCTTATTTCACTCAGCATAATGCCGTCCAGATTCATCTATGTTATGAGGTGCTTTGTAGATTCATCATCCTTCTTTATCATTGTGTAATACTCCATTGTGGGTGCATACCATAATTTGGTTATCCATTTATCTGTTGATGGGCATCTAGGTTGTTTCCATCTTTTCGCCATTGTAAACAATGCTGCAATGAACATGGGTATGTACATGTCTATTTGTGTGACGGCTGTTATTTCTCTAGGATATATTCCTAGGAGTGGGATTGCTGGATCATATGATATTTCTATTTCTAGCTTTCTAAGGAAGTGCCATATCGTTTTCCAAAATGATTGTATCATTTTGCATTCCCACCAGCAGTGCATAAGAGTTCCAATCTCCCCGCAGTCTTTCCAATATTTGTTATTTCCTATTTTTTTATTGGTGCCAGTAATGCTGGGGTGAGATGGTATCTCACTGTGGTTTTGATCTGCATTTCTCGAATGGCTAGTTATTGCAAGCATTTCCTCATGTGTCTGTTAGCAGCTTAAATGTCTTTTTGCTGGTGTCTATTCATTTCCTTTGCTCATTTTTTAATTGGATTATTCGTCTTTTTGTTGTAGAGGTGTTGGATTTTCCTGTAGATTTTACAGATTAGACCTTTGTCTGATTTATATTAGCCTCCAATTTTTTCCCAGTCTGTAGGTTCTCTTTTTATTCTTTTGGTGAATGCTTTTGATAAGCATAAGTGCTTAATTTTTAGGAGATTCCAGTTATCTAGCTTATCTTCTGGAGTTTCTGCATTGTTGGTTATGCTTTGTATTCAGTTAATGCCATGTACTAGGGCCTCTAGTGTTGATCCTATTTTTTCTTCTATGAACTTTATAGTTTTGAGCTTTATATTTATGAATTTTACCCATTTTGAATTAGTTTTTGTATATGATGTGAGGTATGGGTCCTGTTTCATTTTTTTGCAAATAGACATCCAGTTTTGCCAAGCACCATTTGTTAGACTGTCTTTTCCCCATTTGATGGACTTTGGGCCCTTGCCAAAGATCAGGTGACTCTAGGTGGCTGGATTTACATTTGGGTTCTCAATTCTGTTCCATTGATCAATGTATCTGTTGTCGTACCACTACCAGGCTGTTTTGACTACCGTAGCTGTAAGGTAGGTTCTGAAGTCAGGCAGTGCGAGACCTCCTACTTTATTCTTCTTCTTCAATAGTGCTTTACTTATCTGAGGCTTCTTCCCTTTCCATATAAAGTTAATGATTAGTTTTTTCATCAGTTTAAAGAGTGTTGTTGGTATTTGGATCAGGATTGCATCGTGTCTGTAAATTGTTTTAACTAGAACTGTCATTTTCACAGTGTTGAATCTGGTATGAGCATGGTATATTTTTCCATTTATGTAGATCTTTTTTGGTTTCTGAAGTAGTGTTTTGTAGTTTTCTTTGTACAGGTCTTTTACATCTCTAGTTAGATTTAATCCTAAGTATTTTATTTTTTAGAGGCTATTATGGTTTTGTTTTCCTGTTTATCTTTTGGGTTTCTAATTATTATTTTTGTTCCTATATTATTTTCCTGAATTCTTCCATTTTTTGTCTGTAATTTCCATGAATTGTCTTCCTTGTCATGAATTTGAGTATTTTTCCCTCATTTGTGTGTGCTTTTTGCTTCAACTCTTGTATAGCTCTGCATACGAGAGATTCAGATTCCCTATCAGGTAGTGACTTTTCTTCTATTGGAAAGTCATCTGGTGTTTTATTTTGGAGGCCTACTGGAACTATCTTGTCCTTTTTTTTTTTTTTTGTATGTTTTGATGTTGTCTTTAAGAAATTCGGTAGTTATTTTCTTTGTTTCTTGATTGTAGGTTCATTTGCTTCATCCTCCTTTTTCGTTTTATTTGGTTATGTCTGAGCATGCAGGCTGTATGTTCTTTGTTGTTTGCTTGTCTGTGGGTATGATACTTTTCACTTTCTTGTCCAATGGCAGGGCCAGTTGTTTAGCTATGGTGCAAAAGGGTAGGTCCAGTGGGTATTCTGTCTCCTGCTGGGAGCTCCATGAAGCTGCTTCCCAGTACCCCTATCAGCAGATCTCCAATATGGGTGGGGTATATCCAAGTGGCACAGACCCTGTACTTCCCGGCCAGCTGTTTGGCCATAGCCACCTAGGAAGCTGCAGAGGCTGAGCAGTGGGGAGAACAGCGTGGGATGGAGAAGCGTGTATCATGGTTACCAGACGCTCTGTCTCCTGCTGGCAGCTCCATGAAGCTGCTTTCCTGTACTCCCTGTCCACCAATCTCCAACAGGAATCCAAGATGATAAACTCGTGCTGCGTTTGTTGATAGGGGACCTTCACACATATGTCTCTTCACTCTCTGTTCTCTATCAGTTTCTTATTTTATTCATTGCTTGACTGAATTCTTTATCTCTCATTTGACACTTAGGGTTCCAGGATTGATGTTTGTCTTTGTTTTACTTAGTTTTTCCTGTGAAGGGATGCCACGGGGCTTCTGTCTAGTAGTGCCATATTTGCCAAGCCTCAAAATTATTAAATCTTGACATTTGAATATACATCTCTTTAATATTCTGTGTGATGAAATGGGAATTACACATATAGTAATTCTGTTACATAATCAAGTAAAATGCTTGTTTCAAGAAAAAACATTTGCTTTAATGTTTGAGTTATGAGCCAGGTACTACTTCATGAAGCACCATTTTTACAAGAAATAACAACTGAAAACAAACTAGGGTTATTTAGACTTGGGTGTTAATGCAGGCCTTTTCTCCAAAATCAATGAAGTGAACCTGCACTTTAAATAAAAGAACTGAGAGTATTTTTTTTTTGGTCAATAAAAAATTCAAGCTTTCAAACAAAAATTAAAATTTTGTAAAACTTGTGTATCCTTATGTGACCTTGACAGTTTTCCAGTTTTTAAAGACCCTAATGAGGTTAGTGGTGACCTTAACAAATGAGATTGTTTTTAATATTGTATGATAAAATGTGTTCAACATTGGAAGATTTGCTTGATTCAGTGGACCAATACTTTCCAAATGATCAATGCATGATATTAAAAATAATGCCTGTCTAAAAGATCTTTTCAAAGTGTAAGTAGACTAATGGATTTTAGTGCAATAGAGAATGAAAAGTGAGCTGAGATGAATTCAGATTCTACATTGCAGCTAACCTTTAAGAGATTATTGTTATTGAGTTTTAATGTAGTATTAAAGAAGACTTTTCACAATTATCTGAAAAGGTAACTAAAATACTACTCTCTTTTCCAGCCACACCTGCGTGTTCTCTATATACTGTAACCAAAACAACATACAATAGATTGAATGCAGATGCAGTGGTTAAGCACTTGGCTGCTAACTGAAAGGTCATCGGTTTGAACCCATCAGCAGCTCTGAGGGAAGCAGATGTGGTCGTCTGCTTCTGTAAAGATTTACAGCCTTGGAAACCCTCCGAGGCAGTTCTATTCTGCCCTACAGGGTCACTGTGAGTCAGAACTGACTCAGCGGCAGTGGGTTTGGTTTGGGTTTGCTCTCTGTAGCCAGGCATTTAGGAAATTTATAAGAAATGGAATGCAGTGTCACTCAGTAAATTTTCTTTGTTTGAGAAAGATAGTAATTTTTCACAAAATGCGATAATAACATGCAATGTGTTTATGGTTGTTATTTAAAATGAATTACATAAATATTTTTAAATTTTCTGTTTCAATTTCTAACACCAAAATCACACCCACTGCTGTCAAGTCAATTTTGACTCATGGCAATTCTACAGGACAGAGTAGAACTGCTGCCCCATAGGGTTTCCAAGGCTGTAATCTTTATGGAAACAGACTGCTTCATCTTTATCCCGCAGTGCAGCTGGTAGGTTCCAACCACCAACCTTTTGGTTTACAGCCGAGCATTTTAACCACTGTACCACCAGGGCTCCCAATTTCTAACACAGTAAATATTAATAAATAGATATCACATAAACAAAAGCTCTTTGGGAGGCTCAGTAATTTTTTAAGAGTTTAAAGGGGTATTGAAATAAAAAAAAATTTGAAAATCACTAATCTTACATGTATTGGATGGTACCTGGAACTAAGTCAAGTTCTTCTTTGCGTAGACTATTTCATTAAAACTTCAGAAAAGCCCTATGGGAAGAATACGAAGATTATAGCCATTTTATACTTAGGGGACCTGAGCTTGGAGAGGTTGAGTAAATTGTCCAAGTCATACAACTAGTAAGCAGTGTCATTGGTCATAGGAGTTTTACTTGGGGTAGCACAAACAGTTTGTGCTCGACTGCTAACCTAAAGGTTGGCAGTTCAAACCCACTCCGTGGCACCACAGAAGAAAGGCCTGGTGATATGCTTCTGTGAAGCCTACAGTCAAGAATTCCCTATGGAACAGCTCTACTCTGTAACAGGAGGTCACAACAAGCTGGAATTCCCTTGAGAGCAAACAGTTTGGTTTATCAGTATTTTAAAAGACTTTCTCTTTGGTTACAGTATTCTTAAAAATTCAAATAAAAAGGTATATATATATATGAAGAGAAAAACAGAGATTATATGAGAGAAAAGATGTGACCAAATTTTTTAAAATCACAGAGAAATGCATTAGGAGTTAGTATATCTGATTCCGTGACTCAACTCTTCAGCAAATTATAGTGTCATTTTTCAGGCAATTCCCAGAAGAGATTGAACCAGATCAAAAGTCCTTAGTATTTTTCACTCCAAAAAATGCACTGTATTACTATTATTATTTTCAATTTTGTTACTTTGAATATCTTACTGGCAGCCCCGATAAGAGGGTCTAGCACTCAACTCATATAATGTCTTCAACTCCCAGTGAGAGGTCTGATGGCCATGACATCAGTGTTGATTCACTGAGTTGATACAATTTCAGTCAAAAGCAAAGAAACAGCACCTCTGATAGCCTATTCGGTCTTATTATAGGAAATAACCTACTTACCTTAAGTGTAAGCCATTATGAGTCTAGCACTAAAATTTTATACATTTGCCTCAGTACTAAATGACATCTTTGCACAAGTAGTAATGATATTTAACACTTCACACAGATATTTAAAGGCTCACCACTTTGAATGTCTGCCAATTTTTATAATGTCGACCAGGAAATTTTCCATGATTCAACACCACCAAACAAAATTTCTAGGTCAGGACACTCCTTTTCATTCTCATGAATATATACCAAGAATGTGCTGATTATTCCTCAAGCCACTTGGACAATATCTCATTACCTTCTAGATCAATATGGCCTAAAGTAATTTGGAAATGAAGCCACCCAGCATGAAGTCACCAAATAACTTTGCCTTCCAAGGTAATTGGCAAACAATCAAAGATATAACTCATGACCCAAACCACCCTTACGTACCTCCCATTTGTAAGCCACACAAACGTGCAAATATACCGTCAAAGAGTTCTGTAGAAGTGGCATGCTATTATTGTAGTTGGATGAGCACCTCCAGTATATCCAAGCTGTCTTTGACTAGCAGAATTCTTGTCCATCCTACATCCATCTAGTAGCTCCTGTTATACAATAGGACATCATCATTCCAGAATCATCTGAGAGAATAAACAGAATCAGTCCTGCAAATTTCCATTTCAAATCAGCTCTTTCCTAATGCATCCATATATTCCCAAGGAATTACTACTCAAGCTTTGCTTGATCATTGAGTTTTCTGCTTGCCTCATGCACCCTATAATTTGAACAACAAGATCTCAAACTTGAGTCTTTAGAACCTTCTACTATGTTTTAGTTGATTTTTGACCCACACCGGGAAAGTAGGAGACTCGTAATGAGAATAAACACAAAAAACAAATAAATAAACAGAACAGACGGTGTAGAATATGAGGTCAAGCTCAGCCACTTAGCTGGTGACCTTGAGCAAATTCCTTTGCCTTGCTAACTCTTTTACTCATATGTGAGTTGTAAATAATATCTACACCTGGGCATTTTTGTGATCGTAATATATACTTTGAATACCTCATAATCAAAGTAGATTTACAAGAAATTGAACGGTTGGATAGAGTGGTGATGATAATAAAGACAATGAGAAGCTCATGTATGTAAATAATTTTCTTCTCAACATCATTAGATTTTTTAAATTTTTATTATGAAAAACTTCGAACATATAGCAAGTATATGACTTTTATGATGAAAACCTGTATATCTACCACACACACACACACATGCGTGCACACACACACACATTCATTTTATAGCAACGTCATTCAAAAACAAAAAAAAAACAAAAGGTGATCAATTGTTTTGCTCCCTTCATGAGTTAACAAGTATCCAGATGTCAGATTTTTCTTTCCCATAATTTTGTGAAAAAAAACTACCCTTAATCCTGGAATATGCTGAGAGCACAGTTGCATTCTTCACCCACTTTGCGGAACATGATAAGCTGGTATCATTGCTTAGGTAACTTGTTAGCAAGTGTTATAAAAATTGCTGGCCTTAGAGACAAAGAGCCAAGAGGTGAATCACTGAAGCTGTTAAAGTCAGTGGCATTTTACAAAATTTTTGGGATGTCAGGAGTGGTGGCAACAAGAGCTTCCTGTTTCTGTAAGTCACATTATGTTTTCTTCCCTTTTCTTTGAAGTGCTCTGATGCATTGTTTGAAACAGAAAGTGGCCTTGCCGCCATCCATCCTAGGACTTGGATTCAGAGCCATGTTTTAAAAGAATATTGGAGCAGAGGTTGGGAGACTGGAGTTCTAGCACCACCTCTACCAGACTCACCCATGCATTTGGGTGAAGACCCTTGACCCTTAATGGCTTCAGCTTTTCAGTGGTAAAATAAGAGCAGTGGGCCAAATGATTAAACTACCATGGTGATTAATGAAGGCAATTTTAGAATATGATCTCAAATCAAATGAAATAACTTAGACTCTCTTGCCTTCCCTTTTGATTCTTCTTAGGGTTTTTGAGCCTTGAAATTTTCCCCGAAATCCTCCAGCAATTGTAACCATTGTTTTACTGAATGCTGTTTAGTAATTGTTGTTAGCTTCCCTAGTGTTAACTCCTGACACAAGGCGACCCTATGCAGAACCCAATGAAATGCTGTCCAGTCCTGCGCCATCCCCATGACTGATTACAGACAGAACCATGGTGATCCATAGGGTTTTCATTGACTGATTTTTCACAAGTAGAACACCAGGCCTTTCTTCCTAGTCAGTCTTAGTCTGGAAGCCCACCAAAACCTGTTCAACATCACAGCAACACTGGTAGATGGGTGCTGGCTGTGCCTGAGGCACATTAGCTTGGAATTGGATCTGGGTGCTGCATTTGAATCACGGTGTTGGTAAAGAATATGGAATATACCATGGACTGCTAGAAGAACAAACAAATCTGTCTTGGAGGAAGTACAGCCAGAATGCTCCTTAGAAGCGAGGATAGCGAGGCTTTGTCTCGCTTACTTTGGGCATATCAGGAAGGAACCAGTCTCTGGAGATGGGCATCATGCTTGGTAAAGTATCAGTGAAAAAGAGGAAGGCCCTCAATGAGATGGACTAGCACAGTGGTTACAACAGTGGGGTCAAACAGCAATGATTGCGAGGATGGTGCAAGACTGGGCAATCGTTCGTTCTGCCGCACATAGTGCTGCTATGAGCCAGACACAATCTAAGGGCACCTAACAACACAACTACAATTCCTGCATGGGCTGTGAGAATTCTACGATTGAACCATCACCGTACCACCCTATTCAAAGCTACTGTGTGCTTATTCCGTGAAAATAACCCTACCCGAACTCCAAGGTCATGTAGCCAGTAAACGCTAGGAGTCGAACCAAGATTGGTGTGAATCTCAAATCTGTGGTTTTAAGCACTTCACAGAAGACCTTTGGCAATAACATAAACTCTGACAATTTGGGGGAGTTAGCAAGCATGCATTAAAGCATTAGTATTGCTAATGGTAAACCTTGTGCACTTAGAGTTTCCTCAGCATCCTGTAAGCGGCAATGATTGCTTCGGGCTGTGTAGCCACCAAGTAGTTGTATTTCCTCCAAAGCGAGTGGCTGGCAGTGCTGCCAGGCACTGGGCCCTAATGGATAAGGCCACAGCTGCCTCCCACAGGAAAATCCTGAGGGCTTGACACGGAACCTTCGTACATCAAGATCTTAAATAGGCAGCCCAGGGTCTTTGTTGAATTTCACGTCAGGTTGCAAGACTTCTTTCTTCTAACTGCCTACATCCTTGAAACCCAGCAGCAATTTGATTGGATGAACATTTACTACGCTTCAAATATCAGAATAGGCATAAGGAAAAATGGATGAAAATGAGTGCATGTTAGAGATTTTATTTAACATTATTCATGAGGAAACCACAAAGATGTTATCGTCACTTCAAAGTGAATTTCAAAGACACATAAATTTATACAGAGTTAAAGAACATTGAATTGAATTTTCAAATGAATAAAAATTGCCCTATCCATGGAGTGGCAGGGAAGGCTATCCCTCTGCTGGACAGAGCTAATTTACATATCCATAGACAGGATTCATGTGGCATGGCTATTACTTAAAATTTACAAAACTATAAAATTCAGTCCAAAAGCAGTGAAAGGTTAGCATCAGATAACCTGGAAGCATGTGCTGTAGACAATACATAGGTTTCCATGGAAACACAAGTTCTTCTCTACACCTTAATGAAAAAAAAGTGTTAACATTTATTGTGTGCCAATATGCTGGCACAAGGTCCCTGGTTGGTGCAAGTGGTTTGCAACTGGCCACTAACATAAAGCTTGGTGGTTAGAACCCACTTGTGGTGCCATGGAAGAAAGGCCTGGTGATCTGTTTCTGTAAAGGTTACAGCCAAGGAAGCCCTGCGGAAAAGTTCTTTTCTATAACACATGGGATTGCAATGAGTCGAAATCGACTAGATGACAATGGGTGCTAGGCTGGTGCTAAACAATAGGAAATCCCCCACCCACCTTGGAGGAATAGTTAATATTATCTAATTTTATGGCTAAAAACAGCCTTAGGGAAATGTATTACACTGTTCAAAGTTATCCTGATATTAAGTTGGAGAGCGGGGATTTATTTATATTCCTTTCTAATGATTCCAAAGACTCCTTTTCCACCTATGGGATACTGCCTCACAAGAAAAACAAGGTGTGAAGGGGGAACAAATGTGAAAATAATAACTGTATGGTATGTGTTACATTGGATATGCGTTTGCACAAGAAGAGCTAAGAAAAAAATATTCTATGTGACCTTTTCCCCTGTGCAGCCCTGCTTGTAATGGACGTGGAGGCTTATATTGTTTACATTTATAATACCGTGGAACATTTGTCACAACTAAGAAACTGACATTGGTAGATTACTGTCAACCAAACTCCAGACTTTATTTGAATTTCACCAGTTTTTTTCCATTAATGTCCTTTTTCTGTTCCAGGATCCTATCCAGGGAACTACACAGCACTTAGTTGTCATGTCTACCCCCAGCTCCTCTGATCTGTGACAGTTTCTTGTTCTTTCCTTGCTTTGGTGATCTTGATGGTTTTGAGGAGTACGACCTGGCTAAGTGTTCTGTAGAAGGTCACCCAACATGAATTGACCTGTCATGTTCCTTAAGATTAGAATAGATTTAGAGTTTTTGGAAAGGTACCAGGGAGGTGAAGTGCTGTTATGTCACATTATATCAGGGGGTGTGTGGTATCCACACGATATCACTAGTGATGTTGTCCTTTATGACAAATTAGCATTTCTCTGCTGTCATTTCTCAGAATTTCTAAGAATTAATTTGGATCTTGTGTGCCTGTTTCCTCACAAGTGTGAAGGCCCTGAGCTTCCGGTTGTAGGTATTGCCCTCTGGTCTGCTTCTTGATAGTCTCCACTGTCCTTGAGTCAGTGACCTGGCTGGCTCCCTCTGCTGCCAATGCCCTTCTCCAAACAGAAAAAGACAAGGGAAGCCACCAACCCTATCAAATGGCCTTGGACCTCTGCACAGGACAGAGCAGGAGAAACACACACACTTCCATTTATCTGCGAAGAAGCTATGCTAAGTTAGCCAGAGCTGAAGTGTGAGGCATCTCTTGGGCAAACATATGGCCTCATTGCAATGACACACAGTGTCTCAATGGGGTCACCATGAGTTTGAGGTGACTTGGAGGCCACTGGTTTAAAGATTTTTTTTTTACTCTTTTTATTTTTCTAATATAACTTTTATTGTACTTTAAGTGAAATTTTACAAATCAAGTCAGTCTCTCACATAAAAACTTATACACACCTTGCTACATACTCCCAATTACTCTTCCCCTAATGAGACAGCCTGCTCTCTCCCTCCATTCTCCCTTTTCGTGTCCATTTCGCCAGCTTCGAGCCCCCTCTACCCTCTCATCTACCCTCCAGGCAGGAGATGCCAACATAGTCTCAAGTGTCCACCTGATCCAAGAAGCTCACTCCTCACCAGCATCCCTCTCCAACCCATTGTCCAGTCCAATCCCTGTCTGAAAAGTTGGCTTTGGGAATGGTTCCTGTCCTGGGCCAACAGAAGGTCTGGGGGCCATGACCACTTGGCTCCTTCCAGTCTCAGTCAGACCATTAAGTCTGGTCTTTTTATGAGAATTTAGGGTCTGCATCCCACTGTTCTCCTGCTCCCTCAGGGGTTCTCTGTTGTGTTACCTGTCAGGGCAGTCATCGGTGGTGGCCAGGCACCATCTAGTTCTTCTGGTCTCAGGATGATGTAGTCTCTGGTTCATGTGACCCTTTCTGTCTCTTAGGCTCATAATTACCTTGTGTCCTTGGTGTTCTTCTTTCTCCTTTGATCCAGGTGAGTTGAGACCAATTGATGCATCTTAGATGGTTGCTTGCTAGCGTTTAAGACCCCAGATGCCACTCTTCAAAGTGGAATGCAGAATGTTTTCTTAATAGATTTTATTATGCCAATTAACTTAGATGTCCCCTGAAATCATGGTCCCCAAACCACTGCCCCTGGTACACTGGCCTTCGAAGCATTCAGTTTATTCAGGAAACTTCTTTGCTTTTGGTTTAGTCCAAGTGTGCTGACCTCCCCTGTATTGTGTGTTGTCTTTCACTTCACCTAAAGTAGTTCTTATCTACTATCTAATTAGTGAATACCCTTCTCCCACCCTCCTTCCCTCCCTCCTCTCGTAATCACAAAAGAATGTTTTCTTTTCAGTTTAAACTATTCCTCAAGTTCTTATAATAGTGGTCTTATACAATATTTGTCCTTTTGCAACTGACTAATTTCACTCAGCATTATGCCTTCCAGGTTCCTCCATGTTATGAAATGTTTCACAGATTCCTCACTGTTCTTTATCGATGTGTAGTATTCCATTGTGTGAATATACCATAATTTATTTATCCATTCATCCGTTAATGGGCACCTTGGTTGCTTCCGTCTTTTTGCTATTGTAAACAGTGATGCAGTAAACATGGATGTGCGTATATCTGTTCGTGTAAAGGCTCTTATTTCTCTAGGATTAAAGACGTTTTGGGCAATATTTCAAACCACATAATACTTATTGTTTAGTGGCTGCTTCAGGGGTTCTTCTGAAAGACAAAGGAGACAATAAATTATAACTAGGAAAATCGGACTTAGAGGAAAAAAAAGAGGAAGCCTCGGTTGCTAACAACACCACTTACTAACCACGGACATTGGGTGGATGACTTAACATCTTTGAGTGACTCTGTGCAATGGCGGAATCCAAAGTTTATGGCCATTTCTGCCTTTCTCCTTGAGTTGTTGAGATGAATGAAGTGGAATGACATGTGGAGACTACATATAAGGGTAACCCACAAAAGTGGCTTCCAAGTGGTTAAATGTAAATGTCCCTGAGAAAATGCTACTGGGAAAGGCCTGTAGAAAAGCCATTACCACTGTATCCATGTTTCTTCCTAGTAGGTTGTTGTTGTTACTTGCCTTGAAGTCGACTCTGACTCATGGAGACCTGATATTTAACATAATGAGACGTTACCTTTTCTGTGCCATCCTCAGGATCATTGATAAGTTTGAACCCGCTGTTGTGGCCCCCATATCAATCCATCTCGCAGAGAGTTTCCCTTGTTCACTGATCCACTACAAACATGTTACATTACAAAAACGTAATAGTTACATCATTTAAGTTTGTACATCAAGAAAGAAGAGAAAGCCCAGAATAATTGACCAAGTAAATATTCCAAGAGTTATACTGATGTTAATAATAGCAGGTTAAATGTATTACATGCTTATGATACGAGGCACTGTGCTTTAATTCACATAACCTATCATAGTAACCTATGAGGTAGGTATTAACATTATCTGCATTTAATAGGTGAGAAAACTGAGGCCCAAAGAGGTTTAACCTACCCAAGACCCCATGCAGTCAGTGGGAGAGCTAGGTTTTGAACTAAACCCTGATCCCAGAACCCATACAAAGGAGGTGACAATTTTTGTAGCAGGAACAGGTATGGAAAACAGTCATCCTTAGAAATACATAGATTAAAAATGTGATACTTAGAGAAGACTTTCAGCATTGACAGGTTCTACAGCTCCACAACATAGTCTGATGGGGGAAGCTAAATCTTGTATCAAATCCTAGATGAAAAAAAAAAAAAAAGGAGAATTTCAAGTAGGATAAGAGCAGCAACTATTCTCTTGGTCTTCCTATTTAAGGGTTATCTTTTTTTTTTTTTTTTAGGAGTAAATGGATATTTACATCAGAACTATACCATGTAAAACCATTTATGGGTGCAGTTATATAGTGAAATATGTGTGGTTCTTAGTTCAGAATATGGGCTCAGCCATCCTCCATGAACCCTTCAGTTGTCTTTGCACAGCTTGCCTTGAAGATGTCCTCCAGGCGAGGTATAGATGAAGAGTGGGCAAACTTTTCTGGGAAGTATCAGAAGGCTCAGCTTCGAGGGTCACATGATCTATGTCTTAACTATTCAACTCTGTTTGCATGAAATCAACTATAGACAATATGTAAATGAATGGTCACGGCTGTATTCCAATAAAACTTTCTTTACAAGTGGTGGGCTACATTTGGCTTGAGGCCAGTTTGGCAACTCTTGGTATAGATGGGTGTCTTTATTAAATTGGTTGGCCAGCTCTCTATTTGCTCAAGATTTTCCCAGTTTTAGCTCTAAAGCCCCGTGTCCCGTGAAGCCCCTCATTTCAGGGCAAACTGGGGAAGTTGGTCATGTTAAACAATTAGCTGGGTTCTATTTGTCCTTTACAGTCAAGTTCTGGGTCCTAGAGCATGGTAAACATGATAAGAATCATCCCCCTTTAAACATTGCCTTGGTCAGGCTTATATCTATCAGCATAAAAGTATACATTACAAAAGCATTTTGTAAATCCCAAAATACCATGCATGTACAAGGAAAAAGAACCAGATTGTACTTTTCCTTTCCTACATCTGCTTCCATACAGGGATTTCCCACTTCCTCCCACTGTTGGCCTCATCTTCAGGCTCAGCAACAAACAGTGTTGGCAAGGTGCCTGCACATCTCAGGAGGTGAAAGTGAAGTTGTAATAGAATTCTCATTCTTGGACTAATTATTATTGTTCCATGTTAGAGGGAGCCCCAGAGAGTCTGCTGAACTTCAGTGGATAAACAAAGAGAGAATCTTCAGGGACTCAGATAATACAGAGGAAAAGCAACCTCAGACACTGCTAGTTGGCTATTTTCTTGCCAGCTTCAGCCAGTTCCTGCATGGGCCTTTAGAGTGCAAATTTAGGAATTACAGGAGTCCTCAGAACCATGATTTCTGCACTTTCAGGAAGGCTGTGACACTGCAGGGCTGCAAAGAATAGGCAGAATATTGTGGCATTTAGAGTCATAAAACTGGCACCTCCCATTGTTACCTGGGTGGGACAAGTCCTTAACACCTGAGCTTCAGGGTCTTATCTTCCAAACAGTACTATAATGCCAAACACCTCACAGAGTTGTCCTGAGAGTCTAAGATTGAGAGACAGCGTTGAAATGTTTTTCTTTTCAGTTTTATCTGTTTTTCTTTCACATATTTTGCAAATCTGTCATTTGGCGCATACCCATTTAGAACTGCTACGTCTTCTTGGTTGATTGACCCTTCTATTATTATATACTGTTCCTTTCTGACTCTGGTAATCTTCTTTTCTTTGGAGTCACTTCGTCTGGTATTAGCATAGCCACACTTGCCTTGTTCTGATTGCGTGCCTATATCTTTTCATATGCTTTTACTTTTACTTGCCTGTATCATATTTGAACTAAGTTTCTATAGACCACGTATAGTTATGGTATTTGTTCCTCTCTGCCAAACTCTTTTTTAATTGGTATATTTAGACCACATATATTTGATGTAATTATTGTTATGCTAGGGTTTAACCTTGCCATCCCCCACGTGTCTGTCAGTTTGTCATGCTGTGGGGGCTTAAGTGTTGCTGTCGTGCTGGAAGCATGCCATTGGTATTCAAACACCAGCAGGGTCACCCGTGGAGGACAGGTTTCGGCTGAACTTCTGGACTGAGACAGACTAGGAAGAAAGACCTGGCAGTCTACTTATGAAAAGCATTAGCCAGTGGAAACCTTATGAATAGCAGCAGAACATTGTCTCATATAGTGCCGGAAGATGAGCCCCTCAGGTTGGAAGGCACTCAAAGTATGACTGGGGAAGAGCTGCCTTCTCAAAGTAGAGTTGACCTTAATGATATGGATGGAGTCGAGCTTTTAAGACCTTCATTTGCTGATGTTCCTTGACTCAGAATGAGAAGAAACAGCTGCAAACATCCATTAAGAGTCAGAACATGGAACGTACAAAGTACAAATCTGGGAAAATTGGAAATCATCAAAAGTGAAATGGAACACATAGACATTGATATCTTAAGCATTAGAGAGCTGAAATGAACTAGTATTGGCTATTTTGAATTGGACTATCATATGGTCTACTATGCTGGGAACAACAACTTGAAAAGCGATGGCATTGCATTTATTGTCAAAAAGAACATTTCAAGATCTATCCTGAAATACAACTCTGTCAGTGATAGGATAATATCCATACACCTGCAAGGAAGACCAGTTAATACAACAATTATTCAAATTTACACACCAATCACTTAGGCCAAAGTTGAAGAAATTGAAGATTTTCATCAACTTCTGCAGTCTGAAATTGATCGAACGTGCAATCAGTATGCATTGATAATTACTGGTGATTGGAATGCGCAAGTTGGAAACAAAGAAGAAGAAGTGGTAATTGGAAAATACGGCCTTGGTGATAGAAATGATGCCAGAGATCGAACGATAGGATTTTGCAAGACCAGCGACTTCTTCATTGCAAATACCTTTCTTCACCAACATAAACGGTGACTATACATATGGACCTTGCCAGATGGAATACACAGCAATCAAATTGACTGTGGAAAGAGACAATGGAAAAGCTCAAGATCATCAGTCAGAACAAGACCAGGGGCTGACTGTGGAACAGACCATCAATTGCTCCTGTGCAAGTTCAAGTTGAAACTGAAGAAAACGAGAACAAGGCCACAAAAGCCACAGTACGACCTTGAGTATGTCCCACCTGAATTTAGAGAACATCTCAAGAATAGATTTGACCGCATCGAACACTAATGACCGAAGACCAGACAAATTGTGGAATGGCATAAAGGATATCATACATGAAGAAAGTAAGAGGTCATTGAAAAGACAGGAAACAAACAAAAGACCAAAATGGATGTCAGAAGAGACTCTGAAACTTGCTCTTGAATGTTGAGTAGCTAAAGTGAAAGGAAGAAATGAAAAAGTAAAAAAGCTGAACAGAAGATTTCAAAGGATAGCTTGAGAAGATGAAGTTAAGTATTATAATGACACGTACCAAGACCTGGAGAGAGAAAACCAAAATGGAAGAATATGCTCTGCATTTCTCAAGCTGAAAGAATTGAAGAAAAAAAATCAAGCCTCAAGATGCAATATTGAAGGATTCTACAGGAAAAATATTGAACAATGCAGGAAGCAACAAAAGAAGATGGAAGGAATACAGAGTTACTATACCAAAAAGAATTGGTCAATGTTCAACCATTTCGGGAGGTAGCATATGATCAGAAACTGATGGCACTGAAAGAAGTCCAAGCCACACGGAAGGGAATGGTGAAAAATAAGGCTCCAGGAATTGAGGGAATATCAACTGAGATGTTTTGACATACCCATGCAGCCCTGAAAGTGCTCACTGGTCTGTGCCAAGAAATTTGGGAGAGAGCTATGCGGCCAACCAACTGGAAGAGATCCATATTTATGCCTATTCCAAAGAAAGGTGATTAAGCCAAATGTGGAAATTATTTAGCAATATAATTAATATCACTGAAAAAAAAATATCACATGCAAGTAAAATCATGCTGAAGATCATTCAGAAGTGGTTGCAGCGGTACATCGACAGGGAACTGCCGAAAATTCATGCCGGATTCAGTAGAGGACATGGAATGAGGGCTATCGTTGCTGATGTCAGATGAATCCTGGCTGAAAGCAGAGAATACAGGAAAGATGTTTACCTGTGTTTTATTGACTATGCAGAGGCATTCAACCATGTGGATCATAACAAATTATGGATAACATTTTGAAGAACGGCAATTCCGGAACACTTAATTGTGCTCGTGAGGAACCTGTACATAGATCAAGAGGCAGTCATTTTTACAGAACAAGGGGATACTGATTGGTTTAAAGTCAGGAAAGGTGTGCATCATGGTTGTATCTTTTTACCATTCCTATTCAATCTGTATGCTGAGCAAATAATCCGAGGATCTGGACTATATGAAGAAGAACAAGGCATCAGGATTGGACAAAGACTCATTAACAACCTGTGTTACGCAGATGACACAATCTTGCTTGCTGAAAGTGAAAAGGACTTGAAGCACTTACTGAAGAAAATAAAAGACCATAGCCTACAGTATGGAATACACTTCAACATAAAGAAAACAAAAGTCCTCACCAGTGGACAAACGAGCAACATCATGATAAATGCAGAAAAGTTTGAAGTTGTAAAGGATTTCCTTTTACTTGAATCCATGATCCATGCCCATGGAAGCAGCAATCAAGAAACCAAAAGAGGCATTGCATTGGGCAAATCTGCTGCAAAAGATCTCTTTAAAGTGTTGAAAGAAAGATGTCACCTTGGAGACTAAGGTGCACTTGACCCAAGCCATGGTGTTTTCAATCACCACATATGCATGTGAAAGCTGGATGATGAATTAGGAAGACCAAAGAATTAATACCTCTGAATTGTGATGTTGGCGAAGAATTTTGAATATACCATGAACTGCCAAAAGAACGAACAAATCTGTCTCGAAAGACATACAAGCAGAAAGGTCCTTAGAAGCAAGAATGGCGAGACTATGCCTCACATACTTTGGACATGTTTTCAGATCAGTCCCTGGAGAAGGACATCACGCTTGGTGAAGTAGAGGGTCAATGAAAAAGAGGAAGACCCTCAAGATGGATTGACATAGTGGCTGCAACAACAGGCTTAAGCATAGCAAGAATTGTTAGGATGGCGCAGAACAGGACAGTGTTTTGTTCTCTCGTGCATAGGGTCACTGTGAATCAGAATCGACTGGATGGCACCTAACAACAATGACAACAGCCTTGCCATTTTATTATTTGTTTTCTGTTTTCTTCTTCCTGACTCCTTGTGCATAATTTGAACAGTTTTTAGAATTTTTCTTATAGTGTCTTTGTATAGCTCTTTTAATGGTAGCTGTGGGTATTTTTTTTTTTTTATGGGTATTACAAGTCACTGCGTGGCACAAATGGCTAAGTGTTCAACTAGTAGCTGAAAGTCTGAAAGTTTGAACTCACCTAGAGGTGCTTTGGAAGACAGGCCTGGAGGCCTGGTGATCAGCGCCTGAAAGGTCACGCCCTTGAAAACCCTATGGAGCAGTTCTACTCTGCACACGTGGGTTGCCAGGAGTCAGAATCAACTCGACAGCAACAAGCAACGTAGGTATTTCAGGAGTCCCTGGGTGGTGCAAACGATTAATGTGTTCAGCTGCTAACTGAAGTTGGAGGCGCAAGTCCACCCAGATTGTGCCTTAGATTAAATGTTTGGCAATCTACTTTCAGAAAATTAGCCATTGAAAACCCTAAGGAGCACAGTTCTGCCCTGACACACGAGGTCTCCATGAATTGGAATCGACTAGACGGCAAGTGGTATAGGTATTGCATTACATATTTATTTATTATTTGTATGTGATCTATTTCAAGGAGAAAATCAATAAAGTTCCCCCTATTGATCAACCAGAATACAGTTCTTTTTACCTGACTTGGACAGCAATATATAATCACGACTTTATTGCTGAATTATTTCAACTGAGGTATAACTATGTTTGGCTTCATGCCATAATTTAAGCTACAGAGACAAGACTGTATCCCTTACCCGTAAGACATCACACAGGGACAAATACAGTAATGACAGGAGCTGCTAGGATATGAAGAGAAGGAAGTTCACTGGCTTTGGTAAAACTCATGTATGCTATGGGATGGGAGAGAAATTCTATAAAAACATAAAAGTCTGCAATTTCATGCTCAGAGGCATGTTGGGATATTTTCTCCAATGTAAGGGACAAGTTGTTCCACCTTGTACCACGTACAATTAAGAGTATACTCGATGCACTGGGTTTATGAGGTTTTCATGGATATTTAAAGCAAGTAACCAAGTAATCTGAAAGACTTCTTTCATGAGTTTAATGGTGACCTCAAAAAGATATAATGATGGCTTCCAAAAGATACGTTGATTGATGCCCTAAATCTTGGAACCATATTTGGAAAAAGTCTTTGCAGATATAGTTCTGTCAAAGCTCTCAAGATTAGATCTCCCTGGATTTAGGGTGGGTCCAGATCCCATGTCAGGTGTCGTCATAAGTAGAAGGGAAGATATACATAGACACAGAGGAGCGGGTGATGTGAAGATGAAAGCAGAGGTTAGGTGATATGCCTACAAGGCAAGTAACGCCAAGGACTGTTGGCGGTATCCAGAAACTAGGAGGGAGCCATGGGACAGATTCCCAGAGCCCTCAGAAGGAATCAACTCTGCCAACACCTTTAGTTTGAACTTCTGGTCCCCAGAGCTGTGAGAAAATAAATTTCTGGTGTTTTAAGCAACCAGGTTTGTGGTAATTTGATACAGCAATCCT
The DNA here is from genome assembly GCF_024166365.1 of Elephas maximus indicus. Lineage (NCBI taxonomy): Eukaryota > Metazoa > Chordata > Mammalia > Proboscidea > Elephantidae > Elephas > Elephas maximus. The sequence goes on along the minus strand of NC_064831.1, from coordinate 84,518,061 downwards.
AGGAAATAATACAGCCTCCCAACTAATACAGAACAGAAAAAAAAGCCTCCCTAATTAGTCCAAATGGCAGTTCAAGCAGATCCAATGAGTGGTGCTTAATGGCACCCAAAAACAACAACATGTTTTCTTTACAAGAGGTTATTTTTCTTTATAGAAAGAACTTTTGGTTCGCTAATGAACCTAATAAAAACTAAACCCTTATTCATGAAATGCTAGTTGACCTTAGCCCTTGGGTTACCCATTTTGAACTGTATGTTCCGCTTCTTTTAGCAAAGTCTCATCATGAGGAAGTAGTATATAAATATTAGGCCAGAATAAGCCATGAAGGTACAAAGAAATTGTATTAGCATGTGACTCACATTTTTCCCTTGCCAACTTCCTCCTTGGAAACCCTGGTGGCATAGCGGTTAAGAGCTACTGATGCTAACTAACAGTTTGGCAGTTTGAATCCACCAGGCACTCCTTGGAAACCATATGGGGCAGTTCTACTCTGTCTTACAGGGTCACTATGAGTTGGAATCGACTTGCCGGCAATGAGTTTGATTTCTTTTGGTTTACTCCCTCCATAATATATCTAGCCAAATTTCCAGTTAGTCAAAGTAAATGCCAAAAGAACAAGTGATTTTTTTTCAGATTGCAAAAGCCAAATGTTTCCAAAGAAGACTAAGGGAAACTTAGAAACCATTGCTCATTCAGCAGAGTCTTACAAGTGGAAGGATAAAGCACATGTACTCTGAGACACTGAGAAAAAGCAAGCCATGATATTACCTTTGCTTGCAAGTGGGTTACAGTAAAGATGCCAGCACAATGCAGAAACAAAATCATCCAAAGTCCCAGAGAAAAAGCAGAACGTCAGTATGAATGAACAATGTGAGGGAAGGAAGAGATCAAAGGTAGCGTATAAAAGGTGAAGGAGACTTGAGAAGAACGTGAGAAGGCTCCAAGAAAGAAAGTGCCAGGCGACATGCTGGAACTCAGCTTCTCCCAGATGGCTTTCCTAAGGACTGAATGCCTGCTAACTTTCCTGAAGGAATTCCTGGAATAGGGGAGGGGATGGTGGAAATGGTAGGGATATCTGGGCTTAACGGAAATCTTAATGATACTGAAGTTCTTAAAGCTATTCGAAGTCTAGAAGTTATGGCACAGAATAGAATAGATAAGTCAAAGTAACAGAGCAGTCCAATGTTTTCCGTGATAGATAATGTTGCTACTCCAACCACAGGTGGTCTTAGATCCCTTTATTCTATTTTTGTGGGACCCAGATTTTCAATGAGGTTTTTTTTTTTTTTTTTTTTTCCTCAAAGGCCAGCACCCTAAGCTCTTTTTCAGAAGAACGTACTGTCCTTCGCAGAGCCTGGGAGTTTCCTTTCTTCTGAGCCAATGACTGAACTGGTGGATTTGGGAGTTTAACAGCCTCAGCCCTCTTGTCTCAGGTCAAGACAGTAGCTCCAAATTACAATTTAGAGAGTTCGCCTGTGGGTAAAGCTGAAGCAATCCTCTGTAAAACTTTGCCTACAATCATACCCTTGCTCAGCTTCCTCTCCTTCCTTGTTCTGCTTTCCCCACCGTCTCTCAGATTTCCCTTGGGATCGTCGTTGCTGTTAGTTGCTGTCTGGTTGATTCAAGCTCATGGCAACACCGTGTGTTAGAGAGTAGAACTGTTCCATAGGATTTTCTGGCCATAATCCTAACGAAAATAGATTTCCAGGCTTTTTCTTTTGATGTACCCCTGAGTGGATTCAAATGGACCATCATTGAGTGCAAACTCTTTGTGCCACCTAGGGATCTTTCCCTTGGGATTACATCATTCATAACTCACTGGTACAATGCTCCCTATCTTAGAGGCTGATTTGGAAGAAGTTGACTTAAAATAACTATGAATCTTATCAGTAAGTTTTCAGTTAAATCTGGATGTCAAGTATAATACAAGTATTTTTATGAAAATAACGCAAGTCCTCCGTGTTTATTTGCTGGCGCTGCCCTCCCCGCCTACCCCATCCTGAGGCACCCTCACAAGCGCTGCCACGTGAGTCCTCTTCCACATTACTGTAAACAAAAAAAAGATAGCATATAGTGTTTATGAAAAGACCTCTTGGGGAAAGGGCACTGTCAGCAAATAAATTCAGAAGGCCTGCTTTATTTGCGTAAAAATATGGTACTTTGTAAACACATGGATCTTTTGTTGAATATAAAACAACTCGGGTCTCTTAATGAAGGCCACAATAATAAAAACCGGCAAGCCTCTGGCTCTCTTGTCAAGAAAGGGGGGAATCTTTGAAGATAATTCTTACCTCCTGCCCCAATACAGCAGAAACATTCTACAGCGATTGATTTGCCATTAGGAGTTTGAAGTAATGCTTTTCTATTTGGAATTACAAAATTTACACCCTTTAATAATCTGAGAAATACTGAAAACATACATGAAGACAGGATGGTAATTCATACATTTTTGTCTTATTTACAATTTTGTTGGTTCCTTTGAATTAGTTTCGTATGGAAAATGAATTTCAAATGTGACATACCCCTTGTTCCAGTTCGAATGGAAAATAATGTAATCAGAGAGAGGCAAATATTATTCATTATTTAAGTAGGTGAAGTTAGAATACGATTTAAGATTATTGAGATATTTTGATTTATTCTTACACTGTCTTTTGTTTAGAAAATTTATTTTAAGTAAAGCAGTTGGGGTCACTGGCACTGCTGTAGGATCTAAGTAAGAATTTGTATTACCTAGCTGCGGAATCGACTTGACGGCACTGGGTGCACTGAGGGTAGCTGGGATACAACTACCTTTTTTTTAAAAATAATTTTACATAACATAAGTCCCCATGAAAATACTAGCAATAGGTCGGCTGGGGAGAATTAAAATATTGTAATGTGGTGAAAGGCATCATTTTGTAATGGTAGAATAGTATTAATTTATCTTCAAATAATCCTATCTCTGTTCTTGTCTAGTGTATAACTGAAATATTATAAAAGAGAGAAAGAATTAATGAAAGGCACTGAAAGGCTATTGCAAACCTACTCATGCAGGACCACCAAGGGCTCAAATACTCATGTATCATATTTTGGATCACCCTGCTGGCTAAGGACCCCAACTGCTGACATGCTGGCAGAAGGCAAAGGAAGCTTAGAGTGGACCATGGAGGAGATAAACCACAAATATCACCTACAGCCATGTGACCCATTGCAGAGAACATGACTAGACCTGTTACCCAGATTTCCTTCCATATTATTTCTTCTAAATATTTTACTAACTTCCCTATTTTCTGTCTCCTTCCAACAATATCATATATGTGTTGGGGGCATCTGACTTTGTAATCATTTCATGGTTTGCGATATATCAAAGTAGAATGGCTACACAACTAAAAAAAGGAATAGTTGTCATCAGAGATGTTGAGACTGGAGCTTGAATAAAGTGGAGAGTTTTTAATGGACTTCCTTTGAAGAACAGAGAGTATTTTTTGTTGTAAAAAGGCAAGTTGGCTTATCCTGGGCAAAAAACTTTGGCATTGTGTTTTTGTCAGGTCCAGGAAATGGCAAGATAGGAAATGGTGGACTTTTTTTTTTTTTTTTGGATCTTAAGAGCATCTTAAGAGACTTTCTCTCTGAGGAGATTCCCACATTCTGTGTCCTGGTGGAAAGCTAAGTATGTCTGGTCTCTGTTTCCCAAAGCAGAAGAGTCAGATGCTCTTGAAAGTCGTGGCAGCCGGGAAGTGGACTGATAACCAAGGTTTGGCCAATAAGACCCTCATGTCCAGGCCTTTGAATCTCATTGGAATAGTTGAGGATTCTACAACTGTGGGGGTGATGACAGCAGAGGCATGAAGACGCTTGTGTCCAGCAGTCGGAGTGCCAGTGGTGGTGTCCTAACCTAAGTTTGTCCTATGGTTAGAACTTACCTGTATTTTTGGACCCAGTCTTCCTTGCCTCAACTCTATTACTGAGCCTGGTTATCTGGTCTTCCTGTGAATTTTAGTAGTTACCCAGAAGTCTCCAAATAAATTCCTTTTTGCTTGAGTGAGCCAAAATCTGTTGCTGTGGCTTGTTGCAATAAAGTCTAATAAACTCTCTTTCTACACACATCGTCTCATCTTTCCTTCCTACTTTTGCAAGGTTAATTCTCGCATCTGGGCTGGAAAACATTCCCTTCCTGTCCCCTCTGGAATTTCTCCACATCAGGTATCCTCCTCTCCGTACCCATCTGTGGCATGGGACCCCTCCCTTCCAATGCCCTCCTGTGCTTTCTGTTCAGAGCACCCTTCTGGTCACCCTCCACCTCTTTGACCTCTTATTTCTCTGTCTTCTTCACTTGTTCTCCTTCCTGTTTACATTCTCTCTGGGCCTCTTCTTCCTTATTCATAAACTTCCTTATTTGTTAAACTGTATAACATCTAAGACACCAGTACTGAATGTGAAGATTTTGGTCAACTGCAGCTGTATCTCAAGGTTCAGTCCAAGGCCATCTCTTTGTCTCTGTCTTAACAGGCTCTATTGAAAGAACCCACTCAGTCTCAGATTTCTGCCTATCTCTGGACAAGATCTCTCTCTTGCCTATTTCCAGGTAGGTACCATCCTCTCTACAAATACTGGTAGCATCATTACTGCTCCAGTCTCTCCGTATCAAAGCCTCAGAAATATCTGTGATTCTTTCATGTTTCTATTATAACACCCATTGAGTTTCATTGTCAACATTTCTTACCTCTGTTCCTTCCTTTCCATTTTTTATATTCCCTCCTTCATCTTACAGTAGGGTCTTTTTCAAAATAATTATCTCTTTCTTCTAATAAGTTTTGCTCTAATTTTTCTTGCACACGTGAAATATATCCAGTGAACAGAATGTGAATATTTAACAATATTCTTGAGGGAAGCATAGACCTTTTACAACTTATCATAATGTCATTGATCTTTGCCTCAAGTGTGAACTGATTGTCTCTCTGATACTACGGATTGGGGGCCAAACCCATTGCCATTGAGTCGATTCTGGATTGAGCACAGTAGGGATGAATATTTGAGAAGATGAAGAGGTCAAAAGTCTGGCCTACAAAGGACATTTTTTGGTTTATTCAGAGTCAATGGCTAGGCTTTTGCCTTTATAACTGCACTGCAATTGGATTTTAGAACTAGAAAGGGCCTTAAAGATCATTTAGATTGATCACCTCTTCTTATAAGTGAGAAAAGTGAAATTTTGTAAAGTGAAGTCATTTGCTAAAGATAGAGCTAAGGTTAAATTCCCCATTACCAGACTCTTAAACCTCATCTTTGCCAATGAACTTCTGCCCACCACACCCCATTCAGCCTTATGATCTAGTCTTTGCCTTCTTATTCACTTTTTTTAAAAGTGGGAATTAGGTCCTGCCTAAAGATGACTCGACAATTGAAAATTAGAGTTAATGATTGTTTAAAAGAAAGTTTATAGAGATTGATCCTCCCAGATGTATATCCCTAAGAGCCTCTCCTTCCTAGGATATTTTTAATTGGTACCTCTGGCTGGGAGGAAAAAAAAGACAGAAGAATAAGGAATGAAACAGAATAAAGATCGTGAAGGAAGTTGAAGAAAGAGAACATAAAATACATTTGGACAATTAGGATAGGGAAAGCTTTTGAAACTATTTTCTCTTTCCCAACATTTATACCCCATCTTTTTATTACCTCCCTTTTGACTCCCTCTGAACTTCTGTGTGTGTTTAGTTGTGACTCCATCAAAAAAAATTTTTTTTAATCCACTGAAACATTGTACTAATTATTCATAAAAAATGGAGTACAGTTGCCTTATCTGTTGGATTAAAAAAAAAAAAAACCCATTTGCTGTCTAGTCAATTACAACTCACAGCAACCCTATAGGACAGAGTAGAACTGCCCCCTAGAGTTTCCAAGGAGCACCTGGTGGATTCAAACTGCTGACCTCTTGGTTAGCAAATGTAGCTCTTAACCACTACGCCACCAGAGTTTCCATCTGTTGGACAGGCAGGTGATGATATAATTAATGTTAATAGCTAATCATTCTGTGTTTGAGACTCTTAAGTTATATTCACCAGTTTCTTAGAAGGATTTGCATAGAATTTTCCACTGGTTTGATTCTGTACTTATCGTCTTCAATGAAGCTCTCCATGTAGATTGAATGCAGGGGTAATATGTAGAGAAGCAGATCAGATGTGCCGACCCTTGTTTCCCTCTTCAGTCCTAGGCAACCACCAGTATATCTTCTGTTTCTACACCAAAAACAAAAGCCACTGCCTTCAAGTCAATTCTGACTCATAGTGACCCTATCGGACTGAATAGAATTGTGCCATAGAGTTTCCAAGGAGCTGCTGGTGGGTTTGAACTGCTATCCTTTTGCTTAGCAGCCTGAACTCTTAACCAGTGCACCACAAGAGCTCTATAGACATGCTTTTTCTGGACATTTCATATTAATGGAACCATACAATATGTATTCTTTAGCACCTGGCTTTCTTTACTCAGCGTATTTCTGAGGTTCATCCAGGTGGTAGCATGTATCAGCGGTTCTTGATTTCTTTTTATGGCCAAATAATGTCCCATTATATGACTGTACCACATTTTATTTATTCATTCACTGTTCAGTGGATACCACTGAGTTTTTTATTTCTATTATTTTGCTTTATTCCTAGAAATACTATTTTGTTCTTTTCAAATCTTATGTCATGTTTTAGTTCCTTATTCTCTGCTGAGACCTGGAAGCATAACTTTCATTTCTTTAAACACAGAAAGCTGGTTATAGTTTCTGTCTGACAGTAGCAACATCTGAAGCCTTGGTGTTCTACCACTTCCCTTGATTCTTGCTCCTGGAGTCTAGTTGCTCTGTGTATCTAACTTTTCTATGTTAGCTGTTGCATTTGAAAATGTATTTGTAGAAATAATTTGAGATTGACAATTAAGGCACCCTTCTTAAGAGAGGATCTGTATGTATCAGATACCTGGAAACATCAGCAATATGAGATCATCTTAAGCAAATTCTCATGGTGGAGCTTCCTTGGACAGCCCAGGTGATTTGCAGCTAGGCCATAATTAAAGGTAAGAGCTGCTCTACGTAATTCACCCTCACCCTGAGATTTACCCTTACGGGTCTCAACTTATTATAGGAAGACTGTCCTGTTTTCCTCAACTAATGCAGACCCTTTTGTTACTATCCCAATTACCCCATGAAGCTGCCAAAGGGTTGTTAAATTTTTCTGTATGACAAATGTCCTGAAGGCAAAAGTTTCTTCCAAGTTTAAGTATCTATCTGCATAAGCAATTTCCCTTTAATATTGGCCTACCAATTCCTTACTGTCTTGATAAACTCTTTATATTTTTAAGACCACTGGAAATAATACTTTGTCTAGCTTTTTCAGTTGTTCGCAACTGGAGAGTGAGCTCTAATAGCCTAGCTCATGTGACCAGAAAAAGAAAATCCATCTCTGGTGCCTTATTTTTCTTCACTGCTTGGACTTAAGATTTGAGATTGTACTCTCTTGGGAAAGAGCATCACTGAGCAGGCCGTTTCTCAGGAGCACCCAGTGGCTTGCTGTGCACTTGTGGTACTCAGCCTCGCTGCTTTGGAGCGTGGATCCTGTCGACTCACATTCAGCAGGCTGCATCAGACTCTTTATGGTCTAATACAGTCTAACGGAAATTTCCACTCTGGCTTAGTCTCCTAAGGCTGCCATAACAAAGTACTACAACCCAGGTGGCTTTAAAGAACGGAAATTCGCTGTCTCACAGTTCTGGAGGCTAAAGGTCTGAATTCAGGGTATCATGGGGACGATTCTGTCTCTCACATGCTATTGGCTCTAAGGGAAGATGCTGCCTTGTGTTTTTCATCTTCTGATAGCCCTGGGAGTTTCTTGGTGTTCCTTGTTACATACCCTTACATGCTGTCTTCCCCCTGTGTGGCTGTTTCGTGTCTGTTTTCCCTTTTTATAGGGATTAGGATTGGGATCTACCCTACTCTGGTATGACCTCATTAATTTAACTGATAACAGAGGAAAAACCCTATTTCTAAACAAGGCCACATTAACAGACCCAGTGAGTAAACTTCAGCATCTCTTTGAAGGATACAATTCAATCCATAACACTCTCCGACTAGTATAATTGCTGAAGATACAATTCTTGGCAATGACTCAGACAGAGTTTGTATGATTGAAGTGCACTGTTTTGGAAATAGAACTTCAGGTTGGCTTCTCTTGATAGGTCAGCTCTTCCAAACCTTCAACTATTTAGTCAATTTCCAAAATCAGTAGCATCCATATCAGATCGCCAACATAACTAAGAACTAACTCCTAATAGTAAACATAAACACAAAGATCTTTCTGTTAGAAAACTATAGAGTGTCCTTAATAAAAAAAACACACACATATAATGTACAGTTTAGCTCGGAGAGGCCTTTCTTGGTCACCACCCAGCATACTGCCCTGATATCACTCTCCACAACAATCTAAATTTAGCTGCTTCATTGATTTGTTTGTTGTATGTACATCTCTTTTTCATCCTAAGAAAGCAGAGGCCTATTCTCCCTTATTTGGTGCTCTGTTCCCACCAGAGCCTAGCACAGTGCCTGGTTTGAGTAGATGCTCCGTAAATATTTACTGAACGAATTTGTACATTCAGTTGCCTGTTTGGAAAACCTGGTGGCATAGTGGTTAAAAGCTAGAGCTGCTAACCAAAAGGTTGGCAGTTTGAATCCCCCAGGTGTTGCTTAGAAACCCTATGGGACAGTTCTACTCTGTCTTATAGGGTCACTATGAGTCGTAATCAACTCGATAGTGGTGGGTTGGGTTTTCTTGCCTTTTTGAATACATGAGAATAGAAGGAGTGATCTAATAAATTCAACTCTCTGACAGCTGACATATCCATGCACACAAGGAAGGCTAATCTGTAAAATAGCAGCATTTAGACTTTGAGGAAAAGAGTTAGAAAAAGGCAAAAAGAACAGGAGTTTGTTGTTTCCTAGCGGAAGCTTGTCCATGAGGAGTCTTTTCCCATTCTTCCAACTTGCTCAGTTGGGCAGGCAGGTGGGGGTCTGTGAAGTGTCACCATGACCCGCTGCTTTCTATTCCAATAATTGCTTCTTTTTTAAGCCTCAAATACCCTGGACCCACTTTTCTTACTAAGCTTGACCCATGGCCATACGTTTCAGAAATAAACTTCACTGTCTTTAAATTGCAATCTTTCCTTTTTTTCACATGTGGTTAGAACGCAAGGCAGCCCTGTTTTTGCAAATTAAAAAAGTCATTCTCATTTCTGATGGTAGTTATACCAAAGTTACAACAGTTTTAAAACCCCCGGGTTCACACCATCTTACTAGTGGGGAAATAAGAGCTCGGGGATTGGGGATATCCTTCAGAATAGAGATGCTCAAATTTGGGATGAAATTGATCCCACAAGTTTATCTACGTAGGTGCTGGACTTTATGTATTATAATATTTTATTTCAGAAAGAAATGAGATACAGGATTCATTGGCTCATAGTAGCTAGGCAACTCTCCCCAGTAGCTCAAATATTCAAATGGAGAGGAACCTAAATGAATAGCATCATTTTCAGTTGGGAAGGATCCAGGTAATAAAAGCATTTGTTTTCTGCACACTGGGTTGATTTTGGCACCTAATTCTAATTCCTCTATGAGGTGTTCTTTTTAAGAGAATGGATGCATTCTTTTCCTGACACCCTGAGGCTGGGCTTCTTCTATTGGTCCATAGCACTGTGACCATGCTTTTACTGGTATATCCCACTCTGTATTGTAATCATTAATATTCCTTTTTTTTCTCTTGAGGTCAGGGAGCAAAGCCTGTTTTGCTCTTTCTCCAAAACATAAATCAGTAAATGTTTAATGGATGAATAAAGAAAAAATGGTAAATAGCTTTCCTTCATGTTTGCATCACATGTGTAATACTCATGGACTCCAAAAGAGACCATGTTAATAACGACCCCAAGAATTCAGACCATATATTCAAAACAAAGGATAAGTTGAAGAGAATGCATGCGTCTTAGCAGACAACTGCCACTCCACCCCTGTGCGCAAACTGTATTTCTTTTCAGAGTCTTTTGGGGGGGGGGTGGCAAAACCACCAGTAAGTGTATACCAAAACACAGCATGAAGGTTTAACCTTTGTTCAGAAACTAGACAAGAATTTTCCAGAGCACCAGATTGTTCTTGACCCCAAAGCTTTAAGACTATGGACAGAGTAAGGAATGAGGTTCATCAAGATCAAGAGCACAACTTGATTTTAGGACAGACCTGGGTTCCAATCCCTGTCTTTCCCCTGGATTTATATCTTTTGGAGCCTTACTTTTCTCATGTGCACAATGAGCATCCTGTAACATACCCACCATTTAGCATTGTTGTGAAGAATCAGTGAGGTATCTTAGCACTTAGCATAATATCTGGTACATGTTACAAGTTCAATATGGTAGCTTTTGTCAATTTTTATTCTCTTGTTTTAAAAATAGTCATGCTAATAATACGTCCTTGATTGAAATAAATACGTAAAATTTCTTCTTGAACGGTTTCACTGTAAATTGGTGTCAATAATCATAAGACCCAAATGGGTTAGGAAAAAAAAAAAAAAATTCTTTGACCAGAATGGAGCTGTTCTTTTGTCTGTAAGCCTGGCCCCATGCAAAAAATAGGACCCAGAATGGAATCAGGAGAAAGAAGAAGAGGGATTGATTTACGGACATCGATGCAGCTTTAATTAAAGCAAACCGTTTAGGGCGGCAGCATTTCTCAAACTTTAGTATACATCAGAATCATTTGAAGGGCTTGTTAAAACACAAAGGGTTACCACTCTTCCTCCCTAATTTGTGATTCTAGAGTTTGAGGTGGGTCTCAAGAATTTGCACTTCAAATAAAATCATGGAGAAATGTACTATTGATACCGCCAGTCTTGGAACCACACTGGTTGCACCTTGAAATGACCTGAGGAGCTCTACAAGATGTTGAGGCCTCGGTCCCAACACCAAGTTGTGATTTCTTTGGTCTAGGGTAAGGTCTGAGTACCAGGATTTTTAAAAGCTCCCCAGGTGATTCTAACATGCAGAAGTTAATCATCGCTGTCCTAGGGGATATTGCTTCTGGAATATTTTAGAAAAGAGGCATTCCATTATTCATTCAGTAAGTATCAACTGAGTACTTACTACAACCCCAGCCCTGTGCTCGGTGCAGGGGTTACATATATAAGCAAGACAGAGTGAGGAAGATTTCTCTATTGATAAATAATAATTTAAAGGGATTAGCATGACAATTAATATATATACAGAGAGCTGCTAAGGACTCTTAGGGTGTACGTGGAAGGCAATGAGGTTCAAGGAAGAAAAGGCTTTGTGGAGGGACGTGAACTTAGTTTTGAACCAAAGAACCACAAGCTCCATGTCCTATAGACAGAGAATGAGGGGAAGACTATTTCAAGGAGAGGGAACAGCATAAGCTAATACCACTTGTGAACAGACACAGTTTGTTCACAAGTATTCACAGGTGCCTGGAGCCTAGAGTGGGAGGTATGGAAGGGAAGTGGAGGAGAAGTAGGCTATGATTGGATTTTCATGCTTAGAGTTTATTCTATCAGCCCTGGGAACCATGAGAGTTTTAGGAAGAAAGTGATGCAAAGAGATTTGATCCCCAGTTATAGACAAGAGATAGGAAGGCCTCCCCGAGAAATATTTTCTAGATATATGGACAAATAGAACAACCAAGACACTAGCTTCCTTCTCTTTAGCCAATCCCTCAGCTTCTGGTTTGAATTGAGAAGGGAAAGAAGAATATCTTTATCTCCATTCCAAGACTACCTGCTGCAGATGTTGGGAGTGTGCAGGGAAAAATAGTTAATGGAAAGAAAGAAGACATCAGATAGGGAACCAAAGCAACCCCAACCCAACCTATTGCCCTCGAGTCGAATCCAACTCAGGGTAACCCCATGTGCTTTAGAGCACAACTGTGCTTCACAGGGTTTTCTTGGACGTGGTCTTTACTGAAGCTGATTTCTTTGCAGCACCACTGGGTGGATTTGAACCTTTGACCTTTCTGTTAGTAACTGAGAGCAAATCATTTATGCCCCCCAAGGACCTTTGGATAGGGGAGTGGGGTGGAAATGACGCTGAGGTTTGAACTAGCTCAGAAGTAGTTAAAAAAATAAAATAAAATAAAGCGGTGATAACAAGTTTCTCCAGCTGCCTGGGGAGCTGCTCTGAGGCCTTTTCCCAGAGAAGGGCAAAGGCTTTGACTAGCATATCCAGTGGCCTGCACTGCCACCTGCAGGTGGAAATCTGAAGCGTGGGCACTGGAATCAGCCTGGGTTTTATCTTCAGCTTTGGAGAAAGCCAGAGAGTGCCAGGAGGTGACTTGTACATATATGATCCACCTGCCTTCAAGCTGGGCCATTATCTTATTTTGTTGTTTACATTCCAGCCTAGTTTTCAAATTATCATTTTTTGGTGGATTTTAAAAGGTACATTTTCCCCCATGTTTTTACATCTCTGAAATCAGGATATATCTGGAAATCAACGGAGTGTCAGCTTAGTTGGTAGGGTTTTCTTTTCCTTTGTGATACATGAAGTAGCCTCTTACAGTGATGTCATCTGAGACTTAAGAAATATGGTTATATTAACTTTGCATATATGGGGGTGTGGCCTGATGAACAGGACATGTTTGTTTCTGCTGTCACCTTGAATCTCTAATATCCCTTCTTTCTGAATTTCCGGCTCCCCAGTACTTACTAACTATTTGATTTTCACCAAGTTAATCGTCTCTCTGAGTCTCAATTTCACCTTTAATACAACTTATCTTGCAAGGGTTTTGTGAGAGTTAAAGGAAATTATACCTAAAGGCCTTGAATGGGTGCTCCCTGGCACACCGAAGGGGCTCGCTCGCTAAAGGAGAGCTATTATCATTTACAAATTAAAGTCTCAGAAACAGATAGCAGCTCCTGCTACTACTTGAGTGAAAAGCATCCAGACAAAAACACTCTTAATTCTCTGAATATGCTGTCAAATCCCAAATGCAATCTGTGCCCTTTAGTCCTTGGGATTTGTGAGCGTGGCTGCTGAGTGGCTTGCTTTGCGTGGATAACAAAAGGCACGAGGGTTCAGATGGAGTCTACAGGGGCATTTCTTTTAAACGCACCTATTTGGATGTTTAAAGTCTTAAGGAGAACCCAGCTATCTTCGCCCACTGTAATTCAAAATCTCCTGTCACCAAACTGTGTTTTTTCCCATGTGCCCTTAAAACTACGCAACCTGATTTCTGTTTTATTCTGATAAACCTGGAAGTGCAGAGCCCAGCCTTTTAAGAATGACTGCTTTCAAAGTATTTTAGACGGCAGGACGTGAGATAGAAAATGACAATGATAACAGGTAATGCTATCACAGCCTGCTGGAGGCTGTTTGTTTCTCTCCGTAACAATCACGGGATAAAATAAAGCCAATGGCAGCCTCAGCCTCCCTAATTGCTGCCACAAGATGCAGGCGGCCTAGACTTGAAGCCCTGGACTTGAAGCTGTTGTTAGCACCACAGGAGGGCTGGTTCAGTGGAGCACCCGGATGGCGGTGGAGCTTAAGAAGATGGCTTGAAGTAGGCTTTCATGTTTGCTACATTGCTGGCCCTTGAACTCCCTAATATCCCGTCTCTTTCAAATGATATAAAATTGTACAGTTCAAGTTCTGTGCACAAATCCCAAGGAGAGAGAAACAGCTATAGAAAGGAGAAGAAATCAGAGTTTTTCATGGTGGCTGCCACACGCTTCCTTGGTAGCATCATTGCATTTCTGGGCTTGTGTTGATAAAAAAAAAAAAAAAGGAGGTGAAACGGGGCAGACGGGGTTCTTCTGGATGGTCCTTGCACCCCAGCCCCACCTTTCTATGCCAATCTGCCCCTGTTCCCGGGCACTGCTTTATTTTATATTCACAACTCTGTTATGTAGGCATTGTTGTTGTTGTTGTTAGCCAGTCAGCCCCTGACTCATGGTGACCCCATGCACAACGGAATAAAACACTGCCTGGTTCTGTTTATTTTTTACCTGTCTGCCCTTCAAGATTCCAATAATTGTGTTGAGATACCACAAGAAAAAATATTGGGATCTACTTGTATTCCTACTTCAATCAAAATATGATTTGAAATCCTGGAGGACGAGAACAACCCCTTACTATTATATGTATGTATATATGTAACCCAGAACTTATATATATATATATATATATATATATATATATATATATATATATATATACATATATAGGTTGTTGTTAGCTGTCATCGAGTTAGCTCCTGACTCATAGTGGCCTGTGCACAATGAAACAAAAGGCTGCCCAGCCCTGGGCCATCTCCGTCATTGGTTCCCAGTCAGACTGCTGTGATCTACAGGGTTTTCAATGGCTGATTTTTGGAAGTAGATTGCCAGGCCTTTCTTTCTAGTCCATCTTAGCCTGGAAGCTTTGCTTAAACCTGTTCAGCATCGTAGTAACGTGCAAGTCTCCACTGACAGGCATGTGGTGGCCACACCTAAGATGCATTGGCCAGGAATCTAACGTGGGTCTCTTGCATGGAAGGTGAGACTCTGCTACTGAACCATCACGGCCTCACCTAAGTAGGTATTAAGCTTATTTTGTATGTAAGAACCTCAGATAGATTAAGAATCTTGCTAGTATTTGATAAAATTTGAACCCATGTCTATGTGACATCAACATAGTTCTTTTTTTTCCATAAAACAGCCCTGACACACAATTTACCCTAGCCAAAGTAGAAATCACACCTACATCCATACCCACACTCCCCATGAGCTTTGTGGCAGGTGAGATAAATGTTTACAGTATTTACATATACAGTATGTTAACATCTGCTAATTTATTTACATCTCACAACAGCCTGGTGATATAAAACTATTGGCTCATTTATAGATAAGCAAGAGGCCCAAAGAACTGAAGTAACTGGTCCAAAGTTACACGGATCGTAAACAGCGCAGCTCATATTCTAACCCAGGTTTGATAATGTCATACCCCATGTGTTGCCAATAAAGCACAGCATTGTCATTTTTCTATTTAAACAGAATAAGCAAACATGCAAATTCTAGGGTATCACATTTCATTGGCCAAAATGGCTAATCCTTTGAAGTTTCCTAGGGTTTTGTACCAAAAAGAATTGGTTGACATTCGATCATTTCAGGAGGTGGTATATGATCAAGAACCAACTGTACTGCAGGAAGAAGACCAAGCTGAACTGAAGGCATTGGTGAAAATAAGGCTCCAAGAATTGATGGAATACCAACTGAGATGTTTCAACAAATGTATGCAGTGCTAGAAGTGCTCTCTCGACTATGATAAGAAATTTGGAAGACAGCTACCTGGTCTACTGATTGGAAGAGATTCATATTTATGCCTATTCCAAAGAAAGGTGATCCAACAGAATGTGGAAATTGTCAAACAGTATCAGTAATATAATATATATATATATATATATATATATATATATATATATATATATATATATATATATATATATACACAAGTAAAATTTTGCTGAGGATCATTGGAAAGTGGCTGCAGCAGTATATCCACAGAGAAATGCCAGAAATTCAAGCCAGATTCAGAAGAGGATGTGGAACCAGGGATATCATTGCTGATATCAGATGGATCCTGGCTGAAAAGCAGAGAATACCAGAAAGACGTTTACTGTGTTTTATTAACTATGCAAAGACATTCAATTGTGTGGATCATACCAAATTATGGATAACATTGTGAAAAACGGGAATTCCCGAACACTTAATTGTGCTCATGAGGAGCCTGTACATAGATCAAGAGGCAATTGTTCAAAAAGAACAAGAGGATACTGCATGGTTTAAAGTCAGGAAATGTGTGTGTGTCAGGCTTGTATACTTTCACCATTATTCAATTTGTATGTTGAGCAAATAATCCAAGAAGTTGGACTACAGGAAGATGAATGGAGCATCAGGATTGGAGGAATACTCATTAACAACCTGCGTTATGCAGATGACACAACCTTGCTTGCTAAAAGTGAAGAGGACTTGAAGTGCTTACTGAGGAATATCAAAGACCATAGACTTCTGCCTGGATTATGCCTCAACATAAAGAAAACAAAAATCCTCACAATTTGACCAACAAGCAACATCATGATAAACAGAGATGTCCAGGACGACAGAAGTTGTCAAGGATTTCATTCTACTTGGATCCACAATCAACACCCATGGAAGCAGCAGTCAATAAATCAAACAATGCATTGCATTGGGCAAATCTACTGCAAAAGACCTCTTTAAAATGTTGAAAAGCAAAGATGTCACTTTAAGGACTAAGGTGCACCTGACCCAAGCTTTGGTGTTTTCAATCTCATATGCATGCGAAAACTGGGCAATGAATAAGAAAGACTGAAGAAGAATTGACATCTTTGAGTTTTGGTGTTGGTGAAGAATGTTGAATACATCATGGACTGCCAAAAGAATGAACAAATCTGTCTTGGAAGGAGTACAGCAAGAATACGCCCTAGAAACAAACATGGTGAGACTTCATCTCACATACTTCGGATATGTTATCATGAGGGACCAGTCATGCTTGGTAAAATGGAGGGTCAGGGAAGGACAGGAAGACTGTCAATGAGATGGACTGACACAGCAGCTTCGACATTATGGGCTCACACAAAACGATTGTGAGGATGGTACGGGACCAGGCAGTGTTTTGTTCTGTTGTACGTAGGGTCACCATGAGTCAGAACTGACTGGACAGCACCTAACAAGAACAACAACAACAAGGTTTCCTAATAAACAAGGAAATTGGTGGGGATGGGGAGAGATGATGATAATTATTGAAGGAACCCTGGACTTCTTTTTCATGCTGTTTGTGTTCAGATTTAGAGATTGATTTCTCCTTCTGAATGCTTTCTTCACCTTTATCAATAATTGTAACACAATTAGAGGCACTCCATGAGCTTTTGAGAGAGGACATAACAGGGCTTTAGGGTCTGCTTTTTTTCTTTTTTTTTTTTTCCTATTATTTATTGCTTCTAGGATATGGACTCGTTTCTGGTCAATACCTAGCCCATTAATGTGGGTGTATTAAACTACTATTCCTTTTTCCAACCCACTGAAATAAATATCAACTGGCCTCATTGGTAAAGCAAATGTCAAGTATATGTCTTAAGTTTTCTCCATTCTATATTCCCCAGAACAACACAGGGATTGTCAAGGTGCATGTCACTTAGAATGTTTTCTTGGCTGCAAGTAACATGAAACATAGGTCCAAGGTGTCTTAAATAATATGAAAAAAATTGTTAGCTCTCATAACAAGAAGTTCTGAGATAGGGCAGCTTCATGGTTGTTTAATGGAACAGCTCGACCATATCACCAAAACCTGGGTGTTGACAGCATCAGCAGACATCTTGCCATGTGTCCCCTTTTATCATCAAGGAAAGCCTTTCCAGGAAGTCCCAGGAAACTTCAAATCCCACCAGACAGAACTGTGTCGCATGCCCTTGCCTAAACCAATCCCTGGCAAAGGGAATGGGGCCACCATGATCAGCTTAGACCAATCAGGAGTCACTTCCTGGAGCTCGGGATGAGATCGGTGTCCTTTCAAGCATAAGGTGCCATAGAGGAAGGACAATATCTGAAAAAAATTACAGTTTTGCAAGATTGCCATATGTACCACCAGAAATAGAAATGCCACCTGTTGGAAAAGGTGTTTTTGGTTTTAGGGTCTGATTTGGCTCTGTTGTCCCCCTGCTGAGGTCATGATATAATGGAAACAGTAAAAACATATATTTAATAAACACCCTTGACCAAAGCTCTTCTCTTATTAGAGTGGGGAGAGGGACTAGGGTACCACAACATGTTTTCTGCAAGTGTTTATGCAAGGGCAAATAGTTATGTTCCTAACCAGAACCAATTACCATCATGTGTATCAGATGGCATTGGAGAAAACACAGGCATTTATGGGATCTGGCAGAGGGGAGGTTGAGTAAGGGATACATTTTGTTGGAGTTTAGTGGGGTGTGTATATGTGGTTTGTAGTTGATGTGTGTTTAGTTAAGTTACTGGTAACCGTTTGAGCGTAGGAATGGCCTCCAGGAATGCGTACGCTGACCACCATGCTTACTCAATGGGCATCCTCTCACCGAGGTAGGAGGCCATGATTTTTCTCAGGATGGATGTGTTCTACTGCATTTGGCACCAGAAGCATAAAAGTAGTAGAGGAGAAGCCAAGGTTTGAAATGTATGGAGCCTGGAGTCCATCTGTGAAAACTTCTTCAGATCATCAAATATGTACAATTGATGGCGGAAGACAATCTCATCAATATTAATCAAAATGGAGGTTCCCTCCTCTTAAGAACATGCTCAAGAACACAGTGTATACAATTATAATGTCGTATATTTTTTCCGTGTTGATGGGAATTGTATGGAATGTGATTTTTCAGATTTTCTGTTTGGAAGGCACCATCCTGCACTGGTGCTATAAACAGTGAGCATATCCATGTCTGCGTCTGAACTGAACTTATATGGTTTATGCATTCCAACTGCCAATAGCGAAACAAATTTGATCAATAGTGTTAGAGCAAAGACTAACTTATCTTTTTATTTTCTTTACGGAAAAAGATTATAAATTTGTATATTTATAATATATGGAGAGATGATCAAAGAATATGAAGCTAAAAAATGTAGTCAAATGAAAGCAACGTACAATACAGATGTGTATCAAGCAGTTATTTTGTAAAGAATATTTTGCCATCTTTCTGGATTTTGGGGACATTTGAGTTATTTGTTCACGTATTTCATTTATATTTTTTTGTGATTTCTTTTCACAATGTAAACAAATGTTCACTTTTGTACCTAACTTGACATGTACATGTTTGTATCTGTTCTTAAGAAGTCTTTAAATTAGGTGAAATTTATTTCCCAATTTTGGATCTGAGCTTGAAAAAATGTTATAAAAATCCTATAAGGACGTATAGGAGTCTACGTGTAACTTTAAGCACCATGGAACCCTAAAAGATTTAAAAAGAAAAGATGGACACATTTCACTTTATAAATATTAAATAAAAGCTTTTGTATAAGGAAAGACGACTTCAACAAAGACCAATAGAAAACAACAGATTTGGAAAAATATGTTTGCAACCCAGATAGCAGAGAGAATGCTAATATCTAAATTATACGAAGAAATCTCGCAAACTGATGAGAAGGAAATGAATAAACCATTAGAAAACAAATGACAAAGAATATGAAGTGTCAGAATTTCTTTTAAGCACATGCACTAAGCCACCAAGCAAATTTTAGCAGCTAGTAAAGCATCGAAAACATACCAACTCCAATCTATAAACACAATAAATTAGAGAACGGTAACAGAATAACAAACAATCCTATTCATATGGAAACGTGAAATACAATTCTAAGTAACTTATGGATCAAAGAAAGATTCATCATGGGAATGAAGCAGTTATTGAGAATTGGACAATAATGAGATATCTCGTATCAAAAATTGTGGGACGAGCCTGAAACAAGAGCCTTAAATGTTTACATTAGAAAAGACAGACAGAATGAATGAGTTAAGTGACCACCTCAAGAAATTGTTTTTAAAAACATACTATGATCAAAGAACGAAGAACATAAATTAATGAAAAAGAACACAAAAATGCAATACAGGGTATACAAAAATCAACTGATTAATAACATAGAAAACTGTTACGCAATTGAGCAAGAAAAGAGAGAAAAGACATGAATAAACAATATTAGGAACTAGAGAGGACACAATTAAAGGTGCAAAGAAGATAAAAAGCTATGGATGAATTTATACTAATAAAAACAGACAAATGGATAAATTTTATATAAATTATTTCTGGTTATAGCTATCAAATGTTCTAATTATATTTGTAGCTTACCGCAAATGTGATTCAAAAAGAAATAGACATTAGAATGGACATGGAACCATTATAAAATTCTTAAATAAGGAAATATAAATCAATCCCGCCAATTGACAGCTAGGTCTGATATCTTAGGAGCCAATTCTTGCAAAAAATCAAGAAATAGATTATCTCTATCTCATACTTAGTATTTCAGAGAATAGAAGAGGAAGGAAGGTTCCCTAATTTATTTCATGAAACCAATAAGAACTTTGACACTTAAACTGCAGAAGAACAATAAAAAAAAAAGTTTTAAGGCAGTGTCGCTCATATACTCAGAAATTCTGAATAAGTATGAGTAAACCGAAGCTACTGTTTTATTATTTTTAAAGCCATTATAATTAAGGTGGATTTATCATGAGAACCCATGGCTGATTTAACTTGAGGGGGGAAAAAAAAACCTATGAACAATTCGCTACATTGATTAATTAAAGGACCTTATCTATCTATCTATCTATACTTAATAAGATGGAAAAAAAATTCGATAAAATCCAACACCCATTCAAGATTTACACAGACACACACACACCCCTGCATACACTAAGTATAGAGTTAAAAATTTTTACATGTTAACATTATCCAGTTCAACCCTACAAAAAACCGTATACTCAATAGTGAAATGTTAGAGCCATTCTCTTTAAAGTTAGGATCAAGGCCAAGATACTCTCTCCTTGGAAACCCTATGGGGCAATTCTACCCTGTCCTATAGGGTCACGTGAGTTGGAATTGAGTTGACCGCAGTGGGTTTGGGTTTTTTTTTTTTTTTTTTTTTTGAGTTGTCTATGAAATCACTGGGTCTTAGAATTTTAGAAGTCACAAAAGAGTAAACTGCCATCTGAATGTAAACTTGTAATGTTCCAGATTGCAAAACCAAGTGACTGTTCTCTACAGTCTTGGCTAGAAAAGGTCCTTGGGAAATATAATTCCATTTACCTTAAGAGGCTTTGGGTCAAAAAATAGCCTGGGTTAAGTGGTGACTTTTGCTCATTTGAAATTCCTCTAAGTTATGTTTTCTGCCTGGGTAGTTCTCCCCTTGTTGTGGTTGTAAATCTCCGCTTGGCTCTAGTCTGGGTTTCCTAAGTACAAGCACTGAACTGCTGCCCACTTGTCCCATTGCTCACTCTGGCCCTCCTCTACCCAGCAAGCCCGCTTCTTCCCTGTGAACTCAGTAGGGCCCTGAAGATGAAGTGTGTGTACCACAGCGCCACAGTGTGGACATCAGTGTTCTAGCAGCCGGCTGAAGACACCTTATGAAGCTCACTCTGGCCAACAGGTTCTTCCAGGTAAGTAGGTGCAGCTCGTACATACCGGACTGATGCGAGTAATCAGTGAAATCATGAGGGGGGTTGGAAGAGAGAGGTTACAAGTGAGACAAAAATTACCATAAAATCCTTGGTTTCTGTATTTCGGGGCGGGGGGTGGGCGTCAATCTGGAAGCTGCTTTTTCCATGGCTTTGGTGCACCTCAGAGTGGCACAGAAAGAGATCCAAAGCCAAGAGAACACAAAATAAAGATGGCTTTTTCCAGGGTGAAAAATGCTTGCATCACACAGCTTTGCAAATTTTACTCTGCAAAAGAGGACCGCCTACATCATGTGCAATTAAACACAGATTGTTGTTAGTTGCTCTTGCGTCAGCTCTGATGCATAGCGACTCCATGCACAACAAAAGGAAACAATGGCCAGTCCTGCACCATCGTTACCATTCCTTGGTATGCCCGAGTCCGTCGTTTCGGTCACTGTATATTTTAAGTGACTTCTAACCTAGGGGGCCCCTCTTCCAGCACTATATTGGACAATATTCTGTTGTGATCCATAGGATTTTTTTTTTTAATTTTCAGAAGTAGATCTCCAGACCTTTCTTCCTACTCTGTCTTAGTCTGGTTGCTCTGTTGAAACCTGTCCACCATGGGTGACCCTGCTGGTATTTCAAATAAGGTGACATACCTTTCAGCATCACAGCAATGTGCAAGCCACCACAGCACCACAAACAAACGGGTGGTGGAAAACAGCTAAATTTATAGGACTATAGCCGCTATGATGTCTGTACTTAAGAACAAACAGATTGGAGCATTTATAGACCCTTATAGGGTCTATAAATATGAGTCGGAATCGCTGGGATCATAGGGTTGCTATGAGTTGGAATCAACTCGATGACAACAGTTTTGTCTTTTTTTTTTTTTTTAATCTTTCTGTCAAAGAGCCCTGGTAGTGGAATGGGTAAGTGCTCAGCTGCTAACTGAAAGTTGCAGTTTGAACCTACCCAGGTGCTCTGTGGGAGAAAGGCCCGGCTATATTCTCCTGTAAAGATTACAGCCTAGGAAACCCTATCAGGCAGTTCTACTCTGTGGCGTGGGATCACCATGAGTTGAAATTCACTGGACAGCACCTAACGACAGTAATCTTTCTGTCACAATTTAGCATCCATTGCACTGATAAAAGTAAATGAGCAGCCAAAGATGGGCAGCCTGGGTTGCGGAAAGTCCCAGATGAGGTTCATCAGAACAAAATGACAAAGGAGTCACAGTGCAGAGTTCAGCTCCTCATGGGAGTTGGCAGCAGTTCCTCAGTGGAGAGGATTGCTCGGTAGCCTTGGAACTCTACTGTCTGGTACACAGAGTTTGGTGTCTAGTTGCTTCATGCTGAAGTTGATGTTTGCTCAGTCATTCTGTCTCTTGGCATGCTATTAGTCTTTACAATGGTCTAGGTACAAGAATATCAGCAGAGATTACTAACAGATTAGCAATCATACTCTAAAATATAGACCAAGCAGGTGATATTAACAAATGAAACAAGATGCCTAAAAAAAATCGAAAGCGGTCTCAGCAGGGTGATTTTGATAGATGTTATCACTGAGGGAATTGTAGTCTGCCTTTTTTTTTTTGTCCGGTGTTGCCAGATCTAATTTTTCAAGAACTGACAATAACCTGGATTTTGATGTGAACCCTGTAGGTTTTTAAATGTTGACATGAACATATGAGGCCAACACTCCACTGGCCAATTTAAACACATTTGTTTTCCAGGTGAAGCCCATAGGCCTTCCGTCTGTGATGCTTGCTACAGATGGAACTGGGCCAAAGAGAGCTGACTTCTCATTATAAACTAGATGCAGGTCCCAAATTTCGCAGACCAGTGAGCAACACTCCATCTTCAGCAACATTCTGCTCCCCCAAGTTTATTTGTAAGAAATACTACTGTTTGGTGCCTATTTTCACAGTATTTTCTCAACTGTACATTTGTAAGCCTCAAGTATTTTAGGGAACTGTCCAATATAGTAGTTTCAGGTTATGTTTTGAATGCCAAATAATTAAAAAATAATAGACACCAATATCAACTTATATTCAGATCCAAAGTTGCCTTAGCTCAAGAATGGCAAAAAAAAAAAAAAACACCCCACTTCTCCTGATGTTCCCCTGATCGGTTTGTATGTGCTGCCTGGCGTGTAGTGATGACAGGGGGCCTCAGTTGGGAAGGACACAGGAACAATCTCTGGCGTCTGCATTGTGGCAGGGCCAGGTGGGAGCCCTCCTCCAGGTAAGCGCTCTGTGTCTCTCCTGAACATTTTAACTGTTGTTAGCTTCTGTTGAGTCGACTCTGAGTCTGGACAACCTTATGTACAACAAACAGAGGAAATGTTGCCTGGCCCTGTGTCATCCTCAGTCTCACCAGCATGTTTGAGTCCATCGCTTTGGCTGTTGTTCTGTTCTATCTCACTAAGAGCCTCCTTCACCCTCCTTGGCTCCACTTCATCGAACTTAATGTCCTCTTCTAGTGATTGATGTCTCCTGATGATGTGTCCAAAGAAAATGAATTTGACAATGATCTGTTGTGATCCATAGGGTTTTCACTGGTTAATTTTTGGAAGTAGATCTCCAGGCCTTTCTTTCTAATGTCTTAGCCTGGAAGCGCCACTGAAACCAGTCCACCATGGGTGACCTTGATATTTGAAATATCTGAGTAGTAATGGGCCAGAGTATAAATGGGTTCATAAATATTTAAACTCCTGTTACATGGAAGGGACATTTGTAGGTATTGGGAATTCAGAAGTGAATAAAACAGACAAAATCCCCTGCCCTCATGTAGCTTAATTCTAAGGGGGCTGGGGGAGAGACTAAAAAAACAAGCAACAAAAATAAATATGTTACATAGTGGAGCCCTGGTGGTGTAGAGATTGAGAGCTTGGCTGCTAACCAAAGGGTCAGCAGCTTGAATCCACCAACTGCTCCTTGGAAACCCTATGGGGCAGTTCTACCATGTCCTATAGGGTTGTGATGAATTGGAATCGACTCAATAGCAACGGTTTTTTTTAATAGTGTCTTACGAGATGTTAAGAGCAATGGAAAAAAAATGAAAAAGGGAAGAGAAATGAGTGTGTGTGTGTGGTAGATTGCAAGTAATTAAAATAAAAAGCTAGAGTCAGAATACTCAGATCATCCAATAGGCTTTGGTTAGCAAAGTGTTTTTAGAAATGGAATGAGCATACACCTGCAGTCCTCCACCATCCTTTACTGTCTTACCTGAGTCTCCACCACTTACCACATTTTCACTACCTCTGTGGTCTCTGAAGCTACTGGAGGTGCTTCTCTCCACTCCCAGCATAAATTAACATGTTCAATATCTGGTTATCATTTAGGGGGTACAATGTGAGTCACAAATCTAATCAGTTAAGGAATACACAGACAAAAACTCAGTGATTAAATTCCTGCTTCCTAGATGCTCAGATATACACTTGAAGGGTTGTAGTTTTCCTCAACTAATGCCATTTAGAGAGTCTCCAAGCACAATCACCAACCACACAGGAGGAAAAGGTCTTTGGTTCCATGCTTCAACCAAAGAAGCTCAGGGAAACCCAGGCCAGAGAGGATGGAGCCAGAGAGAGTGCAACACAGATCCCAAACTCAGGTTTCTTGAGTGGAAAAAATTAGGGACAATTTTTCAAATAAAAGGACAAAAGAAACTATTCTCTCTGAACAGAAGAGACAGTAAGAAAATCAAGGGAAGTTTTTCCCATAATGCTTTGCATTTAGCAGGTTCTCACAGAATTAATTTAATTTGGATAAAATGTTCTCAACTTGGTACAAGGACCTTTTTTTGATGCTAGCCCTTTGCCTGTTTGAAGTAGTACAAAATGCCTCAGAGGAATTTTTTGTCACCTAAAAATTGTCTTTTAAGTAAAGGTCATGGTGAGAGTCTTAGGCATAAAAGTTAAAATCAATTAAAATAATCTTTTCAAAAGCAAAGTGTGTATATCAACAGGTGGATAGGATATCTGTACTTGGAACGTTTGTACTTGGAACTTTTCCTAATGGGCTCTTTTTTTGTGATTCAGTGTTCTATGTTCATGGTTAGCTTATAAAGTAAGAATAAATTAAAATGTCCACAATAATTCTCTGCAGCTCAGATAGCAATGATCAGGATTTAATTGAGGATTTTTTCAACTCCAGTTTTCTAGCTCTTGGTCAAGTGGGAACACCATCAAAATTGGTTTAATCCTTTGAGGGGCCAGGAGGTGTATATGCCCGTGTTACATTTTTCCACCCCTGGAGGTTTATTGGCAGGCCTTTGAACCACTTCAGTATGTTCTGGTGTGGTGGTGGATATTGGTGCAACTGCCTAAAGAACAAGGGAGTTGGTCTGCACCACATTTGAGTGTTGAGAGCCATTTGTATGAGGGGAACCTTCCCAGAGGAGTGATTGTGTGAAACTTTTGTGTCTTTTGGTTTCTGAACAGTGAGATGAGGCCTGCAAGTATGTTTACTATTTCCTTTGTGTTCTTGGCAAGGTATGGTTACCAGCATTCAGAAATATTCAAGGAAATGAGTTATTTTGGGGTGAAAACAGTTTGTGATGTACTTCCTGGGCCATGGGATCAGTGTGCCCCACAAATGTGATGTGCTCATGGAACATGGGACCAATGTGGCCCACTCTAAATCACACTGATAGCAATTATGTGCAGCAAGTGCAATGTTTACTTAGTGTGTATTTTTGGAAAGTTGAGTAAGATATTTTATGGCTCAAGTGTAGACGGGAAGTGTGATGAGCCATGGGACCCATATGTCACATATATGTGATGTGCATCTTGGAATATGGGACTGATATGTCCCACTTACAATCGGCACACCATTTTCTCACATAATAAAAAACTGCCAACAAACAATAATTCAGCATTCATTCCATTAGTAAAAAAAAAAAAAAATAGCATCACCCAAAAATAAAAAATAATAATAATTCACTCACAAAAGAGTTAAATGGCTAATACTAACCAAAGAGAGATGCTACACCTGATATACTTGTTATTAAAAGAAAAAGAAAAAGTCAAGGAAGCTTCCTAGACACATCCAAACACCTTGAGGGACTAAGTTATTGGAGCTGAAGGCTGGGGACCTTGGTCTTGGGGGACATCTAGGTCAACTGGATAACATAGTTCGTAAAGGAAATGTCCTACATCTTATTTTGGTGAGTAGCATCTGGGGTCTTAAAAGCTTATGAATGGCCATTCAAAATATAGCTATTGGTCCCATCCAGTCCAGAGCGAAAGATAATGAAGAAAACCAAAGACACAAGGAAAATATTAGTCTAAAGGACTAATGGACCACATGAACTACAGCCTCTACCAGCCTGAGCCCAGAAGAACTAGATGGTGCCCAACTACCACCACCAACCACTCTGACAGGGTCCTGAACAGAGCGGGAGAAAAACTTAGAGCAAAATTCAAATTCACAAAAAGCGATGAGACTTACCGGTCTGACAGAGACTGGAGGAACCCCTGAGAGTATGGCCCCCAGACACCATGCTAACTCAGAACTAAAGCTACTCCTGAAGTCCTCCTTTCAGCCAAAGATTAGACAGGCCTGTAAAACAAACAGTAACACACATGAGGAACGTATGTCTTAGTTCAATCAAGTGTACAAGACCAAATGGGCAACACTTACCCAGAAGCAAAGATGAGAGGGCAGGAACAGGAAAACTGGACAAATGGACACAGGAACCCAGGGTGAAAAAGGATAGAGTGCTGACACATTGTGGGGATTACAACCAATGTGACAAAACGATGTGTGTATTAACTCCTTTGCACTATAAACTTTCACCTAAAGCACAATGCAATGTAAAATATATATATAAAAGTGGAATCACAAAACTGGGTAACAAATTGGAATTAAATGACTATGAAGATGAATGGCAATGTTGCACTGGAGTGTTCATTGATGTTCCTTGCATAAGGTTACAAGGAAGGAAATGACATGTGGGTCACGAAGCAAAGCAAATATATTTACTGCTATGTTGAACTAGACATACTGTATTAAAAACAAAACAAAATTAAAAAAAACATTGGTTGTTGAATTGATTCCAACTCATGGCAACCCCTTGTGTTATAGAGTAGAACTGCTCCGTAGGGTTTTCTTGGCTTTAATCTTTACAGAATCAGTCCACCAGACCTTTCTTCTGCAAAGTCACTGGGGTGGGTTCAAATTGCCAACCTTTAGGTTAGCAGTTGATTGCAAACTACTTGTGCCACGCAGGCTCTATCATGCCTGTTATTAGATGCATTCTTTCACCCAGTTAGGATGTAAACTAGATCACTGATGATCTTGCAGTGTAAATGAACAAGTGAACTTCTGAAGGTGAAATGATTTGCTTTGCCCATTTATTCAGCACAGAAAGTGTGGAGATGAAAGCCCCGGTCTGCTTGTTCCTCACTTCAGAGCTGTGTGGGAGAGGGCGGCATCTCTTCACCAAAGCCATTGTTCCCCAGGGCAGAGCTGCAAACAGCTATATAGCCAGGATGAATCTGCAACAAAATGAGAAGAGAAAGGGTGATGTAGTAAGTTTTACATAAAGCTAATATTAATTTTAAAAACTGTCCTTTATTCTGAGATTTTTATCATGAAATTAAAAAAGTGTACGGTAAAGGGTTTTTGTGTGAGTATATGTTTGTACCTAAGGCAATCTGAATTTACCTCTTTTATCAATCTACTGATTTTTTTTAAATGTATTCTACTGATAAAGTAAAAGTCGAGGACAACTGAACTAAAAAAAGTCACGTTATTCTCTTCTCAAAACATTAGACTGGACTTCAACTATAAAAGATCTATTGTTATTGTTGTTAGCTGCCATTGAGTCAGCCCCTAACTTGTGGGGACCCCACGTACCACAGAATGAAAGATTGTCAGTCCTTCGGCATCCCATCCCCATGACCAGTTGCAGATCAGACCATTGTGAGCCACAGGGTTTTCATTGACTGACTTTCGGAAGTAGATTGTCGGCCCTTCCTGTCTAGTCCATCTTAGTCTGGAAGATTCATTGACGTATTGAAGATTCGCTGTATTGGCTGGAAATCGGCAAGTCTCCTGCATGGAAGGTAAAATTTCTACAAACTGAACCACCAAGGCCTCATATGAGAGATCTAAATTTTGCAAAAAGCATAAGAAAAAGATCAGTAGGATAAAAGATCAAATAGCTCATCAAAAAGTCAAATTCTGTCAGTGTTGCCAATCAGAGCTCAAAAGAGTTTCACCTCACAGCCAGTTACAGGAATGCACTCCCAGCGTGTGTATTTGGAGGGCAAGCTGGAAATTCCTAAGTTAGCAGACAACGTAAAGCTCTGTGGGGACACGGTAAGGAATTTCTCATAGTTCAAATCTGGTCCTCAACTTTGGGCTGAGTTTAATATTAATCTTGACAGAGGCATATCTCTAGTGGACAGAGAGTAAGAGAAATGTACCTAGGATTTATTGAACATGAGGTGAAAAAAAAATCCATTTTTTTGTAGGGCCATTTTTCTTCTGCAATAAATGATTACGTGAGGGAAAAAAATAAAAGCTTAAAATTGGTGTCAAGCTCTTTCTTCCCTCCATTTGGGATTAGCTGGAAGAGAAAGATGTCAGTTTATAATGTATCCCTTGTGATGAAGTTGGAAAGATGGAGAGGAGAAACATCTCAAGGAGGCAGAGATTTGTGAAGATTTAGCCAAATTGGTTACAACAAAGTTTGTCAAATAGTAATGGACTATCAATGAATTTTTATTGACTTAGTTTGATACGCAAGCTGAATACAGTCTTTTAATCAATTTTATGAGGAAATAAACGTTACAAAATGAGAATGTATCACTCCTTCCTGCCTAAGATTTTCAGATAAAGGTATTTTTCTCATCTGTTCACAAGACATATAATACACTAAAACATTGATCTTTGTCAAATTTGGGAGCTTGTATTAAATTGCAATTGTGCAATTAGACCAATGTGCTATTTCTTGACTCAGGCACACGCATTTTTAAAGATCGAGGCTTCAAAACAGCTTGTCAAAATGTTTCCATCTTTCCACTATGCACTGGGTTGAATCAAGACTTGTATTTTGAGGACAAGGTGGTAGCCATAGTGATAGTCTTTCCTGTTTCACATCATTTCTAATCTTCCCCCCATGCTCTGTCTTTTGGCTTTAGTTGGTGTGTTTAGTGCCTCTCTCTTTATTTGGTGAAGTCCCTGAGTGGTGTTGCTAACTGAAAGACTGGAGGTTCAAGTCCTTCCAGAGGCACTTGGAAGAAAGTCCTAAAAATCTACTTCCGAAAAACCAATCACTGAAAACCGTGTGGAGCACAACTCTACTCTGACTCACATGGGCTTGCTATAACTCAGACTCGACTCAGTGGCAGCTAGTTTCTTTCCTTGGCACATGTTAAATGGCTGCCCACCTCACCATGCATTCTGCTTCCTTGAACTTGTAAAAAGGAGGTTATAGCAGAAGAGGACAGTAGTGCAGGGGGAAATATGTGTACATGATTTTGTGCAGTCCAGGGTGTTATGTTATTTTTGGTGACATTTTTCAACTATCTGAAATATTCCAGGAGCTCTGGTGGTACAGTGGTTAAGAACTCAGCTGTTAGCAAAAGGTCAGGAGTTCGAATCTACCAGCTGCTCCTTGGAAACCTTCTGGGGCAGTTCAGCTCTGTCCTATAGGGTCACTGTGAGTCGGAATCAACTTGACACCACCAAGTTTGAAATATCCCAATTTATGGTGCACTGATGTACCAGATACGTGACGTTCTAAATGAGCAGTCTCCACGTAGGTTACTGTGGTGACCTGAATTACTTCCTTTTTCACATCCCAAACTTCCTCTTTGTTAAGGCTCGTGATTTGGGGTTAATTTGAGATTAAATCCATCACAGTCTGGTTGAAAACCCCACCTCAGCCTTTCCCTCTCCTCTCCTCTTGTCTCTTAGCAGGGCTCACCAGGGCAGAGGAGGGGAAGGAGAATCACTTTCTCTTGTCTCCAGGATCTCTCACAAGCAGGCCAGCCCCTCACTCCCAGCTGCCGTCTTCAGATTGAAGGACAGAGACTGAAATACTATTGAAGCCAAGAGACCTACACAAGATGTACGGGGTGCTGTAGAGGGGCTTTCCTCACCCACCACTTTAGTTGTTCCCCACATTCCTGTTATTGCTGAGAGACTTCTGCTCTGATGCTTCGTCTGGGACACTGTGCACTCACTGGTCTGTGTGATTGGCATCACATCTCAGGTTCCCAGGGGCTTCTTTCTTCCTGCCCTTGCTCCCAGGGGATGAGAGCAGACTGCAGAGCCCTTAGCGGTTCTGACTTTCTTCTTGGTCTCCCTTCACTTCATAGCCCACCCCCTAGCCCCAAGCCCTCTTTATATAATGGAAATATGGGAGTGAGACTGTCATAAAACCAGTTACTCTACGGTAAATACACCTAAAAATCCCTACCTTACTCCTGAATCCTTGACTCTTACCTTAGAAGCAGGAGTCTTTGGATGGTGCAAATAATTGATGCACTCGACTGTTAACTGAAAGGTTGGGGGTTTCAGTCCACCCAGAGGTGCCTCAAAAGAAAGGCCTGGCAGTCTACTTCTGAAAAATCAGCCATTGAAAACCCTGTGGATTGCAGTTCTACTCTGACACACATGGGGTTGTCGTGAGGCGGAGTTGGCTTCACACCAACTGCTTTTTTTGTTTTTGTTTTTTCTAATCTCAGAAGCTGGGAATTTCCGTTCATTGGTCACTGGTTATCTGGGTTTGTCTGTAAGTAAACAGGGACATAATTTCTGGGCAAAAGAAGATAATAGTACCCACTGTTGGATGCATCTAATTTAAATAGACATCCATAGTACCTGAGATGATGAGGTCTGGAGGCAAATAACTCAGCTGCAATCCTAGTTCTGCCAACTACTATCCATTCTTTATCGTATGTAGTCATTTAACTTGTCTGTACCTCAGCGTCCTCATCTAGAAAACACAGGCGAGAGTGGTCTCTGCTTTGTAGGATGGTTGTGGAGATTAAATACAGTTTTAAACACAAGGCTTCTCAAAGAGAGTGACTGATGAATGGGAAGTGTCCAGTAACTGTTGGCACTTGTGATTAACCAGTTTCATAAACGGCTCTCATATTATCCTACCATACACTCACTACTGGTTTGGTACATCCTACCAAATCCTTAGCAATTCAGTTAGCATTAAAAGGCCAAACATCATGTAACAAGCCCCAGCAGGGACTCGGAACCTCGCCAACACCAATAGTGCAAATAAATGC
The DNA here is from genome assembly GCF_024166365.1 of Elephas maximus indicus. Classification (NCBI taxonomy): domain Eukaryota; kingdom Metazoa; phylum Chordata; class Mammalia; order Proboscidea; family Elephantidae; genus Elephas; species Elephas maximus. The sequence goes on along the minus strand of NC_064831.1, from coordinate 84,486,633 downwards.
AGTTTGGATTAGGAGTGTCAGGTGTGTGGTGTCTTCCTAGCTTGCAAGACCGGACAGACAGTGTTGCCTGGCTGACCTGCAGGGTATTAGCGTAATTCCCTGATCTCAGTTGGTTTTTAACAACAAAACTTTTGACTGACTGACAGTCTAGGAATTCCAAAAGTTCAGGGGCGGGTATGTGCATTTGTGACAGTTATTTGTCCAAATGACTATTTGAAACTTGTAAAACAGTGGGGAGTGGGAATAGAACTGGGAAGACTTAAGCAAGCGATGACATGTTAGTAGGAGTTCATGGAAGTGTAACGTAGGGATTAAGCTAAACTTATACCTATGGCCACGTATAAGCATTCACTCTCTGAAACCCTTTCACCAACCACCCATTTGGAACCAAGGAATAAGTTACAAAAAGGAAACACATTGTAAAGGGATAGCCAGCCTGAATTATCATCCTTTCTAGTATCAAAAGGAGCTCTGGTGGCATAGTGGTTAAAGAGAGCAGCTGCTAACCACAAGGTCAGCAGTTGGAATCCACCAACTTTGGAAACCCTCTGGGGCAATTTTACTCTGTCCTATAGGGTCACTGTGAATCAGAATCGACTCCACAGCAATGGGTTTTTAATATCAAAATTCCTATAAAGAACATTGTTGTTGTTATTAGGTGCTGTTGAGTTGGTTCTGAAACATAGCGACCCGACCTATAACAGAACAAGACACTGCCTGATCTTGCACCATTCTCAAAATTGCTGTTACACCTCTGCCCATTGTTGCAGCCACTGTGTCAATCCATCTTGTTGACTTCCTCTTATTAAAGAACATTAGGACAAAAAATTCCTATAAAGAATAATTAAAAAAAACCCCAAAACCCAAAACCAAACCCATTGCCTTCGAATCAATTCCGACTCATAGCAACCCTGTATACAGTGCAGAGTAGAACTAACTGCCCCATAGAATTTCCAAGGAACACCTGTTGAATTTGAACTGCTGAGCTTTTGGTTCACAGCCGTAGCTCTTAACCACTACGCCACCAGGGTTGCCCTATGAAGAATAGTAGAACAAAAATTCCTAAATGTTAGGACAACAAAAAAGATCATATAACGAACATTAGAACTAAAATTCCTGTAAACAATATTAGAACTAAAAGCCAAATTTGATAGGCCGATAAGCCTATTAAGCCAAGGAGTACATATCCATACAGGCGTCGAGATTTGTTCTAAGTAAATGTGGTAGTTAACCTCGTAAGATACCAGCCTTTAAGTTACGGATAGATTCTTCTCATGCCTAGCTGCCTTTAATAATTCAGGTGTTTGATTAAAGAACTTATTTATATTTATGCTAAATTTGTACTTTATATAAGAAATTGAAAATCAATGCTTTAAAATTAATTTATTCCTTAAACAAACAGAAATCACGTTTTATAAAAGTGTATACAAGTCATCCCATGTATGCATTTCTCGAAATTAAATTTCTTTTTTTTCCCCCATTCTCCTCTCCTTCCTGCCTTCCCCTCTCCATAGGGCCCATGTTAACCCTGGTTATCCTCAATGTCATAGATAGATCTATGCATACAAGTTAGCACATTTACAAGTGTTTTTACCATGACATTCACATCTCCTTCTTGCTTTTCTCACTTCCTACCCTCAAAGTCCAGCGGTGTAGAGGTTCTTTTTTAATGGCTACTTGCTAGTTCATAGTATGAATAGACCATAATCTATTCAGCCGTACCATATTGGAAAACATTTACTGCGTTTCAGCAATTTTGCCACTATGGACAACGCTTCTACAAATATCTCAGCTCACGTAACACACCATTGACTCGGAAAGAGAGTAATTATTATTTCCATTTTACAGATGTGGAAAATACAGCTAAGAAAATTAACTGATGTGCAAATGATCACACCATCAACCCCGTTTGATGCTAATCTTATATTTCCCACTATACTATTTTTCTTATCCTGGAGTCTTAAAAATTTAAGGTTATTAAGTGAAAAAAAAGTGGGTTTTTTCTAAGTCAACTAATAGATCAAGTACCTGGCAGTGGAGGTGAAATAAAACTTGGAGATTTAAGAAGAAAAAAAAATTCGTATATATATATTAAGAATGAGTCTCTTAAAATGCCATGATTTCTTTCAAATTTAGACCAATTAGGGAAATTATGACAACTTAGAATTCAAAGAAACACTTTCAATTCAGAATACTTCAAATGGCCAGGTAAAACTTAATGGACACCACAGACTTCTGTATTTTGGTGTGATGTATTAGCTTGAAAAGGACTAAACCTTGCCCTGACCACTACATATGAAGCCCTCCTGGAATTTGTTAAAGAAAAACTCACATAGACAGAACTTGTGGGACTGTGATCCCTGAGAAAAGGAAAGTACCCAAGGGCCTCCATGTTTACACGGGCTTTTTTCTTGAAGCCATTTTCCAGTTTTCTGTGCAGGAAAATAGAATCTGAAAAGAAACCGGTAGTCTTACTGGTGAAAAGACACAGAAGTCAGAATTCAGAGCTGCCACACTGGCTGGTATTTGAGGGCAAAATCCTGGAGAATAGGAACTTGCTAGAAGTAAACCCCCCAAAATCTCTGATCAAAATCCTCTCAAATCATTGGCTGATTCCTAAGCTAAACATATTTAGGATCATTGGTGTTAGATGCTATCAAGTCATTCTGACTCATAGCAACCCTCCGTACCACAGAACGAAACACGCCTGGTTCTGTGCCATGCTCACAATCGTTATGCTCGAGCCCATTGTTGCAGTCACTGTATCAATCCATCTCGTCGAGGATCTTCCTCTTTTTCTCTGACCTTCTTCTTTACCAAGCATGATGCCCTTCTTCAGGGATTGATTCCTCCTCATAACATGTCCAAAGTATGTGAGATGTAGTCTTGCCATCCTTGCCTCTAAGGAGCATTCTGGATGTACTTTTTCTAAGACATATTTGTTCTTTCTTCTGGCAGTTCATGGTATATTCAATGTTCTTTGTCAACACCATAATTCAAAGGTGTCAATTTGTTTTTGGTCTTCCTTATTCATTGCCCAGTTTTTGCATGCATATGAGGCGGTTAAAAACACCAGGGCTTGGGTCAGGTGCACCTTAGTCCCTAAAGTGACATCTTTGCTTTTTCACAATTTAAAGAGGTCTTTTGCAGCAGATTTACCCAATGCAATGTTGTTGTTGTTGTTAGGTGCTATCAAGTCAGTTCCAACTCATAGTTACCCTATGTACCACAGAACAAAACACTGCCTGGTCCTGCTCCATGTTCACAATCACTGTTATGCTTGAGCCCATTGTTCCAGCTACTGTGTCAATCCATCTCGTTAAGAGTCTTCCTCTTTTCTGCTGACCAATCAATTACCAAGCAATACGTCATTTGATTTCTTGACTGCTGCTTCCCTGGGTGTTGATTGTGGATCCAAGTAAAATGAAATCCTTGACAACTTCACTGTTTGCTCCATTTATCATGATGACACTAATTGGTCCAGTTGTGAGGATTTTTGTTTTCTTTATGTTGAGTTTGAATGTGTCTAAGGAGCTTCCTTGATGTTGCCTTGAACAAGTTGTGCTGGCTTCCCCAGTATTGTGTACTCTCTTACCCTTCACCAAAGTTACCACTTATCTATCTATTGTCTATTCAGTGTTTTTCCCTCCCAACCCCTACCCTCCCTCATAACCATCAAAGACTGTTTCTTTTTGTGTATAAACCTTTTCATGAGTTTTTACGGTAGTGGTCTCATACAATATTTGTTCTTTTGTGATTGACTTATTTCACTCAGCATGATGCCCTCCACATTCATCCATGTTGTGAGATGTTTCACAGATTCATCATTGTTCTTTATCATTGCATAGAATTCCATTGTGTATATATACTATATCTGTTGATGGGCATCTAGGTTATTTCCATCTTTTTGCTATCCTGAACAATGCTGCAAGGAACATGGGTGTGCATATGTCTATTCGTGTGATGGCCCTTATTTCTCTAGGATGTATTCCTAGGAGTGGGATTACTGAATCATGGTATTTCTATTTCTAGCTTTTGAAGGAAGCGCCATATCGTTTTTACAAAATGGCTGTACAATTTTGCATTCCCACAGGCAGTGCTTAAGAGTTCCAATCTCCCCACAGCCTCTCCAAAACCTTTGTTATTTTCTGTTTTTTTGATTCGTGCCAGTGATGTCAGGGTGAGATGGTATCTCATTGTGATTTGCATTTCTTTGATGGCTCGTGATCTGGAACATTCCCTCATGTATCTGTTAGCCTTTTGAATGTCTTCTTTGGTGAAGTATCTATTCATATCCTTTGCCCATTTTTTAATTGGATTATTTGTCTTTTTGTTGTAGAGGTGTTGGGTTTTCCTGTAGATTTTATTGAGTATACCTTTGTTGGATTTGTCATAGCCCAAATTTTTTTTCCCAGTCTGCAGATTTTCTTTTTACTCTTTTGGTAAATGCTTTTGAAGAGCATAAGTACTTAAGTTTTTGAAGATACCAGTTATCTAGCTTACCTTCTGGTGTTTGTGTATTGTTAGTTATGGTTTGTATCCTGTTAATGCCATGTATTAGGTCCTCTAGAGTTGACACTATTTTTTCTTCTATGATCTGTATAGTTTTTGGTTTTATGTTTAAGTCTTTTATCCATTTCGAATTAGTTTTTGTGTATGGTGTGAGGTATGGGTCCTGTTTCATTTTTTTGCATATGGACATCCAGTTTTGCCAGCATCGTTTGTTAAAAAGACTGTCTTTCCCCATTTGATGGACTTCAGGCTTTTGTCGAAGATCAGGTGAACTTAGGTGGATGGATTTACATCTGGGTTCTCAATTCTGTTCCATTGGTCAGAGTATCTGTCATTGTACCGGTACGAGGCTGTTTTGGCTACAGTAGCTATGCAGTAGGTTCTGAGGTCAGGTAATGCGAGTCCTCCTATTTTTTACTTCTTCAATAGTGCTTTACTTATCTGGGGCCTCTTCCCTTTCCATATAAAGTTAATGATTATTTTTTTCATCTTTTTAAAGAATACTGTTGGTATTTGGATCGGCATTGCATTGTGTTTGTAGATTTCTCTGGGTAGCATTGACATTTTTACATTGTTAAGCCTGCCTTTCCAGGAGCATGGTATGTTTTTCCATTTATGTAGATCTCTTTTGGTTTCTTACAATAGTGTTTTGTAGTTTTCTTTCTATACATCTTTTGCAGTCCTGGTTAGATTTATTCCTAAGCATTTTATTTCTTTAGGGACTATTCTAAATGGTTATGTTTTCCTGATTTCCTTTTCATAGTTCTCTTTATTGATGTATAAGAATCTGATTTTTTTTTTTTTTTTTTATGTGTATCTTATATCCTGCTACTCTGCTGAGTCTTTCTATTAGTTCTGGTAGTTTTCTCATGGAGTCTTTTGGGTTTTCTATGTATAGTATGAAATCATCTGCAAATATCAAATACATGTATATATATATATATACGTATATACCACAACAAAGTGGGATTCATAACAAGTATGCAAGGATGGTTCAACATCCCTACCAATTTGGATGCCCTTTATGTTTTTTTCCTTGCTTTTTACGTCTTTTCCTTGCTTTATCGCTCTAGCTAAGATTTCCAGCACAATGTTAAATAGGAGTGGTGATAAAAAGCATCCTTGTCTTGTTCCTGTTCTCAGGGGGAATATTTTCAGCCTCTCTCCATTAAGAATGATTTTGGCTGTTGGTTTTGTATAGACGCCCTTTATTATGTTGAGGAATTTACCTTCTATTCCTATTTTATTGAGAGTTTTTATCAGGAATGGATGTTGGACTTTGTCGAATGCCTTTTCTCCTTCAGTTGAGATGATCATGTGACTATTCTCTTTCCTTTTATTTATGTGGTGGATTATGTTGATTGATTTTCTAATGTTGAACCATCCTTGCATGCCTGTTATGAATCCCACTTGGTTGTGGTATATATATATATATACATTTGATATGATGCTGAATTCTATTGGCTAGAATTTTGCTGAGAATTTTTGCATCTATATTCATAAGAGATATTGGTGTGTAGTTTTCTTTTTTTTGTGGTGGCTTTTCTTGGTTTTGGTATCAGGGTTATGCTGCCTTCATAGAATGAATTCAAAACTATCCCTTCCTTTTCTATGTTCTGAAATAGTTTGAGTAATACTGGTGTAAGCACTTCTCTGAATATTTGGTAGAATTCTCCAGTGAAGCCATCTGGGCCAGGGTTTTTTGTTTGGGAGTTTTGGTTTTTTTTTACCTTTTCAATCTCTTCTCTTGTTATGGGTCTGTTCAGATTTTCAACTTCAGTTTTTGCTAGTTTGGGTGGGTAGTGTGTTTCTAGAAATTTGTCCATTGCCTCTAGGTTTTCAAATTTGTTGGAGTGTAGTTTTTCACAGTACTCTGTTATGATGCTTTTTATTTCAGTTCGGTCTATTGTAATGTCCATTTCATTTCTTATTTGCATCCTCTTTTGTTTTTCTTTTGTTATTTTGGCCAATGGTTTGTCGATTTTGTTGATTCTTTCAAGGAAACAACTTACGGTTTTGTTGATTCTTTCATTGTTTTTTTCTGTCCTCTATTTCATTTATTTCTGCTCTGATCTTTATTATTTCCTTTCTTCTGGTGGCTATAGGGTCGCTATGAGTCAGAATTGACTCAACAGCAGTGGGTCTGGTTTTTTGGGTTTTTGGTGGCTATGGGCTTCTTTTGCTGTTCTCTTTCTATTTGTTCAAATTGTGTAGCCAATGTTTTGATTTTGTTCCTTTCTTCTTCTGATGTGTGTACCTATTCCTATAAATTGACCTCTGAGCTATGTCCCATAGGTTTTGGTATGATTTTTTTTTTTCCATTCTCATTTGATTCTAGGAATTTTTTGATTCCATCTTTGATTTCTTCTATTACCCAGAGATTATTTTTAAAAAAAACAAGTGTTATTCAGTTTCCATGTATTTGATTTTTTTTTTTCCTTGCTCTTTCTGTTATTAATTTCAACTTTGATGATGTTGTTATCAGAGAAGATACTTTGTAGTATCTCAATGTTTTGGATTTTGTAGAGGGTTGCTTTGTGGTCTAAGATGTGGTCTCTTCTGGAGAATGTTCCCTGTGCATTGGACAGCAATGTGTACTTTGCCGCTGCTTGGTAAAGTGTTCTATATATGTCTGTGAGGTCAAGTTGGTTGACTGTAGCCTTTAGGTCTTCTGTATCTTTGTTGAGTTTCTTTCTAGATGTTTTGTCCATTACCGAGAATGATGTGTTGAAATCTCCTACATTATCCTGGAACAATCAATCTCTCTTTTCAGTGTTATTAGAGTTTGTTTTATGCATTTTGGAACCCTGTCACTGGGTGCATAGATATTTATTATGGTTATGTCATCATGGTTGATTGTTGATTCAAAAATGGCCAATACCAATCCATTTCAGCTCACTAATATCTAGGTTGTAGATATTTATGCATTTCATTTTTAATGACTTCCAATTTTCCAAGATTCATACTTTGTATATTCCATGTTCTGATTATTAATGGATGTTTGCAGCAGCTTATTTTCATTTTGAGTTGTACTTCATCAAGAAATGAAGGTCCTGAAAGCTTTATTCCATCTACTTCATTAAGGTCAACTCTACTTTGAGGAGGAAGCTTTTCTCAGGTAGTATTTTGAGTGTCTTCCAACCTCAGGGGCTTATTTTTCAGCACTATGTCAGACACTATATTAGCACTAAAACTACTATTTGTAAGGTTTTTGCTGGCCAATTTTTTAGAAGTAGGTCATCAGGTCCTTCTTCGTAGTCTGTCTTAGTGTGGAAGCTCCGCTGAAACTTGGCCACCATGAATGAATCTGCTTGTATTTGAAATGTCAGTGGCATAGCTTCCAGCATCACAGCCACACACAAGCCACCACAGTATGACAAGCTGACAGATGAATTGTGGTATAATATATAGAGTTGTAATGTATTTGCCAATTAAAGCAAAAGAAGGTGGGTGAGAACACAGCTGTATTTGCCTAAGATAATTACGGTAGATACCCCATTGCCGTTGAGTCAATTCCAACTCATAGTGACCCTATAAGACCGAATAGAACCACTCCATAGAGTTTCAAGGCTGTAGTCTTTACAGAACTAGACTGCCACTTCTTTCTTTCACGTAGCATCTGGTGGGTTCGAACTGCAAACCTTTTGGTTAGCACTTTAACCACTGTAACTGACATATACAGGAACAAATGAAGACAACCAGAAATGATAAATAAGAAGATTAATTTAAAAAAGCTTCGTACATACATTTGTTCTCTTTTCTTGTTTTAGCTTCTTTAAAAGACTTTAAATTACATAAAGAAATAATTTATAGCAATGTATTGTTGGACTTGTAGCACTTATAGAGGTAATATGTATAATAAAAAATATGTCACAGAAAGGGAGAAAAGGAAATAAGACTGTGTGAGAGCAATGCTTCTGTATTTCACTGGAATTAAGTTCGTATAAATCCAAAGCTGTTTCTGATAAGTTAAGATGTATATGATAAGCTCAGAGCAATCCAAGAGAATACTAAGGAAATCCTTAAAAAAAAAAAAAGTATAGTAAAAAGGCCTTAAAGATTTTAAAGCAATACCAGAGGTAATGTTCACTTAATGAAAAGTAAGCATTAAAGGAGAAATTGAGGACAAAAAAAGACATAAAACATAGAAAATAGATAGTGAAGTGGCAGCTATAAATCCAGACTATACAATCCCATCAAAAGGCAGAGATTGTCTGGATTAACAAAAATGATTCAACTATATGTTGTCTATAGGAGACTCATCAAAAATACAAAGGCACAAAGAGGTTGAACATGAAAGGATGAAAAAATATCCAATGCAAACAGTAACCCGAAGAGAGAGTAAGTACACTAATTTCAGACAAAATAGATTTTAAGATATAAATTATTAGAAGAGTGTCTTAGTTTCTTAAAGTTACTATAACAGAAATACCACAAGTGCATGGTTTTGAAGAACAGAAATTTATTTTCTCAGTTTGGGAGTCTAGAAGCCGGAATGCAGGTCACTGACATCCTGTCAGCTCTGGGGGAAGGTCCTTGTCTCTTTTCAACTTCTGTTCCTCGGTTTCTTGGTGATCTTTATGTGATGTGGCATTTGTCTTCCCAAGTCTGTGCTTCTTTGCCTCTGTGCCTAATCTAATCCCTTTATATCACGAAAGTGATTAGTTTAAGACACACCTTACACTGATAATGGCATCGTTAACATAACAAAGAAAATTCTATTCCCAAATGGGGTTACATCTGCAGGTAGAGGGGTTTAGATTTACAGCACATATTTTTGGACAACTCAATCTCTACATAATATAGTAAAGCACACATTATAAATGGATTGACAGTTATGTTAATGATACAAATGCACGAGCAGTGATACAAGCTCTAGGTTTGGTGCGTTTGTGCCGGGTACTTTAGTGAACAATGGCAAACATAAAGGTTAACAGCACTACTTCAATTCATGAGAATCAGCTTTCTAAAAAAGCATATATGCCAACCTACAGAATATTTACATGTTGAACCTCAGAAAATCAATAACTAAATGACAAAATGAACACTATTAAGGAAAAGTTGGTGATAAAAATGCTAGGATAAAATATTAAGTTTAGAATTTTACAACTGTATACAAGATGCAGAAAGAATAACCACATTGGGAATTTTTAGAAAAGACCCCATGTTCTGCTTCAAAATAACCTATACATTCCAAAAGACTAACTCTGGGTTGCTAGGTTTTACCTGCTAGTGTAAACCATTGCTTCATAGCTCTAAAAAAACTAGATGGTAATTCACAATAAGTGGGTTTTACAGTAAGATTCTTCCAATTTGGAATAAAAATAAAATTAACGTGATCTTTTAATTCATAACGAAGAGAAATAGATCGTTGCATAATGAGGAAAGGTTTAGTCCAACAGGAAGATATAATAATTATAAGCATATATGCTCTTAAAAATAGAGTTACATATGAAACAAAAAATGAACAGAATTGAAGAGAGAGATAGTTCAATTTAGTAAATGGAGTTCTAACATCTTCACTTTCAATAAAGGATAGAATAAGCAGATAGAAGGTCAATAAGGAAATAAAGAACTTGAATGACACTAGAAGCCAGCTAGACCTAACAGATATATACCAGACACTCAATGCAATGGCAATAGATTACACCCCACACCCATGTGAGATTTATCCCAGAAATGCAAAGGTGGTTCAACACACATAGTCAATTGATGTAATACACTATGATGTATGAATGATGGCAGAAAACAAACAAAAAAATCGTGATCCTCTGAATTGATTCACAAAAGGCAGGTCACAAAATTCAACACCTTTTCCTGATTAAAAAAAAAAAAATCAAATAGTAATAGAAAGTAACTTTCTCAACCTGATAAAGGACTTCTATAAAAAATCCACAGCCAAAAATCTTACTTAATGCCAAAAGACTGAAAGCTGTACTCTAAGATCAGGAAGAAGACAAGTATGCCTGCTCTCACCAGTTCTATTCAAAACTGTACTGGGATTTCTGGTCAGAGCAACTAGGCAAGAAAAAAAAATATTAAATACATCCAAATCGACAAAGAAGAAATAAAACTATCTATTCGCAGCTGACATCATCTTATGTATAGAAAACCCAAAAGAATCCACCAAAATACTGAGCTAATAAACTCAGCAAATTGAGTACAAAGTCTACATACAAAAATCAATTGTGTTTATATACACCAGCATTGAAACATATGAAAATGAAATTAAGAAAACAATCCTATTTACAATGGCATCAAAGAGAATAAAGTACTTATGAATAAGTTAAACCAAGGATGTGTAAGACTTTTACACTGAAATTGCTGAAAAAAATTAAAGACCTAAATAAGGGGAAAAGCATCCCATGTTCATGGATTGGAGGATTAATATTGTTAGCATGACAAGACTCCCCAAATTGATGTATAGATTTAACGCAATCTCTATTAAAACTTCAACTGTTTTTTTTTCAGAAATGACCAAGCTGATCCTAAAATTCACATAAAGTTTCAAGGGACCTTGGAAGCCAAAATGATCTTGAAAAAGAGTGACAAAGTTGGAGAACTCACACTTCCTGTTATCAAAACTTACTATAAAGCTACAGTAATCAAAACAGTGCAATAGTGGTATTAGAGTAGACATACAGACCATTGGGGTAGAACTGAGAGCCCAGAAATAAATCCATACATCTATGATCAATTAATTTTGACAAAGATTTCAAACTCCTTCAATGGGAAAAGACTCATCTTTTAAACAAATGGTGCTGTGACACCTGGATATCCATACACAATAAAAAAAAATAAATAAAAATTGGGGTAGAACTGAGAGCCCAGAAATAAATCCATACATCTATGATCAATTAATTTTGACAAAGATTTCAAACTCCTTCAATGGGAAAAGACTCATCTTTTAAACAAATGGTGCTGTGACACCTGGATATCCATACACAATTAAAAAAAAAAAAATAGAATGTAGTTAAACACTTCCCTCACACCATATACAAAAAAATAACTCAAAATGGATCTAAGACCTAAATGTAAGAGCAAAACTATAAAACTCTTAAAAGACAACATAAGACTAAATCTTCAGAACCTTGTTTTTGACAGTAGATTCTTAGATACTACATCAAAAGCAGGAGCAACAAAAGAAAAAAATAGTCTGAACTTCACCAAAATCAAAAACTTTTGTGCATCCAAGGACTTTATCAAAAAAGAAAAGAGACAACCTACAAAATGGGAGAAATATTTTTCCTACTTATAACCACAGAGGGCTATAAAACGTCACCTACCGAAGCAGCAGAAGGCATCTGAGAAGAGTTGCAGTGTCATGGCTAGGATCCTGTAGCTGCTTCTGTAATGCACATATTTGTGCCAGAACAATTCTTTCTTCTCTCCTTTCATCCCATGCACGGTATACAGACCCTCCGCCATCTCCTTGCTTCTCAGAAGAGCTGCAATTTGGCAAGGCTCCTCAGAGTCTGATGTCTACAGTATGTTTTGCTTAATTGTCCTGCACAGGCCCACTCCAAATGGATTCTCATCTCCGTCCCTGGAACACATAATCTCATTCTGAAACTTTGGTGATGTTTTGCATTTTCTCCTCTTATGTTTTGATAATCAGGATTTATAACTGGCAAACAGATTTGCTCCTAACGACTTAATCATTCAAATGTTCTATGGCTGAGGCTGTTTCCCAGTAAGTACTAATCTGGTCTGTCTTTATTTGCAATGTCAACCAAATGTTTTGATTTAATATGACCCTTGCATACAGCATTGTACAAACTACACGCCAACTGACTAGCAGTGTGGTAGTAACTGCCCTGTTGAAGGATGCTTATCATCTGATATGCTATGGGGCTCAGTCTGCAAGAGTTTAATGTGTGCCTGCTTGTCTCCAGGTGACAGACATTGAAATCATCTGTGAGGTTCCAATTTAGGTTGTTCTCAAACCTAAGCAAGCCTCAAAATCGCTTGGTCGGTTTGTTAAAAAACAGATTTCTGGGCTCCACTCCTGGAGTTTCTGATTCAATAGGTTTGGGAAGACTCCCAAGGCTTTGCATTTCTAACAAGTTCCCAAGCGATACTGATGCTGCTGTTTTGGGGACCACACGTTGAGAATCACTATCTTAGAATTAATGATTCTATAATGATGTAACTTACCCAGTATAATCACTTGATATCTTTCCTCACTGGAAACGTTGGCAGTCACCGTTTTGTTTAAGGGCAGCAAAGTAAATGAGGCAATAGACTTATTATTTAACATTGTTATTGCTGTGAATTGCTGTTGAGTTGGCTCCAACTCATGATGTATAACAGAACCATCTTTATGATCATTGGTGTGTTTGAGTTTCTTTTATTTAACATAGTACTTCAATAATAGCACCAACAGTCTTCAAAATCACCCAGTTTTTGCCACATTTACATCATGACCAAAAACAAAAGCTGAATGGCCAAACTTGAGTCAATTCAAATATTCATTGAGAACTTCCTCTGTGCCAGGCACTGTGGGAGGCACTGTAATATGAACCTAAAAAGGATCAAGACACTGTGTGCTCTAAGGGAAATTATAATATGCGTACCATGTCTTAGGTCTCCTTCTGAGGGTCACAGTAGTAAAATCCTTACACAATGGATGGGATCCATGCCAACTAGGGGAGGAAGCCGTGAAATGGTTCATCATCATGGGACCAAAGGGTTTGAGAACATTTGGTACTCTATCAGTATGATATGGTAGTAGTGGGGGGTTAGATTATCATGTAGAAAATGAAACCCTAATCAATTGTATCATCTGATACAGAAACTCAGTGAGCACCATTCCCTAGCTCTTTCCATAGAAGGGCTTCTTCTGCCTCTGAAAGATAAAGACCTGATATGGAGATAAATTCATTTGACCAGCATAGGCTGATACTAGTAATTATTTTGTGCATATACTTAATACTTCCCACCATAGTCTTTGCTAATACAGACTTCCAATCATTCCCATATCTGAATGTGCTGGCGTACGTTTTTTATTGTAAGTGAATAATGAAATTCTATACACCTTTTAAAACTTGGTGAAATTCCTTAGCGTGAGGTAGCTCCTTAAAGATGTACTTACAAAGCTGAGTCCCTGAGCCTGTGAAGCTGAAGACCAAGATTCTAGAATGTACTGATCCAGCTGAGTGTGCAGGGATAGGAGGTGGACATGAGAGGCAACCTGGCAGCCAGCCTGTAGTCTGATAATGTCCCAGCCTTGCCTTATGCTTCCATGAAAATGAAATCCTGCTCATAAATAGGAAGAAGACACAGACACAAATAGCGATAGGCATCATAATGGATGTTGACAAGTAAGTGATACAGGGGCTCAACAGAGGAAAGGATTCAATTGGTTCAGAGTACCTGTAAAGCCTTCACACAGAAGGTGGCATTTGAGATGTACATAAAAGGATCCAGCAATATTATATAAGCAGAGATGGATTGGTTAAGATTCCAGACAGAGAGAGCAGCAGAGATGTGATCATTCCATTTGCAGAGAGAAGTATCGCTTAGTTAGGTCAGATGGTGGTTTGGCCAGAGGCATGCTGTGCTCTGGAGGAATTGAGAAGCTTTCTGCTTGAGGACTACTTATCATGAGTGATAATGAGAGGTTTTTTGTGAATGTCTGTATCTTTCCTTGGTCACTCCAGAAGCAATATATTCTGGGGAGAAGGAAACTCTACAAAGCAATTGCGAATTATCCAACTCAACAGATTCATTAAGGAAACGGCAGCCACAGTTCAGGAATGCAGATGTCATAGGAAAGGTTTTACTTAGTAGTGAGGCTGATGTGAGCTCCTTATATTTCTAACTATAGGAATGGAAGCATGATGACATGTCCAAGAAGGCATGTGTCAGCTTAGGAAAAGGACCAAATCATTCACCAAACTCCTCTGACTTGTTTTATGAGCTTTGGGGACCTCAGCTTGAACTTGCTTTGAGACCAAGATTTGAAGAATAGGACTTGGTGGAGGAACAAATCTAAAACTGGATGAAATTCTAAAATTCTTGGAGGATCTTCTGAACATTTCTTGAGACTTCTTCAATCATCTTCCTAGAGATATAGTATAGACCAATGGTCGAGAATATGTGCTCTGAAGTCAGACCTATCTGAATTCAAAATCTTGCTCTACCATTTATTAGCTCTGTGACTTTGGGCAATTCTCTTAACCTCTCTGAGCCTTGGTTTCTTCATCTATAAAATGGGAAAGTAATAGTACCTACCTCATAGGGTTGTTGAGAGGACTAATTAGGATACTTTTTTCTTATGCCTGGCATAGAAAAAAAAAAAAAAAACCCATTGCCGTCGAGTTGATTCCAACTTATAGCTACCCTATAGGACACAGTAGAACTGCCCCATAGAGTTTTCAAGGAGTGCCTGGTGGATCTGAACTGCTGGCCCTTTGGTTAACAGCTGTAGCTCTTAACCACTCTGCCACCAAGGCTTCTGTAGAGTTATTATTATACTGGGGAGAAGGAAGACAACCTGGTGTGATCCTAATTGTCTATGACTTTGATTTTTCGGGTTTGAGCAAGTCTTAGAGGCACAGAGTCTGCTAGAGCTGACCGGGAGCCAAGAAAGCATTTGGTTCCAAACGTACTTTTTTTTTTTTTTTATTGTGCTTTAAGTGAAAGTTTACACAGCATGTCAGTCTCTCAGACAAAACCTTATATACACCTTGCTATATACTCCTAGTTGCCCTCCCCCTAATGAGACGGCACATGCCTTCTCTCCACCTTGTGTTAACTTTATGCACCTTCTGGTAAACCATTGTGAATTGAGAAATGGTACTTTGATTTACTCAGGTTCTCATGCCAGAGGAGAACACTGGGAATTACCTTAGTTTCTCCCCTCTGTTTACACATTCAATTACTTAGGCTCCATGAATGTCTTCATCTCAGCTTCTCTTCTCCAGCTGCACGGTGAGACCGTGACAGTATTTCCCCCTGTGTTCTCTCTTCTGCAGCACCCTTCCCAACTCACCTTCACACCCTTTTCCAAAGTAGTCTTTCCAAACCAGAAAGCGGTTCCTGTCCCTCCCCTGTGCCCTGTAGTTCACCAACAGGATGAAATGTGTGCTCCTTTGCAAGGGCTACAGGCCTTTTGATGTGGTTCTTGCCCTCGCTGATACTTTACATTTCAGGGATAATGTCGTCCTTCTAATTTCTCAGAACTAAAAAAAAAAAAAAATTTTTTTTTTCTTTTTTAATGTGCTCTGGCAAGCCTCTTTATGCATTTATTTTCTTTACCTAGAACACTATTTGGAAACCCTGGTGGCATAGTGGTTAAGAGCTATGACTGCTAACCAAAAGGTTGGTGGTTCAAATCCACCAGGTGCTCCTTGGAAACCCTGTGGGACAGTTCTGCTCTGAGCTAGAGGGTCGCTAGGAGTCAAAATCAACTCCACAGCAATTTTTTTTTCGTTGTTTGTTAAGAGCGCTACTTACCTTCCATTCTCACTGCCTAGCAAGCGCCTGACAATCCTTCAGACACTGCTCAGGAAAGCTGCTGGGTTCTCACCAAAGGGACTGTGTACGGATCCTTCTCCTTTCTTTCTGCTATACTTTGGACATCCTTGCATGGATTGGAAACCCTGGTGGCATAGTGGTTAAGAGCTAGGGCTGCTAACCAAAAGGCCAGCAGTTTGAATCCCCCAGGTGCTCCTTGGAAACCCTATAGGACAGTTCTATCCTGTCCTATAGGGTCACTATGAGTCGGAATCTACTTGACGGCAGTGGGCTTTTGCATGGGTATGTTGGCTTGCTTAATGCAATTTTATGTGTGTAGTTACTCACTATAGAGTACACATGCTGAAGCAGGGCTTTTTATTTTGAATTCAAACCTCAAACACTCAGGAAATTTGAACAATCAAAAGAAGGAAAGCTGGTGCCATGGACTGGCACCTCACCCAGTGGTTCTTGAATCAGGATGCTCAAGTCAACAGAAGAGCTTTAAAAAACAACAACAAAAGAGATTTCAGAGATCCTCCTAAGACACTGGAGAACAGAATTTCTGGGTTAGAACCCAAGAGTCGAATTTCTGATAAGTTCCCCAGTTGCTTCTTTTGCAGACAGCAGAAAACATTAAGGAATCACTGATCTAAATCTCTCGATATATGAATGTCTTCTCTTGTTTTTGAAGACACCTTATTCTCAACTTTCTTGTGTAAAAATCTGCACTTGTTTCTGGCACCCAGATTTTGTGACATCATAGATATTGAACTGGCAATGTCGCAACTATCCACAGCTAACTAGCTATTGTTAGTAGCCACACACGCACAATTTGGTGGGTATTTAGTTTATTTGAATTCTGCGTTCCAGATAGTCTTTGAGCTCTTTTTTACATGACCATGCAGTCTCAGGGTGGCCCAGGAGATGGCAACATGACCTTACAAAATGATGTTGGGGTGATTCCAGGACTTTGCCACAAGGTGGCAGCATTGCACGGTCTTCTGAGCTGAACAACAGAGACAAAACCACGTATGGGCTGGTTTCAGAAGTGAAAAGCCTCGCATCTCTAATTCATCTAAAAGCAAGCTTTTTTTTTTTTTTTTTTTTTTTTTTTTTTTTTACCACCTCAGGGTTCTAAAGGTGATTGTTTAACATACTGCATTTACTCTGTGATTTGCATTGCTTTGGGTAAAACAATATATGTCTTGATGGGTTAGTTCCTGAAGTGTGGGCAGAGATGGTTTACAGCTTTGCTTGCTCATAAAATGAAATTCCTCGTGGGAAGGATGACACCATGCATCTTCATCAATCATTAGTGGC
This sequence comes from Elephas maximus indicus, assembly GCF_024166365.1. Lineage (NCBI taxonomy): Eukaryota > Metazoa > Chordata > Mammalia > Proboscidea > Elephantidae > Elephas > Elephas maximus. The sequence goes on along the minus strand of NC_064831.1, from coordinate 84,469,338 downwards.
TTAAGGTGAAGGTTAGATGCAGGCGTGGCAAGGTATTTAAGAATTTTTCAGGCATCAAAACAAAACAACAGAAGCAGTTGCCTTGAGTTGATTCCAACTCATGGCAACTCCATGTGTGTCACAGTAGGATGGTTGTAAGGTTTTCGATGGCTGATTTTTTGCAAGCAGACCACCAGGCCTTTCTTCTGAGGTACCTCCGGGTGGACTTGAACCTCCAACCTTCTGGTTAACAGCCAAGCGCTTTAACTGTTTGCGCCACCCAGGGACTCCTTTGTAAACCAGGGCTGACTGGTTGGCTCTATCAGGATTGCGGAATCTGTGCTGCCGAAGATTTCAAGAAGAGCTGGAGTGTGTGTGTGTGTGTGTGTGTGTGATTGTGTGTGGTGTCTCCCAATTCTCAAGTATTGGCAACTAATTCAAATACAGGCAGTCCTCGGGTTACGAATGCCTGACTTATGGACAACTCGTACTTAAGAGCGGACTACCATAAAACCTATTACATTAGAAATTTGAGTTAAATACGTATGATGGTTCATAATAAACACCACTTTGTGATGCTCATGAAAACATTTCTGGGTTTGGAAATGTTTTTTAAGTGTTTTATATGCATAAACCAAAAAACCCATTGCCATCGAGTTGATTCCAATTCGTAGCAGCCCTATAGGACAGAGTAGAACTGCCCCGTAGGGTTTCCAAGGAGTGGGTGGTGAATTCAAACTGCCGGCCTTTTGGTTAGCAGCCAAGCTCTTAACCACAGTGCCACCAGGGCTCTTTATATGCATGGAAAGGTAAGCTATATACTGCATACTAAGACAAACATTTGACTAACTAAAGCTAAGTAAGAACCGTATGTACCTGTTTTGATTTACCTACAAATTAGACCTAAAGGCAGACTTAGGAGCGTATCTCATGTGTAACTTGGGATCTGTCTGCAATTTACAACGGGACAAACAAAACACAACCGTGGGCCAAATTCAACCTTGGCCTGCCAGTTAGCAGCTCCTGTGTTCCGGGAAGACTTAGTAAGGGCAGGAGTCAGGCAGGAAGGGGTCAGATGGGATGACTAGGACCCCAGGCCGCGACAACATTTGGTTCTGGGTATTCTTCCATTAAAAGCACATTCCAATAATCTCCAGAATACTTGTCGCCACAAGAGAATGTACATTTTTATTATTAGTATTGTTTTCTTCAAAGAGAGTCTTCAAATTAAGTATTCACTATTTGAATTTTAAATAGTATCAGAGCTACTCCTTAAATTTTTTCCTTTGATTTTCTGGCAGGGAAATCATGTTTCACCTTGTATCATAGAAATATTTTTATAAATAATAATTGCCATAATATTTCTATGTGAGTCATTTTATTTTTTGCTACATTGGAAATTTATTTGTTATTTCTCCTGATTATGAAAATAATAAGTGCTCATGGGGGCAAGAAGGGAAGGAGACCTCCAACATTGCGTAACTGTATAGTCAGTGTCTGCTCACAACGCACCCCCCCCCACACACAACGTAGTGACAGCTTTGTGTGTGCTTTTACGGATTCTTTTCTATGCAAATGAAAACATGTCAATATGAAATAAAAAACACAAATTCAAGTATTCATAGTGTGTTCTACGCAAATGGATAATACAGGTTTGCATTTCGTTTTTTCACACAGCATCTTCTGGTGAATTGATTGGTTTATTGATTGAATTAATCTTCTTGAAAGCGTTGTTTTTGTTTGGCTGCTGAGTTGAGCCCTACTCATGGTGACCCCATGTGACAGAATAAAACTGCCCCGTAGAGTAATCCTCACCGAAGCAGATAGCCAGGTCTTTCTCCCACAGAGCCGCTGGGTGGGTTTGAACCCCCAGACTTTCAGTGAGCAGCCTAGAACTTAGTCATTGCACCACCAGGGCTCCTTCTCTAGGGAGTAGTTAGTGATCCACAATAGAGCTAACTTCTGTTTTGACCAAACCTTTTACCAATGGTGACAATGACATCTAGTCTTATTTCTGTCTTTAACAGAACTATTTCTATTTTTTCAGAATTAAGCATAAGGCTGGCTGTGGGTAATATGCATAATATTTTTAACATATTGAGGAAATATTCACTTATTTTTATTTAAATAAAGTATTTTATTTCAGCTCATGAATAGACCTTGGCTGTTAATAAAATACCTTCTTGATGTCTATTGAGATATTTATGACTTTTTTTATTTTGAATTTATACTTAAGACAGTGAATTATTTTAGTCGATTCTTCTGTTAGGGAAGAATCCTGGTACCGTGGCATAAACTCTACTTCACTGTAGCTTGTTTTTCTTATAATGTTCTCCTTAATTTTCCTTTATAGAATGTGAGATTGGCCTGTAATTTTCTTCAGTTTTCACGCAGACCTAAGATTTGGTTTTATTGTTATGCTGGTCTTATAAAAATGACTTGGGATGCTTTTTTTCTTTTTCTCTGGAATATTTGAAATAGCACCAGCATAGTTTTTAAATTTAATAATGTGAAAGGAATTTACATCATTAGGCCTGGTGCTTCTCAGGATGAAGCTCTTTGACAATGTTCATCTTTTTTCTGCAGAAATCAGTTTCAAATTTTGGACCATATTACAATCACTTAGAGGTTTCTTTTAAAATGCTCTGCTCAAGTTCTACCTATATCAATTAAATCAGCATTTCTGAAGGTGTGTATGTGTCAATTTTGTTTTGTTTTGTTTTTCTTCTTAAGTCAATACCTCCCCCCTAGTTCTCACATGTAGTCAGGATTAAGAAATGCTGTTCAGATCACTCTCACTTCTTGGGTCAATTTTAATAAATGTATACATGGATTTAAAATTTTATACACTTCATCCATGCTTAGTTTAGTTAATTTTTTGCATATGGTTGAATATACGTGTATATATTTTATTTGTGGTATGGACTGTTCTTTGCCAATTTTGACTTGTCAGTCGTTGACCTAGTTCTAAAGATAGAACCTGCTCTGGGTTTGATTTATTGTATCAATGTTGTTTTGAATTTCCAATTCATTACCTACTCTTTATTCTTATTAAAAATTTCCCTTCTGTTTTCTTTATATGTATTTTTGTCTTTTCTTGCTGAGTTGCATGTTTAGTTCATTTAATTTTTCTCTCTATTATTTATTAATGTAAATATTTAATATAAATTTGCCTCTCTTACAACTTTGGTTCTAGGTCTCTTACAACTTTAGCCATATTCTAGTACAGTCACTATTTTAATTTTTGTTTATATTTTGAAACTTGGGGTTTAATATTTCTATTTATTAAAAACCTAAGGTAAATCCAAGTTTTAAAATTTCTGCTTAAAAATACTTTGTTAAGCCCAGGTGGTGCAGCGGGTAAGCACTTGGCTGCTAACTGAAAGGCTGGAGGTTTGAACCCACCAGCTGTTCCTCGAGAGAAAGATGCGGCAGTCTGCTTCTGTAAGGATTATAGCCCTGGAAACCCTATGGGGCAGTTCAATTCTGTCCTATAGGGTCCCTGTGAATTGAAATTCACTCTATGGCAATGTGGTTGGGGTAGGCTTTTAAATTTTTTTTATTATAGTTTTACATTTTCAGATAATTTGTTCTGTGGTTCTATTTTCAGAATCTTTCTATTGCTTAAACCTGGCTAATTTTTATAAGCTTTCTATGGTTACATCGAAAACTGACATATTCTATTGCTATGCTAATAATCTGAGAAGCTGGACTATACAAAGAAGAACGTGGCATCAGGATTGGAGGAAGACTCATTAACAACCTGTGTTAAGCAGATGACACAACCTTGCTTGCTGAAAATGAAGAGAACTTGAAGCACTTACTGATGAAGATCAAAGACCACAGCCTTCGGTATGGATTACACCTCAACATAAAGAAAACAAAAATCCTCACAACTGGTCCAATGAGCAACATCATGATAAACAGGGAAAAGATTGAAGTTGTCAAGGATTTCATTTTACTTGGATCCACAATTAACACCCACGGAAGCAGCAGTCAAGAAATCAAAAGGTGCATTGCATTTGGCAAATCTGCTGCAAAAGACTTCTTTAAAGTGTTGAAAAGCAAAAATGCCACCTTGAGGACTAAGGTGCGCCTGACCCAAGCCATGGTATTCTCAATCTAATTGTATGCATGTGAAAGCTGGACAATGAATAAGGAAGACTGAAGAAGAATTGATGCCTTTGAATTGTGGTGTTGGTGAAGAATATTGAATATACCATGGACTGCCAAAAGGACAAACAAATCTGTCTTGGAAGGAGTACAACCAGAATGCTCCTTAGAAGCAAAGATGGCGAGACTGCATATTACATATTTTGGACATCTTCTCAGGAAGGATCAGTCCCTAGAGATAGACATCATGCTTGATAAAGTAGGGGGTCAGTGAAAAAGAGGAAGACCCTCAATGAGATGGACGGACACGGTGGCTGCAACAATGGGCTCAAGCATAACAATTGTGAGGATGGTGCAGGACCAGGCAGTGTTTCGTCCTGTGGTTCACAGGGTCGCTGTGAGTCGGAACCGACTCCATAGCACCCAACAACATGCACTACTTTATCGTGTTATTTAGATGCTCTGTATTCATTGTTTTCCTGTTTATTTCTCTTTTTCTTTACATTCTGCAGGCTTTGCTTCAAGTACTGTGTTTTCATATCTTGGTTCATAAAGATTAATGGTCAGAATCGACTTGATGACAGTGGGTTTGGTTTTGTTTTTGTTATATTTGTGTTATGTATTATATGCTTTATTATTATAAAATGTACTTTGTTTACTTTTCCTTATATAATAACAGAATTGAGACCTTTTTTCCTTTACTTTTATTCATAGTATTTACCTGGTATGTGTACTTATTTTTATGTTTTCAACATTTCTCAGTCATTTTAGGGTACCTTTGTCCCTTATATAATTTAAATATTTTCATTTTAATTATAGATACATTCTGAAGGATTTGAAAATATGTGTTGATCACACTTTTATTTAGTGATTTAACAGATTTTTTTATTTAAATAAAAAAAGGATATTGGGCACCTATGTCTTCATTAATAAACCCGGGAAATGAGATTCAAGTTTAAATAGGTAAAAAATTGCCCCAAACTACACCTTAAGATTAATTCTGCTGGGGAAATCATTGCTAATATTGCTGTCCACTCATTCCCACCCGTCCCCCAGAAAAAGAGAAAAAGTGGAAGAAGGCTCCTACTTTTTGTTCCTGGGACATTAGTTCTTGAGGTAAAGTCCAGCAAGTGTGCATCTGTTAGCATAGTTAACACACATGCCTAGACCCAAATTGTGAGGGAAAAAATAATTATCTTCATCTTCTATAGTTGAGGAGTGGAAGCCCTGGTGGCGTAGTTGTTAAGTGCTACGGCTGCTAATCAAAAGGTTGGCAGTTCAAATCCATGAGGCACTCCTTGGAAACTCTATGGGGCAGTTCTACTCTGACCTACAGGGTTGCTATGAGTCAGAATCAACTCGATGGCAACAGGTTTGGCTTTTTTTTGGTTTATAGATGAGGGAAATCTTTTTTACCCAATGGGACTCTTAAGGTGGAGAATTTTCCAAACATAGCAAGTGCCTCAGATTCTAGAAAGCAAAAAATTGTAGACAAATGTGCATTACTGTTTTCTAATGGTTACCTTCATAATTTCAAAATAATATATCTAAAACTCTATTTCTTGTTTTATTACTTAACTTGTACACTGCATTTACTGATTCACCGCTCTGAAATATGAAGAAATTGTTGCTGGATAGTGAAAAAGGGAGACAGAACTACTGCTGCATTGGTATTGGGGTGTTGGAGCAAGAATTTTGAATAAACCGTGGACTTGAAGACAAATGAACAAATCAGTCATAGGAAAAATATAACCAGAATGCTCCTTAGCAGTGAGGATGGTGAAACTTTGAACACGCCATCAGGGAACATATATCTCTAGAAGAAGAAATCATGTTTGGTAAAGTAGAAGGTCAGCGAAAATGAGGGAAACACTTAATGAGATGGATTAACACAATAACTAAAACCATGGACTCAAACACACCAAAAACCATGAAGATGACAGAGGGCTGGGCAACACTTCATTCTGTCATACATGAGGTCACCATTAGTCAGAACTGACTCCATGGCAACTAAAAACAACAACAATAATAAGTCAAGGATGCATATTGTATCTCCTAGCTTTAACACTAAAGTAATAGGAGAAGAAGCTAATAGAGGGGGAAATGGCATAATAAAAAATAATTAAGCTGACAGAGAGCAAGAAATGAGGAAACAAAGAACATAAAATACATGCGATTCATAGCCAGATTGTGTAAAGGGTTATTACCAAGTAAAAAGAAAAAGAGAATCCAACAGAAAAATGTGCAAGAAACTGGAAAAGGCACTTCTCAAAAGAGATTAGCAATATCGCTAATAAACATGTGTAAGGATGTTCAAGCCCACAGCAAAGTAAAATAAGATAAAACTACAAAGGAAACACCACTAAAAATATACCAGAATGCTTAAAATTAAAAAGAAGATTGTCCATGCCGCATATTAGCAACATATGGAGCAATGGGAATCTCCTTCCTTTCCACTGGAAGTGGAAGTTGGTGTGTCGTAAAGCTGAACATATGCACATCTTGTACCCTGGCATTGCTTTTCCTATGTATATTTCCTATGGAAATGCATGCACATGTACACCAAAAGATATAAGCAAGCAATTCATAGCATCAATTCAAATTCACAATTTGGATTAGAAATAATAGAAATATCCACCAATGGCAGAATAGTTCATTTTTTTTTTTTTGTATATACTTACTATGTAAACCCTGGTGGAATAGTGGTTAAGAGCTATGGCTGCTAACCGAAAGGTCAGCAGTTTGAATCTACCAGGTACTCCTTGGAAACTCTATGGGGCAGTTCTGCTCTTCTATAGGGTTGCTATGATTCAGAATCAACTTGACGGCAACAGGTTTTTAACTGTACTTACTATACAAAAAAAAAAAAAAAAAAATTTTTTTTTTTTACTATACATAGGAAACCCTGGTGCCATAGTGGTTAAGTGCTATGGCTGCTAACCAAAGGGTCAGCAGTTCAAATTTACCAGGTGCTCCTTGGAAACTCTATGGGGCAGTTCTACTCTGTCCTATAGGGTTGCGATGAGTCGAAATCGACTCGACAGCACTGGGTTTGTTTGTTTGTTTTTGATTTTGAACTATACGTAAGTGAAAACAAACTAACTACATCCAGCTGCAAAAACTTGAATGAATCTCACAAACATAATGTTTAGTGAAAGAATCCGGGGGTGGGGGGGAACATACTATAGGATTCTTTTTATATTAAGTCCAAAAGCAGGCAAAACTAATCTACGATGTTAGAAATCATAGAGAGATTAAGAGAGAGCATGAAAGAGGATTAAAAGGGTTTGTAAAGTTCTATTTCTAGATCTGAATTATGATTACAAGGATAGCAAGGATATTGTATCAATTATTGTGCATAATATCTCCAAACTAAGTGGCTTAAAACACCAATAATGATTTATTAACTCATGATTTCTGTGGATCAGGAATTCAGTGAGGGTGCAGTGAGGACTGTGTCTCTCTGCTCCACAGTGTCTGGGGCTTTGGGTGGAAGACTTAAAGGATGAGGCTTGGAATCATCTGAAGGCTTGACCGGGGCAGGAGGATCTGCTCCTAAGGTGGTGTACTCAGAAGCCTGGGTAGTTGGTACTGGGGAGTTTGGTTTCTCTACACAGAGCTGCTTGGGTGTCCTCACAAGATTTCTGCTGACATCTCCAGACTGAGAAATCCTGAGGTAAGGCAGAAGCTGCAGTATCTTTTGTGACCTAGTTTTGGAGTCCGTAGGTAGTATTCTATTGATCACGCAGGCCAGTCATGATTTAATAAGGAGGGAAGTACCAAGGCCGTCAGCACCAGGAAACCAAAACGAATCCAAATCTGCTGCCATTGAGTCGATTCTGACAGCACCAGGAGGAGAGGGTTATTGGGGGCCACCTTGGAGAATGGCCAACACTGAGGCATTCAGTTTCTACACTTCTCTGTACGTATGCTATACTTTTAAAAAATGTTTACCTGAAATAATTCGTTATCAATACTGTTCAGAAAATAACAATCATGACAACATTATTAGTCAAAATGTATGTAATATGGCTAAAGATATGCCAAGAGGACAAGTCTTGTTTTTTAATATTTTCAATATTATGGTTATGGATTGAATTGTTTACCCCCAAAATACATGTTGCATCCTAACCCCTGTACCTGTGGATGGAATTCCACTTGGGAATAGGGTTTTCTGTGTTATGTTGAGGCCATATCAGTGCAGGATGTGTCTTAAATCTCATCACTCCTGAGTGATACGAAGAACAGCATAGACACAGAGATAAGAAAGCGCAAATAAGGGAATGATAGATGCCACATGGGGATCATCAAAAAATGAAGGAATGCTGAGGTTATGGTAGCTAGGACAAGGGTCTTCCCCCAGAGTGGACAAAGAGATCCTTCCGCTGGAGTTGGTGCCCTGAATTCAGACTTCTAGCCTCTTAAACTCTGAGCAAATAAATTCCTGGTCATTAAAGCCATCCACTTGTGCTATTTCTGTTACAGCAGCACTAAGAAACTAAGACAATTATCGTGACTGAATGAAAATAAATGAACTATGTATCTACCTCATGTACTTCAAAAAATTAGCAAAGCAAATCTACGGAGAGCAAGGTGAAGAAAAGGATGCAAATAATGGCCGAATTTGGAGTTGTCATGGTATGTGGGGGTGAAGAACCTAGACTTCAGAGACAGGCTGCTTGATCTGAAGCTCATCTCTACTATTTCCTCTTAGCAAGTTACTTGTGTTACTTAACCATCATGTGCCTCAGTTTCCTTACCCATAAAACAGGGATAAATATAGTACCTACCTGTCAGAAATTTCGTGAGTGATAAGTTACCATTCCTATTAGCTTAATGGCTCTTTGAAAAGAAATAATGATAATGGCAAGAAAACACAAATACGTTTATTGAGAAATAAGAAAAAGTATAATGACTCATGTAGAGAAGTTTTAAAACATTGTGATAATGATCAACCCTCTAATACTTTCAAAAAAATGTAAATGAATGATTGCTTCTGAATACAGAAAACAATGTATAAAATTATTGAGAAAATACACCTTAAATAAAGCAACAGAAGTGGAAAAATAGTTGAAAATGTTGTCAAAATTTTATCTTTAATAAAATTTTCAACCTGAGAGCTCCTCTACCACAACTCTTTGTTCTTATATCTTCATGGTACTTTATTTTTTGTAAATTTCTTTCTCATTTTTCTGCCAAACATTTAGCGAGTGAGGCAAGTAAGTGTAATTCTCATTTTATTAAGAAGGAAGATGATCAGAGAAATTAAATAATCAATTGACTCTCACAGAAACCCTGGTGGCGTAGGGGTTAAGAGCTACCTACGGCTGCTAACCAAAAGGTTGGCCGTTTGAATCCACCAGGAGCTCCTTGAAACTCTATGTGGCAGTTCTACTCTGTCCTATAGGATGGCTATGAGTTGGAATCAACTAGATGGCAACAGGTGTTTTGGGTTTGGTATCACAGTTGATAAGTCTCTGAGGCTGGACTCGCTTTAATATCTTAACATACTGCCTTTAATAAAACAATGCCGATTAAGCCTTAAATTGTCATAAAAAGTGTAATACATGTTCAAAATACTCTGTGGAAAGAAGGCGGCAAAATGCATCTACCATTTTAGAAAGATTTCAAGCTAAAGTTAGTAAACGTCTGAAAGTTCTGCCACTTGCAGTGTTAATTGAAGTAGTCTGGGACCATTCAGCTACTTTACTCCCTGAGAGCTCTTTAAGTTTGATTTTACCTAGAAACATTTTTGAGGAGTGGGACTGTGAGGTCAAGTTGAACTGCTGAGAGTTTATAAATTAGTGTACTTGAGTTGACTTAAATGATCTCAAGAAGATGATTCACTGGGCCAATCATTTCATGCTTAGAATAAGGTAAATTTGATAATTTTGTTATTTTAGATCAGTAGGAAATGTCTTAATTTGTAGTGAGCAATCATCTCAGACCTGGCAGAGAATATGGGCTAAAGAAGCATTTGTTAGGTTTTACTGTTTGAATTTTGTTTAAGACTTTGTTTTTGCATTTCTCATTCTCTACTTCTCAGATTTTCATATTTGCCTAAGTCGAGAAGGTTTCTGCATCTATAGAGCCAAGCAGGGCCCAACCATGTTTACATTCTTCTCTGCCTACTTCTTTATCCAGCAGCGGCCCAGCCCTGAAGAGTGTCCAAGGGTAAACATGACTCTTTACAAAGGCTTGAAGAAGAGGTGACCCAAGCAAATATCACGTGACTCCAAGCTTTTGAAAGCTAATATTTAGCAACCTCTTGTGTTCTTCACTTCAAAATATTTGTCTGTGGAAATAATGTGAGAACAAATTTGTCGAGGAGAAATCAAAGTGGACAAAATCCAATAGTCAAATGTTTCCCTTTATGGGTGCCTAACTAGGGGCTGTGACTTGGATAGATCAAGGAAACGCCGACCTCACATGTGGTTCTTCTGCAAACAACACAGCCTGTATGTAACCTGAGATTCAAGCTCTACACCTTAGGAACACCTGGCAGAGAAAGGGGACCTCCAGGTTTTAGTTTAGGGGATGTTTAATATTGATATGTTACTATTATTTGGGGGTCTCAGGTTCAATATTTTTAAAATAAAATTTTAGATTATATTATAAAATACAAATCTTACTTTCAGATTTGTTTTTTGGTGAATGAAATGTTGAATGTAGAAGGTTTAGGTTAAATGAAGCATAAACTTTATGTGTACAGTTACATTTTAAATAGTTTAAAAAATTGAATGATAGAGTAAGTCCAATGGAAAACATTCTTTGAAATAAATTGAAGCCTGACTATAAAGTCTAAGAATTTGACAAATTCAAGATTACAGGTAGGTACAGACAATAGATCTTTCCTTTGACATGCTAACAGAGCTCAAAGCCATTTTATTCATTATTCCTGACAGTGAAGAACTAAGTGTTGATCAGATCTTCAAGAAGAATTAAAGTCCAAATTTAATACAAGTTTATAAATGAAAAATAAACCTTGCCCGAATACATAGTTATTAATATTACCACTGGGTGGCACAAATGGTTAACATGCTTGGTTGCTAATGAAAAGTTTGAAGGTGCACATTCACCCGGAAACATCTTGGAAGAAGGGCCTGGTGATCTACTTCTGAAAAATCAGCCACTGAAAAATCTTATGGAGCACGGTTCTGCTCTGACACACGTGGGGTCACCATGAGTTGGAGTCAACTCAATGGCAACTGGTAATGGCTTGTATTACCCCTAGAGATGTGAGCCATAAACTGGTAGTTCAGAACCCAATAATTTGCAACAATTAATTCATTCGACAGATCATTATTGAACATCTACTATATGCTAGGTTCTGTGCAAGTGGTTTGGGTAGAGTATTGAACAAGGCAGATAAGGTCTTTTTCCACATGCATGGGGAGACATAAATGAGCAGAGAACCACAAGACAGGGAGCCAAGTGCTATGCTGTGAAAAGGAAAGGTACCACAAAGCAGCACCCAACCCATCCTGGAGCATCAAGAAAGTGACATGCAAGTGAATTATCCAGGCTGTGGGTTGTTAGAAGGTAACCAGGTGAAGGGGAAAGTGTTTCCATTATTTATTTCCTTCTCTTGAGGGACTGACTCCAACCGCACAATTAAGTTGAGTGAATTAGTAAAGAGGTCTCTCTATAGTGAGGAACTTGGCACTGCTGCACCCTGGCCCTGCTTTAGGCCAAAAGGCATCTTTAGACATAAGGGAGAGGAGATGGAGGGGAGAAATGGAGCCAGATTTCAAAGGTCCAGGGTTGGATGGATCTATATCCTTACAGAGCTCCTTTCCAGGCTTGGAAAGTAGACTGCATTCTAGAGTTCCATGTCCAAAGGGAAGTGGAGAATTCAGTCTTATTCAGGCTGATTGGTGATCAGATGATGGGAACAAGATGAGAGATTTATTTCATCTTCACTGCAATTGAACAAGTGGTAAGAGTCTGATGAGCATGGTGCAGCCAACAATTGGGAGATGGGAAGGATCGATAGTGGAAGAAGGTAGACAATTCTCTACTGTGTAGAGAGGAGTTTATCAAGAGCCATGAAGACAGCCTTGTAACAAATAAGCTCACTGGAGTTTGGGTAGATTCCTCAGCCTAGTGCAGGTAAAAGCCAGACACCCAGGAACATTTCAGAGCCCTAGGGACCCTTTCGAGGGCTTCCAAAGGCTGACATGCAGAAGGGAGAGAAGAAGGGACTGACCAACCAGAGGCTGTTTGACTTTTTTCTGTTTTAGTTGTATTTTTGTGCTTCGTATAAGAAAGGTTTATTTAGCTTTTGAAGTATTTGAAAACCTGAGATATAGTTGTCAAGGTTTAAACCTTTATTTGGTTATCTAGTTGCTATGAATCCTTAGAGGATTTAATGTCCCTGGGCTGACAGTTCTCCTGTAAGAATTTAGATAATAGCATGCACCTCATGGGGCTGTTGTGAGAATTATATAAGCAAAAGCATATAAAGTGATTAGTAAATGCCAGCAAGGCTGTCAGGTACGGTTGTGTGGTTTGGGCACTACATAACTCTGGGCCGGGGTCAATTGGACGTTGCCTTGCTGAGTTATGAGTTAAGAAATCTACACAACCATACGTGTCAGCTCTGACATGAGCATAGTAAGGGGTGATGATTGGAAACCATCGTGATGACGAAGAGGCAGAAACTTGTTTTAAGAGTTGGGCAAACACACAGAAAAGAGGGAAGGCTGTGACTGAGTGGGGGCGTGTGTGCATAAATACGCCCAGGGCACAACCCAGCCTCACCAGTATTGAGCTGGAGCAGTAGGATGAAATCTAGACCTCACTGCCTGTTGGGTCTAGGCCCAGCTAAAGAACTGTGTGGGGCAGAGCTGTTCTGGTGGTCCTACAGATTGATAGGCCCCAGTGCCTGTCTCTGGGAAACTTTCTGCTTATCTTCCCCTAAAGAAAGGTATGGTAGACATTGAAGATTTCTATGGAGCTTTCAAATCCTAATAGACAAGAACATGATGGAATTGGGAAGCTCAGCCCATGGCACATTGACTTCATGGAGGGAATCCAGATGTAGAAGGTGACCCTGTAAGCCCAAGGTCAGCAGGTTAGGATGGCCACCCGACTCAGAGGTTTCACAGAGCCACTACCATCATGAGCACTTTGTGGTTGGAGCTGGCAGGCTACCAAAGAGACTAGCAGTAGATGCATTAGGTGGCCTGTGTCTAATGGCCTGGTTTCTTTTGCAGCCATCAGCAGGACTTTGCTTGCAAAGCTTTTATTTCATCAAATCATTTCACTCCTAGAACAAATTCACAATGAGGATGAGGAGAAAAGATAAAAAGTAAAAAAAAAAAAGAAAACTCAACCAAAATAAACTCAGAGCACCCCCCCCTTTTTTTTTAATGTCTTTGGATTAAGGAAAATGTATTGCCAATTAATATGATAGGGTAGGAAAAGAAATCAGATATATGTGTTGCTTCAGTCACAGCTCATTTTTTATTCTAATATCACCTTCCACTCCACTGGGCTTTCTTAAAAAAAAAAGAAATGAAATGAAATATCACTCTTGCTGAGGTATTGATATCGTGTGTGTATATTTAAAATTCCAAACAGTACTGATCATGTCGAAGTAAGCATGACATTCTGAGATTATAAGACCTTGAAAAGCAGAATCTTTATACAACTGTTCTAAAAAGCAGTAAGGTACAGTAATCTTAATTTTATTGCCATGGAAATATCTTAGATTTGACTAGTTTAATGCCTTTATTTAAAAACCAAGAAAATATTTGGAACATCTAATAAATAAAAATAAACTGAGGATTTCACATGATATTAGGGCATGGCTACTGATGGTTCAAAATACATTTTTTACAGAAGCCAGGAGGTTCCATGAATAGAAATGGTAGTTGTTTTTACATACGGTAGACCTAGAATGGTAAAAATCTTCTGTGGGGTCAGAGGATAAGAGCTATCGGGAAACAGTTCTCCATGGGTCATTCACATTTCTGCTCATCTCGTGAGAAGCAGCACTGTCTTCATTCTGGACTATCGTTTCGTTTGTAAACAGTCTTGGAAATAAAAAGATAGTGTCTCGTTCTGGAGCAAAAAGCAGATATGCTTTGTCCCCATTATAAAAGATTCAGGTTCCATAAACTTAAAGGGTTCCTTTCCTGTACACAACCCACTGTGTATTCGGACAATCTTCTTGTCTCATCTGCATTGCCAGCATGAGACTTGTGGGCAAGGGAAACTGACACAAATATGCTGACGCTCATGCTGCTTGCTTTGCCTTGAGGAATAAAATCTTTAGTCTCTGACCCAGGGGTCTTGTATTTTCTGCCAGCATCCATCAAACTGTGACAAACTAACTTGTTAGATTGCAAAAAAAAAAAAAAAAAAAAACCCAAAATCCATTGCTGTTGAGAGTCTATTCTGACTCATAGAGAATCCATAAGACAAAGTAGAACTGCCCCATGGAGTTTCCAAGGAGCACCTGGTGGATTGGAACCGCCAACCTTTTGGTTAGCAGCCGTAGCACTTAACTACTATACCACCGGGGTTTAGCTTGCAAGTTGGATAATATCTCACAACTGTTGTTTAGAGAGAAGGACTAAAAAAAGAAATTCTGATTTATAACTTGGTGCTACGGTGTTAGCTTTTTGATAAGTTATTTGTGAAATGTTGATTTCTCCCAAAGAATGTTTTTAAATGACCGAACACAGGCACACAGACAGAAAGAGAGAGAAAGCAAATCCAAGACTCAAATAGGCCACGAATTTTATGATTTTATCGACGAATGAGGATATTATCAAGCTCATCCTAATGCTTTCAGCTGCAAGCCAAGCTCGAAAGCAATTCATTCCAAGTACCTGGTAAGATATCCAGGAATTGAAAATTGGAAGCCCCATCCTCCTCTCCCTCCATGCCAATATCATTGCTATCCTTAACTTTATTTTTGTGAAGCGTGTCTCTGGCTTATTTTTCCTTTCTCCATCAAGAATTCCAAGAACTCATTCTCACGTGTCTTCAAATCTAATTCTTTTAAAGCCAGACTTTGCTTGTAAGGACATGCCTGTCCCCCATCTTTCCATCTAGAGACGTTTATTTGGAGTTATCAGGCTTTCATGGTTGACCCCCATGCTGCGGCTGTTGCTGTACCGAATAGGAAGGCTCCTCCTGTTTTGCTGTTCTCCCCAGCAGCCCTGTCATAAATCCCGTGGCCTGCATTTACCTTTTATCCTCTCTGACTTGCTGCTTTGTATTCAGAGCAACAGAACGGATGCCTTTCTATTTCACTGCCTCAATCCTGTCTGCCCAAATAGGGACACGCACTTTTATCAACAGGACTGGTGGCTTACCCCCACCCCATCATTTCACCCAGAGGCAGGAAGGTTTAACTCAGAGAATCTGACTCTTGCGAGCACAAGAAAATCAGAGCTGCCAGACTGAGAAAAACAAGGGCTCTTGAGGTGATTGCAAGATCTTCTAGGAATAATGAAGGAAGATTGGATTGTGCAGAGGAGGCTGCTCCTTGGCATTCAAGAAACATCTTAGTCAGGGAACACACACCAGCCCAGGCTAATAAACACTTAAGCCACAGTCTCAAGAACAGGCAATAATTCAGGCTCTTGAACCCCAAAGCAAAAGAATCATAGTAATGACCATTAGTTTTGGAATCTTTTCTGACCTTTCCATTCCAGTTTTGAGTAAGAGTGCACTTCTATTTTTCTGTCTCCCCTGGCTCTCTTAGGAGCATGAACATTGAATAAAAAAGAAGAAATTGAGAATTTCAGATGATGTTAGAACATGGCCATTGATGCCTCGAAATGCAACTTTTACATAAGCCAGGATGCCTTACTGAAAGAAAAGGCAGTAACTTTTAGTTACAGTAGTAATTTTATCATTTTGCATGCGACTCCCCGGAAGGACTGTCCAATCTTTTTGGCAAGGGAAGAGATGCTAATATATATTTTTTAAATATCTGCTACTCCCTTTTGCAAAAGGGATGCTTTATGGATGTTGGTAGCCTGGGTGACTGCAGGACACAGTTCAGGGTCTGCCAGTGTAGCCCTGACAAAGTTCACGGAGGGACATTTTGCTTCCTTCTCAGTGACACCCCGCCTTCTTTCATATCTGATAGAAGGAATGCTTCTGGAAAGCAGGGCAATGTGATGCCTGAGGGGTCACACATAGCAGCCACCAAGATCTCCAGGAACTCAGATTGTCCTGTTGAGATGGGACCCTCTGAGATTCCCACTACGTCTCAATTGCCTCAGGTGTCCTTAATTCACAAGTAGCTGGCAATACTCGACAGGGTCGCAGCTCTGTGAACACATCATTTCTGCTCCTATTTATAACACTGTCACATCAGAACCAACCCTGAATATGCACAGTAATGCTTTTGCAGGAGGTCCAGGGTTCCCTCTCCTCCCTATCGTGTCCCCTCTCCAAGGAGAGTGTACTAGAATGTTGAGGGATATGGATTAAATAGCTCCCAGGAATCTCCTGTTCTCACTTCCTGTCTTCCTCCCCTCCACCATTAACACACATGCTATACCCTATACACATGCATGTACACATATGCATACACAAGAACATACATGAACATACATGCATACATGGATATAACCCTATACATATGCACACACACATGAACAGCTGCAAGCTCACACATGTGCATACACACACTGCTATTGCATTCCAGGCATTTCTGAGGACGCCATGTGGATACACTGGTTTTGTGATTCATGGCCTCTCTCCCTCACACCTCCTGGTTAAAATTTCCTAAGTATGATTTTATAGAATCGTCTGTTTGGAAAGGAATGCAAACTGTTATGATTTAATTGTTTCTCTTCTTTCAGACAAGGAATGATTTAAGCTATGACTCATGTGTTTTCAGGGTCATCTTTAGGAAGTTCCTTGCAAGAAAATGGATTGTGTTAGAGGTTATCAATGTGCTCTAACTAGAAACCACTTCATCAGAGCACTTACACTGGAGCCCTGTTGTTGTTGTTAGCTGTTGTAGAGTTGGCTCCATCTCACGGCGACCTCACATACGGTGGAATGAAATGTCACCCAGTCCTGTGCCGTCTTCACGATTACTGGGGAGCTTGAGTCCATTGTTGCAGCCACCATGTATTTCAAGTGCCTCTCAACCTAAGGGTTCATCTTCAGCATTTATACCAGATAGTATTCTGTTGTGATCCACAGGTTTTGAATTGTCCAATTTTCAGAAATAGATCACTAGGCCTTTCTTCCTAGCCTGCATTAGTTTGGGAGCTCTTTTGAAAACCGTTCACCATGGGTGATCCTGCTGAAACAGGTAGTTCGTGACTTATGATGAGATTCCTTTCTGACAACTTCATTGTAAGTTGGTTCAGACTTAAGTCGAATACCTCTTTTTTGTTGTTGTTATCATTGCTTTTTATTAGCAGTGTCTTTATAAATCTGATTTGTGAACATCTGAGAATTATAACATCAGCCAGTTACATGGTGCAACATTGTATGTGGTATCTATTACTAAGGATAAGAAGTAAAAAAAAAAAATGACTTCATTTTGAAATAAGTACTAGATTACTGGGATCTTCTAAAAATTAAACTCTTATGCTTATCAAAAGACTTCACCAAAAGAATAAAAAGAGAACCTACAGACTGGGGAAAAAATTTGGCTATTAAAAAAAAAAAAATGGCTATTACAAATCCCATAAAGGTCTAATCTCTAAGATCTACAGGAAAATCCAATACTTCTACAACAAAAAGACAAATAATCCAATTAAAAAATGGGTGAAGGAAATGAACAGACACTTCACCAAAGAAGACATTCAAGGGGCTAACGGACACGTGAGGAAATGCTCTCAATCACTAGCCATTAGAGAAATGCAAATCAAAACTACAATGAGATAAATGCAGTTCGTCCTAACTCGAATACATCATAAGTTGGGGACTGCCTGTATTTGATATACTGGTGGGATAGCTTCCAGCATCACAGCAACATGCAAGCCACTAAAGTTTGACAAACTGACAGATGGGTGGTAAAAAAAACATAAAAAAAACCCCGGGTGGTGTATGCATCTAATTACACTGCCTTAGATATATAAAGCAAAAGATGACAAAACAAAAGCAGAAATAGACAAGACCATACATAAATGAAAATTATAATACATAATGTGTATAAACACACATATATATATACCACACTGACAGATGGGTGGGAGCTGAAGTACTAGCATGTCCAAAACAATGCTGAAGGAATGCGCACTCTCCATGAAATTTAATCTCCATAGCCAGTTCTGCCCACTGTCATCCACGTAACCTCATGTTATACGTGTAAGGCACCAGAAACCTGTGACAATATCAAGTAAGTTTTATAATAAAGACATATTTTCTAAGCATAACCCAATTTCTTTTGCTGCTACCTACCCCCATTTTCTCTTTTTCTAGACTATTGGCAATAGAGAATAACTGTCCTGCTTCTCAAAAGTCATCAAGTTTGTGAAGTAGGACTTTTCCACTTCTTTGTGCAGTTCTGATTCTTCCTAGGTCCTTTGCCAGGTGCCCAGCACCTGGATGCATGGGCCAGGGATTAGTTGACTAGATGACAACATTTCTTGTGTCAGGGTGGGAGGAGGCTTACTACCAACAGATGCTATCTGTTGGGGCCTTTAATTTGATTCGCAGTCAAGGGTCATGGGAATTCAACAAGGAGTCCTGGAAACATTCCAGAAAAAGGCTCCTTTGGTGAATTATTCACAATTAGTTCTCTGTGGTTTACACATACGGCATCTCGTAAAGAGTTCTTCCTCTGCTTTAATCCCCCTTGTGTATATGACTGCTAATGGAAATCAATACTGTAATTAAGATGAGTAATGACATCTCCTCTCCAACACTCCGCAATCAGAGCACTTTTTTGATTAGCTATTTTTTTTCTTCTTGACCCTTCTTTTCTCAAAATCTGTTCATGTATAATGGCTAAGTGGACTCTACCAAGACTGATCTTCT
Source organism: Elephas maximus indicus (assembly GCF_024166365.1). NCBI lineage: Eukaryota > Metazoa > Chordata > Mammalia > Proboscidea > Elephantidae > Elephas > Elephas maximus. The sequence goes on along the minus strand of NC_064831.1, from coordinate 84,450,276 downwards.
CTCCAGTCCTTGCAATGGCTAGGCAACATGTTGTATTAGACTACCTTTCTTATTATAGTTTAACTTTAAGACCTAGTTCATTTATTAACTTTGTATTATGTTATTTGTCCCAGTTCATAGTATATTGCTTAAATGCCACTAGCCGTGGAAAGTTCTCTAGCTTCTCATGAGCTTTTTTCACAGTAATCTTAGAAATGTTCACTTATGTTAAGTTTAGGTATCCATATATCTTAAAATCAAATGATGTATTGCACTGGGCAAATCTGCTGCAAATGACCTCTTTAAAGTTCTCAAAAGCAAAGATATTATTGTGATGACTAGGCTAAGCCTGGCCCAAGCCGTGGTTTATTCAATTGCCTCGTATGTATGTGAAAGCCCGACAATGAAAAAAGAAGACAAAAGAAGAATTGTAATGTTGGCAAAGAATATAGACTATATTGTGAACTGCCAGAAGGAGAACAAATCAGTCTTAGAAGAAATAAAACTGGAATGCTCCTTTCCTTAGAAGCCAGGATGGCCAAACTTTCTCTTGCTTACTTTGGACACTTCATCAGGAAAGGGCATCCTGGTGGGTAGCGGGTCAATCAGATGGGTTAACACAATAGTTGCAACAATGAACTCAAACATATCAAAGATTGTGAAGATGTACACAAGTTCTCCATGAATCGGAGCTGAGTCGGCCGCAACTAAAAACAAATATCTTCTACATCCTGGTTCTAATTCTACCCTTTTTGTTTCATATGTTTGTTTTGTAACCAATTGCACAGCTTTGTGTCCATTATGATTAAATTTCAACCACTAGATTCATTTATTCTTGAATCTAACAGGATTATAATCAACCATTAAATGAATTGGTTGTTTCTCCCAACTTGATGTCATTTGCAAGTTTGTTCAACATGAAGTCAACTTCTTTATTTTGTGATGAACAAAAGATGGCCAGAACAATCCTGAGAACAGAGTTTAGCGTAGACTTGGGGACGTTCAGCATTGCTGGGATCCAGAAGGAATGGTTGCTGCCCAAAATGAGAGAGAACGAAATACACTCATGATGTTGTTATGGCAGGACTCAGCAAGCTGGGACTTCTGAATTGGTGATCTGAGGACTATGGGAAGAAAAACCTCTCTATCATTTCTTGATAGAGGTGGAAATGGGAAATTATGCAAGATTACACAGCAATTAAACTCTAGGACACATGTGTGTAGGTTCTTACAGCCACGTTGTCATAACTCTAAACCAGCACTTCCCAGAGTGTATTTATAGGATGTCAACACAAATTCCTTGAAAAGAAGAAAAAAGGCAAAAATTTGGCAAATGTTTGCTTAGGCAAAGTTAAGCAAATTTCTTTGTTGCTTAACTTCTTAAAGATTTTAATAAGCAGTTAAAGGCCAAGTAAATTGCTTATACTTATATAAATAAGGCTTAAATTATTATTTTTTAGTACCTTGAAAGATGATTTTTCACTTGGGACGAGCTATACCAACCGACGCAATGTCCAACCAAACCTGGAACTAGGGAGAAGCGAGTGAGGCACTTACGCTTGCACGACTTTGGGAGTGAGTGATTCCTTAAATTTGGTACCCTAGGCATCTCTCTTGCCTCACCCTAGTCCCTATCCTGGCTCTAAACTGTGGGCTGTGGTGTGGGTTCACACAAGAAGGCATGCTATCATGCACCTGCTGCAGCAAGTTAGCTACTCAGACATGAAGAAATGAACTTAAAGGGAAAAGGTGTTTTCCCTGGCTACCAGCATCAGGTAGAAAACTGGTTTAACAATGAAGACATTGCTCATTACGTAGTCCCTTCTTTAAATGACACAGGGAAGAAACGCCTCTCTATCTCAAGTACAGGAATCATTAGACTTTTCTTGAACCTCTGTTTTGTTTTTGTCGTGTGGATCCTGTGAATCATGGTAATGATTGCACGTAATTTTGTTGTTGTTGTTGTCGTCAAGTAGTGGAAATTCTCAGAACTAAATTTTGGCCCATGGATGGCATTTTGTCTATTAGCTATATCTATTTTTTTTTTCCTAAAAACCTTTGTACCTTTCACTCCATTAAAATATAATAGATTTTTTTATCATTAGCTGGTGTATTGCATGCATTTTTAAAATCTACCTTCCATTCAATTAATTTAGTTTAATCAATCAAAATATTTTAAAATGGAAGCTTTGGATTAAAAGAAGGCAGAAATTCTGCTCCAGTAATAATATTCTTAATATATACAGTTAGCATTTACAAAGTACCTTTCTGTCTTTTATCTCATTTGACCATCACGGTATTTTGAGATAGGCAGGGTAGTTCTTTATCATGATGATAAAGAAGAAATATGTTAAAATTTCTACCTAAAATATTAGTAAATAGTAATTTCCCTGTTACGGACATGATATGTTAACCCTTTCAACCAGATTTTCTGACAAGGAGCAGAAAATGCCTCTATTTTCATGTTATCTTGTTTTCCTTTCTGGGTCATTTACCTTTCTAGTTGAAAATACTTTAAAGTAATGAATTATTAAAGGAGGAGAGGCCTAGGATTTTTTGGTTCTGTATAGATTCATCACCAAAGCCTTTTAAAGATGGCAAACCATGTTAACATATTCTGTACAAACTCCTACTGCCCAAGGCAAGCCATCCTAAGAGATAGTTGAGGTATCAAATCATATGTAACACGATTTGGGGCACACACCTCTGATTCAAAGGCCAAATTTTTGTATGGGTTGAAAGTTGCTCTAACCCCAATCTTAGAAATAAAAAGTTAACCAGGACAAGAACACACTAAATATTTTATCATCTATAAAACTGAGGCATCGATCCAGTAGTCTTGAAGCTAGTAAATTGTCCAGCAGTAGAAGAATAGGTAATAATTCAGAGGGAGAGAGTTAATTTTCATTGAATTTGTTTCTTGGCAGGCAAACTGCTGATAGTAAATTTTTCAGGTGACCTCCCTCACGTTTGCTTTCTGCATCTCTATGTTAGACAAATCCAAGTCAGCACATGGCACTGATAAGTGACTAAATGAGCTGTGGGTATGGGTAATGATCCGTTATATTTATGACATCCTCTGGCTGGTGCTGCCTGCTCATTTGTAGATGTCATTGAATTTTGATTACTGTTATCTCAATGGGACTAATTAATTCATCTTACAAGGAGAAGAAACTATGATAAATCAAATTAGAAGCACAATAAGACATCAGCTGTTTAGATAAAGATGGGGAGGCCAGGATGAATTAGTAAAGATATCAATTATGAATGCTTTGAGAGAGAAATTTACTGGTAAGGTATAATAGAGTCTGTTTTTATTGTCTCTTTTATCAAAGAGTGACTTCACTAAATATGTTTTAAGAAACTGTTGAAACAATTAAAGTCAATACAATTATTGGCTATACATGGATACACTTAAAATATTTGAAAACGGCTTGAACTCTTCAGAAATTCAGGTACTTTCCCTTTCACGTATTTGCATTATTCACTTGTTTTGTCTTGTTTTTTTTTTTTTAAAAAAGAAATAATCCAAAAGTAAATGGAGTTTAGGAGCTTACTACTCATAGAATGGTCCACGGGCCAGCAGCATCAGTGTCACCTGGAAACTTGTCAGGAATGTTGAATCTCATTCCTTACAATAGATTACAGAATCATTCTCTTTTCTTTCTTTTTAATTTTTCTTCTTCATATTGGGTGATTTCTACTGATGTATCTTCAAGTTTGTTAATTATTTCTTCTGTCATCTCAAATCTGATGTTGAGCATCATTAGTGAATTTTTTATTTCAGTTTCTGTACTTTTCAACCTCAGAATTTTGTGTTTTTTTTTTAAATAATTTCTATTTCTTCTGATAGTCTCTATTTGATGAGTTTTTGCCACCATATTTATCTTTTTTTTTTACCATCATACTTTCCTCTAATTATCTAAGAATTTTTTCTCTCTTTACTTGAATATATTTATAATAGCTTCTATGAAGATTTTTTCTTCTAAGTGTAGCATCTGGGGCTCCTAAGAGACAATGTCTACTGGTTGGTCACAATTTCCTGTTTTTCTTCATGCCTTGTAATTTTTGTTAAAAACTGGGCAGTTTAGCTAATTTAATGTTAGCAACTTTGGATTTTGATCTCTCCCCCAACCCTAAAATGCTCTGCCTAAAATGCTCCAGACTTCCATTGTTCTTACAAACGTACAGCAGATTTTCTTAAATAAATCCTTCTCAATTTGTTGTATATCTTTGGTCAATATCAAGAGTCTTTAAATGGTAGCTTTTAACAACTTTGTCCAGGTTTATCATTGCTTTTTTGGAAGAAAGAATTTTTTAAGCTCCTCACTCAGACATTCAGAAAACCGAAAACCAAACCCATTGCCATCAAGTCAATTCCAACTCACAGCAACCCTAAAGGACAGAGTAGAACTGCCCCATAGGGTTTCCAAGTAGCACCTGGTGGATTTGACCTGCTGACCTTTTCATTAGCAACCATTGCTTTTAACTGCTACACCACCAGGGTTTCCACTCAGACAGTTATGGAAGCCGCATTCCCAAAACCTACTGAATCAGAAACTGCATTTTAACAGGATTTTCATGTGACTTGTAAGCACATTAAAATTTAAGAAGTAGCAGTCTAGGCCATTTTCAGAAATTCTAAATTAGAGAGATTTAATTATGTACTGATATGAAAGGTTCTCAATTGGATTTCTTAGTATCTATTGAGCTGTTCAGCAATTTGTTTCTATAATACTAAATAGGAAAGAGTGACTATTCTGTTCATATATTAGGAAAAAGCACTATGCATATTGCAGTTATACCAAATATATTCATGTATCGGTAATAACTGGGGTATAAAAAAAAAAATAACTGGGGTATAGAGTGATATAATTCTGTCACCATTGGCTAAAGTATATCATCCCACAGCCACTGCAATTGTTTTGAAAATGGAAACACTGTCTATATAAATATAGCCACTGCGATAGCAACGAAACCTAAGTATCAATTGTTTATCTAATCCATTAGCAAATTCTACTTCCTCTACCTAGAGAATTCATTTTGAATCTGACCACTTCTTACCTGTGAGGCGGCATGCTGTAGTCAACCCAAACACTTGAAATTGAAACCTCGTTCTTCTGCGTAGCTTTGGGCAAATTAACTTCTCTGAGTTTCAGTGTCCTCACTTATTTAACGGATATAAAAGTACTTATTTATAGGGTTGTCATGAGGATTAAATGAGTTAATATGTAAAGTATAGAGAATACAGCCTGACGCTTAAAGCACTATGTATGTGCTATAAGGTCACTATGAGTCGGAATGGACTCGACCGCAATGGGTTTGGTTTTTGGCTTTTATTACACTCTGGTGTTACCACATTTATTTATTTCCTGTACTGTTGTAACAGCTCACTACCTGGCCTTTCTGCTTCCAAGCTTGTTTCCTTAAGGTCTATTCTCCATCCAACTGCCAGAGTGACCCTTTAAATACACAAATAAATACATTTTACTTTCTTATTGCTTCCAGAGCTGACGGGTACTGACTCATGAGAGAGTTGAGGGTGCACATTTCTTACTAAACCCACTTCCAGTGACCTCATATTGATTAAAATTAGCTGTGGTACGAGTAGAAATACCACTGAAATTGCCACATTTACCAGCATTTACCAGCTGGTTTGATATTCTCCGAGTCTGCCCACAGGATTTCAAATAAAATCTAAAAGCCACTCCCTGTTCCACAAGGCCCTTAATGATCTGCTCCTTTATGACTTCTACTTTGTTTCCTCCCTTTCTTTTCCTTGTTCACTGGGCTCTAGTCGAATTGTCCTTGCCGTTCTTCACTCACATCTTCCCAATGTATGTCCCCTCTTGCCCCTGGGACTGTCCGTGCCTAGAAGGTTCTTGCTCATTCTCAGGGCTCTCTTCTTATTTTTTTTTAGATTTCATCTCAAATGTCACTTCCTCTGCAAGGTTCTCCCTGATGATTTTATCTAAGCAGTGGCCTCTCTCACTCTAATGCCTCACTCTGTTCATGTATCTTTAGAGGTCTTCTAACTACTTTATCTTGTGTGTTTAAATTTTTACTTACTGTCTGTCCCATTAGAATATAAGAATCACAAGGTGAAGTGCTTCTTCTCTTTTGTTCACTGATGAATACTCAGTGCCTGGAAGAGTCTGTGGCACACAACAGGCACCCAATAGATAATTGTTGGGTGATTGAATGAATTAGTGCCCCAGGAGGAATGCATAATTTTGTTCTACTCCCAGCAAAGTATGAGGACCTTTCCTCTTATTCTCACCAACAATGGATATTAATAAGCTTTTAAAGTTTCCATGAGTAACAGCAATATGTAAAAGGCACTCACTACATGCTGGGTACTGTTTTAAGTACTACATATACATAAACTAATTTCATCCTCACAACAACCCTTTTACAGATGAGGAAATAGAGGGGTCGAGTAACTTGCTTAAGGGCCATCCAGCAAGTGTTAGAGTACAGCTTTAAACCCGGAGTCTATGCTCTTAACCATTTCACTATTAAAAAAAAAAAAAATTCACTATATAGCCTCCTAATTCTGTTAAAATGCTATTTTTTGCTATTTTATTTTTCATTGCTTTAAACAAAAGGTTGAATCCGCCAGCTGCTCTTTGGTAACCCTATGGGACAGTTCTGCTCTGTCCTATAGGGTCGCTGTGAGTCAGAATTGACTTGATGACAGTGGGTTTGGTTTGGTTTTTGTCGTATTGATTACTAGTGAATATAAACAATTTTCATGTATTCACTGACCATTTTATATTTTAATGTGAAATACAACTTTGGGTCCTTTTCTCCTGTTTTTTTTAAAAACATAAATTGGTATTTTAATCTTCCTCTGATTTAATTATAAGAATATTTTATATTTGTATTTCAGATATATTCAATATTTATCTTATAAGTTGAAAATATTTTCAGGTTATGTTTTATCTTTGTGGTGAAATATGTATATGTGTGTGTGTGTATACATATATGTAGAAAAAGAGAGAGAATTTAAGTTTTATGTTGTACAACTCAGCATTTTTTTCTCCCTTTTAGAATTGCTGGTTAGAGTTAAACCACTTGGCTGCTAACTGAAAGTCGGTGGTTGGAACCTACCAGTCACTCCACAGGAGAAAGATGTTGCAGTCTGCTTCAGAAAAGATTTACAGCCTTGGAAACACTATGGGGCAGTTCTACTCTGTCCTATAGGGTCTGTATGAGTTGGAATCGACTCAACGGCAGTGGGTTTGTTTTTTAGGGGGTTGGGTTAGAGTAAGAGGAAATTCTCATACTTTGCTGAGGTAGAACATTATTATATGCTCATCCTGAAGCAGTAATTCATTCATTTACCTGCCTAACTAATAACCCAGTAGTATTCAGGCAGTACATTAAAAACTCTGATGTGTTTGGAATCAGATCCGGAACCGAATAATTCAGGATTTCTGAGGTTAATGCATATATATGTATATAATTTTATTTTTTTATGGGTTTTAGGTGAAAGCTTACACAGCAAATTAGGATCCCATTTAATAATTTTTATACAAATTGTTCTGTGACATTGATTACCATTTTCACAATGTGTCAACATTCTCTTTATTTCTGCTCTTTTCTCTTGGTTTCCATTGATCTAGCCTTCCCTTTCTTCCTTGCCTTCTCATCTTTGCTGTTGGTTTCATATAGTTGATTGTTTAAGGATGTACATTACTCACAGGTGATATAGTTTATTTTATAAGCTAGTCTATTATTTGGCTGAAAGGTTACCCCTGGGAGCAGCTTCAGTTCTAAGTTCAGAGGGTATCTTATAGTATTTGGGGTCCCTTTAGACTCTATCTGTCCAGTAAGTCTGGCCTTTTTTAAGAATTTGAATTTTGTTCTACATTTTTCTCCCATTCTATCCAGGACCTTCTATTGTGTCCCTGGTCAGAACGGTAGGTAGTGGTAACTGGGCACCATTTAGTTCTTCTTGTCTCAGTCTAGAAGAGGCCAGAGTTCCTGTGGGCTACTAGTCCTGTACACTAGTTTCTTCTTTGAGTCTTTGGTTTCCTTCATTCTCTTTAGTTAGATACCTTTATGTATCTGATTGACCCCCAGTTGGTCATGGTATGTTATCCTTTTAGATGTTGTTTTATTTCAATTACTAATGAAATAGTCAACCAAATAGGGATATGATGTATTTTTCTTCACCTAGCAATACATTTTAAGTTTCAGTATCTCAGAGTTATGTTTGCTTTGTAAAAATCATCTGGAAGTTTTCTCCTTTCTTTACATTCTGAAACATTTTAAAGAGATTTTGTTTATTGCTGTTGGTCTCTATTTTTTTTTTTAACCCTTGCTGTGTTAATTTTGGGAACCCTGGTGGCATAATGGTTAAGTGCTATGGCTGCTAACCAAAAAGGTCAGCAGTTCAAATCCACCAGGCTGTCTTTGGAAACTCTATGGGGCAGTTCTACTCTGTCCTATGGGGTTGTTATGAGTCAGAATAGACTTAATGGCAATTTTTTTTTTTGGTGTTAATTTTAGTAATTAATATTTCTGTAGTTAGTTTTTTAGTGAAATTATCCTTTTCATTTAAGTTTTTAAATATAGTTCCTTTTCTTTTTAATGCCACAATATCTTTGGTTTTCAGTAAGGGTTTCAGCAAGTCTATATAAGAGGGACTCCAGGGAGGTAATCTGATTGAGCCATGGTAGGGAGATAGTCTCAGATTCATATCAAAATTCTGTTTGCATAGCACTGTATCTGAATTTGAGGAAACATTCACTGTTCATGTCAAACCTTAATATTCTAGAAATGTACACTAAACAAATGTTTATGTGCTTACAGTGTCCTTTCAAAGATATGGCCTCCTTTATAACTCTTAGATGGCACTAGAAAAGCCCTACAATTCTAGTCCCTTATAGCATTGAAAGGAAGGAGAAAGCTGTTTCCAAGTGAATGACTTATGTGATGCCTGCCATTGTTTTTGTCTTTACAGTCTGTACAAAGTACCATAAATCTTGGTTTCACTTAGGGGCAAATTGTGCCATATACAAATTATTTCCTGAACAAAAGCAATGTGTGTCTGATTAGGACAAACTGGCTTTTTGTTCTGTTGAACCTTAAAAAAAAAAAAAAGGTTCTTCTTACACAAAACACGCAGAGTGTCTGGAAGTCTCCTTTCAACCGTTATTGATATGCAAATAAATGTCTACAATTATTCCCGCAAGATAAAAGGTGAAGAATTTTAACACTTGGGGGGACCTAAAACTCATTCAGAAAGTTAGGATAATCTCACTGTGGAAAGCCTGGTAGGAAAAGATGGAGTAATGCTGTTAATCAGATGTAATGGAAGTACAAATCCAAAAGTAGTGAGGGACACAATTCATTCAAGATAGAATCCTCCGTATTTTAAATCTTCTTGTGTTCCAAAAACCACACCAAACCCATTGCTGATGAGTTGATTCCAACTCACAGCAACCCTATAGAACAGAGTAGAACTGCCACATAGGGTTTCTAAGGAGTGCCTGGTAGATTCAAACTGCTAACCTTTTGATTAGTAGCCGTGCTCTTAACCACTGCACCACAAGGGCTTCTTCATAACATTAACCCTTGCTGTCAAATAGGTTCCGACTCATAGTGATCCTATAGGTCAGAGTAGAACTGTCCCATAAAGTTTCCAAGAAGCACCTGGTGAATTCAAACTGCTGACTTTTTGGTTGTCAGAGAGAACTCTTAACCACTACACCATCAGGGCCTCCAAGTGTTGGGTCATAGCTATTTCTTATAGCTTGGGCTCCAGTACTACCCCCTACCTTCTTGTATGCTCATAGTTGCCATGATGCCTTTTTTCGTCCTCTCAGGATTGTGGGACATATGCTTTTTTTTTTTTTCATTTTAAGATATTTAGGTAGAAAGTTTTGTGAATTATATACTTGCCCTCTATTGACAATGGAATGCACCATAAGAATTGACCAGGTTATTCATCTTTCTGTCCCTACTGCCAAGCAGAGGATGAAAGAGTGGGTAAACCAAATAAATTGAACCACTGTAGTTAGTGTCAGGATATTATTATGTCCATGACCTTTAAACTAACTGTACAACCGGGATACCTTCAGCTGTAAGGTTAGGGTTGCCTGCCTTTACACTAAATGAACTCAGCCAACAATGACTGATAGTAAGAATAATACCTATAAGAATAGTTATCTCAGCATTATTTATCATAATTAAAAATTACCAACAAGACTGTCTCCTAACAGGAAATTGTTTACCTAAATTATATCACAATAATGCAATGGAATGCCAAAAAAAAAAAAAAAATGGAATGCAGCCATTAAAAATAATGATGGGGAAGATTATGTAATAATACGAGAAGATGCTCACAATATATACTGCCAGGTGAAGAAGGATAGGGTATATCATATCCCTGTTTGAGAGATCATAAAAAAAGACAAAATGAGAGATTGGAAGGATAAATGCCAGCACTCTGAATTTTTTCTAAGTGCTGGGATTATGAGTGAGTAATGAGTTTCTTTCTTTGGTTTATAATTACCTGTTTTTTTTTTTTTATGTTCTAAATAGACACATTAGTTATTTTATTTATTGTGCTTTAAGTGAAAGTTTACAAATCAAGTCAGTCTCTCATACAAAAACCTATTCACACCTTGCTATGTACTCCTAGTTACTCTCCGCCTAATGACACAGCACACTCCTCCTCACCACCCTGTATTCTGTGTGTCCATTCAACCACCTCCTGTTTCACTCTGCCTTCTCATCTTGCCTCCAGACAGGAGCTGCCCACATAGTCTCATGTGTCTACTTGAGCCAAGAAGTTCACTCCCCACCAGTATCATTTTCTGTCCAATCCTTGTCTGAAGTGTTGGCTTTGGGAATGGTTCCACCCTTAGGCTAACAAAGGGTCCAAGGCCATGACCTCTGGGGTCTCTCCAGTCTAAGTCAGATAGACACATGCATTTTCAAAGAGAACAGTTATGTTAAAAAAAAAATTCAGGCTGTCATTTATATATGCACAAAAGCTAACACCAAAATCATTGCCATCAAGTCGATTGTGACCCTATAGGACAGAGTAGAAATTCCTGCAATAGCCCAGCAAGGTTGCTGTTGTCATCCTTACTTTACAGGTGAGGCTTTGTGGCTGACCTCAGGGCACCTAGCTGGTGAGTGCTGGAGTAACACCACGATCTGTGTTTCATGATTCTATTTGGTGTTCCTGTGTGCTTTAATGGTTTTTCACTTTTCTCCCTCTTCATCAGACTGATGACGTCGTGTTCTTTGGTCAGGCTTTAGCAGCTTGCTCACTCGGCAAATACTCCTTGAACACTTGTGATTCTATAAACGCCAAAGACAGAGCTATGCGCGAGAGTGAAGTAGAGAAAAGTTAGACATAAGCCCAGTCCTCAAAGGGTTTACAATCCATGAAAGCGCAGACTGGCGTTTACATTCAGTTTACATTGCAAAGTGCTCAGACAGTGGGCCCAGGGCTATGGGAACAGAGGTAGGGACTGGGCTTGTGCCATGAACCAGGAACCAGGTGACTTGGTTCTTTAGAATTGTGCCTAAAATAAGAGTGACACATGCAGGTTTCCTCCTACGCCATGAGCTCTGTGGTATAGAGCGTAGGGACTATGGGTGTCTATGCAGCCACCTCAGAGACAATGCTTTAGTCCCTTTAATGTGGCTGGATTTCTTGCCTAAATCATATTTTGATATTATAAGGTGTTGTCATTTTGCTGTTGTGCTCCCTTGCACTGATTTTTGCCTTTTTTTTTGGAGGGAAGCATTGTTTTCACCATAGTCTAAGCCAAAGCATATGGAAGGGAAATGAATGTGTGGGTGGGAATGATCCTTGAAGTATATCTGTGAAATCTTACTTTTAAAAGTAAATACTTTTTAATATAGTTAATTAAAAAAAAAAAAAAAGGGTTATTTCAATTTTAAAAGCCAAGGTCATTTAGAACAGAAACTGAACCCTTTCAAAGTTTTATGAGATGTAATATAGCCTGTGCTTCATACTTCATTTAAAAAATATAGCAATGCCCCTTTTAGATAAGGCAACAATTTACTTCCTGCCACAAATGCCACTCCTTCTCAGCCTTTAAGTTTGTGGTTGTGCTAATATAATTAATCCCTCATATGTCCACTTCACTTTCCACAATTTGAGTTGATTTCTTGGCATATGACTCATTTTTATTTTTATTTTTTTCTGTGAAACCAACCTTGAAGAAAATGTAGGTCTTGCTATGAAAGTGGCTGATATGGGCTTTGAACCTTTGTATACTCAGTCCTTATTACTTAATAGCATATCTAGATTTTTATGAAAAATAAGTTTCCATGATTGTTAAATGTGTCTTCTGGTTGCCATGAACAATAACACTTAGAGAAACTGTTAATGACCAATCAATACGTATTGATTAAGGAGAGGGTCAGCGAAAAGGAGGGAAACACTTGCTGAGATTGATTGACATAGTACCTTTAATGAAGGACTCAAACATACCAGTGATCATGACAACGGTGTAGAACCAGGCAATGTTTTCCTCTGTTATACATAAGATCACCATGAATTGGAGCCACTTCTCGAGGGCAACGGACAACAATAACCCAAGCTTTCAGCTTAAGAAGTCAGTTTTGTTCGTTTAAGTGGTAGAAAATCCAATTTGTTTTGAGCTAAGAGTGTTCTGCTATAATATTTAGTATGCCACATCCTAGGATATTGCCACAACCACATGGCAAGCAGTGTTTGTTCTTTAAAAATCTCTGACTTATATTTTTATTTTCATCATTTTCCCTTGGTTTCTAGAAAAACGTGGAAGTGACACTTCACTGGAATCTCAAGATATGTTTAACTAACTTTCTTACAATAGAAGATGATCGGTGTCCTTCATTTCATGTTCATAATACATAAACAGTCTCCTGAACTTGCATCCCTCAAAACTGTTACATTTGAAGGAAGCCAAAAGAATGCACTATAGAAAGAACCTCAGAGAAGCTGGGCTACTTCCATCTGAAACGCATAACTTCACCGCTCCCATGGCTATAGTGAGGAGTATAGCATGAAAATAAAGAATGGAGGGGTGGAGTCGCACATGGATCTCACTTCTGCTGCTGACTCTCTATGTGATTTGATACAAATTGCTTAACTTCTCTAGGACTCAGTTTTCTAATCAGTAAAGCAGAGATTACACTATTGGCTTGCTACGGTTGTGAGGATTAAATAACATGCTATGTATAACCCTTGTAATTTAGAACCAGGTGCTTTGTCTACAGCCTTAATAAAAGTTGGCAAATATTGTTTAATAAAGGCAAGTGCACTAGTTTTGCTGTTTTATCCTGGCTCTAGCCCTTTTTTTTTTTTTTTCTAGCCCTTACTAATGGTGTGGTTTTGGCATGTCACTTCACCTTATTGATTGTCAACTTAAACACAATAATAAAGGTTTTGTTTGTTTTGTTTTAGGAGCAGTTTTAGGGTTATAGAAAAATTGTGCAATAGTACAGGGAAAAACCAAAAAAAAAAAAAAACCAAAACCAAACCCATTGCCATCAAGTCTATTCCAACTCATAGCAACCCTATAGGACAGAGTAGAACTGCCCCATAGAGTTTCCAAGTAGTGCCTGGTGGATTTGAACTGCTGACCTGTTGTTTAGCAGCTGTGGCTCTTAACTACTACACCACCATGGTTTCCATAGTAGAGAGTTCCCATATATTCCCTGCCCCCTGCATCCTCTTTCTCCTATTATTAACATCTTGCATTAGTGGAATGTATTTGTTACAATTGAAAGAGCAATACTGGTACATTATTATTAACTATAGTCCACAGCTTAAATTAGAGTTCACTCTTTGTGTTGTACAGTCCTATGGGTTTTGACAAATGCATAGTGCCATGCGTCCACCATTACAGGCTCACACAGTGTAGTTTCCTGCCCTAAAACTTTTCTGTGTTTTACCTCTTCATTCCTCCACTTACCTCCCAACCGCTATAGTTTTATCTTTTCCAGAATGTCATTTACTTGGAATACTACAGTGTGTAGCTTTTTCAGACTGGTTTATTTTACTTGGCTATACATATTTAAGTTCCCTCCCTGTCTATTTGTAGCTTGAGAGCTGATTTCTTTTTACTGCTAAATAGTACTCCACTGTGTGGATGCACCCCAGTTTGTTTACCCATCAACTATCCAAGGACATATGGGTTGCATTCAATTTTTGGCAATTATGAATAAAGGTACTATAAACATTCATGTGCAAATGCTAATTTTTTATTAAAAGAATAGTGTATCAAGAAGATAATAAAATACTTAGAAATAAATCTTACCAGAGACATAAAAGATCTATACAAAGAAAACTACAAGACACTACTGCAAGAAACCAGAAGAGACCTAGGTAAGTAGAAAAACACACCTTGCTCATGGACAGGAAGATTTAACATTGTAAAAATATCTATTCTACCAAAAGCGATCTATAGATACAATGCAATTCCAATTCAAATTCCAATGACATTTGCTAATGAGTTGGAGAAACAAATCACCAACTTCATATGGAAGGGAAAGAGGCTCTGGATAAGTAAAGCATTAACTGAAAAAGAAGAACAAAGTGGGAGGCCTCACTCTACCTGATTTTAGAACCTATTATACTGCCACAGTAGTCAAAAAAGCCGGGTACTGGTACAACAGGCACATAGACCAATGGAACTGAATTGAGAATCCAGACATAAATCCATGCACATATGAGCAGCTGATATTTGACAAAAGCCCAAAGTCAGTTAAATGGGGAAAGACAGTCTGTTTAACAAATGGTGCTGGCATAACTGGTTATCCATCTGCAAAAAAATGAAACAAGACCCATAGCTCACACCATGCACAAAAACAAACTCAAAGTGGATCAAAGACCTAAATATAAAATCTAAAATGATAAAAATCGTGGAAGAAAAATAGGGACAACTCCAGGAGCCCTAATACAGGGCATAAACAGTATACAAAACATTACTAACAGTGCAGAAGAGAAACCAGATAACTGGGAGCTCCTAAAAATCAAACACCTATGCTCATCCAAAGACTTCCCCAAAAGAGTAAAAAGATTACCTACAGACTGGGAAAAAGTTTTTAGCTATGACATTTCTGATCAGTGTCTGATCTCTCAAATCTACATGATACTGCAAAATCTCAACTACAAAAAGACAAATAACCCAATTAAAAAACGGGCAAAGGATATGAACAGGCACTTCACTAAAGGAGACATTCAGGTAACTAGCAGATACATGAGGAAATGCTCACAGTCATTAACCATTAGAGAAATGCAAATCAAAACTACAATGAGATTCCTTCTCACTCCAATAAGGCTGGCATTAATCCAAAAAAACACAAAAAAATAAATAATAAATGGTGGGAATGTAAAATGGTACGACCACTTTGGAAATTGGTTTGGAGCTTCCTTAAAAAACTAGAAATAGAACTACCATAAAACAAAACAAAACAAAACAAAAAAACACCATAGGATCCAGCAATCCCACTCCTTGGCATATATCCTAAAGATATAAGAGCCTCTACACGAACATATGCACACCCATACTCATGGCAGCACTGTTTGCAATTGCAAAAAGATGGAAGCACCAAGGTGCCCATCAATGGATGAATGGATAAATAACCAATGGTATATTCACACAATGGGATACTATGCATCAGTAAAGAACAATGATGAATCCGTGAAACATTTCAAAACAAGGAGAAATCTGGAAGGCATTATTTTTAGTGAAATTAGTCAGTTGCAAAAGGACAAATATTGTTTAAGACCACTATTATAAGAACTTGAAAAATAGTTTAAACAGAGATGAAAATATTCTTTGATGGTTACGAGAGCAGGGAGGGAAGGAGGGAGAGGGCTTTCACTAATTAGATAGTAGATAAAACTATTTTAGGTGAAGGGAAATAACACACAATACAGGCGAGGTCAACACAACTGGACTAAACCAAAGGCAAAGATGTTTCCTGAACATTTCCAAGGCCAGTGTAGCAGGGGCGGGGGTTTGGGGACCATGGTTTTAGGGGACATTTAAGTCAATTGGCCTAATAAAATCTATTAAGAAAACATTCTGCATCCCACTTTGCAGAGTAGCGTCTGGGGTCTTAAATGCTAGCAAGTGGCCTTCTAAGATGCCTCAATTGGTCTTAACCCACCAGAGCAAAGGAGAACGGAGAACACCAAAGATACAAGGTAATTATGAGCCCAAAAGACAGAAAACGCCACATAAACCGGAGACTATATCAGCCTGAGACCAGAAAAATTAGATGGTGCCCAGCTACAACTGATGACTGCCCTGAGAGGGAACACAACAGAGGACCCCTGAGGGAGCAGGACAGCAGTGGGATGTAGACCTCAAATTCTCGTAAAAAGACCAGACTTAATGGTCTGACTGAGACTAGAAGGACCCCAGAGGTCATGGTCCTCAGACCTTCTCTTAGCCCAAGACAAGAACCATTCCCAAAGCCAACTCTTCAGGCAGGGATTGGACTGGACTATGTGATAGAAAATGATACTGGGGAAGAGTGAGCTTCTTGGATCAAGTAGACACATGAGAGTATGTGGGCAGCTTCTGTCTGGATGGGAGATGAGAGGGCAGAGGGGGTCAGAAGCTGGCCGAGTGGACATGAAAATAGAGTGCAGGGAAGGAGTGTGCTATCTCATTAGGGAGAGAGCAACAAGGGGTGTGTAGCAAGGTGTACATAAATTTTTGTATGAGCAACTGACTTGATTTGTAAACTTCCACTTAAAGCAGAGTAAAAATTAAAAAAAAAAAGGAATGGGGTATCTAAAGCCTGACCAGCCTACCTGGTATCCTGGTGTACCTATAAGATTCTGCCATGTCTGGGTGAAAAAGTGACTTTCTAGAAAAGTAGGACACTCGTCAAAAGTCTGGAAGCTGTGGCAGATGTGGAGATATCCTACCCAGGCCTGCTCAAGCTGCCCAGCTGAGAGGAGGGAGTTTACCTGGCCACTGGAGGTCTTGCTGCTTGCAGGGTGGCCCTTCACCAGTGCCTGAACAAAGGTGGGTTAGTCAAGGGCTTGTCTTTCTTGATGACCCCAAGCAACAAGTGAGCAAAGCGGTATTGCAAGCACCTGGCCATGTCCACTAGCAAGGAACCCCTCTAGTGATGGATCTTTGCTTGGACCTGCCCTGTGGGGGCTGGTGGAGATGTCAGATCTGCAAAGAGTTCTTAAACCACCCCCTGCCCAATCCTGCTTCCTCCTTTTTCCATTCACAGGCGGCATTCTCCAGTAACACTGCGTCATACCTAACTCCCCCTCGGTGTCTGTTTCTTGGAGAACTCCCACCTGCACCAGGAGCCAAGGGCGAAAACTCAAGAAAATGCAGTCGTCATTGGGCAGGATGACAGTGTAGACACTGAAAATGAACGAGGCAAAGAGGGTCAAGTTAGAGTGAAAAGGCGTAGTAGCAGCTCAGCACCAAGGCTCAGCTATGGCTTCCCTGACTGATGGGGCAGAGAGCTGAGGTGTGGGGAGGAAAGCCTCGATGGATTCTGGGAGTGTGTACTCATTGGCAGTAGCAAATCATTCAGTTAGTGTAAAAGTGCTCTGTAAACTCATGTGCAAATGCAAGCGAGCTTTGGTGTGTGTGGCAGTGCGTCGTTCTGCGTTCTGCAGGGTCTGGGCACCTTTCTAATAAAGTTTGTGCTGTTTGCCATCCTCCCTCTATTGACAACGCTGTTGTTGTTGTTGTTAGGTGCCGTTGAGTCGATTCCAACCCATTGTGACCCTATGCACAACAGAAGGAAACACTGCCCGGTCCTGCGCCATCCTTACAATCGTTATGCTTGAGCTCATTGTTGCTGCCACTGTGTCAATCCACCTCCTTGAGGGTCTTCCTCTTTTCCACTGACCCTGTACTCTGCCAAGCATGATGTCCTTCTCCGGGGACTGATTCCTCCTGACAACATGTCTGAAGTATGTAAGACGCAGTCTCGCCATCCTTGCTTCTAAGGAGCATTCTGGTCGACAGATTTGTTCATTCTTTTGGCAGTCCATGGTATATTCAATACTCTTTGCCAACACCACAATTCAAAGGCGTCAATTCTTCTTCGGTCTTCCTTATTCATTGTCCAGCTTTCACATGCATATGATGTGATTGAAAATACCATGGCTTGGGTCAGGCGCACCTTAGTCTTCAGGGTGACATCTTTGCTCTTTAACACTTTAAAGAGGTCCTTTGCAGCAGATTTGCCCAATGCGATGAGTCTTTTGATTTCCTGACTGCTGCTTCCGTGGCTGTTGATTTTGGATCCAAGTAAAACGAAATCCTTGACAACTTCAATCTTTTCTCCATTTGTCGCGATGTTGCTCATTGGTCCGGTTTGTGAGGATTTTTGTTTTCTTTATGTTGAGGTCCAATCCATACTGAAGGCTGTGGTCTTTGATCTTCATTAGTAAGTGCTTCAAGTCCTTTTCACTTTCAGCAAGCAAGGTTGTGTCATCTGCATAACGTAGGTTGTTCTTTTTTTTTTTTTTTTTTTTTGACAAGGCTAGTGCTAGCTTAAAAGACAGCCAGATTGCTGTCCACATCCCCAAATATCAGGGGCAAAAACTGCTAGAGGTTCAGGCCGCAGCATGAGTTCACTTCCATTAGGGGGCACTCTAACATATAGTTCGATTTTTCATGGCCCTGTAATCAGCATCCTGTTCCAGATATGGGACAGAAGTGCGGGTTAATGTTGGGGGCTGGAGAAGGTGGGAGGGGCAGACCCCACTGCTAGAGTGGACACAGACCTTTTGCCCATAAAAGTTGGGTGATTCATGCCTCATCTGTCATTATACACTTTATGCAATAACATTAGGAACATGTGCAACCAACACAGAACCTTTGAGGTACGTGAAGCTCAGGTTTTTTCTCTGTGCTGCCAGCTCCAACCTCGCCTTAAGGAAAAACTGCTTACCTGGCGTATTTCAATGACCGGTGTTCATGTCACAGTAGATAAGAAGGTAGAATTGTCAGACTGTGCCTGTAATAATTCCATATCTCTGTGTTGGATATCTATGAGAAATTGTATTAAAAAAATAAACAGAAAACTATTCACTGTAGAACAAGAACACAACAGACTGATGGCCATCTCATCCAGCACGCACTTCAAAAGGCATTTGGTTAAAGGTGAACGAGAAAAAGGTGAGTTTATGCATTGTTTTGGGGTATTAAAAGGAAGGCCCTCTCTTTTAGCTCCACAACTCTCTTGGCTTTGGTATACCTGTAGGAATAACTATGCCTGCTTTTTTTTTTTAATCAGGGCCCTCTTACATCGCCAATTTTTATAGACCCTCTCAGTTTAAACTTGCAGAGGACAAATTAACCATAAAGGTTGCTCCAAACCCTGATGCTGTGTTTTCCACTGTAAAGATATACTTTAACACTTTCCACTAAGGATTTAAAGTGTTAAAAATGCTCCAGTCGTGGGGAGAAAGAAAAGAGGTATTTTAAGCCTTGGGAAGTGAGAAACATGTGAAGAAAATGTTAAGAAATGCTAAGTTTGCTAGTTTAGAAACATAAATGTTGTGCAATTTGGTTTTATTACTTATATTAAATTTAGAAGCATAGTTAAATTTAAATATCTTGTTGTTTACCGTACTATAGATTTCTCAGTTGAATTTACTTCTCATTTGATGTAATTTTTGCTGTAATTGGCACTTCGGTCCTATCTGGGTGTCAAAATTGGATTGTGGAATATATCCCAGTTGTCATGGGTTTGAAAAAGGAGTAAATGATCCTGAATTCTGATCTATTCTCTTCAGTGTTAAGTGAATGTATAAAGGGCACCTTGTGAGTAACAGAAGGGTGTTATAAAAGAAGCAAAAAAGTAAACTCAATTTTTGCCACCTTTGCCAATCAGCTTGATTCTTTACCCACCAATATCAAAGGTTCTTTGATGCATCTTCTAATTTTCATCACTTTGAAGACATAGCGTTTCTTTGAAACAGGCAAAGTCATTTACTTAACAGTTGCCGTCTATTTGACTTTGACTCATGGCTACCCCCATGTGTGTCGGAGTAGAACTGTGCTCCACAGCATTGACAAGGGCTGATTTTTCAGAAGCAGATCACCAGGTTTTTCTTCTGAGGCACGTCTGGGTGGATTCTAACCACCACCCTTTTGGTTAGCAGTTAACCATTCGCACTGCCCAGGCAAGGTACAGAGGATGATTTCTGCAAGGGGTACACCTAGAATTTGCTCTGTTATTGCCAATGGATTCTATGACCTGGGCCCTCAATGAGTCACACTGAGTCTCAGTTTTCTTGTGGTTAAATCAAGGGTGTAAAACTAGAGGGCTAAAACAGGCCCCCTTGCTCAAACATTTTGTAATTCTCTTCTTTCCCCCACGCTTCTTATTTCTTAATTTTGTCCATTTACAAACACAGATGAAAATTTTACATGAAACAGAAACTGGAGGTGCTGATATAAACCAGAAAAGGAATCCAACATGATATTATGCTAAGTCTGCTAAGTCTGTGCCACCGTGGGCCAAATGCATTCCGGGTAGACCCCTCAGGAGCGTCTAACACCCGCTAACCTTTGAAAGTAACTTTCACAGTATCAAGTCCTGAGAGGTCCTGCCTGTTTCATTAATCCCCTCAAAGGTGGTAGAAGTGGGGTCTCACTTTCATTACTTGGTGTCTTGCACCTAAGAGATTTGCAGCAGTATAAATTTTCTGACAGCAAAATAATTCCCTTTTCCTAACAGGCTTTTTACTTGGCCTTTCTTTGTACTTGTAAGCAGAGAGGCACTTGGATTAGCTGGGTCATTTGGGAAAGAATGTCTAAAGATATGCACTGTACAATTCAGACACTGTTACTGCCGAAGACATACACCTCTTTTTTTCTCATCTTCAGCACGTTCGATGGTTGAATCCAAACACATCTTCATTGATTGCAGTGTTTGTGATATTTCCAGATACTTTAAGCACCCCAGCGATTAATGTTTCATGAAGAAAGAGTTTCTTTTTTCTTCAGCAAGCCTGCATAGGCCAACTCTGCTCTTCCCCAGTGAGTTCGCATAGAGTTTGAGTGATGTTGTATAGGCAACTTGTGTTTTCTTGCTCATCCTTGAAAGCAACTGTTAGGAAAGGCAGCCAGTAGGAGCTTGCAAAGGAAGAAAGAACTACGTTTTTCTGGTTTCTCAAGCGAAAAAACCAGTACTCTCTGGAGGTCAAAATTCATTTTGCCTCTGATATCAAAAAGAATATTTTCCTGTTTGTTTTCATCCAGGGATTATATTGATCTAATACCATATGTAACTCCTGGGGATTGTGATATAAGTTATAGAAATGGTATAACCTTGTATTATGAAAACAGCACAGGCATAGAAGAGAGCCCCTGACTAAGAGGGACTTTTGGGGAGTAGCTTACCTGTTGGAGATGCAGCTCCCTCACCTGCAAACGAGGCCCACGATGCCCTGATGGCACTGCTGTGCCAACGAAACGAGGGAGTGTGTAACCCAGTGCCTGGCGAATGGTTCACCCGACAAAATAAAGGATAATTTATTTTGGCAGGGAGAAACATTCAAGGCTGAATTGTCTGAATCGCATTAATCTTTTAAAATAATATTTTACAATCTAACTGAAAATGTGTTTCTAAGGGGAAAAGAAAAGTTTGACAAGACATATGGCCCTGGAAAATTTCCTCTTTATTCTGGGAACTACAGGCATTTCTGATCTATGAATGAGTGAGCATGGTACAGGTCATTGGAAATGCCTCTATGATTATTATTATTTTATCCCTAGTAGAGAATGTAGAGTTCTGATTTTAGGAACAGTTTTACAACTGCCTTCTTCTTTTTTTTGATAAACACCCTAAAGGTGAAAAAAAAAAAAAAAAAAGGTAGGTACATGAACACATGAACACACTTGCAAAGTGCTGTGTAAATGGTTATTACCAACCAATGAAATTATGGCTTTCCACATGGACGCTAAATTCAGATAAAACATAACACCAAATCCAGGACCAGGGATAAGAGCCTCCTTCTTCTTTGGATGCCTCTGGGAGAGTTCTTACACACTAAATAGAATAAGATCTGAGTTTAGGATCTAAAAAATCATGGTATACTCTTAGAGACCAAGGTAGACCAATTATTACTGGAATCAGCGATTTTCTTTCATTATACCAAAGTAAACTGACATACTTTCATGTTTATACCAAAAAAAAAAAAGTTGCCTTCGAGTTGATTCTGACTCATAGTGACCATATAGGACGGAGTAGAACTGCCCATAGAGTTTCCAAGAAGTGCCTGGTGGATCTGAACTGCCGACCTTTTGGTTAGTAGCTGTAGCACTTAACCACTAAGCCACCAGGGTTTCCTTCATGTTTATAGAATTGGCACATTTTAGAAAAGCCAAGTTGAAATCTGCATGGATAAACTTTTCACGTTTACAAAGCTTCATCCAATAATAAAAGCTTAAAGGATGATTGATGAGATAACCACCCCCTGAAAGCATTTCTAGAATATAGCCTGCCTGTCAAAATGCCACTCGATGACAATGTGTGCAACGTGGACAGAGAGTTTAAGGGTCTGGCTTAGCCATTCATCAAATGAGGACAAAGATGTTGTGGGGCTGAGTCTCAGGTGAGGCTGGGGTATGGCAAGGGCAGCTATAAATTATGGGTTGTGCCAAGCAATGATTTATTTAAAGAGAGTAAATGTGAAAATGAAGCCATCTCTGTGTAACCCTGGCTCTTGATAAGGATTGAGAACTTAGGACAGAGCTGGCTAATGCTCAGTGGTCTGCTAGTGAATGTTTAACAACCAGCCCTCCTGGGGGAGAAGACAGTAGGGAAGGTACTGACTTACAGCGTTTGCCAGTTTCTGTGGTGTAAATATGCCAGCATGACGGATTTCAAGCTACCATGTGAAGTCACTTAACACACGGAAGGGTAGAGATGCTAAGAATTGGTTCTTCCAAGCTGGTGTTGGTGGGCTCCCCTACATCACTGGCTTTTTCAGCAAAGCCTATGCCTCACTTCCTTGTCATTTCGCTGTGAAATGGAAACTCTTATGATGGTCGACCATTTCTTCTAAAGTATTTTTTTCTTCCTGTTTTTTTTTTTTTTTTTTAGCAGAGACATAGAAATAAACTTGGTTGAAGTAGATAAGGAGAAGTAAATCAATGAGAGAATTGCACACCCTACAACCTCAGGAGGATGTCATCCATACTAAAGTCTATGTGAGTGATGTTCCTTAAATATATGCAGGGCACAGTTGCCAAGCTGTACGTGGGGCCCTCACTATAGCTCGGCCTGCTTAACTTCACCTCCTCACACCCCCCACACGTGGTGGCTCTTGATACATTACATCAGATTTACCACTCCGTACTGGACAGTAATTCTAGCCATTCCCCTTCTCCAGTCTAAACTTGACCTGCTTCTGTTTGGGTTCTGTTCTTCCTGGTCCTCCACACAGGCTGTATGGGCAGAACTGGAGGGCAATCAAGACAAGGGTCAGGAGGGCATTCTGGCAGTGGAATTCAGAAGCTCTGTGCAAAGGTGCTTCAGGATATAGGTGGTAGATGAGGGTGGGGGAGGCTCAGTGTGCCCACAGGCCTGTCACCCATCCAGGAACACTTAGGCACAGTGTCCATTATTTGGGGGAGGAAAAAAGAATAAATCAGTGCTTGGACATGCAGCTAAATTACCCTTAAAAGACCTTGCCACTCTGATGGCTTCCTCAGCTGAGTCATGGCTTCCTGAGCAGCCAGGGGCCTAATGAAGACTCCGTGGGTGGCTCTGTATGGGTCAGCAACACAGTGCTAATCCTAGCTCTGGGGACGTGAGCTTTTAAAAAAGAACAAGCCTGATTGATTGATGGTGTTTTTTTGGCCTTTCTTGGGAAGAGATCTGCTTTGGGAATACAGGGAAACAGAATCTCATAGTGGGGCTTGGAGCTTGCAAGCCCAAGGAGGGTTGCAGAAGGCAGAGTATCATTGCACAGCCCTCTGGGCCACACCCAAGGAGCGGCAACATCTGGTCGGCCTGGATTCAGGGGGCCTGGCAGCCAGCAGGGCCAGGCTCTGCAGAGTGCACAGATCTAAGGGGGAGGGGCGGTCTTTGTCCGTGTGCACAACACTGGTTAGCCACCTGCCACACCCACATGTGTACTTGCACAGGCTCATTAATTCTCCCAAGGATGGGAGACCAAGGTAAATAAATAAATAAGAGTGAAGGTGTTAGCACATAGCATCTGGCTATCTATCATGATCCTCTCTGTCAAAAAGGACCAATGAAGTGGTCATTTTAATTTGACTGTGGGATAATGGGTCCTTTAAGAAGAGTGTCAAACTATAAAGATTCAGGGAATAAATGGACAATATACATATTACATTAGTAAAAAAGCTATTGGTTGCATGTAATGGGAGACCTGCTGGAGGGTAGCTTAAAGAAAAGGCTGAAGGCATAGGGTGAAGTTATTGAAAGGTCATTAGGCTGCTTCATGGGACCCAAGGGCAGAGAGGCTGTTAGGCTATCAGAGGGGAATAGTCTGGGGTGGGGCCTGAGAATTTGCATTTCTAATAGATTCCCAGATGAGGCTGCTGCTGATGGTCTTTGTGCCTTTTGGATACACAACCAAGCCATGCTTCTTGAGCTGCAGAAAGGCCTTCTATACTTCTGTCCCCATGACTGAAAGGGGTCAAGAGATTCTAACTTTTACTATTTTAAGTTCTGGCCCAAAGGAAATCTCTCTTTCTATCCTGGCTTATAACACTCCCAACGAAGAATAGAATTTTCCCAGATTGTGTTAGGTACCACTGTTGTTCAATCAATTGTGGCAAGGGGGTAGGGTCTGGGGAAGTGTTCTGATTTACCCAGCCTGGGTCTGTTTGGCCTGAAGAGGAGAATTATATCTGGTCTCCAGCTGGAATCTCTCTTCACTCATGAGGACAAACAGTGAGAGGAAAAATCTCAAGGGCATTGGAGTCAGGCAAGTCTGGGTCCAAGAGCTCAATTTTTCCTCTTATGAGTTGTTTAACTCTGGATAAATCACTTAACCTCTCCAAAATTAAATTTTCTTATCTATAAAATTGGACTGAAAACACCAGCCATGGAGTGTTTTCAATTTAACAGGATGCCGAATGGGGCTTCTCCTAATCCACAAAAAGTGAAGTCAGAATGGTGATGATTGCACAACAGACAAACACAAGAGATGTCACTGAATTGTACATGTGACGAATGTTGAAATGGCAAATGTTTTGTTACATATACACTTACCACAGTAATCACAATAATAAAAGACAACAAGAGGTTCCATTCTAAAGTGGTTCTTAAAGTGGGTTCTGGAACCCTCAGAACCAGCCTCACCTAGGAACCTATTAGAAATGCAAATTCTCAGGCTCCATCCCAGACCTACTGCATCAGAATCTTCGGGAGGGGGTACCCAGCAATCTGTGCTTTAAAAAGACCTCCAGATGATAGGCGCTAGAGTTTGAGAGCCTTTGCTCTACAGCTCTACAGGGAGACTCCAGGAAGCCCTGAACAATAGACCACATACTCCTGGCTGAGGGTCAATGGGACCTACTACTCCCAGCCACCACTCTCTGCCATAACAGTCTATACAAGCAGACTATGGGAGGACAGAACACAGGAGGAAATCTCTGAAGTCCAAACATTTGTGATACTGCGGGTCTACTGTAGTGTTCATGGGGAGAAAAAGGGCCCTTCTACCCGAATTCAAGCAAAGTTTAAAGATTGGTGGTGCTTGCGAGAATAAGGGATTAGGAATCCCTTGCCTGGTACTTGCTCAGCTACAGAAAACTACAGCCCCCCCGGTACTAGAGCTGCTTGAGGAAGTTTAGGGAGAACATCTCTCTTCTCTCTGAGCTACCAGATCCTGAGGAGGAAGGGGGTGGAAGGGAAATAGCTGACCATACCTTCTCCTCAGCGAAGATGACATAAACCAAATAGGCAGGAAACAGTAGGAAACTGCAGCATTAGACATGATAGGACTCAGTCTTACATAGTGTAATGATACTGTCTTAATAGCTGAAGATAAATGGAAGCTATAGATCCTGACCCATATGGCATTGTGACATTGAAAAGAAAGATACAAAAGAGCAGGTTTATAACAAGCACGGGGAAAATAATGAAAGTATTTGAGATGATGCTTGGAAAATACATAAACACCACGGGTACTTGATAAATGTTGTTGCTGTTAGCTGCTGTCAAGCTGGCCTCCCGACTCATGGTGACCCTATGCACAAAGGAATGAAACACTACCTGGTCCTGCACCATCCCTATGATCAGTTGTGGATCAAACTATTGTGATCCGTAGGGTTTTCATAGTTTGATTTTTGGAAGGAGATCTCCAAGCCTTTCTTCTTAGTCTTTCTCAGTCTGGAAGTTCCTCTGAGGCCTGTTTCACATCATAGCAGAACGAGTGGCTGCACATGAGGTGCGTTGACTGGGACTCAGACTCAGATTTTCCTGCACGGAAGGTGAGAATTCTACCACTGATCCACCTACTTAATAAATCCTGCTACTTATTGAGTGTTTACACGGACCAGACTATTTGTTAAGTAATTAAAACAAAATGATTACATTAAATTCTTATGACAATCTTATGAGGAGGGTCTTATAATTCCCATGTGAGAGAGAAGGAAACAGAGGCTCAGTGGAGGTTAATAAACTTGCCAAAAGCCACATAAGGAGTCAAAAAAGCAAAGCCAGTGCCCCAGTGTTCCTCTCTCTCACTCTGGAGCCACGTTTGAACCACTGCCTCTTTGTGGTAGTTGTTTTAATAATACATTAATCCCTAAATCAGGGATATTACTCATTTCCTTCTGGGATGGAATGCCTGAGCATTCCAGGTTGCAGGTCTCGGGTAGGGAAACTGCCTCTCTGTGCTGGATTAGTCCACGTAGACCCCGTGCAAGGAGGTCCCGGTGGCCAGAGTCTCTGATCTGCTATTTAGGAACCAGAGGGCTGTTTTGTTGAGCTGGCATTTATGTGGCACTGCTTTGCCTCTTGTAAATCAGAAACCAAAAATCAAACCCTTTGCCCATTTAGTGGGTTCCGACTCATGCAATTCAAGACAAAGATAAAGTCAAAGGGTTCACTTTTGCTCCACAGACAAAGCTCTGGATAACACCTATGGAAGGACTTTGTAAATGGTAAGAGGTCAACCACTGTGCAGCCTTATGGAGTCAGTCCCCTGGCTTCCACTCCAAATGGCTGCAGCAGTTGATTGCCTTGGGAGTAGAAGCCGGGCTTGCCTGTGTCCTCCAGCCCTGCAAGAAAAATCAAAGCCATTCATTGCCTCTGTCTCTCCCTCACACACACACACACCGTTTATGAGCATGAATCACAGATTTCCAAATAACAAGTATGAACTATTTTTTTAACATCCACCGCATAGCCCAGCGCCTTCCAACCCCCAGTTTCCAGCTGCCTATCAAGCCTGGGAGGGTAGGAGGGACAGGGGTGGTGGAGCTATTAAGTCAGTCCCCGGGAGGTTCAACAGTTGCAGCAATTTGTAGTGAAATTACCAGCTGAGCTTGGTTTAGAAACTGGCCTGAGTTCTCCCTGAAGGGTGTGGTGTCAGAGCTGAGCAATTTGCTGTGGGTGAAAGCCTTGCAGTGGGTGAAAGCCTTCCTGGGCTGAGGATGATGTCGGTGAAAACTGAAGGGCACGGAGAATGTGCCAGAATGACTTAGTGCTGCTGTGAGAGGCTGTGCTCTGGGTCACGCTCAGTCCCACTCCTTTTTCAGCTCCAAGGAAACATTGCTGTTGAATAAAATTAAACTATGAGGTGCACAGGCTAGATGGTAAAGCACCAGGAGCTTCTTGTTTGGAGTAAGGGCTGGTCCCACAAGTCCCATTTCCCCAAGGGGCTTAGCCGCTGAGGATTCCCTTCTAAGAACCCTTTTCTTTCTATCCAGAGGCTCATGTAGCTGACTAGGATTGTGCTCTGAAGGAAAGATGTGTTGTCCTTCCTGAGGGAGCGAGGAGTGAAGTCTGAGGCTCAATAATGCTCTGGATCCCCTCCAAGCTTTAAGTTGCTCACCAAATCTGGACTAATGATGACATTTTATATTTGTCCCGTTACCCATCTGTCAGTTTGTTGCACTGTAGTAGCTTGTGTGCCCTAAGGCTGAAAGCTATGCCGCTAGTATTTCAAATACCCGTAGGGTCACCCAAGGGAAATAAGTTTCAGTGGCTCTTCCAGGCTAAGACAGACTAGAAAGGAAGGTCTGGTGGTCTACTTCTAAAAATCAACCAATGAAAACTTCGTGGATCACAGCAAAATATTGTCTGTGACTTACTTGGTTTGGACACGTGGTCAGAAGGGATCGGTAATTGGAGGAACACATCATGTTTTGGGGAATTAGAGAACCAATGAGGATGATGAAGACCTTTGGTGAGGTGGATTAGCACAAGAGCCTCAATGATGGACTTGAACATGCCAGCAATTGTGAGGATGAGGCAAGAAGAGGCAATGTTTTGTTCTGTTGTACGTGAAGTCACCATGAGGTGGAGTCAACCTGATGGCAGCTACCTATGTCTCTAATATTTGTCATTGTGTACTGACAGTTGAGAAGCACTATCTTAGGTATTAAGATGTAAATTCAATCTTAGGTTTGTGTGTTGCTGTGATGCTAAAATCTATACAACCAGTATGTCAAATATCAGCAAGGTTGCTCATGGCAGACAGGTTTCAGGGGAGCGTCCAGACTAAGACAGACTAGGAAGAAGGACCTTTCGATCTGCTTCTGAAAAAAAATTGCCAGTGAAAACGTTATGAATAGCAGTGGAACATTGTCTGATATACTGCCAGAAGATGAGCCCCTCAGGTTGGAACGCACTCAAAATATGACTAGAAAAAGTTGCCTCCTCAAAGTAGAGTCGACCTTAATGACATGGATGGGGTCAAGCTTTTGGAATCTCCGTTTGCTGACCTGGCACTCTCAAAATGAGAAGAAATAGCTGCAAATATCCATTAATGATGAGAACAGGGAAATTGGAAGTAGTCAAAAATGAAATGGAATGCTTGACAACAGATATCCCAGGCATTAGTGAGCTGAAATGGACTGATATTGGCCATTTTGAATCAAGCAATCATATGGTCTACTATGTTGGGAATGACAAATTGAAGAGGAAAGGTTTCGCATTCACCGTCAAAAAGAACGTTTTAAGATCTGTCCTAAAGTACAATGCTATCAGTGATAGGATAGTATCCTAGGCCTACAAGGAAGACAAGTTAATGTGACTATCATTCAAATTTACACACCAACCACTAAGGCCAAAGATGAAAAAATTGAAGATTTTTTTACCAACTTCTGCAGTCTCAAATTGATCAAACATGCTATCAAGATGCATTGGTAATTACTAGTGATTAGAATGCAAAATTTGGAAACAAAGAAGAAGGATCAGTAGTTGGAAATATGGCCTTGGTGATTGAAACAACACGGGAGATGGCCTGATAGAATTTTGCAAGACCAATGACTTCTTCCTTGCAGGTACCTTTTTTCGGCAACATAAATGGTGGCCGTACATGGGGGCCTTGTCTGATAGAATTACACAGGAGTGAATGGACTACATCTGTGGAAAGAGGCAATGGAGAAGCTTATGATCATTGGTCAGAACAAGGCTAGGGGCCGACTCCGGAATAGACCATCAATTGCTAATAAAGAAGTTCAAGTTGTAGCTGAAGACAATTAAAACAAGTCCACGAGAGCCAAAGTATGACCTTGAGTATATCCCACCTGAATTTAGAGACCATCCAAAGAATAAATTTGATGCATTGAACAGTAATGACGGAAAACCAGATGAGTTGTGGTATGACATCAAGGACATCATACATAAAGAAAGCAAAAAGTCATTAAAAAGACAGGAAGGAAAGAAAGAAAAGACTAAAATAGATGTCAGAAGAGACTCTGAAACTTGCTCTTGAATGTAGAGTAACTAAAGCAAATGTAAGAAATGATGAAGTAAAGAACTAAATAGACAATTTCAAAGGGAGGATCCAGAAGACAAAAGTATTATAATGAAATGTGGAAAGGCCTGGAGTTAAAAAACCAAAGGAGAAGAACATGCTTGGCATTTCTCAAGCTGAAAGAAGGGAAGAAAAAATTCAAGACCGAGTTGTTATATTGAAGGGTTCTATAGGCAAATATTAAACAATGCTGAAAGCATCAAAAGAAGATGGAAGGAGTATACAGAGTCACTGTACCAAAAAGAATTAATGTTCAACCAATTCAGGACGTAGCATATGATTAAGAACCAATGGTATTGAATGAAGAAGTCCAAGCTGCACAAAAGGCATCCATGAAAAACAAGGCTCCAGGAATTGGCAGAATACTACTTGAGATGTTTTAACAAATAGTTACAGCGCTGGAAGTGCTCACTCATCTATGCCAATAAATTTGGAAGACAGCTATGTGGCCAACTGACTGGAAGAGATCCATATTTTTCCCCATTCCAAAGAAAGATGATCCAACAGAATGCAAAAATGATCAAACGATATCATTAATACCACCAAACCAAAAACCAAACCCAGTGCCATCGAGTCAATTCCGACTCATAGCGACCCTATAGGACAGAGTAGAACTGCCCCATAGAATTTCCAAGGAGGGCCTGGCAGATTCGAACTGCCAACCTTTTGGCTAGCAGCCATAGCACTTAACCACTACGCCACCAGGGTTAATACCACACACAAGTAAAATTTGGCTAAGGTCATTCAGAAACGGTTGCAGCAGCGCATTGATGGGGAATTGCCAGAAATTCAAGCCAGATTCAGAAGAGGACATGGAATGAGTGGTATCATTGCTGATATCAGATGGATCTTGACTGAAAGCAGAGAATTACAGAATGTTTACCTGTGTTTTATTGACTATGTAAAGGCATTTGACTGTATGGGTCATAACAAATTATGGATAACATTGCAAAGAATGGGAATCCCAGAACATTTAATTGTGCCCATGAACAACATGAACATAGACCAAGAGGCAATTAATTGTACAGAACGAGGGGATACTGCATGGTTTAAAAATCAGGAAAGGTGTGCGTCAGGGTCTTAGCCTTTCACCAAACCTATTCAATTTTCATGCTGAACAAATTACCTGAGAAGCTGGACTACATGAAGAAGAACAGGACATCAGGATTGGAGGAAGATTCACTAACAACCTGTGATATGCAGATGACACAACCTTACTTGCTGGAAGTGAAGAGGACTTGAAGCACTTGCTTATGAAAAAAATACTACAGCATTCAGTGTGGATTACACCTCAACATAAAGAAAACGAAAATCTCACAACTGGACCAATAAGCAGCATGATGATAAACAGAGAAAAGACTGAAATTGTCAAGGATTTCCTTTTACTTGGATCAACACCATGGTAATAACAGTCAAGAACTCAAATGACATATTGCGTTGGGCAAACTAGCTCCAAGAGATCTCTTTAAAGTGTTAAAAAGCTAAAATATCACCTTGAAGACTAAGGTGGACCTGACCAAAGCCATGGTATTTTCAGTCACCTCATATGCTTACAAAAATTGGACAATGAATAAGGAAGACCGAAGGAGAACTGACGCCTTTGAATTATGGTTTTGGCCACGAATATGGAATATAGCATGGACTTTCAGATGAAGAAACAAATCTGCCTTGTTAAAAGTACAATCAGAATGTTCCTTAGAATGGGGGATGGCTAGACTTTGTCTCCTGCACTTTGGGTGTGTTGTCAGGAAGGACCAACCCATGGAGAGGGGCATCATGCTTGCTAAAGTAGAGGGTCAGTGAAAGAGAGGAAGATCCTCAATGAGATGGGGATCCATTGACACAGTGGCTGCAACAATGGGCTTAAATATAGCAATGATTGTGAGGATGGAGCAGGCCCAGGCAATGTTTCTTTCTGTTGTACATAAGGTTGCTGTGAGTCAGAACTGACTTGAGGGCACCTAATAACAACATCTGAGGTATTATCCCATAATCACTGCTAACCTGAGTGTGGAATTTATAAGCCTCACTTGACCAAAAAAAATAAAATAAAATAAAATCCAAGACTTTAGCCTGGCACAGAAAAGTGTGGCATAAAAACCAATGTTTAGGGCTTTGTCTGATATTTTTATCAATATTCCCTAGAAAATATTTCAGGTCAGAACTTTTAAGCATTTATGCTCGGAAAAAAATACATATTATATCTTTTCTGGTGGGTCAGAGTCCTTGTCTGTAATGACTCAGTGATGACGCAGCTAGTCATGTTTCCTTTCCCCCCAGGCTGCCAGGAAGAACAGAGCCACAATTAGTGGGCCCAGAGGGCCAAGACTGCACCTCTATTAGCCCTCAAGCTTGGCGTATTTATTTTCACCATTCGTTGGGTCAGCTTTTTTGTTCCTCCTGTCTCACCTATTTATATACCAGTTGCGGATGAGCCAGCTCCAACTCATGGCGATCCTATGTGTGTCAGAGGGTTTTCAATGGTTGACTTTTTGGAAGCAGATCACCAGGCATTTCTTCTGAGGCACTTCCGGGTGGACTTGAACCGCAACCTTTAAGTTATCGGCCAAGTGCACTAGCTAGCTGTTTCTACCATCCAGGGACTCTTATTTATATACAGAGACCTCACATTCTTTAGGGACAGAGGTCAGACATGAATAAATACATGCATATATAAAGAAAAACAAAAAATATAAGTGGCAGAGCCAGGGTTCGAAGGCAGACCTCTCGATTCTAAAACAGCACATTTTCCACATCACTTCTCCCCTCTGCGCGCTCTAGTGAGGTGCTGACAGAGGATCCCCAGGACTAGGCCCGTTTTGGTTCCTGGGGGACGGTAAGGCAAGGGGACTTGGGTCACCACGGCCCCATTCCTGTGCCCTTGCTTCCTGGGCAGGGTGAGAGCAGGCTTTATCAGAAAAGAATGGTCTGGAAGTAGCTGGACACACGCCATTGATTTTCTCTCTCAGGAGCAAACCAGCAATCTTTCCTTGAAGGAGAAATTTAATTACAAGAAACTTACGAATATATTTCGAAAGACAGGTAGGGCAGTTATTCTCCAATCAGGTAGAAGCTGATTTAATCACCTTCCTGGCAGCGCGCCTCCTGGGAGGCCAGCGATTGCGCAAACGAAGACTTCAGCTGTGGAATTAGAAGAGGAGTTTTGGATTTTGACATCTTTCCCAGTTGTATTGGCTACCGCGTGAAACGCTGAATTCAAGCCTTACATAGCTATTTTCAGATCTCTGAGTCTTACTTTCATAAATGCAATGTTGCTTCAAGTCTGCTGGAGCTAAGGAGCATCAGCAGAGCCAATTATTTGGTCTGTGGCTACCCTGGGCCAGAACAACAGACATGCTCATCAACCTTCTGCTGGAAAATTCCATACCCCTCCTGGGCACTTTCCATGAAAGAGATTGTGTGTATGTATGTGCAGGAGTGTGTGTGCACGTGTGGACAAGATCCTTTTATGAGTGAGTGTGTGTATGTGTGATGGTGTGGTGAGGACAGTGCTTGAGTGTGGGAGGGTGTATGCACATGTGTGCATGCATGATGTGTGTGTGTGCATGAGTGTGAATGTGTATATGGCACCACGTGAAGTTGTACACACAGGGTCTTGTGCATGTGTTCTGTCATACAGAGAATTTAGAAGCACACCTGGCCCACAGTAGGTGAGCATCCCTGGCAGAGTGAGTTGATGTGTGCATGCCTGAGTGAGCATGTGTATGTGCAGTCATGTATGAGTGTGCATGAGTGCATATGTATATATGACTGCCTAAGTCTGTGTGAATGTGAATTGTGCAAAAGAGGGTGAGTGTGAATATGTGTGTGTGTATGTGTATGAGTGAGTGTGTAC
Source organism: Elephas maximus indicus (assembly GCF_024166365.1). Lineage (NCBI taxonomy): Eukaryota > Metazoa > Chordata > Mammalia > Proboscidea > Elephantidae > Elephas > Elephas maximus. Next base: position 84,416,482 of record NC_064831.1, on the reverse strand, counting down.
ACCTGAGTGAGTGGATGCTTGGATAATTAAACTTTGGAATGAGTGCATATGTATGTATATGTGTGTGTATGTGTTTATTTGCTGGGGTCTCTCTAGTTGCATTACTGGGAGAAATGAGGGGAATCAGAATGAAGCTGGAATGGTCAACTTACCTAACCTTACCCTGAACTAACTGAAAGGAGAACATGGAGCTAAAACTCTCGACCTCAAGAAAAATGCCTCTCCCTCTCCCTTGCAGGCCTGACTACCCTTAAATGTATGAAGAAAAGCCTGGGGACCTAATCTTTTCAATTTCATAGACAAATACAATTCTCTAGCAAATAACATAATTGAATAATCTTCCTATTGAGCTTCCCACACGGGGCTCCACAGGTAGACAGGCCTGTGGAACAGCATCATAGCAACACACAAGCCACCACAATACAACAAACCGACAGACAGGTGGTAGATTTGTATGAATACTATATTGATTCACTTTTTCATTCAAGGAATACATACCCAGTAAATTCCATGTCCTAGTCAACATTTTAGGACAAAGAACATTTAATGAGCACCAACTATTTGCCAGGTACACTTCTAAATTTTCTACATGAAATTACTAAGTATCCAGAGTTTCTGTATGTACAACTTCAAGAGGCATCGTATACATGGATCAAAGGAGAATGAAGAACACCAAGGACACAAGGTAATTACTAGCTCAAGAGACAGAAAGGGCGACATGAACCAGAGACTACATCATCCTGAGACCAGAAGAACTAGATGGTGCCCAGCTACAACCCGTGACTGCCCTGACAGGGAACACAACAGAGAACCCCTGAGGGAGCAGGAGAGCAGTGCAGTGCAGACCCCAAATTCTCATAAGACCAGACTTAATGGTCTGACTGAGACTAGAAGGACCCCGTGGTCATGGTCCCCAGACCTTCTTTTGGCCCAGGACAGGAACCATTCCCAAAGCTAACTCTTCAGACAGGGATTGGGCTAGACAATGAGTTTGAGGGGGATGCTGGTGAGGAGTGAGCTTCTTGGATCAGGTGGACACTTGAGACTATGTTGGCATCTCCTCCCTGGAGGGGAGATGAGAGGGTGGAGGGGGTTAGAAGCTGGCGAAATAGACACGAAAAGAGAGAGTGGAGGGAAGAAGCGGGCTGTCTCATTAGGGGGAGACCAATTGAGAGTATGTAGCAAGGTGTATATAAGTTTTTCTGTGAGAGACTGACTTGATTTGTAAACTCCCACTTAAACCACAATAAAAATTAAAAAAAAAAGAGGCATCATATACATAGACGAGTACACGTGATGCCTTTTGGCCTGTAATCCATGTAATTACTCATCTAATCTTCACAACAACGTTAACATGGAAGTGATGATATTAAACCCATTTTACAGTTGAAGGAATGAAGGAACAGAGATATAAAAAAATATGGCCATTACAGAGTCAGTTTTAGTGTGGCGATTGAGACCTGGTGGCCTGGATCCAGAACCATCATGCCTGACTTTTACTCCACCATCCCTGCATATATTCATTATGTCATTAAATACCAGTACTATGAGGCATTGCATTACCATTATATAGGTAAAAAAAAAATGCAAGGCTTAGAAAATTTAAGTGATTTGCCAGCTATTAGGAAGTAAGTTTTAAGTCAGGATTTGAACCCAGGTTGTATCAGATTCTATAGCCAAGACAGAATTATTCCAATTATTGTTCACTCTATTTTTACACAATTAAAAATTATCAGAGTGCACTTATGAAAATGCCTTGCTAGGGGGTGGGACGGGTGTGGTTGGCAAAAAAAAAAAAAAGTATGACAAGCATTATTTGTGTAAAAATACAGTGTTCTGGCAAGAGCACTGAGTTTGGACCCCAGTGGACAGAGTTGTGGCTATGACTTTGTTACTGTTCAGCACTGATATTGGATTCCACAGAAGCCACTTCTCCTCTCTGGAACTTAATTTATTAGCGAAAAAAAAAAAAAAGATTTGACTAAACAAGTTGTTCTCTATTTTGGGTGCACACTAGAATAAACTGGAGTTTTAAAAAATGCTCATAGCTGGGACTTACAGCCAAACATTGAGTTAATTGATCTGTGACTGGGCTCAGGTATTAATGTTGTTTTAGTTCCCCGCTAGATCTTAAGGTGAAGCCGAGGCTGAGACTACAGGGTGTCCCATAATTATCACCTGGGGAGGTTTGCTTCTATTGTTTCTCTTGCCTTAATGTCTTTTCTTTTCAGTCCAGTCAAATGTGTAACCTGGTACTTGAACAGCATTGTTCTTGGGGACTATGTCAGTTAGAATAGTTTAGGTTGTGCTGTAATAACAAATGACGCTAAGTTGCAGTGTCTACCCCAGGCTCCCCACATATCTGTAGTGGCTTCTGTGTTGCCATGATGCTGGAAGCTATGTCACCGGTATTTCAAATATCGGCAGAACAGAAGATTTTTAAAGGGCAGTTCCAGAAAAACAAAGTAAAGTATTATAATGAAGTGTGCAAAGAAATAGAGTTAGAAAACCAAAAAGGAAGAACATGCTCAATATTTTTCAAGCTGAAAGAACCGAAGAGAAAATTCAAGGCTTGAGTTGCAATATTGAAGGACTCTATGGAGAAAATATTAAACGACACAGGAAGCATCAAAAGAAGGTGGAAGGAATACACAGAGTCACAGTATGAAAATAATTGGTTGACATTCAACTATTTCAGGAGGTAGCACGTGATCAAGAACCAGTGGTACTGAAGGACGAAGTCCAAGCAGCACTGAAGGCATTGGCGAAAAACAAGGCTCCAGGAACTGGTGGAATACCAACTGGGATGTTTCAACAAATGGATACAACCCTGGAAGCACTCATTCCTCTATGCCAAGAAATTTGGGAGACACCTACACATTCCAAAGAAAGGAGATCCAACAGAATGTGGAAATTATCAAACAATATCATTAATATTACACGCAAGTATAATTTTGCTGAAGATCATTCAAAAGTAATTGCAGGAACTGCAAGAAATTCAAGCCAAATTCAGAAAAGAACATGGAAGGATTGATATCATTGTTGATGTCAGAGTGATCTTGAGCAAAAGCAGAAAATACTAGAAAGATGTTTACTTCTGTTTTATTGACCATGCAAAGGTATCCAACTGTGTGGCTCATAACAAATTATGGATAATATGTGAAGAATGAAAATTCCAGAACACTTAATTTTGATCTTGCACAACCTGTACATAGACCAAGAGGCAGTCATTTGAACAGAACAAGGGGACGTTGTGTGGTTTAAAATCAGGAAAGGTGTAAGTCAGGGTTATGTCCTTCCACCATACTTATTCAGTCTGTATGTGAGCAAATAATCAGAGAATCTGGACTGTTTGAAGAAAAACGTGGCACCAGAGTTGGAGGAAGACTCACTAACGACCTGCGATACTCGAATGAAACAACCTTGCTTGCTGAAAGTGAAGAGGACTTATGCTTACTGATGAAGATCAAAGACTAACAGTCTTCAGTATGGATTACACCTGAACATAAAGAAAAAAAAAAAAATCCTTGCAACTGGACCAATAAGCAACATCATGGTGAATGGAGAAAAGATTGAGGTTGTCAAGGATTTCATTTTACCTGGATCCACAATGTCCTTGGATGCAGCAGTCAAAAAATCAAATGATACCTTGCATTGAGCAAATCTGCTGCAAAAGACCTCTTTAAATTGCCAACACCATAATTCAAAGGCATCAATTCTTCTTCAGTCTTCCTTATTCGTTGTCCAGCTTTCACATGCGTATGAGGTGATTAGAAATGCCATGTTTTGGGTCAGGTGCACCTTAGTCCTCAAAGTAACATCTTTGCTGTTTAACACTTTCAAGAGGTCTTTTGCAGCCGATTTTCTCAATGCAATGCATCATTTGATTTCTTGACGGCTGCTTCTATGGGTGTTGTTGGTAGATCTGAGTAAAATGAAATCCTTGACAACTTTAATATTGTCTCCTTTTAGCATGATTTTGCCATATGCTAGAGGCACTAAAATAAAGACATGCCCAGAACGCAGGCCATAACTCAGTGCTTAGTGTAGAAATCCAGGCATCAGTATTTTTTAAAAATTCCACTGGCAATTCTAAGGTATAAAAGCATAGCAACAATTTCGAAGCTCTGAGGATGATAACCACGAGTGATGGCTACAGAAGTAGAAGTAACTTTCCAAGGTCACTTTTCGTCGTTTGTTGCTGTGGAATCGGCTCTGACTCATCATGACTCGTGTATAAAAGAGTGAAATGTTGCCCAGTCCTGTACCACGTCAATAACTGTTGGTATGTTTGGGTCCATTGTTTTGGCTACTGTGTCAATCCATCTCATTGACTTTTGCTCACTTTCACTGACCCTCTACTTTACCAAACATGATGTCTTTTTCTAGCAATTGGCCTTTCCTGATGATAAGTCTAAAGTAAGTGAGACAAAATCTGTCCACCCTTGTTTCTAAGGAGCATTCTGGTTCTATTTCTAAGAATGATTTGTTTTTTCTTCTGGTGCCAAGAAAAAAAAAAAAAAACAACCCATTGCCGTTGAGTGGATTCCGACTCATTGAGGCCCTCTCTGGTAGTCTGTAACATATTTAATATTCTTTACAAACACCACAATTTGAATGTATTGTCATGGATTGAATTGTGTCCCCCCAAAATATATGTCAACTTCGTTAGGCCATAATTTCCAGTACTGTGTGGCTGTCCTCCATTTTGTGATTATAATTTTATGTTAAAGAGGATTAGGGTGGGATCTTAACACACTTACTAAGGTCACATCCCTGATTCAAAGTAAAGGGAGTTTCCCAGGAGTGTGGCCCACACCACATTTTATCTTACAAGAGATAAAAGGAAAGGGAAGCAAGCAGAGAGTGCAGACCTTACACCACCAAGAAAGAAACAATGGGGGCAGAGCACGTCTTTTCGACCCAGGGTTCCTGTGCAAAGAAGCTCCTAGACCCAGGGAAAGATTGATGACGAGGACCTTCCCCCAGAGCCAACAGAGAAAGTCTTCCACTGGAGCTGACGCCCTGAATTTGGACTTGTAGCCTACTAGACTGTGACATAATAAATATCTCTTTGTTAAAGCCACCAACTTGTGGTGTTTCTGGCAGCACTAGATAACTAAGACATGCGTCAATTCTTCTGTCTCCCTTTGTCATTGTCAAGCTTTTGCATGCATATGAGGTGATTGAAGAGACCATGGCTTGGATCAGACACGCTTAGTGAGTGGTAAAAGCACTAACTAGAACACGAGTCATCCTGTTCTCAGATCTTGATATTGTAATCTCTACCTTTAACAATTATCCAATGAAAACCCTATGAATCACAGCAGAACTGGACAACATTTTACTCCACTGTGCATGGGGTCACCATGAGTCAGTGGCCAGCTAGGCAGCAGCTAACAACAACAACCTTCAATAAAAACAGGTCCAAGTATACAGTTGAATACTATGGATTGCTGAAGTACCCCTGCCCTTGTGTTTTGATTTAGTGGAACTAGGCTAAAACCCAGGAATCTACATTTTGAAAAAGCCCTCCAGGTGATTCTGATACAGGTTATCTGAAGATCAAGTTTGAGAAAACTTCTCTATTTTTTTCAAATTTCAAAGGCAAAAATGACCTTTCTTCTAAATACTTGGCCAGTTTCTTGGCTCAGTATAGCCAAATTAGCCGTCTCCCTTGCTATATGGTAGAATCCCATTTTTTTGCTTTTCCTTTTCAAATTATCTTATCCTTATTCATAAGCATTTTTGTTGGACAGGTATTGTCCACATTCTCTGGATTTTGAGTGGAAGCCCTTCAGCCCTGGGCTTCAGCTCTGCCTTCCAGGCCCACTAGAATGGCAACTCTGCTCCCTTGGCTTTAAGCAGTCCCACTCTCCTAGCCTATTTGAGTGGCGACTCCACCGTTTGAGACTCCAGAGGTTGTGGACCTACTGAGGCAGCTGTACTTCCTGTGCTCTTTGTCTCTTCAGCTTCTGCTTCCTGGTTCCTTGGCCTCTCAGCTCCTTGGGCTTCTCTGCCCACATCTGCCCTGCTTGGGCAAGCGTTCCAAAACTCTTCAGCTCTTCCGATAAGTTCCTGGAGGCACCTCACTCTGCCAGTAAACTTTGGCCAGAAGGCACTCAACTCTTTTGCTCTGTGTGTCGGCAAGCCTAGCTCCATAGATAAGAGCCCAGGGGCACCCCACTCCACCAGAAAGCCTCCTGTGCAAAGGCACTCAGCTCTCTCACTCCGTGGCTTGGCTCTAGTGCTGTCTCATGCTGGTTTACTGGTTCTGCTGCTCCCGTTTTTTCTGCTGCTGCCTTTTCTCTGCTGCTGCTTCTCGCCACCTGTGCTGTCTCTAGTGTAACAGGTCTCCTCATTTCCTTGTGAGCCCTCTATATATTCACAGTTCAAAAACTGCTCGCACATTTTAGGTATCCTTGGAAACAGCACCTCACGCCCTGTACTAAATTCCGCCTTAGTTGTCTAGGGCTGCTATAACAGAAATACCACAAGCGAATGGCTTTAACAAGTAGAAGTTTATTCTTTCACAGTCTAGGAGGCTAGAAGTCTAAATTCAGGGTGCCAGCTCCAGGGGAAGGCTTTCTCTGTCAGCTCAGGGGGAAAGTCCTTGTCATCAATCTTCCCCAGTTGAGGAGCTACCAGTGTAGGGACCCCGACACAATTCAGCCTGTGACAGTAGTAGGTCCATTCTCCTTGATCCTCCTTGCCTATGTCCCTTCCCCAATCAGCCCATTTTGTCCAGCACATCTAGTGTAGCCAAGCAGAAAGGAAAGGCCATAGTACATGATAAGCATATGAAGGGGACCTCCAGTTCTACTTAATTTTAGGTAAATCTTTTCTCATTGTCGGTTTAAACCCTTAAAACTCTTTCCTGGGAGAAAGGGTTTCTGTTCACAACTGTCCTTTCTGTGACCTCCAAAACTCTATATGACTGCTCCATGTCCACCCTCCCAAACTCATCTTCTAACACGTACCTAACCTCCTACCATTTGTTAAGATCCACTTACACTAGCCTTCTTTCTGTATATATTGCAATACATCTAAAATGTTCTCAGTTAAATTATTAAAAAGCCAGACTCATGCAAAAAGTGATCACCATCCCTTAAATGAGAGATGGGGTAAGGCAGTGGAAGGTCTTGGGGTTTCAAGGCACAATAACATATTATGAATGCCAGGAACAGAGCCATGGAGTAAGCTTGCATAGGTAAGAATCCTAGCTTTGCCATGTAATAGCCATGTCGTCTTAGGCAAGTTTCTTAACCTTTTTGGGACCTGTATTAGTCTCCTAAGACTGCTGTAGCAAAGTAACACAAATTGTGTGGCTTTTTTTTTTTTTTTTAAGACAACAGGGATTTATTATCTCACAGTTTTGGATCTAGAAGTGCGAACTCAAGGTATCAGCAGAGCCACAATTCCACTGAAGGCTCTGGGTAGAATCTTTCCTTGCCTCTTCCAGCTTCTGGCTGTGGCCAGGAATCCTTGGCGTTTCTTGGCTTGTAGCTGCATCACTCCAATCTCTGGCTCTATCATCATACAACCTTCTCCTTTTATGTCTATGTCCACATTTCCCTCTTTTTATAAGGATACCAATTATATTGGATTACACCCTAATGACCTCATGTTAACTTTACTACATCTTCAAAGACTCTATTTCTAAATAACGTCATATTTACAGGAAGAGGGGGTGGGGCTAGGAGTTCTACATGTCTTTTTGGAGGACATAATTCAACCCATAGCAGGCCTCAAAGTCCATATGTATAAAATGGATGATGTTAAGACTGTTGTAAAAATTAAATGACCATATATACAAATGACAGCTATTATGCCTATTCGTGAAATCAGTCAGTCTTGGGCTTGAATTCCCCTCTGCCATGTGCTTGAAGCTAACCTCAGGAAGTCTCAGATTCCTCGGCTAGAAAATAAATGCAAAAATATTCTGTCTCACGGCAGGAAAGGAGTATGGAGGGCGAACAAATGCTAATGTTTAAAATATTCCCAGAACATTTCTTTGTGCATAGGAAATGCTTCATAAAAAGTTAATAGTTGTCCACAGCTCCACTCCCAAAGGCCTGTCTAAGGAACCTGCATTTCTGACAAGCCCATACTGCCTCCTAAGATCCCTGATGCCCTAACGTACTTACAGTGACTGTTTTAGAGAATGGGATCCAGTACAAGGGAGAGCCTACCGAGTTTCCACCTAAATGGCTGACTAGGGAGTTCCCAGACAAACTTCACTTTTCTTGTGTAGCATTATCACCATCCACCACCCTCTGTCTGTTTGTCATACTGTGGTGGCTTGCATCTCGCTATGATGCTGGAAGTTATGTCACTGGTATTTCACATACCAGCAGAGTCACTCAGTGGACAGGTTTCAGCAGAAGTTACAGAAAGAAGAAAGTGATCTACTTCTAAAAAGTAGCCAACAAGAACCTTATGGATCACAACAGAGTATTCTCTGATAGAGTACTGAAAGATGAGCTCCCTAGATTGGAAGGAACTCAAAAAACACAGTGGCTGCAACAATGGACTCAATCAAATACTGTGAAGATGGCATAGGACCAGGGAACATTTTGTTCTGTTGTACATGGGGTCCCCATGAGTTGGAGCCACCTGGAAGACAACTAACGACAATTATCACCACGGCACATGAACTGGGGTCACATATAGCAAAGTTTTCTTTTCGATTCAGTGTGTGTCTCCCACTCTCATACTCCTACCAAACTGCAAATACATGGTGATGAGTTGCCCCACTGTCCCCACCACATGTCATTCTTTCTAGCTGAGTCTAATAGCTATGGTCTCAGAGCCCTTCCTAATAGCACTCCCTGCCACACTGCAGACTGATGAATGTTTTCACACAGGCTAGAACCTATTTGCCCTCTCTGTAAGAAGAGATCCCTGAGCTGAACTTAAACTGTGATCCATCGCATACCTTGCCCATGACCTCCTATCTCAGAGAAGTGCCTCTTGGGCCATTTCATTTGCTTCACACTTGTCCTATCTCTGGAAACCCTGGTGGCGTAGTGGTTAAGTGCTATGGCTGCTGACCAAAGGGTTGGCAGTTTGAATCCGCAAGGCACTCCTTGGAAACTCTATGGGGGCAGTTCTGCTCTGTCCTATAGGGTCGCTGTGAGTCGGAATCAACTCGACAGTACTGGGTTTGGTTTTTTTAGTTTTGTCCTGTCTGTGGTTATTTTATCACGGTTACTGTTAATTTCATGTCAGCCCACATGGCTCAGCAGATAGCAATGGATCAGAGGTATGTTCTCCCCCACTCTTTTTTTTTCTTTAAACCTTTTATCAAAAACAGCAAGAAAAACAAGAAGCCCTGGGGCCTTGATTCCCATTTATTTTATTTCCTGAAAGTAATTTAAGGAGTCCACTAAAAGTGCCAAAAGTGAATAAATTGGATATAGTGTCTCTATCCTTCAGGCGTGAGACAAACGCTCTAGAAAACCATTTCAAATATTTGGAATTGACCATGTTGTTTTAAGCAGCCCTCAAGTAGAAGGTGAGGGCTCTTGGCTTTGTCTACTGGGTACAAAACCTTCCACTGAGGTACGATGGGAAGAAAATCCCTCTTTTCTGTCCCCACTACCCACCCACTACCCAAGGCAGAACATCCCCTCAGCGATGGCATCGGCTTCCTGTTCGTGCCATTTGTGTTCCTTTCTCTACAACCCACTCTTCCAACTGATCTGGGATGGATTAGGAAAAGCCAGTTCCTGACCACAGATGAACCTCTGTGTTAAGTCAGAAAATGTCTCCCTCTCTCCTTGACAAGGTGGAGTGGTGGTTCAGTGGTAGAATTCTCATCTTCCCTGCCAGAGACTTGGGTTCGATTCCCGGCCAATGCACTTCATGTGCCTGTTTGTCAGTGGAGGCTTGTGTTTTACTGTGATGCTGAACAGGTTTCAGAGGAGATTTCAGACTAAGTCAGATTAGGAAGAAAGGCCTGGTGATCCGCTTCTGAAAATCAGCGAATGAAAAGCCTGTGGATCACAACGGTTTGATCTCGCTGTGCAGGGGGTTTCCATGAGGTGGCGGCGGGGGCAGCTCGATGGCAGCTAACAACAACAACAGCTCCTGAGAAGAGAGTCTGGGTGTTTTGTAAGATTAATATCCCAGACACGTTCCAATGTGTCACTCCCATGCTGCTGCCTCCTGTCGCTCTTGAAGTTTCAGCTGGACCCAAGACTCCGTTTCACTTTCTGTTCTGGGCCATTGTCCCGCACTCGTTACTCACCAGCTGTGTCCCAGCTGCTACATTCCACAGCAGAGGTGGCGTCATGCACCTGGCCTGTGAAACGAGTCCCCTCCTGCCTCCTACCATGGTGCATTAAGCCTTCTGTCTCTGTTTTGCAAAAAGCTTTATAAATGTCAAGCATTAACTGTTCAAATGAGGGATGGGAAAACCAAAGGTTTAGGAAGAATGAAGAATTGAGTAAAACCCTTTAAAAAAAAAAAAATTCCCCCCCACCCTTTTTTTTTTCTGCTCTTTCCTTTTCCAGCTGTTGCTTTGATTTGGATGTCTGGACTGCCAACTGAAGCACTGAATAACCATCCCTATAAATATGTAAGCTGACACAAATCCGGAAACACTAAACGTTTCAAAAGAAAAACAGGATTATTATTATTGTTCACGTTAGCAATGATTTTGGCGTATAAGATAGAAATGTAGGCAACTGTGGCTTATTATTGCTAAAAAGTTTTTAGGCTAGTAAAATTAAAGACAATATTCACAATACAGCTGGTGTCAACGTGATGAGGAAGAGTTCCGTGCTCTCAGAGGTTAACAATGTTTGTCAGTGCCTGGACATCCTATCTTGATAGACATTGGGGCTGTTTTCGTAATAACTTTTTAATGCTCTCTATTCCTTTAGTCTTATCCCTGCCAATAAATCACCTCATTTGCTGGCCAATGAGATGCAAGTCATGTCAAATTATTTTCCCGTTCTTGTTAGATGCTGTCCAGTTGACTCTGACTCATGGCAACCTTCTATACAACAGATCCTGCGTCACCTTCGTAGTCACCAGCATCCATCTTTTGCAGCCATTGTGCCAGTTCTGCCAATCCATCTCACGGAGGGTGTCCCTTGCCCTCACTGGCTCTCTGCTTCACCAAATGCGATGTCCTGTTCTACGGCGATTGGTCCTTCCTGATGACATGTCCGAGCAAGCCAGTTGGACAATGTTCTGTTGTAATCCACAGGGTTTTCACTGGCTAATTTTTGGAAGTAGATCACCAGGCCTTTTTTCCTAGTCTGTCTTAGCCTGGAAGTTCCTCTGAAATCCACCCACCATGAAAGACCCTGCTGGTATTTGAAATATCGGTGACAAAGCTTCCAGCATTGAAGCAACACATCAAGCCACCACAGTAGGACAAACTGACAGGCGAGTGGGGAGTGAGTGAGGGATTTTCTCATTACTTTTAAAAATCCTTAGAGGAGCTTGAGGAAAGGGCAAAGGCAACCCACTCAAGCGCAAGAGAAAAATTCCCTGAATTGACCCATTAGATAGCTAAAAATTCCTTCCCTGAAGATGGGTGAATTTATCTACCATTTTTTTGAAAGGTATGGTCAGATTCAAATGTAAGTCCCAAGAGGAGAAATCTTTCAAGAATGCATTTATAGAATAACTCATTCTTAAATAAAATGTTTTCACCTTGGGGAGAGATTTTGTCAGAGTAAATACCTCCAAGGGTCTATTTTTATTCATGAGTAGCGAGCATGTACAAACTTGGAAGAATTTATTTTTTTTCCTGGTGTTTGTTGGCCTTCCTGAAACTGTAAGTACTCACTACGTCAAAACCAATGCAGTACTGAGAAAGCATAAGGCTACAAGCTGATAGATGTTACGTCGGCACACGGTTATTCAATTATTATAACCAAGTGGTACTTTTTCTGTTAACTGATCTCAACTAAACTCTTTGGGGAACCAGGCTAGATTCCAAACTTGCCAGATTAATATTAGCTGGGCCAGGCTTCTCCCAAAGGGCCCATTGGCTGGTAAGCTAAGTATTACTTACCTCATACTAATTTTTTAACAAATTTTTCAAAAATGATTTCAATAAATTCCATACTCTGAAGTGGTTTCTAGGTATAATTTATGGTTGAACAAGGGTTTAGCTTAAACAGGCTTACCATAGTGTAGGTCCCTGGGTGGCACAAACAGTTTGCTCTGGACTTCTAGCCTCAAGATTGGCAGTGCGAAGCCAACCAGCAGTGCTGTGAAGAAAGGCCTGCTGATCTCTTTCTGTAAAGATTACAGCCAAGAGGACTCCCTGGGTCAGTTCTACTGTGTAACGCATGGGGTTGTCATGAGACAGAATGGACTCGATGACAATTTTTTTTGTCCCCATGTAGTATTAGTTTCCTATTGTTGCTGAAACAAATTACCAAAATTTTAGTGGCTTAAAATAGCACACATTTATTTATTTTTGATGGTGCTTTAGGTGAAAGTTTACAGCTCAACTTAATTTCTCATACAAAAATTTATACATATATTGTTATGTGACCCTGGTTTGCAATCCCTGTAGTGTGACAGCACACTTCCCCTTTTCACTCTGGGTTTCCCATACCCATTCAGCCAGCTCCTGTGCCTTTCTGCCTTTTCATCCCACCTCCAGACAGGAGCTGCCCATTTAGTCTCTTGTATCTCCTTGAGCTAAGAAGCACACTCTTCATAAATATCATTTTATACCTTATAGTCCAGTCTGTTCTTTCTCTGAAGTGTTGGTTTTGGGAATGGTTTTAGTTCCGGGTTAACAGAGAGTCCGGGGGCCATGTTTTCTGGGGTTCTTCTAGTCCCAAAATAGCACTCATTTATTATCTCACAGTTTTGGTGGTCAGAATTTGAAATGGGTCTCACTGGACTAAAATCAAGCCCCAGCAAGACAGTGTTCTTTCTACAGGCTCTAGGACAGAATCTGTTTCCTTGCCTTTTCTGGTTCCTAGAGGCTGCCTTCATCCCTTAGTTTATGGCCTCTTTCTCCATCTTCAGACTCAGTGCTGGCACGGCGAGTTCTGTTTATGCTGCTGTTTCTCTGTCTCTCTCTTCTGATTCTCTCTTCCACTTTTAAGAATCCCTGCATTGGGCTCACCTGGTTGTTGTTGCTGTTAGGTATCATTCAGTCAGTTCCAACTTATAGCAACCATATGAACAACAGAACAAAATACTGTCAGGTCCTGCACCATCCTCACAATCATTGCTATGCTTGGGCCCATTGTTGCAGCCACTGTGTAAATCCCTCTCTTTGAGGGTCTTCCTCTTTTTTGCTGACCCTCTACTTTACCAAGTGTGATGTCCTTCTCTGGAGACTGATCCCTCCTGATAACATGCCCAAACTATGTGAGATGTGGTCTCACCATCCTTGCTTCTAAGGAGCATTCTAATTGTACTTCTTCCAAGACAGATTTGTTAGTTCTTTTGGCAGTCTGTGGTATATTCGATATTCCTCTCCAACACCACAATCCAAAGAAGTCGATTCTTCTCCTGTCTTCCCTTTTCATTGTCCAGCTTTTGCATATATGATGTGATTGAAAACACCATGGCTTGGGTCAGGGACACTTTAGTGCTCAAGGTGACATCTTTGATTTTCAACATTTTAAGGAGGCCTTTTGCAGCTGACTTGCCCAATGCAATGCATCTTTTGATATCTTGACTACTGTTTCCATGGGTGGTGATTATGGATCCAAATAAAATGAAATCCTTGACAAGCTCAGTCTTTTCTCTGTTCATCATGATGTTGCTTATTTGTCCAGTTGTGAGGATTTCTGTTTTCTTTATGTTGAGGTATAATCCATACCGAAGTCTGTGGTCTTTGATATTTATCAGCAAGTGGTTCAAATCCTCTTCACTTTCAGCAAGCAAGGCTGTGCCATCTGCATAATGCAGGTCGTTAATGAGTCTTCCTCCAATCCTGATACACTGTTCTTCTTCATATAGCCCAGCTTCTCAATTTATTTGCTCAGCATACAGATTGAATAAGTATGGTAAAAGGATACAATGCTGATGCACAGCTTTCCCGACTTTAAAACATGCAGTTTCCCCTTGTTCTGTTCAAATGGCTGCCTCTTGATCCATGTACAGATTCCTTATGAGCACAAGTGTTCTGGAATTTCCGTTCTCTGCAATGTTATCCGTAATTTGTTATGATCCACACAGTTGAATGCCTTTGCATGGTCAATAAAACACAGGTAAATATCTTCCTGGTATTTTCTGCTTTCAGCCAGAATCCATGTGACACCAGCAATGATATCCCTGGTTCTGAGTCTTCTTCTAAATCTGGCTTGAATTTCTGGATTTTTCCTGTTGATGTGCTGCTGCAGCCTCTTTTGAGTGATCTTCAGCAAAATTTTGCTTGCATATGATATTAATGATATTGTTCTATAATTTTTGCATTCAGTTGGATCACCTTTCTTGCGAATAGGCATAAATATGGATCTCTCCTAGTTGGTTGGCCAGGTAGCTGTCTTCCAAATGTCTTAGCATAGACAAATGAGCACAGCCAGTGCTGCATCTGTTTGTTGAAACATCTCAATTAGTATTCCATCGAGTCCTGGAACCTTGTTTTTTGCCAATGCCTTCAATACAGCTTGGACTTCTTCCTTCAGTACCATCGGTTCCTGATCATATGATACCTTCTAAAACTGTTGAATGTAGAACAGTTCTTTTTGGCATGTGTATTCCTTTCATCTTCTTTTGATGCTTCCTGCATTGTTTAATATTTTCCCCCATAGAATTCGTAAGTATTGCAACTCCAGGCTTGAATTTTTTTCTTTACTTCTTTCAGCTTGAGAAATGCCCACCTGGATAATGCAGGATAATCTCCCTATTTTAAGGTCAACTGGCAAGCAACCTTAATTCCATCTGCAATCTTATATTCTCTTTGCCATGTAAAGTAGCATAATCATAGGTTCTAGGGATTAGAGTGAGGATATCTTTGAGGGATCCTAATTCTGTCCACAAGTCTTTTTCTTAATTTTATTTTTTATTGTGCATTAGATGAAAGTTTTTAGTTTCCTATTCAATAGTTTGCACAAAAAGTACCTCTTGATCTTGGTTTCATTTCCCGCGATGTGTCAGCACTCTCCCCATTTCTGCCCTCGGTTCCCCATTTCCTTTCATCCTGATTCTCTACCCCTTCTTGCCTTCTCATCTTTGCTTTTTGGGCAGATGTGGCCCTTTTGATCTCCTATAATTAATGGCTCTAAGGAGTACGTTCCTTTCTAGTGTTATTGTTTATCTTATGGACTTGTCTATTGTTTGACTGGAATGAGGTCCCCGGGAATGGCTTCGGCTCCAGGTCAGAAGGGTGTCTTAGGGTTATATTCTTGGAGGTTCCTCCAGTCTCTGTCAGACCAATGAGTCTGATTTTTTTGACTTGTTTTGCAACTTCTACCCTGCTTTATCTGGATCCTCTGTTGTGATCCTAGTCAGAGCGATCAATAGTGGTGGCCTGGCACCATCTAATTCTTCTGGTCTCGGGGTCCTGTAGGGTGTGGTTCTTGTGGTCCATTAGTCTTTAAGACTAATTGGCCCTTCGGGTCTTTGATTTTCTCAGTCCTCCTTTGCTCTAGGCAGTAAGAGACTGATAGTTGTATCTTAGATGACCACTTGCAAACTTTTAAGACCCCAGACACTTCTCACCAAAGTAGGATGCAGAACATTTGCCAGACATATTAATAGATATCGAGGTGTTAAGTCAACCAATTAGGGAAAAACAAAAGTCAATTCTTTAGTGAAATTCAGCAGAAACTGAGCATTAGGTATTGAATTGATTTAAATAAATAGAATAAAATTGTGTTTTGAGTGCTCTGTCAAGTCTGGGATCCGATTGTGGGAGCTATATTGGTTAACACTTATTATAGAATAAATAAGAAAGCCCCTGTTCACCCTCAGGGATCTTGCCACTGGGTGGGAGAGGAAAACACACCAGTAACGTACAAAACACAGAAAACACTGACTCGGTGGTCTGGAACAAGGACTGCTTTCTCCTGGCTGATGGCAGTTGGAAAGGGTTCTACCAAGTGGTGGCATAAAAGGGCTAAGTATTTATGGATGAATGAATGAGTGAGTGGATGTGAAGGCATTCATGTTCAGGGTTTCTTGAACAGAAACTAGTAGGCCAGGAAGGATCCAAGTTTGGTGAATTCTGAAACTTACATGTTCTTGGAACCCTTCTTAAGAAGAATAGAAAATTATGAATGCAAAATTAGGCAAAAAATATATATATTTATCTAGAATGAGAAAATGTTACAAAAAATTCAGAAACACTGTATGCATCACAAATTCTAGAATTATTATGCTAAATTTTATTAATCAGCTGCCTAACACTACTCTATAATACATTCCCCTCTATTCGTGGCTATGTATTCTTTCATCACCTCTTCATATGACAATGATTTTGCTATATTGTTTCCTGAAGATAAATGAAAAGTAATTCATTTTTTCTTTACATGGATGATCATTTTTAAAATGTGACTTTTTACACAGATACATTCTCTATACAACAGAATTAAAAAAAAGAAAAGAAATAAAAACAAACCCACTGCTGTCAAGACTATTCAACTCAGTAGAAGTCCGCTATAGGGTTTCCAAGACTGCAAATCTTTATGGAAGCAGACTGCCACATCTTTCTGCAGTGGAGTGGCTGGTGGGTTTGAACTGCTGACTTTTTGGTTAGCAGCAGAGTGCTTAACCACACCATAGTGCTATAAATAGAAGAATCTTGTTAAATTCTGTTTTGAATAATTTCCATCAGAAAGAAAGGTGTGGTGTGCATTTATGATTATATAGACTTCATTACTGTATATATTTCTGACTGGAAAGAACCTTCCAATTTTAATTGGACATTGGTGAGAAATAACTCTTCCTTACAATTTTGCACGTTTTTTGAAACAATTTTCCAAAGACCAGTGTCTGGGTTCATATATTTTATACCTTGTTTCTACTGCAGGGCCTACATGCTACCAGGCCCACAGTACGTATTCGCATTGTGACACAACCACTGGCCCTTTACCTTTATGTCGTAACACCATATGAGTTGTCTCAGTGGGTGGTAGGGGGAATCTGTTCCTACACAGCTATAGAAATAACATATCTATATACAATATTGGCTGCAAACTACACAAATATACGCCACTAATCAACAAGTTGGAGCCCTGGTGGCACAGTGGTTAAGAGCTCAGCTGCTAACCAAAAGGTCGGCAGTTTGAATCCACTGGCCATTCCCTGGAAACCCTATGGGGCAGTTCTACTCTGTCTCGTAGGATCGCTATGAGTTGGAATCAACTTGATGTCAATGGGTTTGGTTTGGTTTTGGTATTCTACAAGTTAGAGCTACAAGTATTTCCAACTCAAATTGTCTTTAGCCAGATCCCCCAAATGCCCATTACCATTCCAATGCTGCTCAACACAAGTAGAAATGTAATGGAGAGGACATCACAATGGAATGCCTAACAAGTCACCCCAAAATGTAATGGTTTGAAACAAAAAATATCATTTATTACCTCATCATTTGTGTGGGTCAGAAATTCAAAAAGGTACAGTAGAGATGGCTTATTACTGCTCCATGATGTCAGGGCCTCAGTTAGAAGACTTTTATGCTGGGCAGCTGGGATTATCTGAAGGCTTGACTGGGGCTGGGGGATCTACCTCAGTAGTGTCCCACTCATATGGATGGAAATTTGATGTTAGCAAGTTGTTTCCTCTGCACTTGGGTCTCTACACTGTTTGAGAGTCCTTACAACATCATGGCTGTTTTCCCCCAGAGTGAGCAATCCCAGAGAGCAAGGTAGAATTGACAATGCCTCTTATGACTTATTCTCAGAAGTCACACACATTCACTGCAGTAACAAAGGTCAACTCTTTTTCAATATAACCCATTGCCAAACCCATTGCTGTTGAGTCATTTCTGACTCATAGTGACCCTAATGGATAGAGTAGAACTCTGCTGTAGGGTTTCCAAGGAGAGGCTAGTGGATTCGAACTGCTGACCTTTTGGTTAGCAGCCAAGCTCTGAACCACTGCATCACCAGGGCTCCGTTTTCAATGTGGAAGGGCATAAATATCAGGAGGTGAGTACTGTTGAGCATCAGGTTGGAGGCTGACCACCAAGATACATGATAATCTTAAACAAACTAGAATTAAATGTTTTCATGTTGAAAATCTAATATATATGTACGTATAAAACCATGTGACCACATTGCTATGGCTTCCCCTCAGGACTTTGAGGGGAGCTAATGAAAGAAAACTGAAGCTTGATGATAATTAGCTTCTTCTCTGAAAGTTGGATTTTGTTCTATTGTTCAGATCAACTCCCACAAATATCCTCATCTCTTAAACAGAGTTTCTCACATACAGAAATCCCTATTTTCATTTGTACCATAAGCCTGAGATGCAGAGCAGCTCAGTTTTAATACAAATCACAAGGATTCCCTATTTTTTATACTATTGCAGTCAATTTATAAAGAATATTATGGTCAGATTTAAAGAGGAAAAGAAGTCAGAAGATGCCAGCCTAGAGCTTGAGGTTGGGTGAGTGGAAGTCTAAAAGGGCAGTTCCATCACATGGTCCATTTTATGCCTGTGAACCCCAGGTCTTGTTTGGAATATTATGGTACAGTTTGCTAATTTCCATCAAAAATCCATTCTTCTTATCTTTCTTTTAAAATAGGAGACGCCCCCTATAAACTCCATGCTTGTTTTAGCAGGGCAGTTATCTTCCCAGCTACAGATACCACATTTCACAGCTTCCCTTGCAGCTAAGTGTATGATTAAGTTCCTGCCAATGGAATGTGATAAGACATACTGTGAATAACTTTGGTGTCATTTCTTTCAATGGCATTGCTTGTCTTTCACTATCTCTCCCTTCCCTTTGTTGGAGAAAAGGAGAGAGCTTGAGTAGCCTTGAATTCTGAAACAGAAGTCACATGTTAACGATGAAGGAGCCACAACATGAACTCTAGATCACATACGTCTGGACTGTTATGCGAGAGTGAGAAAGAGAAATAAGTTTCTGTTCATTCGATCTAGTGAATTTGGAAGTTTCTTTGTGACAGCTACTTAGACCGAACTTTAACGTAATAAAATAACAAGTTAAAGAACCATCTCCCTTCAAGGAAACATTTCTTCTCCAACAATTCATAACTCATTGTACAGAGGCTTGATGGAAAATGACCATAAACAAAAATTGGAATAATCCAAGAATTTTCTCTGTGCTCCTGTGGTCTGGTGTAGCCTTGTTGTTGTTAGCTGCCACTGAGTCAGTTCCAACTCATAGCAACCCTATGCACGACAGAATGAAACACTGCCTGGTCCTGAGCCACCCTTAAAGTCGTTGTTATGCTTGAGCTCATTGTTGCAGCCACTGTGTCAATCCACTTCGTTGAGGGTCTTCCTCTTTTCCGCTGACCCTGTACTCTGTCAAGCATGATGTCCTTCTCTAGGGACTCATCCCTCCTGACAACAGGTCTAAAGTATGTAAGATGCAGTCTCGCCATCCTTACTTCTAAGGAGCATTCTGGTTGTACTTCTTCTAAGACAGATTTGTTCGTTCTTTTGGCAGTCCATGGTATATTCAATATTCTTCGCCAATGCCACAATTCAAAGGCGTCAATTCTTCTTCAGTCTTCCTTATTCATGCATGTGATGCGATTGAAAATACCATGGCTTGGGTCAGGCACACCTTAGTCTTCAAGGTGATATCTTTGCTTTTCAACACTTTAAAGAGGTCCTTTGCAGCAGATTTACCCAACGCAACGTGTCTTTTGATTTCTTGACTGCTGCTTCCGTGGCTGTTGATTGTGGATCCAAGTAAAATGAAATCCTTGACAACTTCAATCTTTTCTCTGTTTATCATGATGTTACTCACTGGTCCAGTTGTGAGGATTTTTGTTTTCTTTATGTTGAGGTCCAATCCATACTGAAGGCTGTGGTCTTTGATCTTCATTAGTAAGTGCTTCAAGTCCTCTTCACTTTCAGCAAGCAAGGTTGTGTCGTCTGCATAACACAGGTTGTTAATGAGTCTTCCTCCAATCCTGATGCCTGGTTCTTCTTCATATAGTCCAGCTTCTTGGATTATTTGCTCAGCATACAGATTAAATAGGTATGGTGAAAGAATACAACCCTGGCGCACAGCTTTCCTGACTTTAAACCAATCAGTATGCCCTTGTTCTGTCTGAACAACTGCCTCTTGATCTATGTAAAGGTTCCTCATGAGCACAATTAAGTGTTCTGGAATTCCCATTCTTTGCAAAGTTATCCATAATTTGTTATGATCCACACAGTTGAATACCTTTGCATAGTCAATAAAACACAGGTAAACATCCTTCTGGTATTCTCTGCTTTCAACCAGGATCCATCTGACATCAGCAGTGATATCCCTGGTTCCAGGTCCTCTTCTGAAACCGGCCTGAATTGCTGCCAGTTCCCTGTCGATATACTGCTGCAGCCGTTTTTGAATGATCTTCAGCAAAATTTTGTTTGTGTGTTTTATTAATGATATTGTTCTATAATTTCCACATTTGGTTGGATCACCTTTCTTGGGAATAGGCATAAATATGGATCTCCTCCAGTCAGTTGGCCAGGAAGCTATCTTCCATATTTCTTGGCATAGCTGAGTGAGCATCTCCAGTGCTGCATCTGTTTGTTGAAACATCTCAATTGATATTCCATCAATTCCTGGTGCCTTGTTTTTCGCCAATGCCTTCAGAGCAGCTTGGACTTCTTCCTTCAGTACCATTGGTTCCTGATCATATGCCACCTCTTGAAATGGTTGAACTTCGACTAATTCTTTTTGGTATAATGACTCTGTGTATTCCTTCCATCTTCTTTTGATGCTTCCTGTGTCGTTTAGTATTTTCCACATAGAATCCTTCACTATTGCATCTCGAGGCTTGAATTTTTTCTTCAGTTCTTTCAGCTTGAGAAACGCCAAGCATGTTCTTCCCTTTTGGTTTTCCATCTCCAGCTCTTTGCACATGTCATTATGTACTTTACTTTGACTTCTCAAGACGCCCTTTGAAATCTTCTGTTCGATTCTTTTACTTCATCAATTCTTACTTTTGCTTTAGCTGCTTGATGTTCGAAAGCAAGTTTCAGAGTCTCCTCTGACATCCATCTTGGTCTTTTCTTTCTTTTCTGTCTTTTCAGTGACCTTTTGCTTTCTTCATGTATGATGTCCTTGAGGTCATTCCACAACTTGTCTGGCCTTCGGTCACTAGCGTTCAGTGCATCAAATCTATTCTTCAGATGGTCTCTAAATTCAGGTGGGATATACTCAAGGTCATATTTTGGCTCTCATGGACTTGCTCTGATTTTCTTCAGTTTCAACTTGAACTTGCATATGGGCAATTGATGGTCTGTTCCACAGTCGGCCCCCCGGCCTTGTTCTGACTGATGATATTGAGCTTTTCCATCGTCACTTTCCACAGATGTAGTCAATTTGATTTCTGTGTGTTCCACCTGGCAAGTCCATGTGTATAGTTGCCGTTTATGTTGGTGAAAGGAGGTATTTGCAATGAAGAAGTCATTGGTCTTGCAAAATTCTATCATTCAATCTCCAACATTGTTTCTATCACCAAGGCCATATTTTCCAACTACTGATCCTTCTTCTTTGTTTCCAACTTTCGCATTCCAATCGCCAGTAATTATCCATGCGTCTTGATTGCATGTTTGATCAATTTCAGACTGCAGCAGCTGATAAAAATCTTCTATTTCTTCATCTTTGGCCTTGGGGGTTGGTGCATAAATTTGAATAATAGTTGTATTCACTGGTCTTCCTTGTAAAAAAAAAAAAGCGTATGGATATTATCCTATCACTGACAGTGTTGTACTTCAGGATAGATTTTAAAACGTTCTTTTTGATGATGAATGCAACACCATTCCTCTTCAAGTTGTCATTCCCAGCATAGTAGGCTATATGATTGTCCAATTGTAAATGGCCAATACCAGTCCATTTCAGCTCACTAATGCCTAGGATATTGATGTCTATGCGTTCCATTTCATTTTTGACGATTTCCAGTTTTCCTAGATTCATACTTCGTACATTCCAGGTTCTGCTTATTAATGGATGTTTGCAGCTATTTCTTCTCATTTTGAGTCATGCCACATCAGTGAATGAAGGTCCTGAAAGCTTTACTCCATCCACGTCATTAAGGTCAACTCTACTCTACTTTTTTTTTTTTTTTCTACTTTGAGGAGGCAGCTCTTCCCCAGTCATCTTTTGAGTGCCTTCCAACCTGGGGGGCTCATCTTCCAGCACTATATCAGACAATGTTCTGCTGCTATTCATAAGATTTTCACTGGCTAATGCTTTTCAGAAGTAGACTGCCGGGTCCTTCTTCCTAGTCTGTCTTAGTCTGGAAGCTCAGCTGAAACCTGTCCTCCGTGGGTGACTCTGCTGGTATCTGAATGCCAGTGACATAGCTTCCAGCATCACAGCAACATGCATGCCCCCACAGTATGACAAACTGACAGAGAATGTGTGGGTAGCCTTATTGGTCCTTATTCCTAGAAAACAGCTTTTCCATCCCCAGCTACTTCTTAATGTGAAAAAAAAAATCAAAGAATGATTATTTCATCCCTACTGTCTATGCAACTGGGTGCACTGCCAGTGAAATCCTCATGGAGGGTTCAAACCACCAATCTTTTGGTTTGCAGGTGAGTGCTTAACCACTGCACCACCAGGACTCCTTCCCCATATATTAGCATAGCATACGTTACCTGTTGCTGTCAAGTCAATTCCAACTCATAGCTACTCTATAGGACAGGGCAGAACTACCACCATAGGTTTCCAGAGAGTGGCTGGTGGATTCAAACTGCCAATCTTTTGGTTAGCAGCCGAGCTCTTAGCCACTGTGCCACCAGGGCTCCAAAAATTAGTTAAGGCGATTTCAGTTGAAGTAATGTTGTAAAAACCAAAAAATATATAATGGCTCAAACACAATAGAGGTGTATTTCTCACTTGCCTGGAGAAAAAAAGACAGGTGTTTCTGATCATCTGGGGGCTTTTCTCCAAGCGGTATTTCAGGGATGTGAGTTTCTTATCTTGTTGTTCTACCATCTTGAACATGTTGTTTCCAAAGTTACCATGCATATTCACATCAAATAGGCAGGAGGAAAAAGAGCATAAAGAATTACATGGGATGATTCTGTGGACAGTCCTAGAAGTGACACATCACCTTTAATTATATTTCATGTCTAAATTTCACACCACACTGTAAGAGAGTCTAGGAACAAAGAGAAAACTGATTTGGTAAACAACGATCTAGTGTCTGACACATTCCACCATTTTGGTCATTAAATATCCATTTGCCATTTGTCCTCCCATACAAAGCACAGCTCAAAGTCCAGGATCTCTAGGTGCTGTACACCCTCTTGATCAAGTCTAAAAGACACTTACCCACTACACATCACATGTTTTATCCAACTCTGGAATGTCTTTGATTTCTCCATTCTCTATAGTACCCAGCTTAAGAAAGATTCAAGTTATAAGAAACTACACTTATGGCCATCTGTTTTTTTTGTGTGTGTGTGGGGGGGGGTACATCTTATTGGTAGTAATATGTACTACATACAATGTTGCAGTGTGTGATTTGTGGATGTTATCGTTCTCAGATGTTCACTCGCAGATGTTCAATTTTATGACTAACTGTTCATAGTTTGGAAACCCTGGTGGCTTAGTGGTTAAGTGCTACAGCTGCTCACCAAAGGGTCAGCAGTTTGAATCTGCCAGGCGCTCCTTGGAAACTCTGTGGGGCAGTTCTACTCTGTCGTATAGGGTTGCTATGAGTTGGAATCGACTCGATGGCACTGGGTTTGGTTTTAGTTTTTAGTTCATAGTTTAGTTTCTAAACTAAATCAGGGGCTTCAGTTGCTTGAAAACATTGACCCAAACACTGATCTCTTTGCTAAAGTTGATAGGCAGATTCAGGAAGCAATGAGATGTTACTAAGAAATATATGAAGAAAAAAGAAAAGGACCATACAGACAACTCTCATTGATTTTCTGACTAGAAATGCTATCCCCATTCCCAGGGATGATCCAGATGATCCAGAACCTTCCACAAATGGAGTTAGTACTCTAACTGACAAAATACCAACATCATCCAACTTTTCATCTTCGGAATAAATTTTTTTTTTGGTAATATTTTTTTTTAATTAATTTTTATTAAGCTTCAAGTGAACATTTACCATTCCAATCAGTCTGTCACATGTAAGTTTACATACATCTTACTCCCTTCTCCCACTTGCTCTCCCCCTATTGAGTCAGCCCTTTCAGTCTCTCGTTTCGTGCCAATTTTGCCATCTTCCCTCTCTCTCTATCTTCCCATCCCCCCTCCAGTCAAGAGCTGCCAACACACTCTCCAGTGTCCACCTAATTTAATTGGCTCACTCTTCATCAGCATCTCTCTCCCCACCGCTGACCAGTCCTTTTCATGCCTGATGAGTTGTCTTCGGGGATGGTTCCTGTCCTGTGCCATCACAAGTTCTGGGGAGCATTGTCTCTGGGATTCCTCTAGTCGCAGTATGGTCTTTTTATGAGAATTTGGGGTCTGTATCCCATTGGTCTCCTGCGCCCTCAGGAGTTGTCTGTTGTGCTCCCTGACAGGGCAGTCATCGATTGTGGCTGGGCACCAACTAGTTCTTCTGGTCTCAGGATAATGTAGCTCTCTGGTTCATGTGGCCCTTTCTGTCTCTTGGGTTCTTAGTTGTCGTGTGACCTTGGTGTTCTTCCTTTGCCTTTGCTCCAGGTGGGTTGAGACCAATTGATGTATCTTAGATGGCCGCTTGTTGGCATTTAGGACACCAGACGCCACAATTCAAAGTGGGATGCAGAGTGTTTTCATAATAGAATTATTTTGCCCATTGACTTAGAAGTCCCCTCAAACCATGTTCCCCAGACCCCGGCCCCTGCTCCTCTGGCCTTTGAAGCTTTCATTTTATCCCGGAAAACTCTTTGCTTTTAGGCCAGTCCAATTAGGCTGACCTTCCTTGTATTGAGTGTTGTCTTTCCCTTCGCCCAAAGCAGTTCTTATCTACTGATTGATCAATAAAAAACCCTCTCCCTCCCTCCCTCCCTCCCCCCTTTGTAACCACAGAAGTATGTGTTCTTCTCCGTTTTTTCTATTTCTCAAGATCTTATAATAGTGGTCTTATACAATATTTGTGCTTTTGCCTCTGACTCATTTCGCTCAGCATAATGCCTTCCAGATTCCTCCATGTTATGAAATGTTTCAGAGATTCGTCACTGTTCTTTATCGATGCGTAGTATTCCATTGTGTGAATATACCACAATTTATTTACCCATTCATCCGTTGACAGACACCTTGGTTGCTTCCAGCTTTTTGCTATTGTAAACAGAGCTGCAATAAACATGGGTGTGCATATATCTGTTTGTGTGAAGGCTCTTGTATCTCTAGGGTATATTCCGAGGAGTGGGATTTCTGGGTTGTATGGTAGTTCTATTTTTAACTGTTTAAGATAACGCCAGATGGATTTCCAAAGTGGTTGTACCATTTTACAATCCCACCAGCAGTGTATGAGAGTTCCAATCTCTCCGCAGCCTCTCCAACATTTATTATTTTGTGTTTTTTGGATTAATGCCAGTCTAGTTGGTGTGAGATGGAATCTCATCGTAGTTTTAATTTGCATTTCTCTAATGGCTAATGATCGGGAGCATTTTCTCATGTATCTGTTGGCTGCCTGAATATCTTCTTTAGTGAAATGTGTGTTCATATCCTTTGCCCACTTCTTGATTGGGTTGTTTGTCTTTTTGTGGTTGAGTTTTGACAGAATCATGTAGATTTTAGAGATCAGGCGCTGGTCTGAGATGTCATAGCTGAATATTCTTTCCCAATCTGTAGGTGGTCTTTTTACTCTTTTGGTGAAGTCTTTAGATGAGCATAGGTGTTTGATTTTTAGGAGCTCCCAGTTATCTGGTTTCTCTTCATCATTTTTGGTAATGTTTTATATTCTGTTTATGCCCTGTATTAGGGCTCCTAGGGTTGTCCCTATTTTTTCTTCCATGATCTTTATCGTTTTAGTCTTTATGTTTAGGTCTTTGATCCACTTGGAGTTAGTTTTTGTGCATGGTGTGAGGTATGGGTCCTGTTTCATTCTTTTGCAAATGGATATCCAGTTATGCCAGCACCATTTGTTAAAAAGACTATCATTTCCCCAATTGACTGACCCTGGTCCTTTGTCAAATATCAGCTGCTCATACATGGATGGATTTATATCTGGGTTCTCAATTCTGTTCCATTGGTCTATGTGCCTGTTGTTGTACCAGTACCAGGCTGTTTTGACTACTGTAGCTGCATAATAGGTTCTGAAATCAGGTAGAGTGAGGCCTACCACTTTCTTCTTCTTTTTCAGTAATGCTTTGCTTATCCGGGGGTTCTTTCCCTTCCATATGAATTTAGTGATTTGTTTCTCTATCCCCTTAAAATATGACATTGGTATTTGGATCGGAAGTGCGTTATATGTATAGATGGCTTTTGGTAGAATAGACATTTTTACTATGTTAAGTCTTCCTATCCATGAGCAGGGTATGTTTTTCCACTTAAGTATGTCCTTTTGAATTTCTTGTAGCAGAGTTTTATAGTTTTCTTTGTATAGGTCTTTTACATCCTTGGTAAGATTTATTCCTAAGTATTTTATCTTCTTGAGGGCTACTGTGAATGGTATTGATTTGGTTATTTCCTCTTCGGTATTCTTTTTGTTGATGTAGAGGAATCCATGTGATTTTTGTATGTTTATTTTATAACCTGAGACTCTTCCAAACTCTTCTATTAGTTTCAGTAGTTTTCTGGAGGATTCCTTAGGGTTTTCTGTGTATACGATCATGTCATCTGCAAATAGTGATAGCTTTACTTCCTCCTTGCCAATCTGGATACCCTTTATTTCTTTGTCTAGCCTAATTGCCCTGGCTAGGACTTCAACTACGATGTTGAATAAGAGTGGTGATAAAGGGCATCCTTGTCTGGTTCCCGTTCTCAAGGGAAATGCTTTCAGGTTCTCTCCATTTAGAGTGATATTGGCTGTTGGCTTTGCATAGATGCCCTTTATTATGTTGAGGAATTTTCCTTCAATTCCTATTTTGGTAAGAGTTTTTATCATAAATGGATGTTGAACTTAGTCAAATGCCTTTTCTGCATCTATTGATAAGATCATGTGGTTTTTATCTTTTGTTTTATTTATGTGATGGATTACATTAATGGTTTTTCTGATATTAAACCAGCCTTGCATACCTGGTATTTTTTTTTTTTTTTTTTTTTTGATCAGGGTGAATTATTTTTTTGATGTGTTGTTGGATTCTATTGGCTAGAATTTTGTTGAGGATTTTTGCATCTATGTTCATGAGGGATATAGGTCTATAACTTTCTTTTTTTGTAATGACTTTACCTGGTTTTGGTATCAGGGAGATGGTAGCTTCATAGAATGAGTTGGGTAGTATTCCATCTTTTTCTATGCTTTGAAATACCTTCAGTAGTAGTGGTGTTAAGTCTTCTCTGAAGGTTTGGTAGAACTCTGCAGTGAAGCCGTCTGGGCCAGGAATTTTTTTTATTGGAAGTTTTTTGATTACCGTTTCAATCTCTTTTTTTGTTATGGGTCTATTTAGTTGTTCTACTTCTGAATGTGTTAGTTTAGGTAGGTAGTATTTTTCCAAGAATTTATCCATTTCTTCTAGGTTTTCAAATTTGTTAGAGTACAATTTTACGTAGTAATCTGAAATGATTCTTTTAATGTCTTTTGGCTCTGTTGTGATGTGGTCCTTCTCGTTTCTTATTCAGGTTATTTGTTTCCTTTCCTGTTTTTCTTTAGTCAGTCTAGCCAATGGTTTATCAATTTTGTCAATTTTTTCAAAGAACCAGCTTTGGCTTTGTTCATTGTTTCAATTGTTTTTCTGTTCTCTAATTCATTTAGTTCAGCTCTAATTTTTATTATTTGTTTTGTTCTGGTGCCTGATGGGTTCTTTTGTTGCTCACTTTCTATTTGTTCAAGTTGTCGGGACAGTTCTCTGATTTTGGCTCTTTCTTCTTTTTGTATGTGTGCATTTATTGATATAAATTGGCCTCTGAGCACTGCTTTTGCTGTGTCCCAGAGGTTTTGATAGGAAGTATTTTCATTCTCGTTGCTTTCTAAGAATTTCCTTATTCCTTCCTTGATGTCTTCTATAACCCAGTCTTTTTTCAGGAGGGTATTGTTCATTTTCCAAGTATTTGATTTCTTTTCCCTAGTTTTTCTGTTATTGATTTCTAGCTTCATTGCTTTGTGGTCTGAGAAGATGCTTTGTAATATTTCGATGTTTTGGATTCTGCAAAGATTTGTTTTATGACCTAATATGTGGTCTATTCTAGAGAATGTTCCATGTGCACTAGAAAAAAAAGTATATTTTGCAGCAGTTGGGTGGAGAGTTCTGTATAAGTCAATGAGGTCAAGTTGATTGATTGTTGTAAGTAGGTCTTCCGTGTCTCTATTGAGCTTCTTACTGGATGTCCTGTCCTTCTCCGAAAATGGTGTGTTCAAGTCTCCTACTATAAATGTGGAGATGTCTATCTCACTTTTCAATTCTGTTAAAATTTGATTTATGTATCTTGCAGCCCTGTCATTGGGTGCGTAAATATTTAATATGGTTATGTCTTCCTGATCAATTGTCCCTTTTATCATTATATAGTGTCCTTCTTTATCCTCTGTGGCGGATTTAAGTCTAAAGTCTATTTTGTCAGAAATTAATATTGCTACTCCTCTTCTTTTTTGCTTATTGCTTGCTTGATATATTTTTTTCCATCCTTTCAGTTTTAGTTTGTTTGTGTCTCTAAGTCTAAGGTGTGTCTCTTGTAGGCAGCATATAGATGGATCGTGTTTCTTTATCCAGTCCGTGACTCTCTGTCTCTTTATTGGTGCATTTAGTCCATTTACATTCAGCGTAATTATAGATAAATAAGTTATTAGTGCTGTCATTTTGATGCCTTTTCATGTGTGTTGTTGGCCATTTCATTTTTCCACATACTTTTTTGTGCTGAGACATTTTTCTTAGTAGCTTGTGAGATCCTCATTTTCATAATGTTTAACTTTATGTTAGTTGAGTCGTTACGTTTTTCTTGGCTTTTTTCTTGAGTTATGGAATTGATATTCCTTTTTGTGGTTACCTTATTATTTACCCCTATTTTTCTAAGTAAAACCTAACGTGTATCATTCTATATCGCCTTGTATCACTCTCCATCTGGCAGTTCAATGCCTCCTATATTTAGTCCCTGTTTTTGATTATTGTGATCATTTTTCTATTGATTTCCATGATTCCCTGTTATGTGTATTATTTTGTTTATTTATTTATTTTTTAGAATTAATCTTAATTTGTTTGTTTTTGTGTTTTCCCTACTTGAGTTGCGTTGATATCAGGACGTTCTGTTTTGTGACCTTGTATTGTGCTGGTACCTGATATTATTGGTCATCAGGCCAAACAATCTCCTTTAGCATTTCTTGCAGTCTTGGTTTAGTTTTTGCAAATTCTCTAAACTTATATTTATCTGTAAATATCTTAATTTCTCCTTCATATTTCAGAGAGAGTTTTGCTGGATATATGATCCTTGGTTGGCAGTTTTTCTCCTTCAGTGCTCTGTATACGTCGTCCCATTCCCTTCTTGCCTGCATGGTTTCTGCTGAGTAGTCTGAACTTATTCTTATTGATTCTCCCTTGAAGGAAACCTTTCTTTTCTCCCTGGCTGCTTTTAAAATTTTCTGTTTGTCTTTGGTTTTGGCAAGTTTGATGATAATATGTCTTGGTGTTTTTCTTTTTGGATCAATCTTAAATGGGGTTCGATGAGCATCTTGGATAGATATCCTTTCGTCTTTCATGATGTCAGGGAAGTTTTGTGTCAGGAGTTCTTCAACTATTTTCTCTGTGTTTCCTGTCCCCCCTCCCTGTTCTGGGACTCCAATCACTCGCAAGTTATCCTTCTTGATAGAGTCCCACATGATTCTTAGGGTTTCTTCATTTTTTTAAATTCTTTTATCTGGTTTTTTTTTCAGCTATGTTGGTGTTGATTCCCTGGTCCTCCAGAAGTCCCCGTCTACATTCTAATTGCTCGAGTCTGCTCCTCTGACTTCCTATTGCGTTGTCTAATTCTGTAATTTTATTGTTAATCTTTTGGATTTCTACATGCTGTCTCTTTATGGATTCTTGCAACTTATTGATTTTTCCACTATGTTCTTGAATAATCTTTTTGAGTTCTTCAACAGTTTTATCAGTGTGTTCCTTGGCTTTTTCTGCAGTTATCCTAATTTCATTTGTGATATCTTTAAGCATTCTGTAAATTAGTTTTTTATATTCTGTATCTGATAATTCCAGGATTGTATCTTCATTTGGGAAAGATTTTGATTCTTTTGTTTGGGGGATTGGAGTAGCTGTCATGGTCTGTTTCTTTATGTGGCTTGATATGGACTGCTGTCTCCGAGCCATCACTGGGAAACTAGTTTTTCCAGGTAATCAGCTAAAAAAAATGCAGTCAGATCCCTATCTGAATTCTCCCCTTGGCTCAGGGTATTCAGATGTTAATGGAGCTGCCTGGGGAGGGTGGGGGAGGGATCAGAGAGCTAGGAGTGTAGCACCACAGAATATAGAGCTGATCCCCGCGTTCACACTCCGCCCGCGTCCGCCAAAAACCCGGTGGGACGGCTCCCCGGCTGGGACGCTACTCTCCCTGCTCCAAGACCTGTCACTTCCTCTCGGGGACTTCTCCCTCCGGCGCGCCGCTCCGCTCGTGCGAACTGGGTGGGCGTCGCCCGCACGAACGGGCGGGCCTGCCCCCGGGGTCTATTCAGGAGAATATGACTGATCCCTGTGCTCACACCCTGCCCGCTTTCGCCAAAATCCCAGCGGGATGGCTCCCCGGCTGGGAAGCTACTCTCCCCGCTCCGAGACCAGTCACTTCCTCCCGGGGACTTCTCCCTCCAGTGCGCCGCGCCGCACACGCGAACTGGGTGGGCGTCCCCCGCACGAACGTCTGGGCGCCCCCCCCGGGGTCGCTTTAGGGAAATATAGCTGATCCCCCCTGCTCGCACCACGCCCGCTTCCCGCCAAACTCCCAGTGGGACGGCTCCCCAGCTGGGACGCTGCTCTCCCCACTCCAAGATCAGTCACTGCCTCCTGGGTGCTTCTCCCACCGGCTGCGCCGCTACGCCGCCTGCGCCAACCAGCTAGACTCCCTCCAGGGATGGGTTCGGGGGGGTAGGGCTGGGCCCCTTGTCTGTGCCGTCTGCCCCCCTGGGCTCTGCCCCAGATCGGGCTCCGAAGGTCACCTGCCTGGTACGCTGGCTCCTAGATCTGAAAACGATCACTGTCTGCCCGTATTTGTTCGTTCTCCGTCTCTAAGTCTGTGTTTGTTGTTCAGAGTTCGTAGATTGTTATGTATGTGATCGATTCACTTGTTTTTCTTTGTTGCAAGAGGGATCCGCGGTAGCGTCCACCTAGTCCGCCATCTTGGCCCCGCCTGGAATAAATTTTAATGATTTGTGTATTTTTATGTATGTGTGTATTAAAATATATCTGTAAGTTTATATGCAGAAGCCCTGGTGGCATAGTGGTTAAGTACAAAGGTCGGCAGTTCAAATCCACCAGGAGCTCCTTGGAAACCCTAAGAGGGAGTTCTGTTCTGTCCTATAACTTTGCTAGGAATCAGAATCAACTGGACAGCAATGGGTTTGTTTTCTTTGGTTTTAAGTTTATGTGCAATATTTCCATCTCCCAAATACAAAGACTGAGTTTATAAAGATATTAATGACAAATGGCAAAAATAATAAAAAAATTTAAAAAAGTGAGATGAGATATTTGATTTACATCAGAACCAAATGATAAGTGCTGTTGTAAGTCAGGGACTACCTATATATGTTTTGCCCTCTTCTTAAAAACAACCATCTCTTACCTGGACTCAAATGTTTCTTGTAATACTTCTCAAAAGGCAGTTGGAGCAACCAATGCATATTAAGACTCTAAATTATTCCAACCAATTATTCCAGAGCTACAGGATCTACAGGCATGTTTCACATCGCATAGCATGAATTACCATCTTTCTCCCCTCTTCTGTCAGGTTCCAGAATGTCTGCCCACTAAGCCAATGCTATTTATTATTTTTTTTTTAATGACAATACAACCCTTTTAGAACAATTTCTATGCTGTAGCAAATGCACTAAAAAGTGTGGAACAGTTTGAAAACACTATTTTTCCTGTCTCAATAATTTAATGGGGTCCTGGTGGCACAGTGGTAATTAAGCGTTTGGATGCTAACCAAAAGATTGGCAGTTCAGATCCACCAGCTGCCCCTTGGAAATCCTATAGGGCAGTTCTACTTTGCCCTATAGGGTCACTAGGAGTCGGAATCGACCCAATGGCAACGGGAACGGGTTTCTGGTATTCTCCCTGCTTAAAACCCTCTAATGGATTCCTATTGGATTTAAAATAGAATATGAACTGTCTACAGTGGGCTACACAACTCTGTATCGACTGCTCATCACTACATTGCCAAGTCTGATACCACTCATGAACTACCCACAATGCCACATTTACTTTGGGCCATTTACCATTTCTTGTGTATGCCCAGCTCCTTCCTGCATGTCAGTTGATCCTTTTGCCTTTCTCCTTACTTTCACTTGAGTTTCAAAAATATCCTGCTTGTTATTTACATGTTCTTGTTAGTTGCTGTCGAGTTGGCAAAGCAACACCATGTAACAGCAGAACGAAACATTGACTGGTCCTGTGCCATCTTCACCATTATTGGCATTGTTTCAGTCACTGTATATTTTGAATGCCTTCCAACCTAAGAAGCGCATCTTGCAGCACTATATCAGACAATATTCTGTTGTGATTTATAGGGTTTTCCTTGGCTAATGTTCAGGAGTAAATCATTAGGTCTTTTTTCCTGGTCTGTCTTAGTCTGTGAGCGCCACTGAAACCTGTCCAACATAGGTGACCCTGCTGGTATTTGAAATACTGGTGGTGGTACTTCCTGCATCACAGCAACACACAAGCCACCACAGTACAACAGACTGTCAGAGAGGTGGTGGATCTGTCCTACAGAAGGTCCTTAATATATGGTAGCTGCTATTGTCACTTTAAGTTATAATTAATCTTTTCTATATAATTGTTGTTAGATGCTGTCGAGTGGGTTCCAACTCACAGGGACTGTACAGAACAGAGCAGAAATGCCCCATATGGTTTCCAAGAGTGGCTGGTGAAATCAAACTGCAACCTTTTGGTTAGCAGCTGTAGCTCTTAACTACTGTGCCACCAGGGCTCCAATTAATAATAATAATAATAATACAATAGCAATATGTTAATATTAATATCTTATGTATATATCTTATATAGTTTACTTTGTACAAAGGTATGCCCTCCTAGAATTGACCAGGGGCAGGCTTATTTATGTAAAGCTAGAATTCTGTGTGGTCCTAGACCTTGTGACCAGGGCTCATAACAAAAGGAGAAAGATAGAGAAGTCATTCCAGAAACAGAGAATTAGAAGCCAGCCATGCCTGTGAAACATCTTGGCCATCCCTGTTGTGCACAACATCCCTGTGGACCTTCAGAGCTGGGAAATACAAAAGCTGCATGGGTGGTGTCTCTTAAAAAGCAAAAAAAAAAAAAAGGTTTTCCCTAAATCACTGCTGCCCTGTCAAGTCCATTCTGACATAACTCAGCCTTCAAGATTTGCAAATTATTTTCTCATTATTCTCTCTGAAGTGCTGCTGGTAGACGGAAACCTTGACAATGAAATCCTTGAGGTGGTGTGAGATCAGTGAAGGGGATAAAGGCTTTGGAGAACCGTGCAGTATTTGCGGAAGGGGCCAGCCGTGTGTCTCAGAACAGAGCATGAAACCATCACGGATAGTGTGGTGAGATGTTGTAATTCCATTTGCAAAATGGCCTTCTCTTTTACAACTCTCCTTATCCAGAGCAGTGCTGTCTCTCTTCACCATGGAAATTCATGAAAGAGATGGAGTAAAGTGTAAAAAAAAAAAAAAGAAAAAATCAATGCACACTTCACGGACTGACAATGCGGAGGTAATGATTGACGTATGACAGCAACCAGATGCTAGGTTCCCCTCTGTGCTATTAACTTGCAACCTGCAAAGGAAGCCCTACTTAAGAAGCTCACAGATCAGAGCACAAGGAAAAAAATGTGTCTGGTACTTTTCCAGGATAAGGGACTTCAGTTCAATTTCTATGGCAAGCAAGAAGAAAGCAGGAAATCAAACATTAAATGTTGAAGCGTTGATGACAGCCTCCAGTGGGCAAAAATAAATGTGGCACATCTGTGGGTTTATTCTAAAACCATCAGCTGGCCTGTCTGTTTCTTCCTCCTGTCTCTCTCACCACTCTCTAGCTGGTTTGATTCAAGGGGATTCTACCATCATTAAGTTAAACCTAGTCATTTCTTGTTTAATTGCAAAAGTGTCCTTTGTTCCATGCTGGGATTTGGAGCAAGCCGGATATCCTGTTGGAGAGTCTTTGCTGAAATTTGTAGATGGTATCTGAGACCTAGAGTGAGGAAGGAGGCGTGATTCCTCCTACTGAGGCCTGGGAGGATACTTCTCTTTGCAAAGCATTACGAAGAGTCAGTGATGTACCGGGATGAAAGAGTACAAGAATACCACTAAGGACTGAATTCAAATAGGTTCAGTGAAGTTAAATTCAGCATAATTAACTAACATCCTTGAAGGGGACAAGCTATATGTCCTTTTTTTTTTTTTTTCTAATTTGGAGCTATCGTTCATAGTTGGCATTCAGTTGGCTCAACTCATGGCGAATCCATGTACAACAGAATGAAACATCGTCCAGTTCTATGCTATCTTCATGATCATTGGTATGCTCAAGTCCATTATTGTGGCCACTGTGTATCTTGAGTGGCTTCCATCCTGGAGCTCATCTTCCAGCACTATATTGGCAATGTCTGTTGTGATCCATAGCATTTTCATTGGCTGATTTTTGGAAGTAGTTTGGCAGGCCTCAATTTCCAGTCTGTTTTAGTCTGGAAGCTCTACTGAAACCTGCCTACCATGGTGACCCAGCTGATATTTGAAATAAGGGTGCCATAGCTTCTAGCACCACAACAACATGCAAGCCATCACAGTATGACAAACTGACAGACAGGTCGTGGACACTTCTGAGTTTGGAAGAGAACAGCTTACAAATTGTTTTTCTGTTTCAAGTGTACTTGTAACACTTTGCTAATTCATATTTGATCAGTACTGTATTTCTTTAAGGTAGTTTAAATTAAATTGAATTCCGTTGAGCACCTGGTAATTGCCTGGCACTATGTTCAGCTCAAAGAATGCAACAGTGACTGTTCTCTGTAACGCATGTGTTCTCTATAATACCTGCAAATTTCCTTTGGCCTCACCTGTAAGTTCAGATAAACTATGTGTTAACATGTGACAAGACTGTGACTCTACCTACATGCTCCATACCTCATCCCCTGTGAAAATACCTCCATCCGTGTATCTCTGGGTAGTCCCAGGTGGTGGTTTATCTGGGATTATGAGCAAGTCTGCAGCCCAGGCTCGAATAGACTTTGGCACCACTTCCTGATACCATTGCTGCTATCACTCACGGGGAGCACCATCAATGAACTGGAGACCTCGGGAAGACAGTGAGTACCACGCTCTGTGACTAAGTGGAAGGGCAAGAAGTGACTGCCTCTCTTCTCTTGTTGTTTAGAGAGTGCCCTAAACAGGACTGTTGATGTAAATATTTTAAAGGGATTAATGAAATGGCTTTATCAGATTTTAATTCTTACATTGCCCCATCCCTTTACCACAACTCTACAACACCATGGATTCATGAGGTCACATTGATGACATATATTGTCAGCCACTATGTTCTGTTCGGACTCATTAACTCCTTTCAATAACCAAGGCTCAGCTACAGAGCCAATCCCTTCCTACCTTTGAATGCGTTGCAACAGGATAACTCTCTATCCCAGTGCTTGCACAAATGGGCTTTCGGCAGATAAATCCTGTTGCTGTTGAGTTGATCCTGACTCATAGTGACCCTATAGGCAAAATAAAACTGCTCCCTAGGGAGTGGCTGGTTGATTTGAGTTGCAGACCTTTTTGGTTAGCAGTTCTGTTACCCCCAGGGCAGTAAAAAGAAAGCATTTTGTAACTAAGATCTAGTTTTTTCAAGTTTCAAATTAGGGGCAAACAGAGTTTTGATGTAATACTGACTTACTTACAAGATGGTCAAAGGGCAATTGTTTTCTTCTAGAAGAGACATCAGAGGCTATTTTGGGAGAAAAATAGAGCAGCTTTTGGGCTTTGGGGAGAAGAGAATATTTTTGAAGAAAAAGATGATTCAGGGAGGCATATATTGACTCCCACATTTTGCGTGTTTTTCCTTCAGGATTTCCTCTCTCAAAGGAAGTATCCATAGAAGAGCTTCACCTCAGGTAAGGCTGGTATCTGTATGAGGTATTCCCTTCCCTGTGGGTCCTCCTCTAGCCTTTGAGGCCCTACCCACACTTTCTTCAAAAAGATTCTCTTCTCCCCCAAACCAATGAGATGGTATCTGGTAGGACAATTTACCCTACCTCATTCCATCTTACTCTACCTCTATCTTGTTCTCTTTTCAGAACTGTCTTCATTATTCTTGGGATGGAGCCCTTGTGGCACAGTGGTTAAGAGCTACCGGCAAGCCATGGCTTCTAACCAAAAGATCGGCAGTTCGAATTCACCAGCTGCTCCTTGGAAACTCTATGGGGCAGTTCTACTCTGTCCGACAGGGTCACTATGAGTCTGAATCGACTCTACAACTACATGTTTTTTTGTTTTGTTTTGGTTTTTTGTTTTGTTTTTTACTGGAGCAGATCTCCAGTTCTTTTCTCCCGCAGAGTGACTGGTGGGTTCGAATTGCCCAGATTTTGGTTACTAGCTGAGTGCTTAGCCATGGCACCCTCCAGGGACCCTTCTTTATAAGAATCTAAAAAGTCAAGTGTTAAAGGTATCTTTCCATTGTCCTCCAAAACAAATCAAAGCCCTTAGGAAACAATAACATCTTCACATTCTTCTCTGCTGTTCTCAAACTTCTAACTTAATGTAATCTTTCTTTCTTGGTTTTTAAATATACAAGTTATTAGCATTACCATTTTGTTTACAGCTAGTATGCATATTGGCATATGGATAGCAGTTACTATTATATATGTATATTCTCCTCAATCTTGTTTCACCTCTTTTCCCATTATTGCTTCTTGCTCTCCATTTCTAGTTCTGGTTTCACTTTTCTTTTTAGTGAATTCTATCTCTTCGTAGTTCTTTCCGCATGGGTATTAAAAAAAAAAAAAAATTCCATCAAGTCAATTCCAACTTATAGTGGATTCAAACTGCTGATATTTTGGTTAACAGCCATAACTCTTAACCACTACACCACCAGGGTTTCTGTATGGGTACAGAGGTAGTGAACTCTTTGTCTCCTACGACAGAAAATCTCTTTACTACATCTTTATTCTTAAAAGGTGTTTTAATTGGGTTTAGAAATCTGGGCTGTTATTTTCCCCTCAGCACTTTGAAGATATTACCCTGATTTTAATTTTTGCTGACAGGAAAATCCATGTTAATGTGACTGTGTTTTATTTGCAGGTAGTCTCTGCTTCCTTTCCAGTATCTTCTAAAAAATTTTTTTTATCTTAATATGCTGCAGGTGCACCACCACAAGCTGCCTTGTAAAATGTTCCCAATTTATCAAAATTGTTTGTTAAATTGAATGTTATTTGTAGCTAGAATATAAGTTTTATGATTACTTTTCCTTTTTCTACCAGTCACAGGAATGCTTGGAAAATGGGGATTTAGTAGATGAGATTTGTAGATGAGCCTATTATTAGCTCCCAGTCCCCCTACTTCCCTGCAGTGGAGGATCTGGGGTTTTAACTTCTAGGAAGTAGACAAGGGTGATACGAGCCCAGCCCCTAAGACACATGTGGTCTCATTGGTTGCTTGCACACTGGGCTTCAAGCCCTACTCAGTGCTCAGGCATGAGTTCTTGCTCCTCTTCAGGTGGATGCTCCCTTTCTTGCTTTGAAACTCATATAACAACCTGTTGCCATGGACTCGATTCTGACTAACGGTGACCCATAGGTTTCCAAGGAGTGTCCGGTGGACTTGAACTGCCAACCTTTTTTTTTAATCTAGACTTCCTATGTTGTGAAGGACAAGAGAAGAGAGAGAGAAAAATACTCAGATTCCTCATCAATGGACTTCTTGTGCTTTGAGGCATTTCACCCCAGGTCACTTCTAAACCCAAAGTGGCCCTGAGGCACCTCTCAAGTTTCTGAATGGGAGGAGCAAGGACTCCTACTTTGGGGTCAAACTGATCCCACCAGAGCACCCTGAGCTGGTACAGAAAGAGTGCATGTTTGTTACTTAACCTTGCCGAAGCTCATAGTAGTTCCTCTAACAAAATGCGTTCCTCACAGGATACTGGAGATAAGAAATTCCAACAGCCTGAGTCTTTTTTTTTTTAAGGCAAGTGTTTTTAATCTGGTGTCTCTCAATAGAAGAACTTTATGGGGAGTGATACCCAGAAATTTTATGGAAAATTGTGTGTGTATGGCTTTTTTTCAGGTGAAATAATCCATAGCATTTATCTTCTTCTGAGGTACAAATAATCCTAGTGATGACATATGCTTGGGCTTATTTAGCATTCAGATGGTTTGGTTTTTCAAACATTTTTTAAAGAAGGTTAGCAGGCCCCAGAGATTGAAACACGGTGCACCATCCCTGTATTCCTGTCTTAACACAGTACCTGGCGATTCCTAAGTGGATTATACGAGTTTGTTGAATGAATGCATAAGAAAAAGAAGGTGGAAGAGGAGTAGAAAGTAAAATTACTTAGAAGGGGGAGTGGAACAGAGAGAAAGCTTGGTAGCTGGAATCCCTGTGGTAAACACTTTTGAATTTACTATGTGGCATTGGGCTAGAACAGTCATGCGGAAAAAAAAAAATTAATCTAGGAAAAAAAAGAAATTAATTTTTAAAAACCTGTATCTGAAGAACATTTAATAAATATTTAAGAGGCTGTTGTTTTTAGGTGCCATCGAGTCAGTTCTGATTCATAGCAACCCTATGTACAACAAAACGAAACACCACCCAGTCCTGCTCCTCCCTCACAATTGTTGCTACGTTTGAATTCATTGTTGCAAGCACTGTGTCAATCCATCCCATTGAGGGTCGTCTTCTTTTTTTGCTGTCCCTCCACTTTGTCAAACCTAACGTCCTTCTCCAGGGACTGGTCCCTCCTGATAACATGTCCAAATAATGTGAGACAAAGTCTCGCCATCCTCGCTTCTAAGGAGCATTCTGGCTGTACTTCTTCCAAAACAGATTTGTTTGTTTTTCTGGCAGTACGCTACAACTTCCGTCTAGTGCTGCTAGAACAGAAATACCACACGTGGATGGCTTTAGCAAACAGAAATTTATTCTCTCACAGTTTAGGAGGCAAGAAGTCCAAATTTAGGGCACCAGCTCCAGGGGAAGGCTTTCTTTCTCTATTGGCAACAGCTTTAGTTTTTTGGTTTTATATATCCATTTTGCAACAGAGACAAATAAATAAAAGCAAAGATAAAAAATAAAACAATGACAACAAAACTTCACGCTCTTATTCAGTAAAGGTATTGGTTATTAATCTATATGAAAAAGTCAATACCGTGAGCTCTTGAGCATCCAGTTAAGAAAGCAAGGATATTCCACACATGGCCTTCCCTATTAACTCATTTGAAAATGATGGGGGAAAAAATGTGATCACAATTTTCAGATCAACGTCCCACCAGGCCCCTAGAAAGCCTCCAATTTTATCCCATCTCCATTATGTTTCTTGGAAAGACACATGACTCCTTTGTCTCTCAAAATCAGAACCAGGCTCCTTGGACAGATGATACAAGACAGCAATTATGTGCACACCAATTGCTCCCACAGTTTGGACGGGAAGTCACTGGTATCTTACCCAGCAGCACTGCTTTTGAAAAAGTCTCTTAATCTGGCTTGTGTTTGTTTGCATAAACCCTCCCCCATTTCCCACAGATTTCAGGGATAGACTGGAAGGGATAATTAATCAGATAAACTGCCAATTCAGGCAGGTCGAAGCAGGTTTCTTGGAGGAGCTGTAGGGTTGCAACTTGAGCATAATTTCCTCCTGGCCAGTCTAGTGGAGGGGGGGTAAAAATAGATGGAGCAGCAAGAACAGTGCTAAGTAGATTCGGTCCCTGATGCCTTTTCAAATCTTTCTACCAGGTTTTCGGAGCCATGTCTGCTGCCAATCATAGTGGTTGGCTGGGGAGGAGCTCTAAAAGGGAATATAAGTCATATGTTAATTCCCTAAAATGGAGGGAAGTGGGGGGAAAATGCACAGCAGGGAAGGTTTCTGCCCCTCCCCCGCCAATGGTCTACCGTTCCCCTAATATCCTTGTTTCATATAATAAATTAGTAAAATAGAAATTTTTCACTGAAATGAAGTCAGCGTTCCCAGCAAGGAAACCCCAAAGCTGCGTGAAACCAGCAGAGCTTTGGAAACACATTCTGAGTTAACTCAGGAAAGGAGGAGCCATTGTTTCTATCTGGAAGGTTCTGCAAAAGGCCACGTGCCTCTCCGGCATTTTAAATTATCTTTTCACTAAGGACTCTGGTCCTGCAGCTTGAATCACGGATGGATGGCTAGCTGCGGACGTGATTTGAAATAGATTAAGCTTGTTTCTAGAGCACAGCCTCTGTAGAACCTCTGAGATATAGCTCTTTTTTTTTTTCACTTATGTAATTAAAAAAAAAATTCATTGTGTTTTAGGTGAAAGCTTACAGTGCAAATTAGCTTCTCATTCAAAAATTTATACACAAATTCTTTTTTTTTTTTTTTTGACATTGGTTGCAATTCCCACAAGGTATCAGCAGTCTCTCCCTTTTCCTTTACACTCCGGGCTCCCCATGTCCATTCTTCCAGGTTTCCTGTCCCTTCATGCCTTCTAATCTTTGCTCTAGGGCAGGTGTTGCCATATATTTGATCGAACTAAGAAGCATGGTCCTCACATGTGGTGTTGTTTGTTTTATATGCCTGTCTAATCTTTGGTTGAAAGGTGGACTTTGGAAGTGGCTTCGGTTCTGAGTGAGCAGGGTGTCCCTGGGGCCAGAGTCTGGGGGTAGATTCCTCTCTTCCTGACATCCTGCTTTCTAGCACTTAACTGTGGGCCTGGTCCTCTTCCTAGCTATCCCAATTCCAACTCTCCAGAGCTGGACTGATTTCAGTCAGTACCATATTCACTATAACATTAGAGCTGTACATTTCTAGGGATGTAGTGATACTTACATTCTTGTGGTTAAGCTCTCAGACTCTGGAGTCTGACCTACTAGGCTTTCAACCCCCTAATCATTCACTTACTAGCTATGTGATCCTGGATAATTGCAAGCTTTATATAAGCCTCATTTTCTCTTCTGTAAAAAGGAGATAATGGTAATTATAATCATTCTATTTTGAAAATTAAGTGCACTAATTTGTGATGTATGGAATGTTGTTCATAAAATGCCTGGCCAATGGTCCATGAGTAGTACTAATATTACTATTGTTGTTGTTGAAAGCGAGTATTTAATCCAAACGAAAGATTTCCTAATGGTAGATTCTTAGGAATCATTAAGGGAAATGGTGGATAGGAAGACTGCTTTAGGCTAAGTCAGTATCTATCTATCTTTCTCTATATTTCTCTG
The DNA here is from genome assembly GCF_024166365.1 of Elephas maximus indicus. Taxonomy (NCBI): domain Eukaryota; kingdom Metazoa; phylum Chordata; class Mammalia; order Proboscidea; family Elephantidae; genus Elephas; species Elephas maximus. Next base: position 84,374,735 of record NC_064831.1, on the reverse strand, counting down.
TATCTATCTATAGATCAACTGTATCTATAACGGGACACATAACCTGTTAAAGGAGAAAATGTGAAATTGAAAATACCTCAGAATTTCTAGCATGTGTGATTGTCATGGATTCCCTGGGTGGTGTAAAGGGTTAACGCACTCAGCTGCTAACCAAGAGGTTGGAGGTTTGAGTCCACCCAGAGGCACCTTGGAAGAAAGGCCTGGTGATCTACTTCTGAAAGATGACAACCATTGAAAACCTTCTGGAGTATAGTTCTGCTCTGATACACATGGGGTCACCCTGATTCAGAGTTATTGCAGTTTGCTAGTCTGTTTTATGATTGTCTTAGTGCTATAAATAATATTAATCTATGTGAAACATGGATGTGTATTTATAACTGTAATGGCTTTAGTCGTTATATCCGTTTATTCATCCAATCAATCAATATTTAATGAGTGTCTATCACTGTCAAGCCCTGGGTTAGATGTTGGAGCCACATAAAAGAATACAGCATAGTCCTTTAAAAATTTTATAGTTCCACCATGAAGCCAACAATTCAACAAATAATTTCAATATCACTGATTTCCTCAATCCAGTGCTCGTTAAACAAAATCTTTCCATGCAGAGCCCCGACCCCAGTGGCCACACAACTCATCCTTGAGGGGCTATTCTTCTTAGGGCAGCTCAGCCCCCGCAAGAGTTGTTTACCAAATCCCAGCTCACTGTGCTTTAAGGCCACTGCAGTAGCAGCACACACATTTGTCAGGAATATCAGGTGAAGACTGCTGGCGCTCACTCGGCAGTCCTCACAGGCTCATTTGAGAGTATGGTTTAAAAGCACACAGCCTGTGACTTCTGACAGCTTTCTAGAATGCACTCTTAATTTAAGCCAGATAAACAGAGTGGTATAGTGGTTAAGAGCCTCAGTTGCTAACCAAATAGTCAGCAGTTCGAATCCACCAGGTGCTCCTTGAAAGCCCTATGAGGCAGTTCTACTCTGTCCTCTAGGGTCACTATGAGTCAGAATCGACTCAACGGCAACGGGTTTGGTTTTTTGGTTTAAACAGGGAGTTAGGAATGTAGACTCCAATATTGTGCTTATTTACCAGATCCCTCACCTTTATATTTGTATTTGGTCTGATGATATGGGCCAACACGGAGATTTGTGATAAAGATAAAACACTAGAAAAACTGTTATTACATCAGTTAAAAGACAAACTGAAGTTTGTACCTTGGACTACCTACCTCCTCTGTCATAGTTTCCAGCTGCTGCTGTAACAGACTTTAAAGAAGAGAACTTTATTTTCTCGCAATTCAGGGGCTAAAAGTCTGAATTCAGGGTGGGGCTCTATGGGTAGGCCCTTTTTGTCATCCATTTCTGCTTCTAGTAGCTGACAATCCTTGGAGTTCCAGGGCTTGAAAATGTTCCTGTTTCTGTCATCTCTCTTCCTCTTCCCCCTCTGTGTGTCTATTCTGCCTTTTTTTATAACTCAGAAATGACTAGGTTCAGGATCCTCCCTACTCCGCTATGACCTCATTAACATAACCAAAGAAAAACCCCTATTTCCAAACAAGGTCATATTTACAGGTACAGAGACTTGGATTTCAACACATATTTTGAGGGATACAATTCAATGCATAATGCCCGCTTTACTAGTTTCATCCTCTCCACTACTGTATCATGTTTCTAAGCACGCAAATATCCATCTTAAAAAAAAGAGAAATCCTCCTTTGCTCACATAGCAGGTTCCCACTTTTCTTCATAGCCAGTCTTCACATGTGGTCTCCGTGTACTCACCCCCAATCTTGTCTTCTCCCACTACAGTCTAGTTTTAGTCTCACCACTCAGCTCAGTTACTCATATCAAGGTCTCCAGTCTCCTTTGTGATATCAAACCAATGGACACATTCCTGTGTTCATCTCACTTTACCTTCTAGTGGTAGGTAACAGAGTCAGCAACTCTCTTCTGGAAACATTCTTTCCTCCCAACTCCTGGCTTTCCTGACAGTGTGCCCTCCACTTTTCCCTCCTATTTCACTGCGTTATCCCATGTAGGTTCCCATTGTTGGTGTCTCCATCTGTACATGACCTTAATGCTGACTTCTGAAGACTTATTCCGGAATCTCATCTGTTGTTACATTTTTCTCTAGGTGACATCCTCTATTCCTATGGATTTAGGTTTTATATTTAGCATTGTATTTTAATTTCTAACTGTACATGTATGATCCAGTCATATCTAATACCCATATTTAAATAATAACTCTCTCATGTCTCATGCTTGGCCATCCTTTACATAATTCTTTATTTCCCCTTCATTGAAAAGTTATTTGAACATCCCTTGTCTTCTACAGCTTGGTAAATGATTCTACCATTTACCCTATTACCCAGCCCAGAAACTCAGTAGTTACTCTTGATTCCTTCCTTCCTCTCCCTTTTATTCCTAATTTATCAGCACATCTTATTGATTCTACCTGTAGAATATATGGTTCATCTACTTCTTTTTGACTCCCCAGCCACCAGCATGCCCAGGCTGTATCCTCTCCTATCTGGAAGTCCACAACTAGCCACCCTGCTTCAACTCTTTTCCCTTTCTAATGTATTATCCACAAAATAGAAATGGTCTTCTTCAAAGTGAATTGGATCATATCACTCTCTATCTTAAATCCTATAATGGATTATTGCTATTATATAATAATATCCAAATTCTTTACCACAGCCTACAAGGCTTCCCCTCAAATGTCTGTCAGTACTCTGGAGACTTGCATGTTGCTGTGAAGCTGGAAGCTATGTCACCGGTATTCAAATACCAGCAGGATCACCCACAGCAGACAGATTTCAGCTGAGCTTCCAGACTGAGGCAGACTAGGAAGAAGGACCTGGAAGTCTACTTCTGAAGAAAATTAGCCAATGAAAACCTTATGAATAGTAGCAGAACGTTGTCTGATGTAGTGTCGGAAGATGAACCCCTCAGGTTGGAAGGCACTCAAAATACAACTGGGGAAGAGCTGCCTCCTCAAAATGGAGTTGACCTGAATGATGTGGATGGAGTCAACATTTAAGACCCACCTTTGCTGACATGGTAGTACTCAAAATGAGAAGAAATAGCTGAAAACATCCATTAATAATCTGCAAGTGGAATGTATGAGGTATGAATCTAGGAAAATTGTAAATTGTCAAAAATGAAATGGAACACAAAAACATAGATAGCCTAGGCATTAGTGAGCTGAAACGGACTGGTATTGGCCATTTTGAATTGGAAAATCATATGGTCTACTATGCCAGGAATGATAAATTGAAGAGGAATGACACTGTATTCACCATCAAAAAATAACATTTCAGGATCTATCCTGAAGTATAATGCTGTCAGTGATAGGATAATTTCCATATGCCTACAAGGAAGACCAGCTAATATGACTATTATTCAAATTTATGCACCAACCACTAAGGACAAAGATGAAGAAATGGAAGATTTTTACCAACCTTTGCAGTCTGAAATTGATCAAACATGTAATCGAGATGCATTGATAATTACTGCCATTTGAAATGCAAAAGTTGGAAACAAAGAAGAAGGATCTGTAGTTGGAAAATATGGTCTTTGTGATAGGAACTATGCCGGAGACCACATGATAAAATTTTGCAAGACCAATGAATTCTTCATTGCAAATACCTTTTTTCAACAGCTTAAGTGGCAACTACATACTTGGACCTTACCAGATGGAATACACAAGAATCAAATTGACTACATCTGTGGAAAGAGACTATAGAAAAGTTCAATATCAACAGTTAGAACAAGGCTAGGGGCCAACTGCTGAACAGAACATCAATTGCTCAAACACAAGATCAAGTTGAAGCTGAAGAAAATTAGAAAAAGTCCACAAGAGCCAAAGTATTACCTTGAATATATCCCACTTGAATTTAGAGACCATCTCAAGAATAGATTTGACGCACTGAACACTAATGACTGAAGACCAGACAAGTTGTGGAATGGCATCAAGGACATCATGTATGAAGAAAGCAAGAGGTCGTTAAAAAGATGGGAAAGAAAGAAAAGACTAAAACGGATGTCAGAAAAGACTCTGAAACTTCCTCTTTAACGTAGAGTAGCTAAAGTGAACGGAAGAAATGATGAAGTAGAAGAGCTGAACAGAAGATTTCAAAGGGTGGTAAGAAAATACAAAGTATTATAATGACATATGCAAACACCCAGAGTTAGAAAACCAAAAGGGAAGAACATGCTTGACATTTCTCAAGCTGAAAGAACTGAAGAAAAAATTCAAGCCTCAAGTTACTTGTATCTCCAGTGGGTCCTTTCCATCTGAGTACTCAAACTTTTTCCACTCTCAAAAATCATCGTTTACTGATTCTGTGATTATTTTCCTTCTCCATTTCTCTGATCTCTCTGGAATCTTACAGACAGGTATTATACTTCCTACATCTATTTCTGTATCATTTAGCTTCTCTCATGCCAACACTTGGTTGTTTTTTAAATTCTTTTTTGGGACTTTTTATCTATTTTGAGAGATTTCCTGAACTTTATGTTTTATATCAACAATTTGGTTTTCTGATATTTCTATTCTATTATTTTAGTAGTCTATTATTCTTTTTGAATCATATTTTTAATTTCCCCTTAATAAATTTTTTTTGACTTTTTCTAATTACCTCTTTCATAGCGCCCTGTTCTTGTTTTATGAATGAAATAGTCGCTTAAACCTTTCTTTGGATGCTAATTAGATTTTTGTTGGTGATGTTTAGTTCTTTTCTCTTTTTTCTTGTCTGGTTCATTGGAGGCCCTGGGTGGTATAAACAGCTAATGTGCTCTGCTGCTGAAAGGTTGGAAGTTCAGGTTTACCCAGAGGCTCCTCAGAAGAAGGTCTTGGCAATCTACTTCCAAAAAATCAGCCACTGAAAACCCACTGGAACACAGTTCTACTCTGACACACAAGGGGTCACCATTAGCCGGAATGGACTTGACATCACCTGGTTTCCACATTCATTGTCCTTTATCTTAACCTAAAACCTATTTCAAACTCTTGGTTTTCCTCAAATGCTTTGTAATGTTTGTCTGTATGTGTATGTTTATAAATGAAGTGCTGGACTGACTAGTATAGTTAGATGAAGCATTCCCCCCCACTCCCAATCATGAGGGTTTTTTCCTAACTGGGCCCTTTTCCTGAACAGGAGACATAACTATGAGCTTTGTAGAGTTCAATCGTGCCTGTCAGAGAAGCAAGTCTCCTGTTGCCTACATGAGCAGGGAGCCAACAGGCAACTGAGGAGCAACAAAACTGACGCCTAAGGAGGACTTACTCTGAGGGGACACCTTTGGATATATCTCTCCCCTGGGGGTCCTGAGCTTGTTTTAATGTCCTTGGATTCCTTTTTAAGGCCTTTTTAAGTCTGCAGTTATCTCAGGCTCTGCTGTTTCTGTCTCAGACCTCAACACTTATACTGAGAATCCTCTCTAAGCCAATATCTCTAGTTGTTTAGAAAATACTTCCTAAGAATTTACCTCCTGAGCAAATGCTGTAGCTGGATATAGGCCAGTGATGGAGTGGGGTGGGCTGGTCCAGCTGATCTCCAGCCCTCTGGCCTTGGACCTTCATGCTTCTCTCCAGCCCACATCTGTTCTGTGTGTTCCTGAGCCCCCATTTGGTGCTTCTCAGGCCTCTGTTGGGAAGTGTGGCTCCTCTCTCTGCACAGCCTTTGCCTGTGTGTGCTTCTGGCTGTGGACTTCTCTGCTTTGGTTGTCTTCCCATTGAATCTCTTTTGCTTTCTAACATAAGAATTAGCCCAATATGTCTCACGCATGAATGGTACCCACTTAAAATTTTGGCACACATATATTGTTATATGTTTTTAAAGCATCTTTACTATCATTGATATGAGAATTTGGGAAGGATGGGAAGTGAACACCTGCTGAACTCATTCTGCCATCATGTATTGGAATCCCTCATCCTGTTGCAGCTTCGTCTCCTAACCAGCCTTTTGTTTCACCCTAGGGGTCCAAGACATGTGTTTTACGGGGCTATCTTATCATTTTAATGTACTCTTATTAGTCCCCATAATACACTGTACAAAATATGAAACATTAGTATCTTAATGGAAATATATAGGGGGTATGCCAATGGAGAAATATATAAATGCTCTGTGGGCAAAGAGGTCAAAGCGACTAGCTGGGGCAGTGGCTGGACGTGAAGAAGGCATCACAGTAGTCTTTAGAGGGGACATTTTGAGCTAACTCTTGAAATCAAAGAAGGCAGACACAAAAGAGATGAACCAAGGAAGAGGGGACAGAATGCGTCAAGGCATCAAGGCAAGAAAGCACAGCACATGATGGGGATCCATGAATAATTCCATGTGGATGGAGGTGGGTTCCTGGGTGGTACAAACAGTTAAGTGCTCAGCTGCTAACCAAAGGCTTGGGGGTTCAAGTTCCCCCAAAGGTGCCTCGGAAGAAAGACCTAGTAATCTACTTCCGAAAAATCAGAACTAAGTAACACACTTCTGACACACATGGGGTTGCCATGAGTTGGCATTGTCTCAGTGGCAACTAGAAAAAGAGGGGAAAAAGTATGTAATGGGTGAGTCAGGATGTGAAAAAAAGGAGTCAGATCCTGAAAGACCTTGCGGATGGTGCTAAGCAGTTTGGAATTTACCCTACAGGCAACAGTGACTCACCGAAGGGTTCAAGCGTGGGGATAACATGATATAATAACGGCTAACATTTAGTGAGCTCTGAGGATGTGCCAGGCACTGTTCTTAGTGCTTCCCATTGATTAAGTCATTTAATCCTCATGACAACTGGAGGAAGAAGACATTATTATCCTCATTTTCCAGAGACAAAATTGACTCTGAAACACAAGTTCCTCGAGGGCAGGGATCTTCATCTGTTCACAGATGGAGCCTGAGGTTCTAGCAAAGGGCCTAGTACAAGGAATGTGCATCGAATGAATGAACAAACAAATGAAGGACGGGGATTACACTCCAAGAGAAGGTCAGAGCCAGAATTTGAACATGGGCAGTCTGACCCGAAAGCTATCACATTTAACCATTATTTCTTCATTAAAAACAAGAAAAGATCATTTTGGCTAGAAAAGGAGAATGGAATCTGATAGACCTATCAGGTTCTAATACAACAGAATTGAATGCGTCACAGTGTTACTCAAAGTATGGGTATTGAATATTAATTTCAGGAGAAGCCCTGTGAAAAAGCATAAATATTTTATGTTTACTTGATTGTTGCTGGCTTTGATTTTTTACTATCTTCCTCCATGAGAATATATTCTACATGAGGTCAAGATTTTGTCTACTTTGCTTATTGTTGTGTCCCCAGCACCTCAAATGGTTTCAGACACACAATATTTGATCAAGAAACATTTGTTGACTGAATGCATGCTAAACAAGTTTGAAAATATTTATATTGGATCTCTCGCTCTTGATGGTTTGTGATGCATATTAGGATATTAGTGGCAATAAAGAAACTGGACTTTTTTAAAAAATAAACCTTCTCAAATTTTGTTCATCTTCACACCCTTGTTTTATTTTCTTTTTTAATTTTATTGGGCTTTAGGTGAAAGTATACAGCACAAATTTTTTTCTCATTAAAAAAATTTATACACAAATAGTTTTGACATTGGTTGCATTCCCCACAATGTGTCAGCATTCTTTCCGTCCACTCCCCCTCCTCCCTTGCTCACCCATCCAGTTTTCCTGTCCAGTCCTGCCTTCTAGTCTTTACTTTTGGGCAGGTGTTCCCTTATACTTGACTGAACTAGAAGCATGTTCCTCATGGGTGTTATTGTTTGTTTTATAGGCCTGTCTAATCTTTGGCTGAAAGGCGGACTTTAGGAGTAGCTTCAGTTCAGAGTTAGGAGGGTGTCTGCAGGTCACAGTCTCAGGGGTTCCACCAGTCTCTGTCAGACCAGTAAATCTAGTTTTGTCTTTTTTTGTGCATGTGTGAATTTGAATTTTGTTCTACATTTTTTTCCCGCTGTGTCTGGGACACTCTTTTGTGATCCCCGTCAGAGCTGTCGATGGTGGTAGCTGGGCATCACCTAGGTCTTCTGGGCTCAGGCTGGTTCATGTGGTCCATTAGTCCTTGAACCTTTTCCTTGCATCTTTGGTTTTCTTCATTCTCCTTTGCTTTGGACGGGATGGAGCCAATAGTTGTATCTCTTGCAAGCTTTTAAGACCCCAGATGCTACTCACCAAAGTAGGATATAGAACATTTCCTTTATGAACTATGCTATGCCAATTGACCTAGATGTCCCGTGAGGCCATGGTCGCCAGCCCTCAACCCCAGTAACAAGGTCTCTCAAGGTGTTTAGCTGTGTCTAGGAAGCTTCTATGACTTTGCCTTGGTCAGGTTGTGCTGACTTCACCTACATTGTGTGTTACCTTTCCGTTCACCAAAGTTAACCCTTGTCTACTATCCAGTTAGTGATTTCCCCTACCCACTCTTCCCTCCCTCGTAACCATCAAAGATTGTTTTTTTTTCTTCTGTGTGTAAAGCTTTTCTTGTTTTTTAATAATAACGTTCTCACACAATATTTGTCCTTTTGTGATTGATTTATTTCATTTAGCATAATATCCATGTTATGATATGTTTTGTGAATTCATCATTATTCTTTATGGTTGTATAGTACCATAATTTGTTTATCCATTTATCTGTTAACAGGGGATTAGGCTGTTTCCATTTTTTGCTATTGCGAATAATGCTGCAATGAACATGGGTGTGCAAGTGTCTGTTCTTACGATAGCTCTTATTTCTCCAAGATGTATTTCTAGGAGTGGGAT